>NC_072796.1:69467963-70106963 GCF_028583425.1 Eublepharis macularius
ACCTTCCCGGTTATGCATAAGCAATGAACTTTATTTTAAAAGCTGACTTGTAGTAAAAGAAAACATCTTTTTGAACATACAAATGTGAAAGGCTTCATTTCTCATGAACTAAGGAACCCAGTGTTAAATGAATGCAAAGGTGTTCACCTCAAAGGAACTGCAGGAAGCAAAACTGAAGTGAAGTTGATCTTCTGTATACACCTCCTTGACATGCCAGTTGCCTTTAGACACTCATCTCTGTAAATGAAAGTCAATAAAACAGATGGTTTAAAAATATAGCATAAACACTGAGAGTATAAAGTAACCTCTGATCCAGGTAATGGAGAACAATTATCTTCTAATAATGTTCCTCTTTTTATGATGGTTGAAGTCCTAGAGAATACTTCCACATGGCAGAGAATGAATCTGAGGTCACATGGTAAAGAATGAATCTTCAATGCCAAATCTTCTTGACTACCTTGTGTATGCGACAGAGCTTCAAGAAGTCACTAGGTCAAATCTTGCTTCCAATAATGCTGGTAAATTAGTTATAAATAACCTGTCTAGACCTAAGTCTGAAACAATGGCTGCTACATATTTCTTAAAGCAAAAGAACTTGAACACTTTGTATCATAGTTCCAACCAGCTGCTCACTCCATGCAGAAGTCATTTATGAGTATCATAGCGTATTTGCTCATTTGTCCCCCTTTAAAAATTACAAGAATGCATAGAAAGACAGTGTCAAAATAAACAAATGCTGGTTGTTACCTCTCAATCCATTACTCCTTCCTCACATTTGGCTAAACTGCTATGATATCAAAGAAACATCAGAGCTAACAATACTTTAGTTCTTTAGAATGATCTTCTATAAAGCATAAGTATACCAAACTGAATCAATCCAGGAGAGTTCAAAGAAGATGAAGTAAAAGAATGCTGGCACTAGCAGTGTCAGCTGGGGAAAATATGAAGCTCTCATAACATGTTCCAAAGAGGAGCAAAAACCTCCCACTGTGCCACTGTTCCACCGTCACCAAATGGAATGCCATACTGAAATGGCTTGATTGGCCACTACCAAGCACAGGCCTTCACAACATAGATGAGTGGGAAGAGGAAGAGGGATCCAGGCAGCATATCAGGACTAGAGATGGGCCTGAATCCAATTACGACCCAAAAAACCCTATGAACCAGACCGGTTCGGCGGTCGCGAACCACAGCTTGTGGAGGCTCCTTTCTACGAACTTCCATGAACTGATTACTGGTTCGGGTTTGTTTGAGTCGTATTGGGAAAGGGACAGTTTAAATGGCCATTTCCCCAAGGAAATGGCCCTTTAAACTTTTCCTGCAGCTGGCAAGTGGCAGGTCCCTTTAAACTATCAGCTGGCAGGTGGCAGGGGGGATCCCCCCTTGCCACTTGCCAGCTAATGAAGGGACCTGCCGCTTGCAAGTGGCAGGGCCCTTTAAACGGTCCACAAACCCTAGCCCCCCCAGCCCCCCACTCCCCCAGCCCCAGCCCCAGCCCCACACTTACCTTGATTACTCTTGCAGCCTGTGGCCTCCTCCCCCTCCTCCTGTGAGGGGCGGCAAGGCTGTTTTTGGCCTCCTCTGTCCATCTGCAGGCCTGCAGAGCAGTGGAAGAGGCCACAGAGGGACAGAGGAGGCCGAAAACGGCTTTGTTGCCCGTCAAATGGCCGCTATGCGGCCATTTGAGAGGTGGCAAGGCCGTTTCGGCCTCCTCCGTCTCTCTGTGGGCTCACAGGGAGGTGGAGGAGGCCAAAAATGGCCTTCCTGCTCCTCGCGGGAGGAGAGAGAGGATGCTGCACTGCAGGGGAAAGTAAGTGTGGGGCTGGGGCTGAGGGTGGGGGTGGGGCTGGGGGTGGTGTGGGCTGGGGTTTGGGCAGTTTAAAGGGCCCTGCCACTGGCAGGTCCCTTTAAACTGTCAGCTGGCAGGCGGCAAGGGCGGATCCCCCCCACCTGCTAGCTGATAGTTTAAAGGGACCTGCCGCTTGCAAAGCAGTAAAGGGCCCTTTAAACTGTTAAAAGCTCCTTTCTCTGCTGCTGCTAAGCAGCTGGAAAGGGGTATTTAAACCCTATGAACCATGAACCAGTTCGTAACTGGGCCAGTTCCATGCCAAATAGTGGTTCGTGGAAACCCCATGAACCACAAACCTCCTGGTTCGGGGTTTTTTTTGGTTTGTGCCCATGTCTAATCAGGACAACTGGTAAACAGGAACAGAAGTACATGATGCCACCCCAGTTGGGGGAGTGAAAAGCATCGGACTGGGGCCCAAAGGGTGCAACATAGCCTTCTGATCAGCTTGCTGCTCTTTAGGTCATGCTGGCCTTGTTACTCTTTTTATATCCTGACTTCCTTAAAGAATGTGCTTGATACCGCTAATTAATAACAATGTACAAGTTGCATAGACTTTCTGAGTTAATTATGGATCATATTATTGGTCAAGCTGCAGGTCATCAGTATCATGAAGTAAACACGTAATTTTACTATCTACCTAGCTTGGGCTTTATAACAGACTAGCTTGATACCCATGCTTCGCTACGGTATTTAACTACTTTAAATCCAGTTATAATAATTATAGGCAACCCTAGTGAACTTTTAGGGGAAGAATGGGAGGTGCATTTTACTTCACAACACGTTCAATGACTCCCAATAGCAACTGCATACTGTTTAGAATGTGGGAGGTGAGGACTAATCAGGCCGCATAAGCAAATGACTTCTGTGTTCCAACTGTCTCTGGGAGGGATGAAGTATGGAATGTTGTGAGCCCCAATCAGCCCACATATGCAAATGACCTTGAAAGGCTGGTCCAGTCAGGGAAGAGAGGCCAAGCTGGCAGTGGGCGGGCGCCTGCCAGCCACACAGGGAAGCTGTATCCCTTTGGGAAAATGCATTTTAGCCTTTTTTATCCCCTTAAGGGGTGAATTTCTTAAAATCTTAGTGGGTATTTACATCCTGAAAGGAATGTTCTCCCCAAATTTCATGTTTCTAGGTCCAGCGGGTTGGGCTGGGTTTTGATGAGTCAGTTAGGACACTTGTCTTTATATATAGAAATCATATTAGTGTAGTGGAGCTTATTCCTATAATGAAGAAATAACTGAATTTCACTTTTTTAAATGGAAGATTATTATTTTCTAAGGCCCCTAACAAAATAAAGTATTTTCTAAAGTTCTAGAATAGCTGTCTGCTGCTGCATACAGCAGGTCTTACCTTGACCTACAGTAATCACTAAGGGGCACCTGACAGTCAGTTGTTTTTAAGCGTCCTGTACACAATTTCTCAGGAGACATGTTAAGGGAGAAAGCTTCTCCAGCCATGCAGATCACTTTTATTTAAAATGTCGCTAAGATTTGTTCTGTTGGCCTTAAGCAGTAGGGAAAAAAACCTTTCAGTATATTTAAAATGTGGTTATGATCCACAATTTCATTAAGCCCAGGAGACTAATTACTTTTTCTAACATAGTGTTATCTGTAGCATATCCCCTGTGTGGGTGAAACAGCATGGGGTTAAAGACCAGGGGAAATAACAAAAGCATAGCACTTAATGCTACTATCCTATTCCAGGTGGGGCAGTGGGGAGTGGGGGAGTCCTGGTTAATTCAGTACAGTTTACTTCCAAGCAAATATACTCAGGCTCAAACTAAAACTGATGCAAGCACAACCAAATTTTGCTGACCTGTACAAGACACAGACCTGCTATAGGGTTGCTATGATGCATGGAAGCTCTTACAACTTGATGAAAACAGATCTGCAACTTGAATACCTTTGGGAAGTTGCCCAAAGGGGAATGGTAACTATTTGATGAGCCTAGGAAGAATGTTTTTCAATATCAAAAAACTATCTTGTTGCTGCTAGTCAGCTACTAACTTAAACTAATGTCAGAAAGTCTAAATATGGTGGGTAGATAAATATCTACCTTATCTAGGCATCAATATTCCCTCCAATTTGAACCATCTAATAAAATACAATCATAACCAAAAAATCAGAGAAATTAAATCTGATACACTCCAATGGAATAAACAACAAAACACATGATATGATAGGTACCACCTAATTAAAGCATTTATTTTACCAAAACTAATCTTCCTCTTTCGGGCAATTCCGATCTCCATACCTCAAACTACAATGAAACTATAGCAAACTATAATTAATAAATTTCTTTGGAATTATAAAAGATCGAGAATCTCATTTCAAATCTTAAGGCAGACCACCAATAATGGTGGATTCAAATACCCAGATATAACATCATATACCAATTCCATATGTCTTACTAATGTAGCACAGATGTTGGGTCAAAAAGAACATCCACAATGGGTACACATTTTGAAACCCCTTCACCACCCTATGACTCTGCAAGAATTATTGTGGTGCAAACTTAGTTCTCGCCCAGCCCAAATCAATCTTACTATATAAATGAGTAAGCGTATTTCAGACAACTCACTTTATACTGGGGTGCACCACCAGAGGGCACTGCCATGGAGGGAAGCCTAGACAAGGCCTCATGTCCCTCCAGAAAATGTACCATGGTGGGAAGCCCAGGACAGGGGCAGGACGGGAGCAGGTGGCAATGCCCGCCCCCCTTTGAACCAGTTGGGATCAGGAGCGGAGCAGTTGGCAATGCCCACCCTCTGCCTTAACCCAGCCAGTAATAGGAGCGGAGCACATGGCAATATCCACCCCCCGTCATAACCCAGCTGGTATTAGAAGCAGCACAGGTGACAGTGCCGACCCCCTGCCTTAACCCAGCTGGTATTAGGAGCGGTATTAGGAGTAGTCTTAACAACCCCCGTGGGTTTCCCTTTATATTGTTAGCAACAACGGGGGTGGCCCCTCCTTTTTTGTTGGGTATTAGGAGCGGAGCAGGTAGCAATGTCCACCCCCGTTCAACCAGCTGGGATCAGGAGCAGAGCAGATGGCAATGCCTGCCCCATGCCTTAACCCAGATGGTATTTGGAGCAGAGCAGATAGCAATGTCCACCCCCCACTTTAACCGAGCTGGTGTTAGTGGCGGAGCAGGTGACAATGCCCACCCCAACCTTAACTCAGCTGGTATAAGGAGCGGAGCGGTGCCAATGCCCACTCCCGCCTTAACCCAGCTGGTATTAGGAGCGGAGTAAATGGCAATACGCTCCCCATGCCTCAACTCAGCTGGTATTAGGAGCAGAACAGATGGCAATGCCCACCCCCCACCCCCGACTTAACCCAGCTGGTATTAGGAGCGGGGCAGGTGGAATTTCCCCTCCCACCTTAACACAGCTGTTATTAGGAGTGGAGCAGGGGGCAATGCCACCTCTGACTTTAACCCAGCTGGTATTAATAGCAGAGCCCTTGACAATGCCCACCCCCCTTAACCCAGCTGGGATGAGAAGCAGAGCAGGTGGCTTTGCCTATCCACTGCCTTAACCCAGCAGGTATTAGGAGCGGAGCAGGTGGCAATACCCACCCCCACCTTAACACAACTGGGATCAGGAGCAAAGCAGGTGACGATACCACTCCCCTTCACCCAGCTGGGATCAGGAGCAGATCAGACGGCAATGCCTGCCCTCCTTCACCCAACTGGGATCAGGAGTGGAGCAGATGACAATGCCCCCCTCGACTTAACGCAGCTAGTATTGGGAGTGGATCAGGTGGCAATGCCCATCCACGACCTTAACCCAGCTGGTTTTAGTGGTGGAGCAGGTGGCAATGCCCCCCCCCCACCATCACCCATTTGGGTTCAGGAGTGGAGAAGTTTGCAGTGCCCACCTCACACCTTCACCTGGCTGGGATCAGGCGCAGAGCAGGAGACAATGCACTTCTTCCCTTCACCCAGCTGGGATAAGGAGCAGAGCAGGTGGTAATGCCGCCCTCTTCAACCTACCAGAATAAGCCACTGAGCAGGCAGCAATGCCCTTCCTGTCTTCACCCTGCCTGAGTCAGGAGCCGAATATGCAGCAATGCCTTCCCCCCTTCAACCTGCCAGAATCAGGACGGAGCAGAGCAGGTGGCAATGCCAGCACCCCCTTCACCCAGCTGGGATCAGGAGCAGAGCAGGTGGTAAGGCCCACTGCCCACCTTCACCTCTCAGGATCAGGCATGGAGCAGGAGGCAATACCTATTTCTCCCGTCACCCAGCGGGGAGCAGGTGGCAATACCCACGCCCTTCATCCAGCTGGGATCAGGCTCAGAGCAAGCAGCAATGCCTGCCCCCCTTCACCCAGCCATAGTCAGGCGCAGAACAGGAGGCAATGCTCCCCCTTTACCCAGCATGTATCAGGCATGGAACAGGTAGCAAAGCCCACCACCCCTTCACATGGCCAATATCAGGCAGATCAGGTGTGGATCAGATGACAATGCCCACCCCCCTCCTTCACCAGCTGGAATCAGTGATGGAGAACGAGTGAATGCCTGCCTGCCTGCCCACCCTTTCTAGAGCCCATTGTATTTTTTCCCCCACAACGGGCTTTGTTGCTAGTCAAAATATATTTCTGATGGACATCATTAAAATATGGGACACATACAGAACAAAACTAATCCCAACTATTTCAAGACTCCACTTTTCTTTCACAAGGCTGGTTTCCACCAGGAAAAGACCAAAAACAAGGCAACTTTTTGGTGGTCCCCAGCCCTAAGGAAGCCCATCTCACTTCAACCAGGGCCAGGGCCTTTTCAGTCCTGGCCCCAGCCTGGTGGAACGCTCTGTCAATGGAGACCCGGGCCCAACGAGACAAATTATCATTCCGCCGGGCCTTTAAGACAGAGCTGTTCCGCCAGGCGTTCAGTAGTTGAAAGGGGCTGTGCCATGTCGGCCTCCCACCTTTGGGGTGGGGGGGGGGGTTCTCCCCACCATTGCACTTGGTTAATTTATTTCATTATTATTTTGTATGTTGATTTTAGTATTGTTGTTTTCTTGATTTTATTGATTTTAACTTGTTCACCGCCCAGAGCCCCTGAGGATGGGCGGTATATAAATTGAAATATAAATAAAAATAAATAAAATAAACTTTTGGAACCAACTCAATATCAAAAGACTAATAGACATAGCAACAAATAAAAGATTACTAACAAAGGAAGATTAAGAAAGAAAAGCAAACAAGACTATCCCTTGATTTACATACTTTCAATTCTCACATATGGCATCACAAATTCGTCTAGCTGAAATAATAAATAAACTCAAAACGGATTTTGAAAATATATTAGATTCTCCCAAATTAACTAAAAAAAGAACTAATTTCTAAAATCTATAAAATTATCATCAATTCTAGCAAAAGCTTATAACCTGGGAAATCTCACTAGTCTTTAAGGTGCAACTGGACTCAAACCCTGCTCTTCTACAGCAGATCAACACAACTACCCACCTGAACTATCTTCAGGCAAGATGATGTAATGTCCTCCATTAAGGGCAATGATGTGTGGCTCAATTATCTTAGAATCATACTGGAGGCAATCTGCAGCTTCCTCTGGTTATGTGATGGAGCCAGACAAGCTAAACTGCCAGTTCCTCTGATATTCAGGCACAGGGCTGGGAATGTAATATAACAAAGTAGAGTCCCTAAAAGGTAAGTTCCATAAAGGGTGTGTTCACCATGCCTCCAAGAAGTTGGTTACAGATAGGATGGAACAATAGCCTCTACTATTTCTCACCTGTTCTCTTTCCTTATCTCCAAAAAAGTTGGAGGGTTTGTTGTCAGCCATACAAGCTGCACCAATACCCAAGGAGTCTGCAATCAATAGTCTTTGCCTTATTTTCCCCACACTAGTGTATCTGTGTTGTCCTTCGCTCCCTGCTTCAGGCTGGTCCCTGCTCTAGGCACAAATCAGCTAGTCAGAAAATCACAGCAAATGAAAAGTAAATCAGCTAAGCTGTATTTTCTACCATTTTTCCCCTGGCCATGACAAATAAATAAGAAAATATAATAGCAAATGTGTTATCAAAGATAAAGTAAGGCTATCATGGAAAAGATGTGTTAACATCATGATGTATATTATCAGCATTGGAAATCTGATATCAAAAAATCAGATCTGTGATTGCACCATTGATTTCCTTGCAGGGTACAATCAAAGCATGCTGTGTTCAGATTTCTAATGCATCTTATCTGTTGATGACATTTTCATCTTTACCAGCAGCTGGATTGAAATACCCTTGACTTGGTGTGCTCCTATTTTTGTACAAGTAAAACCATTTAGCAACTTAATATATTGGAAAGGGAATTCTGATTTGAGAGGGTTGTAAATATATTGGTTTGGTTTAAAAGGAAAAAATGTGATCGTCCAGGAAAAATATCTATTTTTGCAATTAAACCTCCATCTGTGCCTTTTTCTCCAAGTCAAGAACCCTTTAGAGGATGCCTGGTCATGCTGAATTATTGATGTGATTGAGGTCTCCTGTGAAAACAGATGTTTTGTGTTTCATCTGATATCCTGGTATTGCTGGAAACAAAACCGATTAAATATGTCAAAAAATTCTGGTTTAATGGAACAGTTCAAAGAATACCTGAGACATCACATTTAAAAACAAATATTAAACTTTAAAACACATTGATGTATGAATCATTCACACAGAATCTTTTTTCTCAAAGCAATTTTCTTGAGAAGGCCCAGTAAGTAAATTAAAATACATTAACTGGGAATTACTGGGATCAGCATGTGGCCAGGAAACATTCTGATGCAGCTTCCTTGCTGAAACTGAGCAGGTCTGATCAATGTCACTGTATCAAGAGGGAATGGTCTTCATGTTACTGGTCTGATCAATGCCTGGATGAGAAACTTCCTGGAAATACTTTATATAACTCCTTGAGTTTCATAATGGAAGAAAGGTGGAATATAAATATATTTGAAAAGTATATGCCTAAAACAAATCTACCTGGAATTTCATCTACAGACACTGAAATGCAATCTATCCTTTCTCAAAGTCCATATTTTTATCAAAAACTTGACTTAATTTTTTAGATCATACAGAGTCAAAATGTAACCTAATCATGCATAACTGCTTTTGCTCATATTTATTCTTCTCAACTCTTGATGTTCTTATTGTCTCCCAGTCTTGCAAAATTTTAATTTAAAAATTCTGGTTCTATGATTAGAGCCAACAGATCACAGTAGAGCCATTTATTTATTTATTTATTTAATTCGATTTATACCCCGCCCTCCCCACAGATGGGCTCAGGGCGGCTAACAACATTAAAAAATACATTAAAATCACAAAAACATAAAATTAATAATAATTTTTTTAAAAATCATTAATTTTCAAAAACATGGCAACTCAAGGAACTGCTCCTGTCCTGGGCTTCCCACCGTGGATCATCAGTAGACTCAATAGTGTCTTGGAGGAATCTGATGAGTCATGGATAAGTTTGGCAGAACCTGTAATTGTTTTTCACACTCCTATACTTGTTACTGAATAGAACATCGTTTTTAGTGGTTATGGTTAAAGGGTGGTTGCTGAAATGTAGATCACACTTCAAAAAGCTACTACCCTTAATTGCAATAATAACTTGGAAGGTAGCAAGTAGAGATGGGCACAAACCGAAATACGAACCCAAGTTTGTGACGAACCGAGGTGGTTCGTGGTTCGTGAACCAGTGGTTCGTCAGAGCCTATTTCTGATGAACCGCCACAAACTTTAGGCTGGTTCGTTTAGTTCATTTTTTGGTTCGTCGCTGCAGACAGCCTGGCACCGATCTATCAGTTTCCTAGGTAACAGGGATGGACTTCCTGCAGACCTTCTGCTGACATGGAAGTGGCCTTCTGCTGGCTCGGAAGTGATGGTTTGCTGACCTGGATGTAGCATTTTCACAAACCAAATGAACCGATTTGTGAACCAGGGCAGGTTTGTGAATGTTCATGGTTCGTGAAATGCGATGAACCACGAACCACACAGTTGTTTTTTTTCTGGTTTGTGCCCATTTCTAGTAGCAAGTCCCATTTAACGTGCTGAAGAATTTGTATGGTCCTGGCATAAATTTTTTTTATGGCAGAAACCTGGTTTTTTTAAAAAAAATTGCCTATATTACTCTGTAAAGAAGCCTGGGTAATGTATAATTAATGTACTTCATAATTTGCTTATTGTTAGCTAGCACTGGAAATGGGTTGTAGTGGTTACTGTGTTGGACTAGGATCTGGGAGACCCAGGTTTGAATCCTTGCTCTGCCATAGGAGCATGTTGGGTGACCTTGGGCCAATCATATCCTCTCAGCCTAACTTACCTCACAGTGTTGTTGTGAGGATAAAATGGAAAAGAGAATGATGTAAGCCACTTTGGATCCCCATTAAGGAGGAAGGTGGAGTATAAATGAAGTAAATAAAAATAAATAAATAATAACCCCCAGTACTTGCAGTTTTTCTAAACTGAGAATCAGACTGAAAGATTCTTGATTTCAAAATGTACAGGAAATATTTAATCCCTATGTCTATTTCCTCTGTTCGCTGTTGAATTCTGTATTTCTAAAGCATCCTTATCTATAGGTACCCCGGACTGAATGGAAAAGTATATTCAGAACTAAGCTCCACAAGAGACCAAGCAGCACTGGAAACAGAGAAACTGGCTGCTTGATCAGTGGCCAGAATCCTTTTCAGCTTAAATATTAGCCCATGTCTGCTTTGTAAAAAGGTAGATATAGCCAGCCTCTCGTTTTCAGAAAGACCCGTAGCTGAGAGAATATAGTTACCTTTATGTAGATAAGATCTAGGCAGCTTGTAAGAATCTATGTCCTATGGCACTGATCAACTGATTCAGACCTGGGAACCCCTGTGCTTCAGACAATAATATTCTCATATGGTTCTATGTAACTGAATATAGTGCAGACACACTGAATTTGGATTCCTGAAACCATGTTGTGATTATAAAGAGCTGTCTGAAATAACTGCATTAGGAGCATTTTATTCCACCTCTGTTCCCCAGACAGGCCCAAATTGGGCATTTTGTTACCTGCCCAGTTTCTCCATGTCAGTATAACATTGCACAAATAATGTATCACTGAAACTTAGCAGGCTGATTTGAATGTCCCTCTGACCACTTCAGCAACTGAAGTATTATTAATAGTTATGATTAATCATTTCTATACTTCACAGAATGCTTTACAATTTGTACCTCATTTATCACAGCATAGCACCATACATCCTTAGCTAAGCTGGAAGAGATAGTGAAGGGAGAAGCTCTCCCCTTCCTCCCCCCGCCCCCCGCCCAGACATTCCTCTTCAGTTTCTCAGCCTGAAGATCTCTGAAAGTCATCAAAGATGTTTCTTAGTCTTCACGTATTCAGAGCATCTCAATATATTTTATAAAAAGCACATAAATATATGTATTTTCCTCCATATCTAAGCTTTGGTTGTTTTATCAAAGCTGCATAAACATATCTGAAGGTAAATATAGTTTCTCTCCTTGTTATACATTCTGCCCCAGCTTTGGATCGTATGTACTGTATTTATAGATGTACCCTACATCTGCAGCAATTGTCTTCTGGGTTCCTTCAGCAGCTGCTTCTTTACCTCATTATCCTTTCATGGTTTATTCTGCATGTTTAACTGCCATGAGTACCACCGCTTTAGATCTTTCATAAAAATCTTTTCCTGATCCTTACAATGCACAAAAGCACACCTTCTCTCCACTTTGCATCTGAGAGCAACACCAGCTTCTCTTTGACGCTGACAACATTTCCAGTAGGTACAGTCCAAAATCCTTTTGCCTCATTTTTTGCAATCTGTTCTCCTGTCTGATAATGAGTTCTTGCTGTCAAGGAATTGAGAGAGCTCTTTAGAGAACGCTACATATTGCAGCCAGGCCTGCGTGTATCAGGTTGCTGTGCAGTAGCTGATAAACAGGTCATAATACGCTGCTTATGACAATTCAAGGTGATAAAATCAGGAAGGGTCTTACAGATAATTTAAGCTTCTCAGGATGGGATTGCTGTTCTCTAGAGGTTGGCAAATGTGGAAGGGAGAGGAAAGAAAAGACATAACTGTTTTTTTTCAGACTGTAACAAAAAAAATTGTAAACTTTTAAAAAGAAGCCCTAAGAAAAATTTGAGATGCAGAAAGTGTTCCTTTAGTTCTTCAGAAAGTACAAGTGACACTGGCAGAGAAGAAAAGTAACAATGTCAAATTGATTTTAAATTAACCCTCCTTTTTAACTGGAGTGGACAATGACCAGATTCATAAACTAGAATGTTAAATGGAGGGATTGGGATAGGCTGGTCAGTTTGTGGAACTCTTATACTTGATGTCAAGCTTTTATAAGCTTTATCTGATCAAGCATGGTATAAAGACTTTAAAAATGCTTTCTTGAATATGAATGCCAATACAAAAAATGTGTGACTGATTCAGAGATATAAAGCTTCATGAATAAACTCTGGTTTATTCATCTTTTAAAAACAGAAAACAAATGCTGTAAGTTGTAACAATGTACTGTGCAACAATGCTAGTAATAGCCATGAAGCTATGCAGAAGAGAGAAATCACAGACCGGGGAAGGGGGAGGGGGAGGATGCAGAGTCAGATGGGCCGCGGGGGGTGAAAAGTGTCTTCCAGCGGCACAGCTCCGAGTTTGCCGCTGGACCTGCAGGCAACGTGAGGGAGGCAAAAGCCGCCGGCTTCTCCGCTCACCCCAGCTGGCAGCAGGCAGCCGCTCCCGGGAGGAGGCGGCAGGCCGGGGAAGCGGGGGCGGCGGCGGCGGCAGCACGAGGCGGGAGGAGGGGCCGGTTCCTCAAGCGGCGCGCGGGGAAGGGACGGCTGCCACCCTGCCGCAGTTTCCCTGTGTCATGGCTCCCGTCTCCTAGCAACAGCAGCCAGGCCGGCCAGCGGCGGCGGCGGCGGGCGGCGGCAGAGCCAGTCAGGAGGAGCCGGAGCGAGCGGCGGCGTCGAATCAGCAGCTGCGCCGGGCCAGGACTCCGCCACAGCAAGCGCCGGAGCCGGCGGCGGAGCGAAGCGGGCGACGATGCCGAGCGCAGCGGGAGGCACACCTGGCCGGAACTCTCCGTCGCGGCTCGCTGCCGTGCGCCCGCGGAGGCTGCCCGGAGCCGTGCAGCCGCGGCTCTGGCGGGGATTATGAGCGAACCGGGGGGCCGGCGGGGCTGCAAAGTTTCCCCATGGTCTCTCTCCGGGCTCCGAGGGACTCGCCTGCGGCTCCGACATCGCCCCGTCTCCCTCGGTAAGACAGCGGGGGCTGGGCGCTTCCCGCGCTGCCGCTTTGAGCCCTAAACTCCCGCCGGGGTGTCCCATTCCATCCCTTAGGCCGGGCTGCGCGGCAGGCGCTCCCTCGCTTTTCCCCCCGCCCTCGACCGCCGCTTTTGCCGGAGTCCGGGCGCAGCGCGAGGGGATGGCTCCGGGGCGGGACGCGCGCGCACGCACACCGCCTGTGCTTGGAAGATGTGCCCGGAGGGCACGCGGGAACCGTGCGCTAAAACGAGTGCAGGCGATGGCGTTAGGGATCCGGCAGCCCATCAGATGGATTTTTCTTTAGCAAGGAGTTTGGATTTGGCAAGTGGGAAGAGCTGGCTGTCCTGCTCGAGGGCTCCAGAGTCAGCTGTATGACTCTCCTTGGTTGCCAGGCTCTGGTGCTGAGAGACGCTGCCAGATAGGCTGTCCCTCATGCAGCTGCATCAAAACTATACCCCATAGGCTTGGGCAGCTTTGCTCATTTCATTTTCTAGGACAACCTAGCACCAGTTATGTGTTCTGATGTTTCAATGGCCCCTGTCCCCTTGGCATCCCAAGGAATGCAAGAGCCTTTAAACTCCTTGGCATCCAGAGGTACCTCCTCCAAAGCAAGTGGATTATTTGTGTAGGCTTTTCTACCCATATGGAAGTGTATATTCTTTGTGTCTCATTCAGTCAACTAGAATGACAAAATTAAAAACAGATATCTTCATGTCCGTTATTACTATTTGTTTTCACCTATTGTATTTTTTTAGTTGCAAAACACTGCTAAAATCCTGAAAAGAAACCACTGTAAGAAAAGACCAGCTGAATTTTTTAAAATAGTATAGCAGGATGTAAAGTAGTCCCAATTGCTATATACCTTGTAAGTATTTCCCAAACCCTATGTTTCCACATAGCATGTTCATAAACAGTAGCTTTCTTTTCAGGAAACCCACCTTGACCTCTGCCCTTGCTACCACCTACCAATAGTGACTGCAAACATTGTTCAGGTTTCTGACTATTAGAAAATGTTCTCCCACTCTCAGTGGATACAGAGCATTGCCTGTTTCAATATACCAAAAGCTAAACATTTCCTTTATGTTAAAAAAAAATCCATTCTTTCTGCATTACTCTGTAGTAATCAATACTAGGAAAGAGGAAGTAAGGATCAGCAAGCTGTTGAATTACTTTTAGGTGCAGTGCCAGAAGCAGAAATGTTTTTGTAAGAAAATGCATGGAATGTAAATGAATGAGAAATTTGCTGAATCTGGGGTTATTCAGGAAATGGAGAGATTTAGCCGATCAGGGAAATAAGATTACTGAGGATGCTGACTTAACCAGATTTCAAGGCAAAGGATTTATGCAGCATGTTGGACTGATTGCTTTTATCTTTCTTTCCGTAATCTGTTTCAGACACTCTTGGAAAAGTCAGGAATAACTCATAATAATTCTTTAGTATTTTCAAATTCTCCTAAACCATTTGCAAGGAAGAGATCGATGTTCATTTGTAGCTTCATTATTTGAATATCTGGATTATGAACCATGATGCTTATATAAATAATACCTTGCAGATTATTTCAGAATGTTTTGGCAACACAAGAACATGATTTGTTCCCCTAGTGATCCAAAGTAGTGTTCCCTCTCTTTTTAAATCAGGTTTAACAGTATCTGTTCCAGTTGCTTTCTCACATTGATGGGCCGAAAATTCACTGATGTTACATAACCAGTTACCTTGAACATCATACACGATTCCAAATCAGTCAGCTGGCCAGAGGTTATATTCATACCCAAAGCATAAAGGAAAATTTTATTTGTATAGTGGAAAGCAGAAATAAAAGGAATTACTTTAAAGAAACTTTTTGATTAATACTAGAATTTGGTAATGTCCATAGTATATTGATAGCAATTAATGATAATCTGCAGGCTAAATAATATTCCTCACCATGTTTAGTGCAATAAATAAAAACCCAGGGCATAAGTAAAATTATTCTTACTGCATTTCTTATAATGTTTTTCACATAACCAAGATGCATTCATTTCTCGCATATCTCCATCCCATAAGCCCCTTGTGTAAAGAAACCTTTTGGCTTCATTCAGAGAAGATGGCCTGAGGCTAGGAAACAGCTTAGTAGGCTCTGACAGAAACAGAAGCCTATGTATTCATAAGAAGACGGTATGGATTATTAAAACCAAGCAATGGCTCAAGCTATGATTA
This sequence comes from Eublepharis macularius, assembly GCF_028583425.1. Taxonomy (NCBI): domain Eukaryota; kingdom Metazoa; phylum Chordata; class Lepidosauria; order Squamata; family Eublepharidae; genus Eublepharis; species Eublepharis macularius. Next base: position 69,483,282 of record NC_072796.1, read on the forward strand.
AAGCTACATCAAAATTTTGCCTGAAAGCAGTGGAGAAAATGCTTCTCATCTTGGGTATTAGAATGAGACTGAAAACTGAAACACAGGTAACTTTAAAGAAGGGCTGAGTTTTCTCTGAAAATTGCTATCAGCTGATCAGTTCAGTATTTTGATTCTGATGTGTCTTTATAATTGAGCTTTAGCTATTTTTAATCAACTGATCTGTCTACTTTTTACTGGTCACACATTGTCCACATAGCATGCATTCAAGCATGTACAATCAGTGCACATACCTCCCCCATCCAAAAAAAATCTGAGATTAAATGATGAACACTTTCTAGTGAGATCCTTGAAAAGAACCTTTTTATGTCTCAGAAAGAGGAGCGGGGAAGAATCCTAGAAAGCTAGCCTCCAGCCCAGTTTTCCAGGTCTATATCAAGGTGTCAGTTTGAGATGGAGGTGTTAAAGGATTTGACAGGAACCAGACCTCCATGATGGGATAAACAGAACAGATGCCAATTCAGAAAAGTATAAGTGAAGAAGAGACTTTAGTCCTGTATTTAGGACTGAAGAGAGGATCAAGTCCTAGGGGCTGTTGAACATAGCTAGAAAGAACTACTGAGCTTCAGTAGCCATTGATTGGGGAGAAGTTTTGTTTATTTTTACTCTTTTAATCTCACACTTGCTCCAAGAAGCTCAGGGTGGCCAGCGGTTGAGTGGGAATTGCAACCTGGGTTTCCCTAGTCCAGCATTCTAATTACAATACCATACTGCAGTGAGGGAGACAGTTCTTCCTCCCCACCTTTCTACTTAAACTCCTTAGCAGGAAATAAAGGCCTCTAGTTTAGATTTGCTAAAGCTTCTCCTCCTATCATGGCCCAGGGATCCCCTGTCCTCTTTGATTGCCGCCTGTCTAGTGTTGGAATTTGCTTTCACCTAACTCATCTGGGTGCATGTAGGAGTGTCTGGCTAAACTAGTCTTTCATATTCAGAGAAGCATCATAGTGAATCATTTCTGCTTGGTTTTGGGCCTTGAGAGAGTGATTCACCTGGGATTAAGGTTCTGTTCTAGTGTAACCAGTATCTTGTACGGTGGAACTCCATAAAGAGATTGCATGACTGATAAACAATATAGGGAAAAAACTTTCTAGGGAGCTTAATGACAGTTGGTAAAGGAAGAACAAGATCTTTGCTGAGACATGGACCTATTTGTGTGTATGCCTTGAATCTATCGTAGTTCCTCAGTAAGTGCAAGATGGGTGCTAAGTGCCACCCCACTTTTGGTGACAGTGTCTCTGTCCATGACCAAAACTTAAATGATTGAGACTAGAAGCTTTGTTCCACTGAGAACTTACGTGGAATCCACACAACTCTGCTCACATGTCTTTCTTTCATCATTCAAGCATGTGGGCCCAGGGTGAAAATGGACACCACCACAAAGTAATTTCTCTACACTTTTTATGAGCTTCAGTATGATGAAGTTTGAGTGTGCTTGCTATAAAATTGACCTTGTGAAGTTCATTCATCCTTTCTGCAACAGCACCTTTGGTTCTCTGAACTTTGCCTAGCCAGGGCTCAGACTGTACCAATGAAGTGGGCTTTTAGGAAGTCAAGATAGTTCCAGCTCTGCTTTTGCAATACGGTATGTTTATTTAAAGCCCAGGCACAATGGCAGCCTATACTCTCTGGAGGTTAGGATGCAAAGCCATCCCAGCTGAAGGAAGAGCTGAGTTTATATTGCATCAAAAGATGTGTATTGATTGATTGATTTACTAAAATATTTATAAACCCTCCCCCTTTCAGCTTGGCTCGAAGGAGGCAGGAACCAGAATTGAGCATGCTGCTCAGAATAACTAAATGGAGTTTGGGCCTTGCTGGCCAGTTGTAGACCTGGACTGTAGCCAGGAGGAAGCCGTGGAGATTAAGGAGGGAAAGACTGGGATCATGCAACATTAAGCCTAGTTGAAAACAGGTGTACGTATTCATGTAAGAATTAGGATTCACATAAACAGAGGAACTGTTCAGGAAACATTATGTGGAATCAATTTAGGATTTCTCTGCCATCCATACTTTTAGCAAGAGAGAGAAAACTACTATTTTTAATAGGCCAAGTTACATTGTTTGTACATACACCTAGAGCCTTATCGATCAGTTAAGTTCAAACTGCAGCTGTATTTTTCAATGTGGTTTATGTGCACAACCATAAAACGGCCATTGATTGATTTAGCAACTGAGTGCATGGCTATTCTGTTTCTGCTAGTGATGCAGAAAACTGTAGACAATCATAAAGCACTCTTTCCCAAACCACCTCAGCATGCTGCATCGTCTGTCTCTCTCACACACACTTCCTTATGTGTGAGAGATTAGTCACTAGTGACTGAGCAGATTTTTTTAAAAAAAAACTGATGTGAACTGTAATTTGCAAGCTAGAGAGACTTTGCATTGTGAGCAATGTTGATTTGATTTTCCTGGGGCTGTCATGTTCTTTTCTCCATTTTGCTGCAGGAGCCAGAGTCGCTGTAGGGAACAGTGCCCAGGGTAGCCAGTCATGATAGCCACTGGAGGCCTTTTGAGGATCTCAGCAAGAAAACAGGATCCACTGCGGCCTCAGAGCCAGGTTCCAACACGTAAGCGCAAAGCCAAAAAGAAACGCAAGAACGACGTAGTGGTGGTGAAGGGCAAGCTCAAACTCTGCTCACTCTCAGGCCTAATTGCTCTCTGTGGCATCCTGGTGCTGCTTGTGGGAATTGCCTTGGCTGTAGTAGGCTATTGGCCGAAACCTCTTTACCGGGCAGGGGAGAACCAGTTCTTGCCACCACACGGAGGTACCACCAAAAATCGCTCCAGGAGCCAGATAGGGGAGCCAGGAGAATCTCATCTGGAAGGCTCAGGAACCAATTCTTCCTCCAGCAGAAAGAAGGGCCACCCTCATTTATCACCTTCTCCGTCACCCTCATCTTCCCCAAGTTTCCTTTTTCAGCTTTTCTCTGGGTATTTGCATTCAGACAAGCTTAAGGTGCTAGGGCCTCTCATCATGGGCATTGGAATCTTCCTCTTCATTTGCGCCAATGCAGTGCTCCATGAGAATCGTGACAAGAAGACCAAGATTATCAACCTGAGGGATCTGTACTCCACAGTCATAGATGCACACAGTCTTCGGGCCAAGGATGGAGCCACCTCAGCTTCTGTGGCCCCTGTTCCAATCAATGGCTTTGTTAACTATGTACAGCCTCGGGGGCTGGACCTAAAACCTGGCAGTGGGTCTGGGGAAGCCTTAGGGGCTACTGCCACGCTAGCCAAGAGCTCCTGGCACCCAGCTGTGGCTGCCTCCCTGTCTCCTCCTGACTTAGCATCCACACCACGCTGCTCCTCCTTCTCTTCTTCTAGGCAGCCACCACCACCTAGCTTGGCTGAGGCTGTGTACAGCATATATCGAGAGAGAACTGCTTTGGACAGAACTATGTGTAGCCCACCTTGCAGTCCCCCAGAGACCTGGGATCAACGCAGCACTGCCAGTTCCATTGTGGGCTCCTCACTCAGCGCCTTCACTTTGCTGCCACTGGCTCAGGGGGAGGCAGCAGACAGAGACTGTCGTGGATGGCGGAGACCATTGGGTGAACGAGGGACCAGGGAGATTCCACGGGGAGAGTTTGAGCTCAGTCTGACTGATCTGAGGAGCAAATATGTGGACACAGGCCAAGGTCACACCGTGCTGCCCAGGACAAGCAAGCGCAAACTGGTTTTTAGACGTCAGAGCACAAGCTGCCTCCCTGATGCCAGGAGATCCCTCTCCCCAGAAACCTCGCATACACTGGGCAGTAGCACAGATTTAGACTCTAGTCTTTTAGTAAAGGCTTCTTCTAGCTACTCCAAATCCCTAGATCTGGGGGACTCTCTCCCCTCTACATCACCTGGGGATAGGAGAGATTCCCAGAACTCTCAGTGTGATCAGTACAGAAGCAATAAGGGCTACACCCCACTGGAGGAGACAGGTACCTCCTTGGAATCTATTGCCAACACCCCTGCCCATAAAACCCAGGATTGTGATGTCAACCCTAGTGGGGAAATTGCCCCCTCAGAGGAAATCAGCAAAGAACAAACAGAGCAGCAGCATTTGAAAATTCAGAGACAATATACTAATAAAGAGAAACTCTTCATGATCTCCAGGTCAGATGCTGTTGTTGGGCTGGATGAAGGAGGAGACCTGGAGAACACTGTCATTTAAACAGAATAAAATAAAATGGAGACAAACATCAGAACAACCTGTAATCCTTCTGCCCCCTTGTGGATCTAGGAAACTGATCACTATCCAAAGAGATGAAGTATGTTATCCTTGAATATCATTCATTCAATTTATGTAGTTTTCTTCAGGGTGGGGGACCCTAACAAAAGTTTGATTGTTCACTTGTGATCCTATATTCTATACAAGCCAAATTGTATTACACATCAACAGTCCAGTAAATTCTTTGGGACAAAGGAACAGGACTTCTTGACAATAATTGTGCACTTTACTAATTTTTACTTTTCATGACCCCCTTCTTCTCTCTTGGATTTTATCATGTCATTAACTGTACTGTCTCGTCTGAGCTGCAGAGAGAGGTGATTTTCAATTCAGCAAAATCAATCTCTCTCATTCCTTTTACCATTTGCTTAGAATATGGTATTGGCAGGGATTGTGAAAAGGAAAAGCAGCTATAATTTCTGTGAAAGTGTCAGCTGAGGAAAGACTGGTGGTGGGTTGAATTATGGCTAGCTGAAATGCTACTATCCTGAACTCAAATAACAATTACTTTATTAAGTATTATTGCACATGTATGAAGTAATAGCATTAATAATCATTTTTAATTTAAATAAAATATGTTTACAATCACAAAATTCTTCATTTCCTGCTACATTGCAAATGAAATAAGGCTGTTTTTCAGTATAGAAGCTAAAAGATTTTTTAAGAAACTAGCAGAATATTTGTATGTTTATTTGCATTTGTATTAAATTAAGGAGAATAATGGTAAAAGTAAGTGTAAAGAAGGCAGAGAAATCAAATCAAATAAGCAAATATAGTTTAAAAACTTTTTGTAGATTGGTTAACCTAGGAAATAATCCAGGCAAATTGAAGCACTTTTAAGTTCAGCTTTTCTACAACAGAAGAGAGTGTTAAGCATTAAATGTGCTCAGCTTTAGTGTTATAGCCTGATTAAAAATGCACTTAGAAGCATCCAATTCAGATAAAAGATTTAAATCTAATCATTTGGTTAGGACCAAGGTACAAGATCGGCTTAGTTTCCAAACTAACTTTTCATTTACTGCTGTCATCATAAAATATTTTTTTTAATTTACAGAATTCATATTTCTGTCCGGTTTTCTCCTCGTGTGCTTTTATCATGTCAGAGGAAAAGTAAGAACTGACAGGCTAGCATCACAAATTTATTTACTTCATTTATACCTTGCCTTTGCTTGCATTCACAAGAAATGTTTTATTTATGTATTTAAAATACTGATATCCAGCTACTAATAAAAGAGTATCAAGTGATCAAACAATAATTAAATGCAATAGAAATGCAAAACACTCATAAAATAATAAAAGTATGCAATAAAACCAAAAAAGGTGATGCAATAAACAATAAAAAGCTGTAAAACAGCAGCAAAGTCAATCAAATAGCAGCAGAAGGCAAACAAATACCATCATCACAGGCCAGGACAAATAAAAACCATTTTCCTCTATCACCTAACACTCAGCAATGTATGCAGCGAAAGTTCCATAAACAAGATGCTGCAACTTCTCTGGTACCCACCCACAAATCCCAACTCTTCCTCACCTTCTTTTAACTTTTTAAAACAGCCACAAAATGATACAAAGTAAAATTATTTTGTGATGGTTTTTGCATGTAAAAAGTAAGTAAAGCAATCATCCCTTGCAGCTTGTTTCCCCATGTATACCCTTCAGTTGATGCATCTCTATTCAGTCACTTGATGGCTTGTTGCTAGGGTAGTCATCTACATAACCCCAAAAGAGGAAATGTCCTAATTTACATTCACAGATGCAAATGTACACATAATTATTATAATCTAAAGAGAAATACAACTCACCATAGTACCAGCTCTATCTGGAAAAACAGCTAGTGCTCAGTTTCTTGGGTTACAGTTTGCCACTCAAATGTTTACAAAAAGCTGCAGTAGCAAAACCCCCACCAAAACTGCTTTTGCCAATTATACTGGATAGAAGCAGAATGTAAATACTTCAGAAGACAGCCTTAAAAAAAAGAAGCCTGTTCTCTGAAAAAGGGGACATAAAGGACTGTCCTTTTTTTTTTTAAGACATCTGGCCATTCTTCTTGTAGCCAAATGTGTAAACTACTTTTATTGAGAAGTAATGTGGCTGAACGTTGATGCTCTCTGTCTGGAATTTTATTGCTGTTTTATACATTCATTACTTGATGTTGCACTCAAAAAGTGATAAAAGTACATAGGGGAAATCTGACCTTAGCTGTACTGGATAGAAGGGATAGGGTATCTAACTGATCATAGCCATAAGGCAGCCTAACTAACAGCCAGAGCCCTTTTCAGGCATTATATACATTGAAGAACAACCACATATATCAGGAGCATGTGTGATGTACAGTGCTTCCAGATTGTGGTCACCATGTTGTCTGCATAGGAGCAATGTGAGTATTTTGCAGATGCGTACACCTTCAGTATATATGAACTAACCACTGGATGTTTCAAGGTTCTGGTCCATGTCTGCTAAAGCTATACGGACATGCAAAGTATGTGTGTTGCTTTGTTCAGACAGCATGGTGACTATGCACATCAATGAGGCTCTACACATGGTTAGAAGACTTCTGGTACACGCAGATGTAACATCTGAAAAGTCTATAATAGTAAGAAATACTAGTCTTGAACTGCACATTTGAAAGGGAAGAAGATCTGTGATTAGATCTGCCATTTTAAAAAAAAGTTAAAAGCAGGTATAGCAGAGGTATGAGAAGTGATGCCAGGGAACAATGTATTTAGTACCTTCCCTGCACCATTTTCTTCTGCATATCATCTGCACAAAGGCATCATTTGCTCTTTGGGAGAAAACATAGACATACCTGTATGGTACCTGTTTTGCAGGGAAGATTGTGCAAGAAAGGATTAGTTTCAATTCCACACGGTTCCAATCCACCCTTGTGCATGCAAGTGCATGCATGCACACATACACACAGGCTTTTAAAATGTAGTTTTTAAAAAATCCAAACCAACCAGGAGAGCTGGTCATGCATCCTGCCATCTAGATTTTCCCCAGGGTCTATTGGAATGGATATTTGGATAGAATGTGGTAGCCTGTAGCAGCCCATATAGATTATACTGGTTCGAATCCAAGTACTTATTATCTTGATTATGGATTAAAACATAAACAATGTTTGAAGTTAACATACTGAGTGCTCAGCAGGAATAAAAGATCTATGCAAAATATAAGTAATAATGTACACATTAAAAAGTTTGTTTGACATTGAAAAAAACTAAAACTTAATAAGAGTGATCCATCATTACTGATATTTGTGTTAAAATGGCATTTTTGTTATTTGCAAGCATCATATAAGTGTCATGTAGAATCCACTGGAAACTAATGATATTGTAAAAATTTGTAATTACCTGATTCAGAATGCTATTTTCATAGTTCACATTTGCATTTCCCACTGATGCTTCCAAAAGTAATTTCCCCCCTCCATCACTATAAGCTAAAAGGATCAAGAAACTGGTGGCTAGGAGTGGGTGGGTAAATCACAAAGACTGCAATAAAAAGGCTTTGCAAAGCTACAGGCTCTCAGGGTTGAGAAAAGTCCTGGTGTCTAGGGATTAATCAGCTTTTTTTTTTAGTCTTTCAGATCTCTGGGCTTTCCCATAGTTCCCAGGAGCTTTAAAGATCACTTGTTGGGGTGATCCTTAGTTCTGTCTGAACTGTGATTGCTGTCCAAGACTTGGCCAAAAGCAAGCTTAAAAGGACATGCTTGACATGTCATGTGCAGAAACTCACTTTAGATTGAGTAAATTCAACTAAAGTATGCTTGCCTATCACTACGAAGTATTTTGAAAAAATCTTCATGGTGACCGTACCATAAGAATTATACATTAATGAACAGATTCCATAATTAGAGGTTTATTGCAAGTAATAATAAAGATCTTTAAAGCTCCTGAGAACTATGGGAAAGCCCAGGGAGATCTGAAAGACTAAAAAAAAATTAGGGGAAGGTTTTTGATTCCAGTCCACCAGGGGAGAAAATGTCTATCCCTCTTGAGCCAAAAGTCATAATCAATTTGGAGAATATTATCAACTTGCTAATATAAGATCCCATTGTAGCAAATAATTGATTGGCAAGGTCCCCAGGGTTTCACATCTTAAATTGGAACGTAGCTAGATAGCGCTCAAGAGTTTATTGAACCGATACTAAAGTGTTTTAAAGCTACTTTTGACATCTTACTCCTTCGGGGGACCAGGTTAATAGATGAAACAATTTTCCCTGGCTGCACTGGTTACTTCCAGAGAGCTTCTATAAAACTGGGGGGGTAGGTTACAGGGGGGTCTTGCTTGTTTAGTATCATCACATTTCAGTATTGGACTCTGTGATCTTTTGGTGGCAGAAGACTTAATTATTACTTTTCTGCTAAAATTAGATGATATTTTCCCCTTGGTTTATATTCCCTTGTCCACGTCTACTATAACCAGAGCTAGATCTAGGGTTGCCGGCACCCAGGGTAACCCAAGTCCACCCACCCCCCCGCGCACGCACTGCGTTCACTCCCAGTGCTGTGTGATGACATCATTTCTGTGACATCATCATGCAGGGGCAGAGCATGCCGCCAGTGCAGCAAGCTGGCTGCCCCAGTGCACGGTGTGCAGCCTCCCCCCTTCCGCTCAGCTGCCCGCACTGCCACCGGTGCACTCTTTGGCGGCACGGGGCAGACTGCCCCCTCCGTTGGTCCAGCCCTGACCACAACAACCTAGAGATGGATCCATTTGGGAAAAACAGTTGATGATCTGCATGCCCGATTTCCAGGCATTCTTGTAGTATTAGCATACAATTTTAATGCAAGGATAGGCAGCAATGATTATACCCTTCTCTTTAAGTTATTTGGACCTAATAACAGCAAATTTCTTAGTTTTGTTTGGCGTAAAGATGCCATAATAAATATTGCAGGTATAGGGCTACCCAAATTTGCAATTCAGAGAAACGTTATGTTATCCCACTGAATGGCTATTCAGAGGTCACTGAAGCCACTGACTTCACTTATGTGGGACACCGAGTTAGTGTAATAGACTTCGTTCATGTTCCACTTGAGTATGTGACCCACTTCAAACATCCAAAAGTTTGTGATTACATGGGAAGCGATCATCTTCCGGTTTCTTTTCTTACAGATTTTCCTCTCAACTGATATCCTGCTCCAGCCCAAAGGTTTTCACTCTCCCAGAACAATAATATTTGTCAATTGCACTGGAGTATCAACTCTAGAGACAAAGCCTGAACAATAATGTCACCTCTTGTAACATCTTAGTTAAGAAGGTCATGCAAGTCAGACTCCTCTTCTGCTGGCATAGCCAATTTTTCTGAGGTTTTCGATTTGTATAAGATTTTTCATACTTCTCCCAAGCCAAGTCAGCAGGAGATCTTGCAGATGCAAAAGTAAACCTGAAGCTTATAAAACAGAGTGAACACTTGCCTTTTAAGTTTCCCCCACATGTAGCTTAAGGATTCTTCTACTACATCTTCTTCTGCCTCCAGAGTGGCAGAAGAATTTCATTTACCTGCATGCGGCCTAGGGGGAGCTCAAGAAGCAGGGAGTTGGTTTCTTGCTTGGAAAGTTTTCTTGAGGTTTATAGTAGAGTCTGAGAGATTCTCTTGCCTCAGTAGAGGTGCAGTAGAATCTACCTCACCTACACTCAGCCTGACTGGAGTTTACAATATCAATATTTTCCATTGGATTTTGTCCAATACCTATAATGATTGGAGTCATCTCCTTGGTTTTCAAGCTTCCTGCCTGAGCATGGAACCAAGAAGGGTGGAAGGGCACAAAAGAATCTCCTCAATATGACATGTTGCCCGTTTTGTTTAAGCCTGTCTAAAACTAATAAAAGCATGCTTTTTCCCCCTCAATGCTAAATAATTACCTCATGAAAACTATATGCAAATTTAAATCTAAAACGAGAGTGCAAATATAAATTTGAGACTTAATTCTGAGTAGGCATCCTTACAGTCAGTCTGTTTCTTAACTCATATGAGCAAGATTCAGGTCCAGTAGCACCTTAGAGACCAATTAGATTTCCAGGGTATGAGCTTTCAGAAACTCTCAAAAGCTCATACCCTAGAAATCTAGTAAAAGTCAAAGAGAAAGGGGCAGTTCTTTTCTAGGACTGTTTGGGCCTTTGAGGGAGGATTCAAAGAGGCCAGGACCACCAGCAACCACCAGGTGACTGGCTACCACCTACATTGCATGACTCACCCAGGCCTGGCTTCTTGCTGCTGTGCAATAGTGTCCCCCCCCCTCACAAAAGCTAGTGCAGTGTAGTGGTTAGAGTTTCACATAGGATCTCGGAGCCCCAGGTTCAAATCACACTCTGCTGTGGAAGCTCACTGGATGGATTTGATCCAGTCACACACACTCAGCCTAACCTACCTCTCAAAGTTGTTGTGAGGATAATATGGAGGAGATGAGAATGATGTAAACTGCTTTGGGTTCTCTTTGTGGAGAAAGCCAGAGTATAAATGAAGTGAATGAATAAATATAGATTAAGATGGGGGGCAGATAAAAAGTAAGGTATTTATTGGGTTTGAAGGAGAGAAGGATGTAGGGAAAAGTAAGCAAATAGAAGCTGCCAGGAGGAGGGAAAGAGGAAATAGTGTGGGGAAGTGAACAAAGAGAAAAGTGAAGTACCCCCTCCCGGCAAGTCCTCACAGGTTCCCCACCAAGCAACTCGGCCTCGCTCAGCCGGCACCAAGTAACTGGACAACAGGGGAGAGGCTGCTAGGGAGAGAAAGGTGAAGGTAGAGAAGCAGACAAGTGGGTCAAAAGGAGAGAAGGAAGCAGGAAAAGGAGAGAAGGAAGCAGGGGGATAGGCTATGGGGGGACAGGGAAGGGAAAGAAGATGGTGGGGGAGGGGAAAATAAGATGTCCCCAAAGAAGTCCTTGTGGGTCTACCACTTGTGATACTCTAAATCCCCTAAAGATCAAAACTTACTGTATTTGCCCAGACCTGAGATTCACAGCACAAACACATGCATACTCAGAAGGGAGCACATTCAATGCCAGTCCAATGTCACCAATAACACTGTGCCAGCATAGCAGGTGTATTAGTATTGCATATCTGAGCACACATCTGTTGATTTTAGGTATACTAATGCATATTCTTTTGCTCTGCTAGTAAATACGTCACTGTAATTCCTTATAAATGACTATACTGGGAGACACTGAAGTTATAGTTTAATATTGTGGAGAAAGCAAATGAATATTTCCAATAATGTACCATTACAGAATGTTCCCAGGGACAGCCTGCTACCTGTCCCCTATCATACTCCTTAGCACACAGGACAACTGCAAACAGTACAATATCAAACTTCAGCATTTATCATACATCTACCTAGCATACTATAAACGTGTTTTATAGTATTTCTGTAGTCAGAAATATGACATTGGACTTTAAAAGGAAAATAATGGTCCCACATCTGGAGCATCTGAGATGCAGTTCTGAGATTCATTGGAACAATACAGAGTTAGCTAGGACATTATCACACATGATACTGTTTTGCATCGTGATGATATTGTAGTAACGTTACAGGGCGTGATGCTACTGCAGATGTATAGAAACAGAGTCAGGATAGGTTCATATGCCATTTGGGGATGGTATTTTGAATCAAATCCACATTGTTCTATGGCAGATGTCATATATTACTGTTTGATTTGTCACTAGGCAAACTTACAGTTTGATTTGTCAAAAGGCAACTTAACATGAAACAACTGTAGAAATTTACCTCATACAGTCAGACAATCATGGGAATCCACTGTCTCAGCTCCAATTTATATCAATTACAGCATAAAAGACAAAAATAACATCTGGCTCAGTTTTTTTCTTTTTAGCACATGAACACATAAAGCAAAAATAGAAACCACCCCTTGCTACACCCACGTACACAATATATATATAATAAGCAGTTAGTATTGACACATAGCTAACACTTCTTTTTAAAAGCCCAAGAACCTGCAAATAACTGCAAATAACACTACATCAAAACATTTATCGGGGCGGGGAGGCAGACTGGCTTTCCAAATTCTTAAGGGTTTTCACTAGAGATTGTCAAAAGCTGCATCAGTCCTTTTGTAGCATTTTTCTCTTTGCAAAGACTCAGAGATTCTGCTTGGTCCACAAGAAGAGCATTTGCCAACAAAACCTAAAGCATCAAATATCATAACATGAATATTTAAGTTTTAACCAGAGCTGACATTTTCCTACAGGGTACATAATATACCAAACCACCATCTTGAGGAAGAAGAAAAAATAAAAATCAATGTGCACCAATTTTCACTATTTTTTTTCTGCTTTCATTATGGCAATCAGAACTTAAGGGTAGAAGGCACTGGTGCAGTGTCACGGCTTAGAAAGAGCTTGCTGTGTTCACCCCTCTCAACTAGTCCTATGAATTGCATGGGGCTCTGGTCCATGTAAAATGACTCTGGTAAAAACAGGTGCCTGTTAGGCACTGGTAGATGCCTGCTAATTTATGTTTGAATCCAACTTCCTTGGGCTAGAAACAGAAGAGAGAAAAAGAGAGGATTGTCAGACTACACAGAAGGAAAGCTGGGCAGGAGGTAAGAAAACAGGAGTTTAAGTTTTCTAGGCAGCAGATGGAAAATTCATTGGGCAATTAATTGAAGGGAAATCAGTTTGGAAGATTTTGAGGATCCTGTCTCTTCCTTGAACTCAGTTTATTGGTTTAGGCAAGTCATTAATCTATCAACCTCACTAGCTTCAATTCTGTGAAATGAATGTTGTGCTGCATTAGCAAACATGAAGGCAAAGTAGTAGTTTGGGGTTTTTTAAAGCTCAGATCTCACCTCTTCCTTGGAAGTTTGTGTCCTTGGGCTCATCCCTTGTCTCCATATGGTGCAGCATTCAATCAAAAGGAGAGATTGAGGGCATCAGTATTGCCTTGATGTTAGACCTTAGCATTTCATGAGCATGCTCTTTGCATGCAGAAAGCCTCAGTTTGGTCCTTGCCAATTCCAGTTAAAGTATCTCAGGCAGCGGGTGTTGTGAAAGATCTTTTTTCTGCTTAGAACACTACCACCAGTCAGAGTAGACAATTCTGATGTTGATGGATAAGCAGGCTGTCTTGATATAAAGCACTTCTTGTGACCATTACATGATTACATAAAATCTTACTGCACAGGCACACTTCCTTTTAATAAGCCTTTTCCACATCCACCACATACTTAACTCCTTCTAATATTCAAAAAATTACCTGTTTTATATTTACAACCAACTTAACCCATTCCAGTTCATCTTCAGACCTGGTTTTGGTACTGAAACATCTCTTCATGCTCTGGTGGATCATATCTGGCTGCAAACGGACAAGCAGAACTCATGTTGAGTTTATTGAATCGATCAGCAGCTTTTGATACTGTTGACAATACCATCTTCATAGAGAGTGTGGAAGACCTAGGGATAAAAGTTTTGGCATTAAAATGCTTCTGCTCCTATCTAATGGACAGAACCCAAAGAGTGGCTGTTGGTGATAAGCAATCAATGGAGCTGATCCATGGGGTTCCTCCAGTAGCAATCATTTCTGTGATGTACTTTAACATCCAGGGTTCATTTTGAGGGGTAACACGCAGGAACGCAGTTCTGGTAGTTCTTCAAAAAGGTCACATGTCAGGTGGCCCTGCCCACCTGATTTTTGGCCATTTTGGGCCCATTTCGGCCTGGATCAGGCCCAAAATGGCCCAATTTGGGCCCAAAATAGCCAGAATCAGACCCAAAACAACCAGGATTGGTTCTGAAACGGCCAGGATCGGGCCTCTGACGGGTGATGGATCACTCTCCCGCTCAGCAGCAGGCCAATCCTGACCATTTTGGGCCCCTTTTCGGCCATTTTCAGCCACTTTTTGCCATTTTGGGCCCGATTCCGGCCCTAAATGGCCAGGATTGGGTCCAAAACAGCCAGGATAGGTGATGTCAGGGGGTGAGGCATATGCAAGTCAGTTATGCAAATGACACACTTCTGGTGATGTCAAGGGGTGTGGCATATGCAAATGAGTTGTGCTAATGCATTATGCTAATGAGTTCCTGCAGCTCTTTTTCTACGAAATGACCCCTGTTAACATCTATGTGCATTCTTTGGCTAAGATTGCCCAGAGCCTTGGAGCTTGGTTGTCACCAATGTGCAGATGACACTCGACCACATCTCTTTAGCCAAGCCTCCAGAAGCAGCAGTCTCAATGCTAAACCAGTGCCTAGAAGTGGCAGACAAGTGGTTAAGAGTGAACAAGCTGAAACTGGACTCATGAAAGACAGATGCTTTTAGGAAAGACCAATTGTATGTAGTTCTACCAGTACACACTGATGGCATGATAGTCCGTCCATCTCTGACTCCATGAAAAGCCTGGGAGTAACATTGGACCCATGACAGCCAGTGTGTGTCAGACTAGGATCTGGGAGACATACCTAAATAAATAATGTTACTCATAGAAAAGCAATTCAAAGAAGAGGCTAGGATCACTTTCTATTGCTAAACCAAGTGCATAAACTGGCTTCCCATCTTGATAATGCTGGCCATGCCACTGAAACCTTGAAACTAGATTATTGCAATGTGTTATATGTGGGGCTGCCCCTGAAACTTGTTTGGAAACTTCAGCTGGTACCAAATGCTGTTGCTACATTACTGACTGTTTTACACTGGTATGATCATGCAACACCAATGTTTTGTCAGCTTCATTGGTTATGTATTTGTTTCAAGGCACATTTCAAGGTGCTGGTTGTTACTTTTTCCCATATGAGAACCAACTCAGGTCATTGGGTGCCTCACTCCTGATGCTTCCTGGTTCAGGAGGTTTATTCAGCTACATCCCATGTGTGCTCTTTTTCAGTGGCTGACCCCCACTTTAAAACAGACTGCCAGATGTGGTATGAAAAGTGTCTATACTCTCTTTGTACCATAAGAGATGCAAAGCAGAATTAGTTTGACGTGCCTTTAGCAGAAGCAACTAACGTCTCTGGCAGCTAGTAGTGACAATGTTTTAACTTGATGTGTTTTAATTTGTGTTTTAACTATGTTCTATAATTGTGTATGTTTACATTTTGTAAGTCACCTTCAACATTGTGGAAAGGTAGGACATATATATTTTAACTAAACAAACTTTGGCCGAATCATACCCTAAATATTTACTATATAGATTTTAAAAATTAGCAAATAACTAAATTCCAAATATAGCGCAGGAGTTCCATTCATGGTAGATATGGAAAATGTGACACAAAGGTCTTGGAAGAAGTGCAGCCATGTCATAAGATCTTACGTATCAAATATGGTTGGAATGCCAGATTCTTGGGGGAGGCAAGAGGTTCATTTCATTTATTTGACTTGTAGCCCGCCCGCCCTGTAAGTGGGTTCAGGGTGGGTTACAACAGGGTATAAATACATTTAAATCACAATAAAACCACATCATCATAACAAGCATAAAATACAGTAAAATATGATTTCCCAAGATAGCGGTCCATACCAAACCACCCCTGCCAATAGTGCATGGGGTGGGGAGTGAAGGAGGAAACAGCCATTCTTGCCTCATTATGACTCCTGGGGGGGGGGATGATGTCGATACAGCCCCTCCCCCTGACAGAAGGTTCACCAGATGAATATGGGACCTGCCTCAACCATATACCTGGTGGAACATCTCTGTCTTACAAGCCTGCCAAAAGGATAAAAGATCTTGGTGGGCCCAAGTATTTACAGACAGAGAGTTCCGCCAGGTTGGAGCCAGGACCAAAAGTCCTTGGCTCTGGTTGAGGCCAGTTGAGCCTCCCTGGGACCAGGGAACACTAGTAGGTGTTTATCAGCTGACCTGAGCACACTCCAGGGTATGTATGGCAAGAGACGGTCCCGCAGGCATGCTGGTCACAGTCTGCTGTTGTTATGCCATGTTTGTAAACTACCCGGAAATATTTGACTGGCTACTTCTAAAAGAACTCTGAAGTTTGACCTAATGCAGCAGGGCTCTTCATTTATATCCCTGAAAACCTTATGAGCTTTCGTTTAAGAGAATGGGTTGTTGCAACTGCTGTGTAAGTTCTGAAAAAGTCACTGTGTGGTGAATTTTTCACCTCGCAAATAGTCGTGGGATTTGGCTTACAGTGAATGCATGTAAAAGTTAAATCAGTGACCTAAGCAAAATTTCCTGTTTAGAAATAGCACATTGTTTTGTAGCTGTCAATATAACCTCTGTGTTAAGGCCCTTGCACATTTGATAGCAATAGAAATAAGGGAGGGGGGATGTGCAAATTAAATTCAACTTGTATACTTGAGAACATTACCTGATTTATTGGCACTGCTTGGGTTGGCTGAGAGAGATGTGTGATGAGCTATTTAAAGCAAAAGAAGGATACCTTTTGAGCATTTGACTAACACCATGATATATACCATATTGTTGACTTTCATTTTAATCACCTGCCAGAATGCAGTATCATGTTGAAGGATGAAGTTTCAGAAAGAGAGTGTGATTCCAAAACATTATTAGAAATCCTTCAAGCCCACAAATAAAGACAGGGAAGGAAATATTTTAAGCTGGCAATAAGACTTTAAAAGTCATTTAATCATGAACACATCTATGTCCAATTTGATATGTTTATTATATGCTATCAAATATCTGGAAATATTATTTGTAAAGTTTATAAAGCTTAAAGCATTCTATGTTTTTATCCCCAGTTTTCTCAACACTAAGGCTTCAAACATGTGCTTCAGACATGATACATGAATAGCACTTGGATGAAGAAAAACACGTGCAAAGTATAAGCAGATCTTCTCAAGGCCATACATCTCTGTTATGCTAAGTGAATATGCTGTGTACATGGCCCTACAAATCTACAACCATTTGCAAAAGGCATAACTACAGTGTGCAAGCCACATAGTGCTCACTACAGAAGGTTTACAGCTCAGTGAAAGAGCAATGCTTTGAAAACGGTGGGGTGTTCTCCATCCCTGTTTTTACTGCATTTACACTGTATACATAGATAGATTGATACTATTTATGCATATATTGAAGTTTATTTATTGTTAAATAGACTTTCATATGTTACAGCCCAATTCAGTAAACACATGAAATTTATCCTCAATGAGTAGACATTTTATGTACCAACATATAGAACAAAATGTAAGAAGTAGTAAGTGCCATGAATTACCCATTGAAAGGAAACGTATTCCTATGATTTCTATCCAGTACAATGGAGAGAACAGAATTTGGGAGTAGGGCAGACATGACTTTCATATTAAGGCAGTTCCAGGGAACTGTGCTTATCTTGTATACTTCTTTCAGAGAAATATCACAACCTGTGCTCCTTACATTTCATGGTCTTTCATAAGTTTGTCATCCAGTTAGGCTGATGGAATGCTTTAGAACTGCAACCATTCTATTATGTATACTATACATGAATAATCTTGAGCTCACTACAATCTATTAAAGAGTGTTAACTGTGTTAGCACTAATATAGGAGTTCTTCTGTTCTGGATATGTGCCTCCAGAGGTTAGGAATTGCCAAATATTACCCATCCCACTCCCTTATAGTTGGCATGCCAACATAGCAGTAAGCAAAGATACAGATAATGTATCTCTGGATTAATTTGTCTGCTACTGCTGTTCTCGGGCTTGGATCATCTGCTCCTAATTAGGCACTAGCAACAAAGCCCGTTGTAGCAAAAAATACAACCGGCTCTAGAAAGGGCCGGGGGGCCGGGCTGGCCATTGCCCCTTTCCCAGCAACCCAATCTGGGTTGGGGGAAGGAGGGTAGGACAGTGGGACTGGGCATTGCCCCCTCCCCAGAACCCCAATCTGGGTTGGGGGGGCAAGGCAGCCCAGCTGGCCATTTCCCTTTCCCCGGAGCCCATATCTGGGGGTGGGGAGGAAAGCAAAGTGGCCCGGCTGGGCATTGCCCCTGCTCCAGCACCCTGATCTGGGCTGGGGGAAGGAGGTAAGGATGGCCCGGCCGGACATTGCCCCCACTCCAGAGCCCCTATCTGGGGTGGAGTGAGGAGGGTAGGGCCGTGGGGCTGGCCATTGTCCCCTCCCCAGTGCCCTGAGCTGGGTGGGGAGGAAGGCAGGGTGGCCTGGCTGGCCATTGTCCTCTCCCCAGAACCCCTATCTGGGGGGGAGAAGGGCAGGGTGGCCCGGATGGGCATTGCCCCCTCCCCAGTGCCACAATGTGAGGGATGGTGCCAGGCACCCTGATGGGCTCCTGCACCTGGCAGTGACCACCGTGGATGGGGAGCACATGAGGAGAGCAGCTCCAGCTCCTCTGCCCGGCAGCAACTCATTCCAGCCCCATTGGCTGACAGAGCGATTCCCCTCTTCTCTCGCTAGGGGCACACTAATACGCCTGCACTGTGGAATCCCGGTGCGTCGTCGGAAACCTGCTTACAGAATTATGTAGTAGGATGAGCAGTACCAACAGGTTGAGCTAAGGAGATTAATGTAGAAATATTTATCACTAAGGGCCAGTTCAGGCAAGCTTTGAATATGAGGTAGATCTGAGTCAGCCTCTTTTACTAACCTTGTTTCAATCAGCATGCTCCTCAAAAGCATTTGCTGACATTCAGGTACATATACTGTTTGTAGTTACAGCAATACAAAACAGCCAGCAACAAACAAAAAATGAGGATTTGATTCCAAATGTCCACCAGTAGCCCTCGTCCTTGCTATTACTTCTCTTACTCCCCTTTTGAATACTGGGTTGGATACAAAGTACTGCATGCAGAATTTTCTCACCTTCCCCATCATTTTGCAGCCCCACCAACACTCCCCAAACACTGCTCAAGAAACCACTAGAAACTGTATTAGACACCAGGTGGAAGTCCACAATGGAAGAGGGAATCAGTAAGAATTAGCCATCTTTCTTCTGCCACGAGAAGATTCCTTGAGTCAACGAAAACAAGGCTTGGATCCAATCTGCTGGTCTTTTCTGCATACCAGTTGTAAAAACTGTACCACTGTGATTGTATTTATACATGCAATCACAGCTTCAAACATGCATCCATGGTTGGTACGTCCTGAAAGATAAAATTAGACTAGCTGTGCCAGAAGCTCTAGAAATAGGCTCTGGAAGCAGCAGACATGGAAGTGACACTTTGGACAGCGGGGGTAGGGGGATCCAAGACCCAAAGCAGCTCAGTTTGAATGTCCCAGCTGGTGAATTCTGAAGCTTCATGCAGAACCCTGATCATGCTTGTAGCTTTTAAGATCTTTTTGCATGCATACTAACTGTAACAACTAATTTGGTAAAAACTGAAATAGGTCACATATCATATATATAAAGCTACCTTATACTGAATCAGACCAGCAGTCTTGTCAATATTGTCTATTTAGATTGGTAGTTGCTTTCCAGAGTCTCAGAGTCTTTCACAGAGCTACAGGCCCTCCCCATAAAAGACTCAGCTTAGGACTCTATGGTACACTATGAGAAAATCTAGCCATTTTGGTCGTGTATTTCAAATCCATCGAAACTGTAAATAAACATATCAAGTATACATTTATCTTATATTCCTTAACACCCAACTAGGAGGCCAGTTTTTTGTGAGAAGAATCAGCCTGCTAATTTAGTAGGATTTGAATGCTTAGTGACCAACAAGATTTTCAAAGTGTAAACTTTTGAAAGTCAGAGCTTCAGATACAAGGAGAAGGGAACTCTGACTCTCAAAAGCTTACACTATGAAAAGCTTGAGGGGTAGCTTTGTTAGTCTGTCTGTAGCAGTAGAAAAGAGCAAGAGTCCAATAGCACCTATAAGACTAACAACATTTGTGGTAGGGTATGAGTAGAGGTGGGCACAAACAGCAATTCAAACAAAAAAAAGCCACAAACAGTCCAATCAGCTGTTCACAAGCAAGCTGTTCATGAGGCCTCCTTCCTGACAAACATGTGTTCATTCCAAGCCCTGTCCCTGGTGTTCATCAGCTATTCATCAAGCCAGACAGTCTGGTGCCTTTCAATCAATTCCCTTGGCAACAGTAGGCATGGACTTTCTGAACTCTGTCTGAACTCCTATTGCCCTGGAAACCCCAATCTAAGCCCAGGGGCACTTCACCCCCGGCTCAGCTGCTTGTCAGGGAAAACCCTGACAAGGGCTGATTGCAGCCTGCCGCGGTTTAAATTTCCCTCTCCCTGCTGCTCCATCTTTGGCACCGATTTTGTTTTCTCCATTCTCTCCAAATACAAACCATTATGTAAAACAGGAGGAGATGAGAATGATATAAGCCTCTTTGGGTCCCCATTGGGGAGCAAGGCAAGGTGTAAATAAATAAATAAAATTGTTTTATTTGTATCTAGAAATTATTTTGGAATACCTGCTTGGGCATAGATCTAATCATTCAGTATCATTTACTGATACTTGCACATAAAATGTTCAACAAAATAGCCTATTTCTTTAAGCCACTTCAGGGTCCTCTTTAAAATTATGTATTTTAGGAAGCAAACATAAACAAGTCGCTTGGAAAGAGATGTGTTTTCAATGGGGCTTACTTACAGGAAAATGCTGTTAGGATTGTAGACTTGGATTAATATAGTTATTGTCTCCAGGTTAATTTCCAGAAAAGTTTAGCTAGGAGAGGGCTTCTTTTTTTTTAAGAACTTCCCCAACTCCATAGACCCTCCTGCAGCTCTCCTATAAAATGGAAATCCCATTTCGGGACAGAAAAAGTTAAGGAGTTAACAGCTACATTTATAACTCAAGATTCACATAAAGGGAAGGAATTCATCAACTTCAGCACTGTATCATTACTCTCAATTTACAAGCAGCCTTCCATTTGCCTTGTCCAAATCACAGGCCTCAAACAAAGTCCTTCCAATTAATCTGGATGAAAAATGGAGGTGTAAAAGCAAGAACATGGCTCCCCCACTGCTAGAGCTAGAGATCACGAAAGAAATCTGGCATTGCAAACAACCACTTCACACAGGTTTTAGTGTGTGTGGAAACGTTGGACAGTAATATACAAACTTGTTTCGACATTGCCGTCTCTCCACTTATAATGCAGAGTTAATGTACACAGTGAGTGTGTTTGTCTTGCAAACTGCAAGGTGAATGTAGACATTTAAGTTGTACTATTTAGCATAATGAATTAGGCATAAGGAGTGCTGAAAAGTTTTACATTACCACAAAGATGGAAATAAAATATTAACACATTAACATAAAACTTGTAATTTCAAACAAGGATGTCATTCTGGAAGACTGAAGAAGGAACACATATTCAGCACATATTTTTATGTTCCACTGCCATCTGTCTATAAAAAGGTAATTAATTAGCTTTTTTTTAAAAAAAATCACTGCTTCAGAGAATGCTTGTGAATAGGTCACATTCATAATAAGAGGGATAATTAAACCATTGAAGAGTCATTAAAGATACTGATTCTCAATGGCTGCTCTGTTTTTATGGCAAAACACTTCAATGAGTCCTCGGCTTCTCAGAAAGCAACCTTGTGCCACATTTTCAACACTAGTTGAATCTGGAAACTTAAAAGCAAAAAAACTCCTTTGTTATTACAAATTCGGGGGGGGGGGTGCTGCTGTAGGGAAAAAACAGATGTATAGGCACAATATAAAAATATAGAGAGAGATGACATTTGTGAATTTCTGACACAGACTGAATGAATTTAAGTCATGTCTGCTGCATATTACATCAGTACTACATTTGGATACTTTTGATAAAAGATACACTATTTCTTCCATCTGATTTAACACTGCATGTCTGACATGAAACTGCAAAAAAAAAAATTAAATGAGCATTGAACTTACTGTTTCATTTCCTTTTCCTAACCGAAAGCGTAGCATAATACATAAATCTATCATCACACAGCACCTTTGCAGTACATAAATTGGAAGTCATCATGACATAGAATCATAGAGTTGGAAGGGGCCATACAGACCATTTAGTCCAACCCCCTGCCCAGTGCAGGATCAGCCTAAAGCATCCCTGACCAATATTCATCTAGCCTCTTCTTGAAAACTGCCAGTGAAGGGGAGCTCACCACCTCCCTAGGCAGCTGATTCCACTTTTGAATTACTCTGACCATGAAAAAGTTCTTCCTAATATCCAGCCGGTACCTTTGTGCATGTAATTTAAGCCCATTGCTTCGCGTCCTACCCTCTGCTGCCAACTGGAACAGCTCTTTGCCCTCCTCCAAATGACAGCCTTTCAAATATTTAAAGAGAGCAATCATGTCCCCCCTCAATCTCCTCCAAACTAAACATTCTCAAGGCCCTCAGCCTTTCCTCCTAGGGCTCAGTCTTCAGATCCCTGATCATCCTCGTCACTCTCCTCTGCACCCTCTCGATTTTGTCCACATCCTTTTTGAAGTGAGGCCTCCAGAACTGCACACAATACTCCAGGTGCGGCCTGACCAAGGCAGTATAGAGAGGGGCTATGACCTCCTGCCATTTCGACACGATTTTGACGCCCTTTGATACAACCCAGGATTGAATTGGCCTTTTTTGCCACTGCATCACACTGACTGCTCATATTTAGTTTACAGTCCACTCTTACCCCAAGATCTCTTTCACATATACTACTGCCCAGAAGTGTATCCCCCATCCAGTATTTGTGCTTCCCATTTTTGTGGCCCAGATGTAATACTGTGCACTTGTCTTTGTTGAATTGCATCCTATTCACAGCTGCCCACTTCTCCAGAGTATTCAGGTCTTGTTGAAATTTAATTCTATCTTCTTGGGTGTTTGCTACTCCTCCCAATTTGGTATCATCAGCAAATTTAATGAGCAGCCCTTCCACTCCTTCATCCAGATCATTGATAAAAATATTGAAAAGTATCGGGCCCAAAACTGAGCCCTGTGGCACCCCACTGGACACCTCCCTCCAATCTGATGAAACACCGTTGACCACCACTCTTTGGGTGCGATCCTCTAACCAGTTCCCTATCCACCGAACTGTCCTATAGTCCAGTCCACAGTCTTCCAGTTTGCCCATCAGAATGTCATGGGGGACCTTATCAAAAGCTTTACTGAAATCCAGATAAATCACGTCAACAGAGTTCCCCCGATCCAGTAAGTTGGTCACTCGATCAAAGAAGGAAACCAGGTTGGTCTGGCAAGATCTGTTAGGGACAAAACCATGCTGACTTCCCTGGATCACTGAGCGGTCCTTCAGATGCTTACAGATTGATCCCTTTAAAATCTGTTCTAATATCTTCCCAGCAACAGAAGTCAGACTGACCGGCCAGTAGTTTCCCGGGTCATCCTTCTTCCCTTTCTTAAAGATTGGGATAACATTGGCTCTTCTCCAGTCTTGTGGCATATCCCCAGTCCTCCAGGAGCTCTTGAAGATGATGGACAGGGGTTCTGCAAGTTCTCTAGAATGTTCTTTCAGAACTCTTGGGTGCACCCCATCCGGCCCAGGGGATTTGTATTCATCCAGTCCAGCCAGATGCCTCTCCACAACCTCTCGGTCAATGTCAACTAGCCACTCAGGTGTCCTGTCACATTTTCTACTATCTCTAGATGTGCCTGAGAGCCAAGCTACAAGTGACGCCTGACACAGGTTGGACACTTGTCAGCTTCCCTCAAGTTTTGATGGGAAATGTAGGCATCCTGGTCTTGCAGCTGTAATGGAGAGCCAAGCTGTAAAACAAGGACGCCTACATTTCCCATCAAAACTTGAGGGAAGCTGACAAGTGTCCAACCTGTGTAAGGCGTCACTTGTAGCTTGGCTCTGAGTTCTTCAGGGAGAAAGCAGAGGCAAAAACGTCATTAAGCCTGTCTGCTTTTTCTGTGTCCTGCATTAGAGTTTCTCCATCTACTCCCAACAGCAGTCCAATTGCCTCTTTTACCTTGCGTTTGCTTCTGTAGAAGTTTTTCTTATTGAAGCGAGCCCTCCTGGCCAGACCCAGCTCGTACTGAGCTTTGGCCTCTCTGATGGCTGATCTGCAGTACCTAGTAACCCTCATATACTCCTCTTTAGACGTCTGTCTCTCCACTTCCTGAACATTTCCTTTTTCTCTCTTAGCTTATTCTGGATCTCTCTGTACATCCACATCAGTTTCTTGGAGCCCTTACCATGTTTCTGTCTTGCTGGGATAGTGAGGGCTTGAGCTTGCAAAAGCTCATGTTTGAAAAGAGCCCACCCTTCACTCGCTCCCCTTCCCTTCCAGCACACTCCCCCATGGAATGACCCTCATCAAGCCTCTGAGTTCATCAAAGTTGGCCCTACAAAAATCTAACCTACGAGTCTGGCTACGAACTTCCTTGGCCCCCCACAGCAACAGGAATTCAAGGAGGACATGGTCACTCCCCGCTTCACCTCATCTACCAATTCTTCCCTGTTGGTTAATATCAAGTCTAGTATGGCCGAGCCCCTTGTAGCTTCCTCCACCTTTTGAAAAAGGAAGTTATTGGCCAGGCAGGTCAGGAAATTGCATCTCATTATATATAAAAGATATATAAATATTATATTTATTTAGCGTTATCTAGCAAAGGTGATGTGTGTATGCAGATGAAATTTTTGCACTTACATAGGACAGAAACTATACACAGAACAGGGTTTTTGTATGGGAGCAAATCTTGGATCACTGTATCAAGCAATTGGGATGCATGTACTAGTCTCTTAAATGAACACAAACAGCAGCACCCGATGCTTTCATCTGTGATGGCATTGATGACATTTTGGGCAGAGATCTGAATCTAGGGTTGCCAGGCTCTTGTAAACATATGATTGACACTGGTCAAAACTGGTTAAGCCAACCATCTAATGGGGGGGGGCGTATGATTTTGGAAAGATAATTTGGTTAGAGGAGCCCCCAGCTTGGCACATATGTTACTGGATAAAGACAACTTTATTTACTGGAGATTAAAAAGTACATGTTAGATACTGAAAGTTTGAACAGTCCTGTGCCCCAGGGGGAGGTTCAGGGTATTATGCATTCAGTTCACGTGTAGACTTGCCATTTGTCCACCTGCAGCAGGTAAATCCTCCCCCTTGAGAAACTAAGGAGGAGGAAAAAATGGCCAGATAATTTACCATAGCGATTAGGGAAAATTCCTAGAACGTCACCTGAAGTGACATCCTCCCCAACTCTGCCCACTTCAAGCACTTCCCTCAAAGTCTCCCAGACTTTGCCAAGGCAGTGCTGGCAACCTTATTCATGTGAGGCAATGAGAAGGGCCAATAAGCTTGGTTAGAACAAAATGGGAAATGGTTGTGCACCCTAGAAGCATCCCAGAATCTTCTGTAATGTATCATTAGTTTGGCAACAAACATGAAGGCGTTCCATGATGGAGAAGCTGATGCAGACCGAGTTCACTGGAAATAGGAATGTGGCAGCGGGCTTCTTTATTTATGGATATACATTACCAACATTCAAAGTCAGTATGCATGATGGAGTAACTGAGGACAGCAGGTCAATTTTTTTACACGCATTTAAAAGAATTCTTTAATTATCTGCTGTCTGTTTCTAAAGTGCCAGGAAAAGGCTTTCCCAGCTTTTCAAGCTAATTCTAGATCCCTTCTTTTTTCCCTC
Organism: Eublepharis macularius; assembly: GCF_028583425.1. Taxonomy (NCBI): domain Eukaryota; kingdom Metazoa; phylum Chordata; class Lepidosauria; order Squamata; family Eublepharidae; genus Eublepharis; species Eublepharis macularius. The sequence continues at coordinate 69,509,006 of NC_072796.1, forward strand.
TCTGTCTTGCCAGGTTTTTCCATTTGTGCCATCTATTGGTCAAAATATTTTACTGCACTTTTTAGACTTAGCATAAAGTGCTATAGGATTCTCAATTGAATATCTTTTGCGCCTTTTTTGTTAAGTCACCTCAGGGGAATTGCTTATATCTGAACAATTTTGCTTATACTTTTATTGTAAATTTTATCAATACAGACATTCAATACAGCTACAACATTAAAAATAAAAGGAATTAACTGTAAGGTCTTGCCTTTATTAATATACATTCTTCCCACCACCATGTATTTAAAGGCTGCTTGGGCTAATCTTCCATCTCATGATCTTATGAATGACTTTTAGAAATCCATTTTTTCAGCTCACTAGCTTATTTTAATGTCAGCTGTCATAGCCATGCTTTTATGTTTTTACATCTTAAAAAAAATCCTTCTTTAATATAAACAAATCAAATAATCTAATTATTGAAATAGATTCCCCATTAAGTATCCTTGTAAAAAAAAACCTCCTTCACTAATCTTTCAATTAACATAATTATTCAACAAAATTAATACATTTCTAATTTATATGTCTACATGCTGGCAAACACAAACTCATCTCTTCCTCACACAATTCAGTTTTCTCCTGTGACCTTTTACTAGGAATAAACCTGATGTTGTCACATGTTTCTGCTTTTTAAACATAACTTTCTACTTCCTCTCAAATAGAAGACAATATTAAGAGCTGACAACTGTTCTATGACAGTTGTATTTTTCTGTAGTGTAAGATACGCAGAATCACTTTCAATGTTTACACATTTATTTGCATTACCCCTGCTTTTAGTTGATGGTTCGAACCTTTGTGGAGAGGTACAACTGTGCCAGAGTCACCATCTGTCATCTTGGCTTTCTTCTTGTCCCTTGTCCCTAGCCTTTAATTCTTCTGGGTTTTCTGTGCAATTTCAGGTAACAACTAGAAAAGCAGCCTCTCCATCTGCAGCAAGAGTTCCTTCTCTTATTGTCTGTGGCTGAATCATCATCAAGATTTTGAGGTAGTTTGTCATTAATTTGAACTGGATGACTGTTGACTACAGGGATGTTGCTCCAGTATTAATATCTGAACCATCATTCAAAGGAGTGCCAGTTACATTTCTTTCCAGATCATCTGTCTGTAATTCTTTTTTCTCTTCTGAATTTGTAGGATATATATTAATGGAGCATTCACAGTGATAGTAACCAGAATCTTGTTTCTTCTTATGCATGGCACACAGATCAATTTGCCTAAAGTTCTCTGTGCCAAAGAGGCAGTCTTCATATTCTGTATATAAATCTGCAGAGATTTTTCTGAAGCCCTAAATGTGGGGAAAGATAAGTGAGCATTACTGGACATGGCTTAATGCAGAAACTTAAAAAAAAAAGATTTGCAAAATGCAGGAACAGAAGGAGAAATATAAGGAGAAATATTTATGATTCAACACACAAAGGACCAATTTGAGTACAAAACTATGCAGAGAGAAAGGATTAATAGGTTTCAGGCCAATAGAATGGAGCTGCTGAATGCCTGGAATTACATGTTATCATCTTAACAAGGGCTCAGAGTGCATAGGGACTGACCTTCATTATACAACTGGCAGCTGAAAGAATCAGAACTCTTGCTTCTTTTTTAGGCCTCTTATGGTCAAGATATGTAGGCTTCCTCACTCGTAACATTACACCTAGGTTTTTGCCACTGAGAGTATATTCAACAGTGAACCACAGCCAGACCCAGTTCTCTGACATGCATATGTCTATTTTACATCTCCAACCACCTGTATCATATTCACACCATAATTTTAAGTGCATACCCAAAAATGTGCTGTTTTAAAGGCTCATTATGGAAGATTTAGGCCCCATTTGCCTCAATTCAAAACATATAACAGTATATAATTTTAGGCTTTGGCATAACAATAGGCCATTTTCCTATTATAATACATTATTTCTAATCATTATCGCAGAAACTAGGATTTCACTGTATTTCATATGTAAACTGGCAATGGTCTGTTTTTCTAAGACAATACTCATAATAGCTTTAGTATAAAATAAAAAAAATGTGTTTCTCCTATAACAATGCAACCTGTTAAGAGTTTATTTAGAAATGTATCTGTCAGATGTTCTGTCTTATAACAACCCTTCTTTCCACCAAACCCATTTGTATCAAAATACAGAACAATTTTTAGAAACTAAAAGCTTTCATTTGTATCTATTAAATTCTGTTTTCTGAACAGTGACCTGACACTTATGTTTATGGTGGATTGTCTATTGTATCTCTCCTGTAATAACTGTCCACTTTTGTCTGGCAAATTCAGCTTCTCTACCTACTTTGCTTGAACTAAATTCAGTCTTGGAATTCTCTTACATTATTTTTATTTCCAGATAAAATATAGCATACAAAATAGATATCACAGAGCACCTAGCCAACATGGTGTAGTGGAGAAAGGCAGTGCTGTGTAGTGGTTACACTTTCAGGCTAGTATCTGGGAGACCCAGGTTCAAATGCTCACTGCCATGGAACCTTGCTGGGTGGCCTTGGGCCAGTCACATACACTCAGCCTAACCTTTGAGCAGTCAGCCCGGCCTCTGCCATTTTAATAGCAGTTTTAATATGACTGCTCATGACATTAAAAGTGTACAATCCTCTGGAGTTTAAAATGGCTGCAGCACAGCCACCAGAGAGCCCCTGTTGTTGCCAGATCCTGCCCTGGAGAACCAGGCATGTAAGGAATGCCGCACTGGAATGCAGAGGTATTGTAATGAGACTGGCCTCGCTATCCACCCAAGCTCCAGAAGGCCCAGAGCAATAAAGGTCTTGCAGAGTCACCCCCACTTAGCACATTCCTCTCCCTCCTCCCGTGATGAGATCTCCTATCCGTGATCGAGGAATTAATCAATTGGCATTCATAAGCATGTACAGTCGTTCCTGGCACAATGCATCTCCTCCCTAAAAACACTTAACCTAGCTCCGGTGTACTTCATCAGAAAACTATTCCTTTGTGCAAGTGCTGGAACACGCTTTGCATTTGCTTTCACACACCCTGGCAGCCATTGACCAGAGCCATCAAACCTTTTGTCCAACCCAGGAACTAACCATTGGAGTCTTTGTCCTAACTGCTAGGAGGACTCTCCTCCACCTCAGGGCACATTTTACCTATAAAGGTAGGGCCCTGGCCTCATTCAAATAGTGCAAGCTTCCTGGCTTCTGTCTTAGGGTTACTTCCCTGAGCCTCTCTCTGTTCATGCTTGCTTGCTTTCCTGGATCCACAAGTGCTGTTCCACATCTCTCTCTCTGGGCTGATGACGTGGGATGTTTGAAGCTTTTCTCCTACGGACTGGACCCCTTCTCCAGGATAGGTAGATATAATTACTCCCTCTTGCTCTATTCCCATGCCTCTAGCTATATTTCCTAGGACTCTCTCTCTCTCTCTGTGCGTGATTATTTTCCCCCAGTAATTGGTGTGTATGTGCATAAAGTTCTGTTCTTTAATAAAAGTTACTGATTGATTTGAAGCGCCAGACTCGCTTGGCTTATTGGGATTGGGACCCCATAGACACAGGTGATTTGATTCCAGTTACCGCCTCTCACATAGTTGTCTTCCTTGTCAGCTAATTCTTCCCCCCACCATAAATCATATTTATGCAAGGAGACCATTTCAGGTAACAAACCTTCTGCACTGGGGGGTTGTGGGGATAAAATGGAGAAAGGAAGAATGTTGTAAACCACTTTGGGTCCCTATGGGGGGAAAAATAGAGGTTTAAATGAAAAAAAAACAAATAAGACCATACAGCTGCTTTAAAGAGTGATGAACTATCACGTTAATAAGAGTAATGTTCTCTCCTCATCCTGTGCAGAGAATCTCTCAATATAAAGTATCTTTATCTAGATCAAAAACTCTATTTTGAATCCATAAAGGTTCAGCCTTCACTGGGATTGCAGATGCTTAATGGCAATATTCCAATAGGATTTAAGGGTAATGCATTGCTTTATTGTGGCATGTGGATTACCGTGTGACTAAAATGTTCTGAAAAAATTTCAACTCCTATCATTTTATAAGAAGGTATGCAATTAGGAGAGAGAAAAGGACATGTGAAATAGGTAAAACCACAGTATTTTCTAGATCCACATGCACACTGTAATTTGGCGTTAACTTATTTGCATCTGGTTTGTGTGACAAACAACATACATAGACTCACCCACATTCCCAGAAGCTAAATTACTAGAGGAGATTATCAAACTAGCCTTAGATTAAGACAACCTAATTAGAGATTGCTAGCCAATAAAGCAGCACCATTTATGAAGTTAATAATTTTGTACTTTCTTGTCTTTAGAATATAGGCTGAATGAAAAACATTTAGAATTCAACAAACACCACTGAATAATTTCCTTTAAAGGTGAAAAATGCTGCAGTGATTAATCCAAACTCCTGATTGATTAAGGATTTTGAATATAGACTACCAAAGTTCATTTCAAATTAAGCCTTTATTTATTTACTTATTTCATTAGATTTTTAGTCCGCCCTCCCTGCCGAGAGGGTTCAAGGAGGAGCACAACATTTTAATTTACATAAAAACACATAAAAGCAGATTAAACATTACAATAAAATTTAAAACACTACATACAATAAAAACTTCTCAGATGGTGATGGAAGAGTTACTTCATTTCAGACATGGCCCACATATCCATATCTATAGATATATATAGGGTGGTGGACAGATCTTTTTAAGTCAAGTCAAGTATGGCCAGCGGGGGCCCAGCCTAGCCTCCACCATATGTCTGGAGGAACATTTCTGTCTTACAGGCACAGCAGAAGGATAATCAATCCTGCTGGGCCCTGGTTTCATCAGACAGAGAATTCCACCAGGCTGGTGCCAGGACTGAAAAGGCCATGGCTCTGGTCAAGGCCAGGTGAGCCTCCCTAGGACCGGGGACCACAAAAAGTTTTTTGTGCGTAGAACGAAGTGTCCTCTAGGGTATATGTAGGGAAAGGCGGTCCTGCAGATATGCTGGACCCAGTCCGCATAGGGCTTTATATCATTAGTAGGTTTAATTGTATAGGGCCAAAGGCCATATAAGGCTTTATAGGTCAACACCAAAACATGACAATCAATGCCAAACATTTGCCATAATTTCTAGGCATCAAACATATCCATAACTAAGCCCAGAAACAGAATTAAGACCCATTTTATTCAATAGGGCTTGCTCCTAGAAAAGTGTAGTACAAATTATACAGTTTTACCATCTTGAATGTGGCCAAATATCAAGCCAACACTTTGCGTCCAAGGAATAAGACTCGTCACATCTGTCGAATATTTCATTTCTTTACTTTGCATTGCTAATAAGGGAAAGGGAGTGAGAGGGAAAAAATTAACACTTATTCTAAAAATGATCATTCAAGCCTACCAGGCTACCAGTGCACAATTGCTCAATGGGTCCAAATAATACACGGCTACCACACTCAGCTTGCTTCTATAGCCCTTAATTACATGGTCACATATTTATAGAACTTCAAGGTTAGAGATTGCAAAAGTGCTTAATTTAGAGAGGATCAAAAGTTAATCTTTTTTAGATGGCAATTGGGTCTTTAATCTTTTTTAGATGACAATAGTGTCCTTGAACTCTTTGATTGTTGTTAATATGGAATGTTTTCTAAATACATGTAAAACAGAGGGAGGTGATACTTCTGAATCAAAAATCATCAGACTTGTACTGCATTTAAAGAAGAAATACTTAAAGATATTCAAAAATATCCCCGTGAAGTAATTTATAGCATGAAAAAGTACAACCAGTAGATGGCATCAGAATAGCTACTACAATAGTGTATCTTTTGAATCCTCTAGTCAGCCCTTTATGTCCACTTATTTTTCTTGTTCTGTGCATTGTCATTTTTTTTACAGCAACTGGCACTTTGAGTAAGCAGCACAGCCTCCCTGCCCAACTGATTAGTCTTCATATATCCATTGCCCGGAAACCATTAAGCATTTCTTGCTGACTCAAAATAAATTATATCAGCCTTAGCCACTATAAATATTGTATATGCAGACTATAAAAAGAAAACCCATCTCTGATGAGCACAATCATTCTAAGCATTTTTGTTAAGTAGTACTTCTTCAAGTATACAGGACCCCTTCATACCTTGAAATTAGAGATGGGCACGAACCGAAATTTGAACCAAAGTTCATCATGAACCAGGATGGTTCGTGGTTCGCGAACCAGTTGTTTGTCAGCCCATTTCTGACAAACTGCCACAAACTTTTAGGGTGGTTTGTTTGGTTCATTTTTTGGTTCGTCACTGCAGACAGTCTGGGGCCAATCAATCAGTTTCCTAGGCAACAGGGATTGGGCTTTCTGCAGACCTTCTGCTGACCCGGAAGTGACCTTCTGTGGACCCAGAACTGGTGATTTGCTAGCCTGGAAGTGACATTTTCATGAACCAAAAACAAACTGGTTCCTGAACCACGGCAAGTTTGTGAAAGTTCGTGGTTTGTGAAACATGATGAACCATGAACTGTATGGTTCGTTTTTTTCTGGTTCGTGCCCACCTCTACTTGAAATTCATAAAAGCTTATTTTTAAAAACAAGAAAAGCATTTCTATGTAAAAATGTTTCAAAAAAACATTTATAGAACATCAGGCTTATAAATTTGGTTTTGTAGTTATTTGCTGGGTGAGCTGTCACCTGTGGTCAAATATAATTATAAGCATGTTTAACAATCTACATGTATCTTTAATGTTTGGGGGGGGGGGGTTGTAAATAAAAGTGTATGCCATTCTTTTTCATTCAATGAACACAATGAAAGCCAGTTTGGACTACTGGTTAAGAGTGACAGGACTCTAATCTGGAGAACCGAGTTTGATTCCCCACTCCTCTGCCTGAAGCCAGCTGGGTGACCTTGGGTCAATCACAGCTTCTTAGAGCTCTCTCAGTCCCACCCACCTCACAGGGTGATTGTTGTGAGGATAATAATAATATACTTTGTAAACCACTCTGAGTGTTAAGTTGTCCTGAAGGGCAGTATATAAATCGAATGTTATTAATATTATTAAAAAACAGCTCTCAGTAAAATAATAATAAATAAAACTGTGCTTATATACTGCTCTTCTAGACAGATTAGTGCCTCATCCAGAGCAGTGAACACATTAGTGTTATTATTATCCCCACAATACAACTGGGTAGCTGGGGCTGAGAGGAGTGGCTGACCCAAGGCCACCTACTGAGCTCATGCCAGTAGTGGGATTTGAACCAGTAGAGTGCTGATTCACAACCAAACCACTTAACCACTGTGCTAAAGCTAAAAAATACAACCAAATTTAAATCCTAGGCAAAAAACAAAATGCCTTCAAATCCTACCAAAGGTCATCCTAGAATAAATGTATGCTCAAAGAAGAGATCAGCACATGCTCCAAAGAATAGTTGGATTCATGTGCATTAAAATTGGTGAGAGCTCTGGAGGTACAGGCCACAGGCTTGACAGTAATTTCAATATTGTTGCTTTAATGCTACCTAAGTCATGGCATGTTAATAGTTAGTACTCTCAGGGGGTTTATTTGAAATCCATGTTTTGTTATTTCCTCTAGTCAGAAATCATTTTTTCCCTATTTACAGAGTAGTCCTAGGCAATGGACAGACTGGAGTATCTCTGCATAGGACTGCCCTGTTATTTTTCATCTGAGGCCTCAAATCTTTTTGCAGTCTACTGGAAACAATCATCAAACATTCTTCCACTGTACTACACTCAATAGGGTGTAGTCTCCTTACCCTCTTGGTGGGATAGGGGGACCCAGCACTTACCTTCCTATTGGTCTCGGCATCCTCCTCACACACAGCTGGGAAGTGACATCATCATGAAAGGCTGGGGGTGCATGTACACTTTGCAGCAGACTGATTTGGGCCTTAAACGGGCCCAATTTGGCCTGTTTGGGGCCCAATTAGCCCACTACAAAGCATGGGAGTGGTCTTAGGGTGGCACGATGACATCAGTGATGTCATTGTGCCAGCCCTGGAAGCACACCCAGGAGGACCATTCCTTGCCTTTCCCCCCACTGGCCAGGTAAGCAGAGGTGGGGGTGAAAGGTGGGAGCAAGGGATCCCCTGCCCACACTGGGGGAATGGGGTCCCTAACATCAAACCAGGATGCCAAGTATCCATCCATATCTTAATGCCATCAGTTATTTCAAGTATGTGTCATACCTCAGATTCTAATTTGACACCAAATGGCAATGTACAAAATCAGTAGTACCCATTAAGTATATTAAACATGCATAATCCTGAATTCCTTGTATCAGAGTATTTGTATCAGAGCTGCCCTGAGCCCATCTGTGGGGAGGGCGGGGTATAAATCGAATAAAATAAATAAATAAATTTGCCAAAACTCTGTAGAAGCATATGAACTGGAAAATAATTTTGGTCCTATCTGCATCCAAAAATGTCTTCTGTTATAGGTAGTAGAATATACTGCCTTCTAATGTACTACTTAAGCTCTTTTGGATCAATATTTAATGCATTTGCGTACTGCACTCTTAAAGGTTTCTAGGGGAGTTTCCATCATATATTTAACATATTCAGAATAAAGATTCATTATAAAATCACATTCAATAAATAACTAACATTAAACTAGGCAAATAATTAAGCACTTATATAATATAGTTATAAAATGATTAGTGGTAACAATGAAGCAGAACAGAATAGCACAAGATAGCATGAGATAATTAATACTCTCATATAGAATAATTATAAAATAATAGGTAGCAACAAAGAAGCAGCACAAAATAAGCACTGAGAGCCAATACGAATTAACAATCAAAACTACAAACACGTTTTTGTTTGAAGGCATATGATCATCAAGTCAATGCCAAGCAGAGATTTAAGGGGAGGGTTCTATAAAGCAACACAAGAGAGAGATCACCTAACTCACTTAGCTTTAAAAGGAGATTAGACAAATTCATGGTCCATAAATATATTTTAGCTCCATTTAGCTTTTAGATCAAATGGAAGTAGGCATCTTCAAACTTCTTCGTACCAGGGCAAGCAAAAGAGAAATATTAGCCTCTTTGCCCAGTTTGCCTGCCTTCTAGGAGCTCCTGGTTGGCCACTCAGTAAAATAAGACACTGAAATAGATGGGCAATTGATCTGACCCAGCTCTTCTGAAGGCAAGTTCTGCATGTGCTTTCCATGTAACATAGATTCTGCTTTTCAAGGAAGTGCTGCAACTACCCAATTATAAAGCTACCATCTTTACCCAAAAGGAAGATGATCCTGAATGATTACCCTAAAAATGGCACTATTGAGGGGGAAATAGCCTTCCTTTCAAGTAAATAGGGTGATTAAAAAGGTGCTGCATGCTACAGATAAAAAGTAAGTACAGTTTTAACAGCACTCCAAAGCTTTGAACTAATCCTTTAGAAGAATCCCCCTACTCCGGCATTACTAACCAAGAGTACTTCAGTCTTATCTCAGTTTACTCTTTAATTAATTCATTCTGCAAATTCTATTTTTTCTAATTGTTTCTGAAGGCTGTTGAGTCTTCCTCTAACACCTGCCTACAATGTCATTTCTTGAGGGCCAACAACACTTTTCAAGGGGTGGGTATCTCCAGCTCATTTCAACTTTACATTCTGTATCTATCTTGCCTATATGTTGAATAACATTGTGGTATTTGTGCTTTGTGCAGGATTCTTGCATCTGAATGTTTACATCTGCTGCTTTTTCCACATAACATACACTTCTCCGAGAGTTGTTTTCATGCTGCATGCCCCTGCTCTTCTCTCTTTCACTCCTCCTGGAATGGTTTCCTTTGTAAAAGTCTTCTCCAACACAATTTTGCATGACCAGGGCTTCTGCCGCCATTCTCTGCAGCAACTAATATATCCCCCACGCCCTTTTCCCTCATTGGTATCTTTTTTTACTTTGGCATCTATTACAGCAGCAGCAGCTAATGAAATTCTGGCTGCTTTTTCTAGAAAACAGAACAGCAGTCCAAAAACACCTTAAAGACTAACAACATTGATTCCCACATGAGCTTCTGTTAATCATTAAGATTAGAGATAGGCACGAACCACAAAAAAACCAAACCATGAGGTTCATGGTTCGTGGATTTTCATGAACCACCAACCACGAACTGGCACGAACTGGGGCCAGTTTACGAACTAGTTCGTGGTTTGTGGGGTTTAAATGCTCCTTTCCGGCCGCTTAGCAGCAGCAGAGAAAGGAACATTTGACAGTTTAAAGGGCCCTTTCCTGCCTTGCAAGTGGCAGGTCCCTTTAAACTATCAGCTGGCAGGTGGCTGGGGAGATCCCCCCTCGCCGCCTGCCAGCTGATAGTTTAAAGGGACCTGCCACTTGCAAGCAACAGGGCCCTTTAAACTGCACAAACCCCACCCCTCACCCCACCCCCCAGCCCCACACTTACCTCACCCTGCGGGCCCATGGCATCCTCCCCTCCTCCTGCAAGGGGTGGGAAGGCCATTTTTGGCCTCTTCCACCACTATGTGGGCCCACAGGGTGGCGAAGGAGGCCGAAAACAGCCTTCCCGCCCCTCAAATGGCAGCCAAGGTGGCCATTTGAGGGGCAGGAAGGCCATTTTTGGCGGCAGAGGAAGCCAAAACGGCCTTCCCACTCCTCAAATGGCCACAGTGGCCGCCATTTAAGGCCATTTTCAGCCTCCTCCGCTGACCTGCGTGCCCACGCAGCAGCAGAAGAGGCCAAAAACAGCCTTCATGTCCTTTGTGGGAGGAGGGGGAGGATGCCATGAGCCCGCAGGGAAAGTCTGGGGCTGGGGGCTGGGGGCTAGGGTTTGGGCAGTTTAAAGAGCCCTGCAGCTTGCAAGCGGCAGATCCCTTTAAACTATCAGCTGGCAGGCGGCAAGGGGAGACCCCCCCCTGCCGCTTGCCAGCTGATAGTTTAAAGGAATCTGCCATTTCCAAACCACAGGAAATGTTTATATGGCCATATCCTTGGGGAAATGGCCATTTAAAATGACCCTTTACAACCCAAACAAACCTGTAGACCAGTTCGTGGAAACCAGCTTCCACGAACTACTGGTTCATGAATCATGAACTGGCCTGGTTCGTGCGTTTTTTTGGGTCGTAATTCATTTCATGCCCTCTCTAATTAAGATGCCACTGTTCTATTTTGTTACCATAGACTAACACAGCCACCCCTCTGCCTTTTCTAGGAGTCTTTGTGCAGTCTGCTAATCGCTAATTAGCGCCCAAAATTTCATGGGCCAAAATTTAATGACTGACTCATCCGGTTCAGGTCAGTTAGGAATTCTTTCAGAAATTCATTCTTCTGATGCACTTACATTTTCCATCAATTTCACACTCATTTCTGCAATGAAAGGAATATCTTCTGTAACTCGAATTTATCATCTTACAACTATTATTGCTACTGAGCGTATCTTATTTTGTGACATTATCTACTTAATAACAGTTACTGTATTTTTAATTAAAAATTACTCATGCACCTTTCTCTCGAGCCAATAGAAATGCCTCCTTTCCATTGCTATAGAATACATGTTTACCTTTGTAAAGAACTTCTGATATGCTTTAGCCACTGTTGGGTTTTGACATGCTAAAGGGAAGACACTAAACACAGCCAAAGAACCACCTAACACACTCAGCTACAGGGTCAGAACATTTCATTCTTTCACAATTAAAGCACTCTCTGATGTTTTGAGCATATACCGTTATTGTGTTATCTTGTTTGTTATACTGACCTCATAAAAATACCCAGCTATTCCAGGAAACAAACAAGACAGTATTACAAGGGGGAGGAGATAATCTGATCAGAGAGATGGTTTTTACTTTAATTGTAAAATGATAAAAAACCCTCCACCAATCACCATATCCTCCTGTTGGTAAAGGTTAGATCAGCACATCATATATTTATCTTGCAAAGCCCCAGCAGCCTCAAATGCTCACATAAATCTTGCAGCTAGCTAAACGTTGTTTGAAAACCATTCCACTCACATTGTGAGAATAGTTTGATGCTGCATTTCCATATCTTTAAAATAAGTCATGAAAGCTATAGTGTAGTTTAAAGTCCCAAATCACTTTATCCAATGTTAATTCTACAGTGTTAATTCTACAGAGTGTGGTTTGGAGTAAGTAGATTGAAGCTTACTGGAAACTGGACACAGCTATAGAAAGGTCGTAACCTGCTTTGCTTAATTGGGAATATATGAATAATTTATTATATATAATCATTTCTTTTTCCTTGGGAGTTTCTTGCCTTTCCAAGTTAGCAGTTCTGAAGTAAATAGAAAGCATGGGGGAAAGTGCTAAAAAAAGATGGAAAGCAATACAATGCATAATTTCCTGCACACCCAAGTTTTTCTTATCTTCATTCTTTGTCACAATTCCTTCCTTTTATTTATTTATATTTTATTTTACTCCATTTAGATCCTGCCTTTCTCCCCAAAGCAGCTTGCATCATTCTCCACTCCTCCATTTTTTCCTCACAACAACCTTGTGAGGTAGATTAGGCTAAGAGTATGTGACTGGCCCAAGGTCACCCAGCAAGTTTCCAAGGCAGAGCAGGGAACTGAATGTGAGCTGCCCAAATCCTAGTTCATCACCATACTGGCCCCTTGCTTTAAATACTGCCTCAAAGCTCGATGGAAATCAACCCACAACACAGGTCAACCAAACTCCCCCTTCAGCTTGGAGAGGTGAGATGCAGTTAATGAGATACAATTTCCTGAACAAATAGTTTGGGATTGCAATATTTTTTAAGGCTCAAGCATACAAAGTACAAAGGAGAGAACTGCAATCTGCTTTATTACCCTCCGTCTCAGTGCAGGTGCTTTGGACAGCTTCAGAAATGTCAGGTGTGGTTTGAAGTATTTTCTGTCAGTAATGTCTATGTTCATTTCATTAAATGAGCTTTCCACAGTTCCTTGTAGACAAGTGATAAAAATAAAGGCATTAGGTTTATAGCTATCTATAGAGACAAACAAGACAGAGAGTTAGAAAAAGCAGCACCACATATAATATAGATATATGTCTACCCTCTACCTGCTTTGGAACAGAATTTACCAAGCAGTTAGAAAAACTAACTGCAACGTTAGATACTAAGGATTCGCTTTATTCATCATTTACACTTATGTAACCTTTATGACCTCAGTGGCATTAGATCTGTTTTTTCTAAGGATCTATGTTTTTATGCTGGGCTAGGAATTTTTAAATGCTGGGTTTTAATTAATACCGTTTATTATTTTTACTTTGTAAGCCACCTCTGGCAGGTTCCTAGAGAGGTGGCATAAAAACATTCTGAAGAAAGGGGGGGAAAAAAGAAAAAATAGCATTAAGTACCTAGCAAATCATAATATACAGTATTAATTCTGTTTGTTTCAATGGCCACTTCACTTTACATGGTTAAAGTTTTAATAGATGGTATTCTCATTCATGAATGTCTGTAACTAACTCTAAGCTAGGCTGAAAGCTACTAACTAGACGACACTTTCTTCGGTGTCTCTGAAAAACAATCCTGCATGCCACATAAACGAAAATCATTGTGGTATATTGCATGAACAACAGACTAGTACTAGAAGTCTTCAAAACATTATTCAATATCCCTTCTTGTAATATTACATGTTCTTAGGTTTAGTTTCAGTGGAGATGAGGTATTATCCAAACACTTCACAAAAAGTGCAGTTTGAGGGAGGATTTGAAGGAAGGATGAAAATTCCCCCAGGCCTGCAGGGCAACAGGGAAGAATGGGTGGAGTCATCTAAGAGAGCAGGAAAAAAATCACCCCAAACTCAAATAAAATGGTGTTTTCTAGTGAATGCTGAATAATTGTAGTGCTACAATTTAAATCTTTGCATAAGTAATAAACAACGAATGTTTAAATACCAACCTGCAATTTTGCTTAGCATTTGCTGGTCATCTTCTGACATTTTAACATATATCACCTGGTTGTTGAACTGGCCAATCCCACGAAATGTCATGATAAAGCATTTCCCCTGCAACAGAGCTTCAACTTTCACTTTACTTTTCTCAAGAGCAGAAATAGCCCTTAAAAGGAATGAAACACACTTCTAAGCAGGAAATCATTAGACAAATGCAGAACCGAGTACTAGTGATATATTTTTAGAACCTTCATTTGGAAGAGAGCAAGCACAACAACACAAGGTCTGGCACCAGGGCTGCCAGCATCCAGGGGGTGGGGGGCTGGAGATCTCCCAGAAGTACAGTTGGTCTACAGAGATCAGTTCCTCTGGAGAAAATGGCTGCTTTGGACAGTGAGCTCTTATGGCATTATACCCTGCTGAGGCCCCTCCCCTCCCCATACTCCATCGTTCCCAGGCTCCAATTCCCAAATCTCCAAGAATTTCCCAACCTGGAGTTGGCAACTTTACCTGGCAAACAAGACTAAAATAATACCTTAAAATCCCTACACACACATTGCTTTATCAAGTATTGCGAATCAAGTATATTTTACTTGACCTGACATTCAGGAAAAAGAATTATAGTCTTCAAATTATAAATCACCAAGAGTCTAAAATCATTGCTAACCCTGCAGAGATGAAAAAATGTTTGTTATATCTAAGCATATTCTTGTGGTGAGGTTAGAGGGCCTCATAAAATTCACAGAACAATAAACTGGTTTTCTGCAAAGATAACATTAGATTCTAAGTTTCCATGCTTTGTAGAATACAATTTACTATTACACTAAAACAACTCCATTACCCAAATAAACTTCCTTGATTGTTAGCCTTTATACAGTAAACCTACTATGAGAACTTGGAGGAGGGCGGATTTGGGGTGGGTGTGTTAAACTTAACAGAAAATGAATACCTAAGGCATAGCAGGTCACTTTAATTACATATCTAATAGAAATCCTTGGGGCATAAAAAAGTAAAACACATAATTGAGAAGAGAAAAAAACAGCATTCTAAGTATCTTGTGTTCTTTTTAATATCAGACTAAACCAGTAAGAGACACTTGGCATTTTTCACTGCCTTACAGAGTTCCATTTAACTTTATGGAATGCTATCCTTTTATATATCAGTGAATGAACTATATATCAATGGTAGGAAAAACAAATTTATTTCTGTAACATATACATATGCCAAAATGCTTCACACTGATTGGTTCCAATGCTCCAGAAATTTATCCTGTGCAAATCCATTCATTTCAATTGGATTGTGCCCCTGGAGGACAGAATATTTACCTTCTGTGGACTGATTCACATAACTATTTCTTAAGCAGAAAAGGAGAGGTGCCATTTGAGACTGTGCATTTGTTGTGGTTCCTTTCTTATATCTCAGACTTTAGGTGCTCTTGAGGAAGAAACAGCATACAATCTACAACACTTCATGTTGTTTCATCCCTATGGAATAGCCCAATTTCTCCTTCAAATATTGTCTAATAAAGTGATTTTGATAACTTTATCAGTTGTGAATATTTTGTATTTCCTAATATTTTCTAATATAATAGCTTTAAGACTCTTTCACAATAGCAGTTCACATGAAAACTGAATGGGAAGTTTCCATTATTCCCTTACAGAGATGGGCACTAACCGAAACACGAACCAAAGTTCATCACGAACCGTCGACTTGTCAGAGCCCATTTCTGATGAACTGCAATGAACTTTAGGCCAGTTCATTTGGTTCATTTTTCGGTTTATCATTGCAGGCAACCTGGCACTGATCAATTGGTTTTCTAGGCAAACGGGGTTGGACTTTCTGCAGTAGAGGTGTACACCACTGCCAGTGTTTGAAAGTAGCAACACTTTTCTTGCATGAAGCCTTGGTGCAATTTCAGGCTTTCTGAGCTTTGCAATTCATGTCACACTTTTTAAAAAAAACTTTGAGCAGGTGTAGTAATGTTGCAATGTTGAAACCCTTCTCCTTCCTGTATTTGCTGATTGGGCTGTCCCCTGCCCACTTGAGAGGCAATTGATGGCGGAGTTCTGGAGGAAAACATGTACTTTTCTTGCTTGTTCCACTCTCTCTCTTTTTAAAACCAAGCCAGGAAAAGGTTAAAATACTGCTGCTTCATCCCCTCCCAGCAGCTTCCCTGCCACTTTGTTTCCAAAGGGCTTTGCAAAACGTTTGGTTACAGTGTTACAACTTTACAACCCATTCTTGCCTTTAAAAAAAAAGAGCGTGTGTGTGCATACCCCAAGGGAGGAAGGGAAAAGCAACTATTTAACCTTTTCCTGGCTTTTAAACCCAGTAGGAAATAAGAAGCAACATTAGGAATCATTCCTGGCTTTGAAAAAAAATTAAGCGAGTGCTTGCATACCGAGGAGGAAGGAAGCCAATGGAGAAGCAGCTTTATGACCCTTACCTCGCTTTAGCTCCCAGGGAAAAGGAGAGTGACTGGTGTTTGAAAGCAGCAACACTTTTCTTGCCTCGCAAGAAGTGTTACAGCTTTCAAACGCCAGCAGCTTTTTTCAGCTTATGGGGGATCCCCCTCCCATCAGCTGAAAAGCCAGCCAAAGTTTGAAAGGGGGAAACCAGAAGTACACACCTCTATTCTGCAGACCTTCTGCTGCCCTGGAAGTGACATTTTCATGAACTGTACGAACCGGTTTGCAAACCCAGGCAAGTTTGTGTTGGTTCGTGGTTTGTGAAACGCCACAAACCACTAACCCCATGGTTCAGCATTCTCCCGGTTTGTGCCCATCTCTATTCCCTTCTACCCCTTCAAAAATAGTTCTATGAATCAGTCCTGATTTCTCTCTTTCCCCACAAACTCACTCTTTAAAATCTATTTTTACTAGGTATGAAAGAACATCAGTGTCAAGAGTCAGCCTCAGCCTCAACTGGCCACCTTACCTCTTGCCCCAGAGTCCCCCTCAGAGGACGAGCAGGAAGAGCCAGCAGGGGCTACTCTAGAGCCAGAGCCAGCCATGGAAGAGCCAGCAGGATCTACTCTGGAGCCAGAGCCAGCTGTGACAGCTGCTGCTCCAGAGGAAACTCAGCAGGAGCAGCCAGAAACCTCTGCAGTTGGAGACAAAGACTTCCCCAGAGCAAAAGAGAAACCTGAGCTCCCTGGGCCAGCTGAGAAAAGGAAAATTAAAGCAAAGGCAGCTCTGTTGGAGAGGAGAAAAAGTGCTCATTTGCAGACACAGCACCGGCTGGGGCTATCAGGCAAAGAAACAATACCTGCTCCTCGTTAGGACAGTATAAGAGAGAGAAGCTGAAGAAGCCAAGTGTGGAAGCAACTCAGCTTGCCACTCCCTGGGACCAGAGCCCTACCCGGCCCCAACCCGCGATTGATCGGACTCTGACCTCAGCCTGCCTTCTGACTTCCCTTCTGCCTGCTCCTCTCTCTGACTGACATATTGGCTCTGACACTTGACCTGACTTCTGGACTCTCGTTTGCCAGCTCCTTGGCTACTGACTTCCTGGCAACTAACCTTGGGACCATCTGCAGTATCAGTGAGCCACCTGCCTGTCATGGCCAGCGCGGAGCGTGACAATCAGCTACTTCAGAGTTTTGTGAGGGTTTTTCCAATTTCAATTTAACCATCTAAAATTCTATTTAATCAATCTGTAACTTTAGAACATTGCAGGACAAGCATGTAATATATCCAAAACAGTACAGAGGAGAGACATTTCCCCATTTCTGCTGCTCCACATGGAAGTATTGTGTGCATGTAAGGCAACAGAAATGGGGAAATTCTTCCCCCACCCACACAGACACTGGTTTTGCACAGGGAAAAAAGCTTGTGAGAAAGGCTCTTTCTCCGGTTTCAGCTTTTTGAGCCCATTTGTGCTCTCCATTTTTAATAGAAGCCATTCCCCTGTGTGACTGCTCAGAGCATGACTTGGCTCCATGGTGAACTCATAAAATAAGTAATGTGTAGAGTGACCATATAGTTTATCCTCTTCCTAATAATGACAAGTTATAGTATCAAAGACGCCCATGTTTGGGACCAAGGATTAGCTGACTTTCAAACAGGAGCCAGATCTGGAACTATGAAGGAAGAGAGCCATGGTAAAATGTCATAGCTAGGCCACATATCAGAGTGCTACCTGCTCTGTTTAGCTGCACTGCCCCCATGAAAAAGTGTTCTGTCCCTCGGTGCCAGTGCCATACTACAGGCAGACCTAAGAAGATCAGCCCTACACAGATTCATTACAGGGTTTCAAGCATGATGGGTTGCTAGCCTCAGCCTGTCAATCTGGTTGCACAACCCCATTCACAGCACGTGTTCTGTTTTGTGGTATTTATGGATCTTGCCACTTTACTGTATGGACAATTCTGGTTCGGAATAACTTCAAGCTGTAACTAGTTTCGATTACATTTTATGTTTTTGTTTTGTTTTCCTTATAACAACTTTCTGGTGTATGGATGCTTAAGTCTGTACCCTTGTACTTTTATATCAGGCGAGGCCCCAGGCTTAAGAAGTACACTGAGTTCTTTGAGGGTCCCTAATCAGTTCTATGATTAGGGAACATTTCAGATTGCTAGATACAGATAGCATCAGCTTGCATTAGTTTCTACCCAATGCCATTCCCCTCTGAAACATTCTACTCAGACGCCAGGCTAGTTATCATTGGGCTTGTAGTATTACCATTATCAAGTTCCTGCCTACTGGTTGTTCAACTATTGGCCTGAGTTAAATAAAAAGCATGACCCATTTTTCATCTAACTCTGTGTGCAAGTCCTCCTTCCTTGGCAATGAAATGTTAAATATTAAAATGTTCAGACACAGAAAACTGCACAGCAATTTTATGTTATTATCTCAGAGCAATTTATCATTGATGAATCTATCACAGCCTACACTCCAACTATGTTTTCAGCTGGATAAGTTTCTTATCATCTTTCATGTTGCTATATGTTCAGCTATTTTCTCTTTAAACTGCCAATCTTTTAGATCTTCTAAAGAAAATGTGATATGTTACTCAGTAACTACACTTTGGACTGAGTTGTCACCAGTACACAGATGACACCCAGTTGAATCTGTTAATGGGCAGCTGGCCTGGCTCTGCCCTAGATGTCCTGGTAAGAGCCTTGGAGGCTGTATCTGGCTGGGTGAAGCAGAGTCAACTGAAGTTGAACCCTGTGAAGACGGAGGTTCTGTACTTGGATCATGGGCCGTTAGATTTGGGGATCTGGCTCCTGGCCTTTGATGGGGTGCCACTGGTGCCTGCTCTGATGGTCAGGAGTCTGGGAGTGATACTGGATGCCTCCTTGTCAATGGAGACCCAAGTTACAGTAGTGGCCTGGTCTGCTTTTTTCCATCTTCAGCAGGCCAGGCAGTTTGCCCCCTTCTTTTAGACCCAGGACCTAACGACAGTGATCCATGCAATGGTCACCTCCAGATTGGACTACTGTAACTCACTCTACGCAGGGCTTCCCTTGAGTTTGACCTGGAAATTACAGCGGATCTAGAATGCTGCTGCACGTGTCTTCACTGGTGTTCCATTTAGGACACGCATTACTCCCATCTTGCAGCAGCTGCGCTGGCTCCCCTTGGAGTTCCGGATAAAATTCAAGGTGTTGGTTTTGACCTTTAAAGCCCTTGGCAGACAGGGACCGGCATACCTACAGGACCGCCTCTCACCATATGTGCCCCAGAGAGTGCTGAGATCAGCCAACAAACATCTACTGGTGGTCCCAGGACCCAGGGAGGCTAGACTGGCCTCGACTAGAGCCAGGGCCTTTTCGGTCCTGGCTCCAGACTGGTGGAACTCTCTATCAGAGGACACACAGGCCCACTAGGATCTTCTATTGTTCCTTGGCCAGCAAGACTGAGATGTTCTGCTGGGCACATGGTTGAGGCCAGTCCAATAGTCATCAGAAAGCCTCCCAACCAGCCTCCTGTCAGGGGCCATGTGATCATCTGCCCCCCCCATACGAGTTATAGCTGACTGAAATGCCTGTTCCCCTCCTTTTCAATCCCTGATGTCCTGGAGCGTGTTTTTGAGGCTGTGGCTGGTTGGTTGAGACAAAGTCGGCTGAAATTGAATCCCATGAAGATGGAGATCCTGTACTTGAGCCGTGAGGAGACGGCTTCGGGACCCTGGCTTCCTACACTTGATGGGGCAGTACTTACACTGGCCCCGAGAGTTAGGAGCCTGGGAGTGATTCTGGATTCCTCCTTGAAGATGGAGGACCAGATCGCTGCAGTTGCCAGGTCTTCCTTTTATTATCTTCGACAGACCAGGAAGCTTGCCCCTTATTTGTCCCCCCCCCCCCGCGACCTGACTACAGTGGTCCAAGCAATGGTCACCTCTAGGCTGGACTACTGTAACGCGCTCTATGCTGGGCTTCCCATGGGCCTGATCCAGCGGTTACAGCTGGTACAGAATGCAGCGGCGCAGGTTATTACTGGAGCACCAGTGTGGGAGCATATTACGCCAGTGTCACGCCAGCTGCATTGGTTACCAGTGGAGTACTGAATCAGGTTCAAGGTTTTGGTGTTAACCTATAAAGCCCTACACGGACTGGGACTGATGTATCTGCGGGACTGTCTCTCACCGTATGAGCCCCGGAGGACTCTTTGATCAGGTGGAAAACATCTTTTAAGGGTCCCTGGCCCTAGCGAGGCCCGCCTGGCATCAACCAGGGCCAGGGCCTTTTCGGTCCTGGCCCCGGTCTAGTGGAATGCTCTGCCTTACGAGATTAGGGCCCGGCAAGATTTGCTTGCATTTCACCGGGCCTGTAAGCCGGAGCTATTCCGCCAGGCATATGGCTGACGTTGGGCGGTGCATCCCCCCCCCCCATGGAGGGGGGGTTAATCTGTTGCCGCTAAGCAAATTCAGATGCTGTTGCCCACACCTACTCTGTACTACTACATGTATTTGCTCTGGAAGAACCGCTGTGTGGAATATCAAATGTATATTATGTGTTGCTTTTAATTATTTATATGTAAATATATGATATTTTTATTTTTGCATAGTTGTAAGTTAATTGATTAGATAGAGTGTTTTTAAATGTTTTAAATGGTATGCGATGTTTGTATTTCTGTTATCTGCCCTGAGCCTGCGAAAGCGGGGAGGGCGGAATACAAATGTAATAAATTAAATTTAAATTAAATTAAATTTTTGCCCATCCTTTGTGCATTATTGGCAGGGATGGGGTATAAGGTTGCTGTCTGGAGGTGGTTCTAATTCTGTGTTTTTATTGAATTTTTTAATGTACATTATGTTTTGCTGTTGTAACCCACCCTGAGCCCACTTGCAGGGAGGGTGGGATAGAAGTATAATAAATAAATAAACACACTATGCTACATGTTTCCCTTCTACAGACCATGTTGTAGCTTCATGGCACAGACATATTTTCCTGTACAAATCAGTTACATGCAGACCCATCACTAGTGCTATTGCACCCTAGGCAAAGAACAGAGGTCAGATACACTATTTATAGCCATGGTGCTCTCTTTCCTTGCCAGATGGCAGGCTAGCATTACTACCATTACTTCAAGTCAAAGCCAGTTCCAAAGCTGTTTCTCACCCTGGGTTCAAATAAAAGCAGCTGTTAGCTATGGTATTTTTGTCATGCCCAAGTGAGATAACATTTGTTGTTTAAAGAAAAGCCTCCTCCCCCCCCGCCCCCCAAACAACAACAGCAAAAAACACTGAACTTGAAATCTGGTAAAGTGCAAATAAAAACATTCATTGCTAAGGCGTAGAATAAAGAGACATTACAATTAGAAATGACAATGCATTTCTCTAACATCCCTTACCTTTTCACATCATCCTCAGTTCTCAGATGAGCTACGATAATGGTAACATGCATAGCTTGAACTGGAATTAGTGCTCTCAGCAGAATGGGCTCTTTAGTGAATATAAGCTCTTGAACATCTTCAATTTTGTCTAAAATCTTTAAAATACGAATTTTTAAAAAAAGTTAATTAGTAAATGCCCAAGTTTTGTTAAAGTTTTAACCCCAAATCTAAGAATGAGATGCTGGAATATTTCCAGTGTGCTTTTTACTGCCCAATCACAGGCACCGTCAAATAAGAGAAAGTATAGTCTTTTCACATGTTAGAGTGGATGCACAGATATGATGCCTGTACGTACATACATCTGTTTGTAAGAAAGAGCCAACATGTACTCACTTTACAAATTAAACTGGGGGCCAATACGAAGATAAATGTATGGTTTCAATCACACATTCAGCAATATGTGTTGAATGTAATATGAGAATTACTCAATATACATAAAAAGAAAAATCATATGCACTGACTGTACATGTGTTCACTGGTCGCTTCCACATGTCCTTAATGAGATGGCCTGCCGATGGTATTTGGCGGGTCATCTCACTCATTGCACATGTCATTGTTTTCCATGCACGAGCAGGTCATGACGATCCCGCTTTTTAAGCATTTTTTGTTAAACCTGTTTTAGTCCATTTTCATTTTTGATGCCGGTTTTTATGCACAATTATCTAGTGTATCAATGCATGTGGATGCTTTTTTGCGTTTTGAAGTGCCCTCCCACAAATCTCCAACCCCTCCTCTCACAATAACCCCTCCCACACATGCCTCTGCTTGCATGCACAATTGTATAATCCCCCCCCTTTTTTTTTACTTTTTTAATGGTCCTTGCACTATTGCAATATCTGTGTATACAAAGGGAATCATACTGCAGTGATTGCTACACTGGATCACTCGGCAATCAGACTATCAGTCTAGAAACAACATTGGGAATGGAATGCCATTTCTGACTTTATTTCAAACTAGCAATAAGGCCCATTGTGTGGGAAAATACAACAGACCTTAGCGGCGCTCCCCCTTCCCACACCTCTCCCCACAGCATCAGACAAGGGTGGATTGGGAAAGAGAGCAGGGGCTCCCTCCTCCTCCAACCCCTCAGCCACCACTTTGCATGTGCGCGGCCCTCCCAAGGCCCCACGGAGGCAGCAGGAAGCCCTGCCCCCACTGCTGTGGGACTTTGGGAAGGCCTTGCTGCTGCGCTAAGCCTTCCCACAGCTGTGATGGGCCTTTCCGGGCCTCTGGAAGTCCCAAGGAGGCAGTAGGGAGGCAAACTGTTTTGCCCCCCCACTCACTTCTTATCCCTGTGTACTGTGCCTCCACAGGGATAAGGAGTGAATGGCAAGGAATACGGTTTGCATTTTATGTAGTAGGATATGGAATTGTGCAATCACGCTACTCTACTGTTTGCATATTTATTAAACACTATTGCATTTAAAACTTTGAGCGGGAAATCAATGGTAGAGAACAGAGTACTGAGCATGCCCAGTTTCTACAGAAGCTGAAAGACAGGACAACGGTATAGCGTAATCCCGCATGCGCTCAAAAAAAGAGGAAAGTTGGGCAGGAATGAGGCGCAGATAAATAGCGCGTTTTCTGTTTTGGGACCTTTATTCCCCCACGACAAACACCCACAAAATATGCATGATGATGATGCATATGGAAGGTGAGTTCTTGAAGTGGATCAGGAAGACGCAGCTTTGGGACAGGGAAAACCCCAAAAAATTGGAGTGTATGGAAGCGACCACTGTAACTTATGAACAGGGCTCATTGACACAAGAGAAGGGCAATTTACTCTTTCTGCCCATGCAGAATTTCTCCTACCCCAACTGAAATAATTGGTCCTATGACATTTGAAAAATGTATCTGCCATCTATTCATGGATCTTTCAGTGTCTCAGCTGGTTTGATCCTTCGAGACAAGTTTGCATCTTACATTTAAAATCATCCTCAGAGGTGTCCAAGTACAACCTAGTAATTCTTCAGAAACCAATTCCATTGTTTTACATGGCAAAAGAATATTAAGTTATTTATCTTAAAGTCAAAATGAAGGAAGGGCATTCCCAGTATATTGTAACTAGTTTTGTTTTCATGGACTGGACAGGAATCGCAAAATAATTCAAGTTTTGAAAAACTATAGTTCTTCAGCAGAAGAGATTTCAACCATATCTCAGAAGCATTAATATTGAGAGATTAAAAGATTCTTATGTGCAGCTTCAGAATTTCTAGCTGAGTTTTATGAACTTGACAGAATGCAGAACACATCTCCATCCTGAAAACCTGCATGATGATAAGATGCTTCCTTAAATTTTCAAGATAAAGAATATATTCTGAAGAAATAGCACCTCATTGTGCCAGTTCTGAATCTCAATTTCATTGTAAGTACAAAACGTAAGAGAAATATGCCAATATTAATGGGATCTTTATTCAGTTGTCAATTGTTAATAGGCTATGAAAAGTAGATAGAATTTCCATAATTAATCATGTGATACTTTCTGATTGCAAGAAGAAACTGATATCTTTTTCTAAATGGGAAAGTGTGATGGCAAATAAATCCATTCAAAAGAGTAAATTTGCTATTCTTAAAGACATTATCTCACTGAACTATGTGTCCTGTTTTTAACTATTAGGGGTCTGTTTTATTTTGATAGCATTGATTTACTGAAAAGCGGGATTAAAAATGCTTTCTTTTGAAAACAATATTTAGCACTTTTAGGATTAAGTTGACTGAATTAAACAGGGGAAAGAAAAACTTAATGGATCGGAGCTTCAATATTTTATAGGGAAAGGTATACTTGAGTGATATAATTAAATTTAGTCACAAAATTATACTTCTGAAGAGTCAAAAGTAGCCCCTAAATATTTTGAGTACTTCATTTATACCTCATTTTTCTCCCCAATGGCAATTCAAAGGGGCTTACACCAACATTCTCCACTTCTGTATTTTATCCTCACAACAGCCCTGTGAGGTAGGTTAGGCTGAACATATGTGACCCAAAATCACCCAGCAAGCTTCCATGGTAAAGAAGGGGTTTGAACCTGGGTTTCCCAGATCCTAGTCTGACACTCTAACCTCTACACCAGAGCAGTCTTTCCCCCATTTTTTAAAAAGATGTTATAACTTGTACAAAGGCATTATGTCCATTAAGAGCATTTAGGATGGATCTGCATGACATTTGATATTTATACATACAATTTTTTATTTGCAAGCTTTAATGGATTCAATCAGAAGATCAATCAACTTGTAATTTAGATGATTAATCAGTGAGAAAAAAACAAGTTTAAAGGTACACATTTCTTTTCTGAGTTATTTTGGTCTTGGTGCATTCCTGGAATACGTAATCTAAAAGAAGTTGTCACAGATAGTAAAATGGGTGGCAACATTTGTTCATTAAACTATCAAATTTTATGATCTCAAAAGACTGCCTATATTTCAGCTTCAATAATAGGAGGTTGTTATATTTAATCAATTGATTATCTGCCTTTTAACTAATCATTAGTTTTAATTATTGTATATTTAATTATTTGTATATTTTGATTATTTATATTTCATTTCCTTAAGCATTTTTGTATCAGAAGTATGCCCATCTTGATCAAGGTTTGAACTCTAAAATAAAAATCAAAAAGTTTGAAATCTAAAATAAAAATAATATCTGGTTTCTTTGCAGCATAGTATGCACAATTTTGTTTGGGTCTGAAAAAAATAGTATAATAGCTTCATGAAGTTTAAAAGATATAGCATGGAATCCTTCTGTGTAGAGTATGTCCCTCAGTCTGTTGTACCCATTTGTAACCAGCTGTTTTCAGAGTGTATTATTTGAAAAGAGCCAAATGGAATACCACATTGTGAAAGGCAGCCCAGAGATTCCATATTCTTCAAGAATAAAGTCAATGGTAGTTCATAAGCCACAACTCAAGGAACAACCTCTGTGAAGGGCTTCAGAGAGACTATTTTCAATGAACCATCAGGCTTACATATAATCATTTTTATATTTGAGAAATACAAACACTGTTATAATCACACCATTATCATACATAACAGATTAACATAGATTTCTAGCAAAAATACAATACATACTCTACATACTCACACATTCCATTTGTCTCCTAAATCTGGGGATATGTAATCTGTTTCTTACTTTATTCGTTTTTTCCATTGCAGAAAGCATTGTCTCAGTTTTGCAGTATCAAGCTATTTGAACATCTAACAAATATACAGCAGCAGTCTTCTATTGTTATAAATAAACTATCTAAGACATTCAATAATAAGTCATTAAATAAAGACTTTCTCACAACCCAAAATCAACTAAATTATTTCCAGAATCACTTTTCAGCACTGAGTTTCACGAATTAAACCAGCTGTAATTATGACATTTAGCTCACAAATACACTATCCTACCTGGCAACTGGTTAAGAAGCGGTAAAAAATAGAATTTTAAAATAATGGATTTTGAAATAAACCACAGGATTTTTAAGCACTACCTACTCTTTTGTACCCAACCACTATGGACATTGTTAATGGCCCTTTGAGTGCCCCCATCTTCTGAGATCAGACAGGCGGTAACCTGAGAGAGGGCCTTCTTGGTTGTAGCACCAAAACTCTGAAATTCTCTCCCAGGAGGACTCATCTGTCCCCTTCTGTTGCTATCTTTCGCCAGCAGGTGAAGACTTCCCCCCCCTTCATTTGGGGCTCCCGCTGTGATTCCTCCCTGTCCCACATTTTTATTATTGTTTTTTGTTTTTGTATATATTTTAGCTGTAGTTTTAATTGTTTTAATTATGTGTTTATGTTGGTTTTAATAGTTTTTAGTATGAGATTTTTAAATTTATGTGTTAATTTGTTAGCCGCCTTGGTGGCCTTTAAGAGGACAAAACGGGGGGTATACATGTTATAAAATCAATCCATCTAGTACTTGAGTCATATTAGTAAGTTTCCCATCATATTAGTTTTATGGTTCAAACTAATAATTAGTTTTCAGGAAATATCACAATTTTCTATAAAAAATGTAAAACTGATCCAAATAAATAAATTGGAAATAAGTAAATCCATTATTACAAATATGAGACTTTATATTTATTAAGTTACAGGATCTTAAACTGAAATCTACTTTGACAAAATCAAAAACCGTTATTGTGGATTAGAAGATGTGTCCAAGACCTTTCTTATATATATATATATATATATATATATATATATATATATATATATATATATATATTAGTTATTGTTAAGTCAAGTCATGATGATGTATCTGTAACTTCAAGTTTTAATGGGGAAAAAATGACAAAGCCAAAGCAGATCTAGGGACAAAGTGATAGACAAAGGCAGGAAACAGAGCCAGAAGTCCCTAGCTGATATCCCACGCAAGCTATGGCCTGCCGACTCACTGGTGGACCAGTTTGTGGGGCAAGGGCGAGCAGCAGAGGCTCTTTGTTGTGGTTTGGCCCAGGCAGCTCTCGCTGGCTCCCATGTGACTATGTGGGAACTGACCCCAGGGCAGGACCCAGACAGCTAATCTGGCGCAGCCGGCCAGGCAAAGGGGGCATGTCTTGTGTGTAATCAGTGCACAGCCACTCAGCCCCCCTCACATTCACCACATGCTAGTGATCCTACCCAGCCCTCCCTCATCACTCTGGTTTCGTGGCATCACCCTTTCCATGTGCGGTTTCACTGGACAGGTTCTTCATCCTTAGTTATTACCTCTTGTCACAACTCTGTGGATGGTTTGGGCATTGGGTGCAGATACATTTGAGGTTAGCATAACCTGCATGCTCTGTTTCCCCATAGCAAGGGATCCTCTTACGTTATGTTGGGAGACATGCAGGGCAGTGACAAGCCCAATTCGGGTGGGGGGCGCTGTCAGGGCATACTCATTCCTTGGTGAACAACACAGAAGCATCTCCCAAGTGCATTCCCACTTACTGTCATCCCACAATGCCCCCCTCAGCTGGTGTCCTGAGGGGGTGATCAGTTGGCATGCAGGTCTGCTGGTCAGAGATCTGTGCTCCTTGCAGCACCAAGGCTCTGATAAGCTTTTACCAATAAAATTGTGGCCTTTTTTACCTCCAACATGGTCTCTGTGTCTCCTTCCTCTGCCCTAGGCCTCTCCCCTTAAACTGGCAATGCAAAAACAGCCATTCCAAAATGAGACCGGGGGCAAATGGCTCTGACACAAGGAGGGCAGCAGCCAGTTGCAATAATGTTCACCTTACATATTGATGTAGTGATTGTGCTCAATGGCCAACTGTTAATATTTTTGCTTATTTTTGAACCACCTTGTAATGATTTTGCTGTTTTTTAACCTTCAACTTTTGGCTATGGATCTTAAATTCAGCTCCTCTTTACATTAACATAAACTTATACCTCATGAGAACTCTGGTCACAGCCAACACTCTTTTTAATTTCACTCACACAGAGCTTCAGGTGTTCTCTACTTTACCCAGCCTTTTACCTTAAGAACATCTTCTCTTTTGTGTTTGTGTGACCCATATATGCTGCCTCCCTGACTTCCCTCAAAAGGATTCTCCCTGTGTATTGTCGAAGGCTTTCACGGCCGGAGAACGATGGTTGTTGTGGGTTTTCCGGGCTGCATTGCCATGGTCTTGGCATTGTAGTTCCTGACGTTTCGCCAGCAGCTGTGGCTGGCATCTTCAGAGGTGTAGCACCAAAAGACAGAGATCTCTCAGTGTCACAGTGTGGAAAAGATGTAGGTCATTTGTATCTACTCAGGAGGGGTGGGGTTGAGCTGAGTCATCCTGTAAGAGTTTCCCAGGGTGTGGAATGCTAATGGTGGGAGGCTTCACTGTGTCCTGAGGAGGTTCTTTTGCATATGGATTGGTACTTGATGTGCTAATCTTCTCTGCAGGGCTATTGTCGGGGATAGAATATTTTGTTAGCCTGGTGTTTTTCAGAACTGGAAACCATGCTCTGTTCATTCTTAAGGTTTCTTCTTTCCTGTTGAAGTTTTGCTTATGCTTGTGAATTTCAATGGCTTCCCTGTGCAGTCTGACAAAGTAGTTGGAAGTGTTGTCCAGTATTTTGGTGTCCTGGAATAAGATACTGTGCCCTGTTTGCGTTAAGCTATGTTCACCCACTGCTGATTTTTCAGGTTGTCCAAGTCTGCAGTGTCTTTCATGTTCTTTTATTCTTGTCTGGATGCTACGCTTTGTGGTCCCGATGTAAACTTGTCCACAGCTGCAGGGTATACGGTATACTCCTGCAGAGGTGAGGGGGTCTCTACTGTCTTTTGCTGATCGTAGCATCTGTTGTATTTTTCGGGTGGGTCTGAATACTGCTTGAAGGTTATGCTTTTTCATAAGCTTTCCCATCTGATCAGTAATTCCTTTGATATATGGCAAAAACACTTTTCCTGTAGGAGACTGTTTTTCCTTGGTTGTTTGATTCATCCTGGGTTTGATTGCTCTTCGGATTTCATTTCTGGAGTAGCCATTTGCCTGAAGTGCGTGGTTTAGATGATTAGTTTCCTCATTGAGAAAGTGCAGCTCACATATCCGTCTTGCACAATCCACTAATGTTTTCATTATGCCTCTTTTCTGTCGGGGGTGGTGATTGGAGTTTTGTGTAAGTACCGATCAGTGTGAGTTGGTTTCCTGTAGACCTTGTGACCTAACTGAAAGTTTGCTTTGCGGATGACCAAGGTATCCAGGAACGGGAGTTTTCCCTCGATTTCTTTCTCCATTGTGAATTGTATGTTCAGGTGGATGTTGTTCCAGTAAAAGACACTATTGCACTTATTAATCAGATTTTCCCAGAGAATGTAACAGCCTTATTCCACCATTGTCTGACAACCAGCAGTGGCTGAACATAGCCTAACGCAAACAGGGCACAGTATCTTATTCTATCCCCGACAATAGCCCTGCAGAGAAGATTAGCACATCAAGAGAAGATTAGCACATCAAGTACCAATCCATATGCAAAAGAACCTCCTCAGGACACAGTGAAGCCTCCCGCCATTAGCATTCCACACCCTGGGAAACTCTTACAGGATGACTCAGCTCAACCCCACCCCTCCTGAGTAGATACAAATGACCTACATCTTTTCCACACTGTGACACTGAGAGATCTCTGTCTTTTGGTGCTACACCTCTGAAGATGCCAGCCACAGCTGCTGGCGAAACGTCAGGAACTACAATGCCAAGACCACGGCAATACAGCCCGGAAAACCCACAACAACCATGATTCTCCCTGTGTTGTGATGAACCATATTTAACCAAGTCTCTTATAAAATCTAGGGCTCATCCACAATTGACTGTGAATGGTGTTATAACTTTCTTAACTACAAGCCATATTAGAGAGAAAATAAACAGATGCACATTTCAACCCATATCATGACATTCCAATCAACCAATTTCTTCCTACCTGATCATTTGTTACTGGGATTGCAACAAAATAATTTGGTGCAACCTTGACACATCTCTTTGGTACAGCATGTTTTTTGTGTCCATACACTTTTTGCTCCTCTGCAATTGTCTTTGGCATTCCTTCATCTGAACTTGCCCACAGCTGATCAAAGGCATTTGACCCTTTCTCATCTTCATTTTGTTGCTCTGTGTTTGCTTCTTTTGAGGCATCCTCACTCACACACCATGAAATAAGGTTGAATGTTTTTGTTCCTTCCGCAGTTTGTCCAACATCACACAGCTGCTTCGCAGTCATCTCCAACCTAAATTCTTCCTGATCTGTTTGTAGAAAATGATCTTGCTTAAGCTTCTCAGTGCTTTGGTCCCACTTATCTTGCTGCAACAAACACTTTTCTACCATTGAATCCATTGTGTTTTGCTGACAAGGCTCTGAATCTATCACATGTGCCCTTTCTTGATCTTGTTGTCGATGCTCATCTTCAGCAACCAATAAACCTTCTTTGTACCTGGCCTGCTGGTCCTTCCACACAAGAGGTACCTCCTCATGTCTATCAGTAGTCTGCAAATGGACAATTTCAGAAGGAATTTCTGCTTCTTGACTCTCCTGCTGTACTGGCACAGTGACACATGGACAAGACTGCCTACTTCCTATGCTTTGCTGTTGCACCTTCACTGACACACTTGATACCTTGCCAACTTTGTGCAATTCCTGCTGCTGCTGAACCAGTACATGTGGCTCTTCCAGCTTTTGTACTTGTTGCTGAACTTGTACAGTGTCTTCTGGTACTTTTCGTACTCCACCCCACTGCGGCTGCACCATCACATTCACGCATGGTGCCTTTCCTCTTTTCCCCAGCCGCTGTTGCACTTGAACAGTTACATCTGGCCTCTTCCATGCACCACTCTGCTCCTGCTCAGTCTGCACTTCCACATGGGACATTGGCCTTCCTTTGTCCTGATGAGGCCCTTCCTCCATCACTTTTTGACCTTCATCCAAACGCTGTATTTTCAGTTTCCCATTTCGGTCTTTTTGTTCATATAGTTCCTGCTACTGATCATCACCCTTGGAATAGGAGACAGAATTTTTTTCTGCTCAAACTGCCTCTTCCTCCAGAATCCCTTCCTTCTTTTTTCACATCTGAAATCAGTTTTGTAAGGAATTAGAAAACAACGAGAGGAGTACAGCTGTGTCAGCAAATGTCCAAAAAGTACAAACTAGATAAATATTAAATCTGATATTTTATCAATGTATCTGTATCTATAGCACATGCTATAGCTATGTATCTGTAGCACATGCTGAGAAAGGCCTGAACTCAAGAAAAAAACATACAGGCAACAATTGAGACTATTATTGATCCAACATCCTTGATGGCAAAGACTGTCAAATATTGAGAGCTGAGCAATAAAGAAAGACAAAAGTTCACTGAGGCAGATGGACAAATAAGATATACTCTGGATTCTGATTCTGACAAATAAGATAGTTGCAAAGCCAATGTGAAATGACTAAAACAATGTGGGATATTTAAGATGCACAAACTGTAATGTCCTGCAATGTCTATCTATTTCCAGGCACATTTGAAAGTGCTGGTTCTTACCTTTAAAGCCCTAAATGTCTTTAGAGCAGGATACTCTAAGGACCATCTCCACCTCTATCATTCAGCCCACCAGTTAAGATTCTCTTCTCTCTGTGCTTCTGCCTTCAGAGTTGAGTTGATTGTGACTAGAGACGGGGCCTTTTCAGTGGTGGCCACTCATCTTTGGAATGCCCTCCTCCATGAGGCTCAACTGCCACCTACCTTAATGTCTTTTAGACATCAGGCTAAAATCTGATTGTTTTTTACTGTGGGTTTGATCTTGTAAAAGGTTTATGGTCTGCTTCTGGCCTAATGATAATTTTAGGCTGTTCAATGTGTACTTTACATTGTTATGCACTTGGTTTGTTTTAATGGTGTTGGCTTTGTTTTCAGTGGGTTGATTATAAGTCCCCTTGAGCAAGCCAGTGGAGAAGAGGCATAATTATAAATTACAAATTATAAATAAATTTGTGTACTGCAACGCTTCAGCCCTTATGAGAGATAAAGCTAGTGAAGAGATTTGCAATTTAGCATACGTATACTACTTAAAATATTTCTCTGTCGTTAGCTTTGAGAAAGGGAAGATCTGGCAAGTCTATATTCTTTTCATTCCCTAAGAAACAAAATGAAAGAACATCACATTATTAGAAGGAAAACAACTAAGCAAGGGGGGGGGCAGTGGCTCAGTGGGAGAGCGTCTGCTTGGCTTGTACAAGGTCCCAGAGTCCTCAGCCTCTCCAGTTAAAAGACTAGGTAGTAGGTGATGTGAAAGACCCCACCCGAGACCTTGAAGAGCCACTGCCTGAGTAGACAATACTGACCTTGATGGACCAATGGTCTGATTCAGTATAAAGCAGCTTCATGTATTCATGTATGAAGGGTGGACTGGCCATTCCACTGGGACAGTTCTTGCTGCTCTTGGAGGCTACTGGTGGCCAGGAGCAAGTGGAGCTGAATGGTCCCTGTGGGGCTGGTAGCACTGCAGGTCTGCTCAACTCAGACCCAGGCCATGGCAAAAGAACACTGCATTTAATCTCACCCAGCACAAGGGCTGGTTTCAAATCCCAACTTGCTCCTGATTCTATTTACAGTGCCCTTCTAAGCAGAGTTACTATCTTCTAAGTCTACTGAAGTATCTCTGCTTAGGATAACACTGTCAGTTTCCTAAAAGTGTCACCATATGTGTGCATGAACACTTCTGCTGCAAGCATTTTTACTCCAAGATCTTGCACATGAGACTCCATCTCAACTGAAGAACAAAGTAGGCCTCCTTTACTCAGCAAGAACCTATCTGCAGGGACAACAGCTTTGATATGCACAAATGGCCTGAGAAATGTTTAGACTTTCTTATCGGGAGGATACTACCCTCAAAGAGAGCTGCAAATACAGTTCCACTTTTACAATCACACAGCAATCACCTAATATTGTAATTTCATTGGCTAATCATCAGTTCTTTCTCAACTTGCAGTCCTGAAGAAAATGCAAATAATTCCCTTAGATGGAAGCGAGACATTATGGTGATTTGTGACTGCCATGGGAAACAATAGCCTACATCTCCTCTCCTTCTGACTCCTTATCTAGTAATACAAAATGCATGACATGATATTTTGTGCTGCAACATTTCACATCCCTGCTGCACTTCTCAGGTTGCCATTTAGGAAGACAGGGGAATTGACAGAGCAATGAAAACCCTTCAGATGTTCTTCAGGGAATGGAACAAATGACCATGACATGAGACTGCTGTTTTTATTGGCACCCTTGCACCCCCAGTGTCATCTAGTTCAAGCTCCAGCATGCAGTTTTGTCCAATAACAAGAGCAGATGGTGGTTTTTCTAGACTCCTGTCACTGGTGAATGGATCAGACTACTTGGGATTCGAGAGGAATCTCTCAATGGAGTCTTTCCTGAAGAAGCAGAGGAGGGCAAAACAGACCTAGTATTCATGGAAAACATTTAGCATCTATTTCTGTTCCTTTTCCAAACCCCCCTCTTTTAAAAAAGTTACAAATAACAGCAATAGAACTAGACTGCAAGAATCTTCCAGACAGGCAGTGAATCATTTTTGACTGGTCTACCTACTTAGGGTTAACCTGATATCTCATGAAGTTGAGAAAAGAGGATTTTCAGATCCCTTTATTCTAGAAGATGATATGGAAGGAATGCAGTTCTATGGAATTTTTGCTGTAGAGTACTTCAAATTTGAAATGTCTTTTGTCCCTTGGCAGCAGTTTAAAGAAGGTTGGACAGCTGCTTGTAAAGTTTCCACCAACTGAAAGTCTCTCTACACATTATTAAGTACCTACAGACACTTAAGTGAACCTCATTTCATGTGTCCCCACTCTAACTTTCCATGCACTCACTCTCACAGTCACACTTCAATTTGCTCCGTGTGAATAAATTCACATGTTCTATATCAGTTCCTTCTCAACTGCTAAAAGTATCTGTTTCCTCCATATATATTCATTGAAATGCAGATCTTGACACTTTCTCACACCTTGAAGAAATGCAAATTGGCAAGTCAATGGATCCTACAGTACTTGTTCTCTCAGCAAAAACAGAGATGAATTGGTGCTCTACCCTCCAGAATCACTTGCACATGAGGAAGTCACATGAGGGAAACTCTTGTGAAAGCGAGGAGAGCAAGAACAGCCTGCATGTGAACTGAGGACTAGACATACAATTCTGCTCATGAGCATCCCTAGAAACTTAGTAATGTGCAGAGAGACACTAAGAGATGTGATAATCTAGCATGCTAGGCCAAATCTGCACAGCATACAAGTCTGCAGCACAGAAAGAGGAAATAGGCCTCTGAGAACCTCTACCTTGTTTAGACTATCCAGGCCAGAATGAGTCATTGAATAATCAGAACTACA
Source organism: Eublepharis macularius (assembly GCF_028583425.1). Taxonomy (NCBI): domain Eukaryota; kingdom Metazoa; phylum Chordata; class Lepidosauria; order Squamata; family Eublepharidae; genus Eublepharis; species Eublepharis macularius. Next base: position 69,543,519 of record NC_072796.1, read on the forward strand.
TCAGAGGATCTCTTCTAATTGATAAACATGCAACTATTTGTATGGATGGGGGTACTGTTTACTCCCACCAAATGAAGAGGAATACTTTAATGGTTTTGAATTTAATAGGACCCCAGCAGATACACAAAATGTATTAAAGAATTTACAGAATTCTACCCTTTTGAGCACTGCCTCTTCCCCTGCCAAGTGAACTGAGGTGTGAGGTCAGCGAACCAGCTGTTAATGGTTTTTTAAATTACATATTTCTAGTACCATGTTGAATAGCCTTGTATAAATCATCACAATAGGTCGCAAAGCGTATTCAATTTTGTTTCCAATTAAAACTAAATAAAAGGTTGTGTTAGAATAACTGGAGGCAGAATTTTGCTCTGGCAGAGCTTTTAATTTGGGTCAGTTTATTGCACCCTAAAAAGGGAGATGTTTCATCTATTTTAATACAAGATGAGAGAGGAGAAACCAAGGGTTCAAAAGACAGCAGCTATTTGCCTATATACCTGGATTATATAGACCCAGTGAGGCAGATGGCTATGTTCTCCAATCCATTATCATTTCTCACTTGCTACTAGAATTTCAGTGTTTGGATGGGGGCCTAAGAGCTGACAGAGAGGTGCAACAAAGTGCAGGTGGAATAAAGAAACAGCCACACATATAATCAAAATATAACGTTACATTGTTCACTCAGTTTCAGAAATTATATAATGTCTTAATTTAAACCAGCCTGTATTCTAAGTGCATCATGGAAGAAAATAATGATGCAATTTCTGACCTTTCTGCTTTAAAAAAACACGATCAGCTATACCAAACCACCTCCATTGATCACATATCCTGAAACAAATTTGCACTGGGTTAGTTCATGAGTAAGCCCATAAACCATGCTCTGTCTCCTCTCTCCCCCTTATGAACTCTTTTCCTCTTTCCTTACAAATCACATTTTTTAAAAAATTGTATTTATTCATGCAAAGCAGAAGAAGAAGAAATGAAAAACAAAAATAAAAAATGGTGGCAAATATATACATGGGCTTCCATAAAAGGTCTCCCACTGTCTAAAATTAAGTCCATGCTCAATTGTCATCTATATGCAATATGTTCATATATTGAGAAGTTTATAAGGTCCTCAAACCAATGAATTATGAGAATAGGGCATTTGTCTTTCCAAAACTATAGTATAAGTCTTTTAGTGACTGTACGAGCACAGAGGGCCTGTTTCACTGACCATCAGTTAGGCTCCAGGAGAAAGGCAAATAGTTTAGAAGTACATAAATATCCTCAAAAATACATGTCTTCTAATTCAAATTTAATAAGTGTCATGATTTATTCCCTAAAGGACTAAATAATTGGACTTGTCCAAAGCATATGCTTAAGAGATGCATCTTGTAAGGTACAACACCAGCAATTGGACACAATACTTAAATCCTTTACTAAAAAGGTGATGTGCTGTCCAATATACCCTAAACATTATTTTTTGTTGAATAAGTTGTAGTTTAAGAGCTATAGAAACGACAAGTATAAGGCTTAAAGCCATGCCCCATTGCTTTGGCAGAAGTGGATGATCTAACTCACTATCTTTGAGACTCTGCATATCATTAACCGATGCTAAGTATTTATAAACAAATATTGTAGGTTTCATTTTCAATAATAGTTTCCAGAAGTAGGAGAGATTCTGAAACACTCAAAGCTTCAGGGCCAAATTGAAATCCCAACAAATGTTGCAATTATAAATATTGCCATTCAGCAAGGTTGGTAAATCATATCTAGACCCTAGCTGAGAAAATGATAAAAAGTGATCACAGCCTATCGATTAAGAGTAAAAATCCCTGTATTGTCCAAGCCTTCATAAAAAAACAAAAATTCATCCTAATTTTAAAATCTGGATTGTCCCATAATGTTAGCATGTGAGAATGGGTCAAATTGATATTGTTGTGATATTATGCATCATACTTCTCTAACTGCAGAAATTGAAGAAGGAACAGGATGCATTTTAACATAAGTAGACCCTAATACATCCCATTTAAAGAGTGGCTCTAAACAAGAAGCCTCCAAGAAAGCCCAAGATGAATAATCCAATTGACAGGAGAAATCCCAATAATTTTTACAAGTTAACAAATAAGCCTGATGATATAAACTAAGATCAGGAAAACCAAATCTTTCATTAATTGAAAAGTTTCATCCCTATACTTAATTATATACTTAATATCTCTTCAAATCAATATTTCAAGATATGTAATGATATCTGAGCACTAGACATGGGCACAAATTGAAATATGAATCAAATTTTATGACAATTGGGCCGATTCATGTATCATGAAAACGTGTTTTATGGGACCATGTTTTTCACAAAATCCATGACTTTGGGGACCGATTCATTTGACTTGTGAATGCTTCGTGATGCCAGACAGGCTGGCGCCAATCCATTGATTCCCTAGGCAACATAGGCCCGGAATGTCTGCAGACATTTTGTTGCCATGGAAACCACAATCTTAGCCCACATAGCCTTGATAGGCAGCTCTCCCTGCCAACCTGAGAGCTCCATTCTGTTTTATAAGAGCAACGAGCAGGGGGGAGATGGGCCTTCTGTAGCCATGGGAACACCAATCTCATCCCTTCAAACCCTGTTAGGCAGGTCTGTCTGCCAACCAGAGAGCTCCTGTTCTGCTCTATGTGAGCGTTTCGTATATAAGGCACAGCTCTCAGCCTTGTGCTTTCAGTTCCAGTAGACAGAGGGAGAGGGAGGAACTGTTGCTGGAATTTGGAGTGAGAGAGAGTGGGTTTGGAAGCTTTTGGCTGGATTTGCTGCTTCAAAAAAGACTGAAAAGCCTCATTTTCTGCAGCCATCCTTGCTGGGAAGGTCATTGGTGGAGGGTGCCTTTGTTCCTCCACCCCACCCCAGTTTCAGGGCATTGCCTGGCTCTGGGGCCTAGCTTGACAGAGGCCACCACCACCCCCTGAGGCACCCCACCCCCCACTCGGGGGGACAGAAGGGAGGCAGTCTCCCAGTCAACATACTGCAATCTTCACCAAACTTGTAGGGTGGCTGGAGGAGAGCCTGTTGAAGTCTCCCTGCAAGTTTGGCATTTCTGGGTATGAAGGGGGCCGTTGTAGGGCCCTGGAATCTGACGAATCATGAACCTAACTAATCATTTCGTGAAACGGGACAATTTCGTGAAAGGTTGTGGTTCATGGAATGTGACAAACCATGAAACTCCGGGTTCTTTTTTTCCTGTTTCATGCTCATCTCTACTGGGCACCATCAAAAATGTTCATCAGCAAATATATTCCAAGATATAATTTCTCTCAGTGGCATCAACTCTGATTTTGTCTAATTAATTGAATAACCAGATAAATTACCAAAATTATAAATCACAGCCAGTAGATATTTTGTGACGATCCCACCTACCCCCATTTACTGTATGCCCAGAATATTATGCTACTTTTCCTGATGACGGCTCAGTGGTAGGCAACATACTTGCCATACAGAAAGCCCAGATCCAATCCCTGACATCAAAAAGGATCCAAGATAGCAGATGCCAGTCACAGTAGTGAGGTGGATAGATCAATAGTGTGACTCAGCATAACAGCCAGTGTGGTATAGTGGCTGGCTAGAGTGTTGGACTAGGATCTGCAAGACCCAGGTTCAAATCCCTACTCTACCATGGAAGCTCACTGGGTGATCTTGGGCCATTCACACACACACAGCCTAACTTTGGGTGGTAGTCTAAATATACCCCTCCAAAGGCTATGTTCTCTCCTCCTTAGTAACATTACTGGCTCCAGGTTGAAATTCCTGGAGATTTGGGGGTTGAGCCTAGGGAGGGGAGGGTTTGGGGAAGGGAGAGACCTCAGCCTACTATAATTCTATAGACGTCACCCTCTAAAGCCGTCTAGAGATCAGCTGAAATTACAGGGGCTATTAAGGCCCCACCTGGAGGTTGGCAACCCTACTCACTAGAAAACCCATACCCATCATCAATGTGTCTCTATAGTAAACAATATTAGTATTCAATGAAAATGCATGGGGTTCATACTTAGCAGCCACAGTTTCATAGAGAGTGCAATGCTCTTAGATGCATGCTGAACTGAACCCATTGACAAGGAATGGCATCTGTTTCTTAAATAATCATGGTATCAACACAAATCCAGTTAAGTTCATCTGAAAACAAGAGGCAAGCATTTGTTGCAGAAACATAGAATATAATATGCACAAACCACTTTATTGAGCAGCTCTTAAATGTGCATTACCCAAATAAGATTGACTTTAGGAGACTAGGAGTTAACCTGAATCAATACATGCATTTCAGAAGGAAAGAGCAGTGCCTTTGTAATGCTAGGCCACTCATTTGGATGTGCGCCAAGTTCTAGTTTGGAGCTGTGGTTCATATTTTCATAGTTTGATAACCTTTTAAAGAAGCAATGTTTTCTAAGTTTTGATAGACTTGGAATATCACTTAACAAGACCACATTTCACAGCAAAAACCAACACAAATTGAGAATTACAATAATGTCAGCCATTATAGCACAGACTGAATAACAGAGTTGTGACAGATGTCCAAGAAAACAAAAAAAAAGTCATTCAGAGCTATTCTGTCTACCAATTCTGCACAGTGGTTAAGTGGTTCGGCTGCAAATCAGCACTCTACTGGTTCGAATCCCACTACTGCTCAGTAGGTGGCATTGAGTAAGCCACCCCTCTCAGCCCCAGCTCCCCAGCTGTAGTGTGGGGATAATAATAACACTAATTTGTTCACCACTCTGAGTGAGAGACTAATCTGTCTAGAAGAGCGGTATATAAGCGCAGTTAGTATTATTACTATTAAAAAATGAAGGGCTCTTTTCTGTCACCTATTATATTTTTCCACTGACAATTAAGTTTATTATAAGATGGAAAGGCTTGATTTTGCTATCAACATCCCAGTATGGATTAGATCACTTCTTCAAATGAATAACTATTGATTTCTTATGAAACTGTAGCAAGAACAGTACCGATTTATTGGCCCAGGATAGTCTTACTATCTCACAACACAGAAGTGGACAGTATCCTATTGCTCTGTGTGTATGAAGGAAGCATTAACAAGCCTGTGTATGAAGGAAGTATAAAAAATTTCATCAGCATTTTTTATAAGAAGCTAGAGAGACTCCACAGCAGAAGTATGTCTATCAAACAGAGCTGAATGCTTCACACATGCAACGGGATTTGGAGACATGGAATATTACTCCAAGAGTATAAACCTAGCAAATTAAAAAGCTAAATTACTCTTTCATGGCCTTTATCTTGTACTAAGTATTTCAACACAATGTTCAGCCATCTCAGAATATCTGAAATCAATCCAACTGAAAGACCTCAGAAAGGCATCATGAAAAGGTTCACCTGCTGATTTTGTCACATTCCATTTTAATTAAAAGATGAGATCGAGAACATCCCAAGCTTTGTCAGTTGGCAATCCTATCAAAAGCAACATTTATTTTAACTAGCACTTGCACATAGAACTTGGTAAGTTAGGACCATCAGAAAATAATTTCAAAGAGCCCTCTAAAATGTGGTGTCCTGCTGCAGAAATACAACTACAAGCCAGACCATGAACAGACAAATGCCAAATAGTTTATCTCAGGTACAAACCTTCAGTTTAGCTAATGGTTCCTTAAGTAACTTTTGGTTTCATTCTGTGAAGTAGCTTTAAAGTGGATTTGAAGAGAAAGAAAGGCTGCTTCAGGAATACAGGCCTGGATATCAGGGACAGGAAATTGCTATGGATAAGGAACATAGATCGAAGTCTATAAAGACAACCATCATGACCATCTGCAAGCCTAATCCCAGAAGTATGGGGCCATTACTAACTCAACAGATGTAAAAAAAGGCCCTTTTTCTTTACTATTAATTTACACTGTATAAATTTAGATTGTGACATTAAAAGAGGCTCTGAGATATGATGGATCAGAATAAGACCTAGAGACAGAAATACAATCTATTGTATTTTCTTGAGCCATTAATGGGACAGCTCAAATCATTATAAATTTCTTTCCACTGCTTGCTCTTTACTAACTGTGGGATCCTAACAGCTGTATCCTAACTGTGTTTACATAGAATTAAGCCCACTGAGATTAATGAGACATTCCCAGGTATTCCCAGGCATCAATCTTAAGCATTTTTGCTAGAAACTTGCAATTTTCTGTACAACAGATGTTTCTTTAATGCCTTCAACACTACTTAGAAATGAGGATATTCAACTAGGTAAATATTTTCTTAACAAACCACCTAACAGCAATAGCATTAAGATGACACGGTTCAAAGTTTTTCCAATGACGTTAACAGCTGGGTCAGATTCCCTAAGCAGGCATCCTAAAGATGCTGTCTAGCTGATCATTCCTACTATTAGACAATCAACAGCTCCTTGGAGGAATTTTAATATCCATACCCAGCTTTATGAGCATAAACCTTTTTGGCCTAACAGAAGTTGACTGACTGCTTCAATCAACCAATGAAAAATACTGTCTGAGGGTGGCTCAGCAGCAACATGTCAGTGATTACTCACCATTGTACTTCAGTAATCTTCTCTACAAGATAACAGTTCATAGTTTCATTGGCATAATGTCCATTCATTCACATCCAATGTATCTAATGCCAAGTAATTACTGTCCTGTCTTTAAATTATTTTTAAGAACTTTCCAGATGTAACTAAGCTGTTACCTATCTGGAATTTTTTTTTAAAAGAAAATCTATTTCTGTAAGAAAATTCCAACAAAAGTCCTCCTTTTTTCCAATACTAATTTATAATTTTTAAAGAGTTCTTTCTATTTGTTTTGCCTTTTCTGCATTTGGTGTTAAATAAAATTGAGAGCCAGCATCAGACAAAGATTGGAGAGACCTAGTTTAAGATCTCCGCTCTGTCATGAAGGTCTTTCAATCCAATCAGTCTCTCTGTGCCTAACATATTTCACAAGATTACTTTGAAAATAAAGTTGAGGATATAACCATATACATGGCATTGAACTCTTTGGGGAAAGGGAATGATAAAATGCAGTGAGAAGAAAGAATACAAAGTGCAGACGACAATGTTATATGAACAATGAAGTTGCCTTATAATGAGTCAGACTATTATCCATCGTGCTAAGTCTTAGTGACTCTGACTGGCAGAAACTATCTAAGGTCTCAGGCAGAGGTCTTTCATATGATCTGCTGCTTGATTCTCCTAACTAGAGATTGAACTTGGGGACTTCTTGTTAGAAATGCAAATGCTTTACCAATGAGCCACACAGCCCTGCCTCTTAATGTTATTTTGTTACTAAGATTTTCTGAGTTTTCTCAGGAAGGCTTTACTAATAGGGTTCTTCTCAATTAATGAGTCAAAATATGTATCAGACCTCAAATGTGAAGGTAAGTCATACATTCTGCCTTTCCTTTAATCCCAGTTGCAGAACAAATATATGTTGTTTATCAGGAAGACACCCTGCCTATGTAACAATATTCTTCACTTGTTCTAGGAGATGAAGCATTTGGTCATCGGTTTTGCTTCTTTAGTCTTCTAATTCCATGCAAGATGGTGCTCTCTGTCCTAAGAAGTGATGTATCATTGAGATTTTAAGGTAATTTACTGTATTGTGCCACATATAATGACAGTATATCATCATAATACTCTTTTAAGGTTCTCAACTTTTAAGTTAATTGCTGTTGCTCACAATTTTCTGCTACTTTTTGCAATGCACATGATACTGAACGTTAAGTTGATTTGTCAATTAGATGATAATTGCTCAATATGGGGACTAAAAATAGAAGATTTTTTAAAAGAACTTTGATATTACAATGTATTTCTCAATAGCTACCCTAGCCAAACTCACTTAAAAGCATTTAATATTTGGCATATTTGCCTAGTACTGTGTCTCCTGTAGTAAGTTGCAGGGTCAGAACAGATTCCTGGTTCATTATTTATTCCAACTAATGTTGTCAATTGGCTAGTGAACATGACATGATAATGCCCTTAGCCTTTAAACAGAAGTTCAGTTTTCAGAAATTAGTAGAAGGAACCTCTCATGTCATGGAACTAAACATGGTCACCTTCATGTTACTGTAGATCAGACTGCTGTTATGTTTACTTTGAATAGAGATGGCAGTGATGGAATGTTGGGCTTCCCCTGGCCCACAGACAATTTCCTTGAAAGCTACATATTTAGCAATGGTTGTTCAATATATGTGAGAATGTGAGGATGGACAGAAAACCAAATATGGCATTCCAAAAATTTATTCAAACCTGAAGCATGCTGAATGTTATCCTTTTGTGTATTTCATTGGCTCATATAAGATGCACCCTCTTGGTATTTTTTAATTGGCCTATCAGATTGCTGATCTATTCCTTCATTGTCTTGATTGTAAGTTTAACTTTCCTAATAAGTTCTTTATTATTCCTTTCACCTTTGGATGTAAAATTTTATTTCCATTGACTATAAAAACTAACAAAAATATGGTGTTAGGGAAAAAGAAACTGAAAGGGTTCAGCATTCCTAGGCAGATAAATGGATCACCCTAGAATTCATATCTCAGAATAATTACTGGATTTGATTTCAAAATAATAGCTTTATATATTTCATCTATTTTGATCAAAGCAATAAAATTATGGCACCTTAAAGATTAACAAATTTATTCTGCCATGAGCTGTGGTAGGCAAGCATCTCCATTATTGTATGAGCTACATTCTTGTCTACAAAACCTCATAACAGAACAAAGGTGTTAGATCACAGGCTTCTGACTTCTGTGCACAAAGAAGCCTATAGAAACTATAGGGGAGGGGATTGGTTGGTAATTGTACTCTGCTGTGTTATATGTCAGAAACAAATCCTCCCTCCCAGTTGAAACAGTGTAGCAAATTTCCTACCTTGCATCTATGAGTAGCTTGGTCATATATAATGTGATCAGGAGCAATCCTAAGCAGGTCTAGTTAGATTCCTGATCGGGTATATTTGCCAGCTTCAGGTTAGGAAGTTACTGGAAAATTGGGGGTGGAGCCTGGAGAGGGATCTCAATAAGGCAGTAGAGTCCACCTTACAAAGCAGCCATTTTCTCCAGGGGAACTGAGTTATACAGTCTGAAGATCAGTTGTAATTGTAGGAGATCTCCAGGCCCCACCTGGAGGTTGGCAACCCATACACAGAACTGCTAGGAAAGTGTTTTTAGATTGTGCTGGTGATGGTTAGACAACAGGAAAAGATCTGAGCGCACTAGGGAATTTAAAGGTACTACTATACAGATCTTTGGCTAGCAAACATACCCAGAAGTCTGTAAAATTCTTTTCTGTAGAGGATCTGTCCTGCAGGCACTGTGACATGATATGAGAAGTAGTAAGCATATCCGTCAGTGCCTAATATAAAATACCCTGCAGAGAAACAGCTGAGAAACATCCTTCCTGTTTTTAAAAGGGAAGAATTTCTTCAGTGTCTTTTAAACATTTCCAAAGTGTCTAGGCCAGCCTCAGTAGATTAAGTGGGAGGAGGGTGGTGCTTAGAGAGTCCTCAAAAATTTTCTGAAGTTTTTCAGCTCTCTGAAATTATTATACTGGTGAGTATGGTCAATTCATATATGCAGAGAAGATAAATAGATGCTTAAGGTTACCAGAAGCAAAAGGGTAGGAAGCTCCTGTAGCTTTAAAAAGTTAGAGTGAAGCAATCTGGAAAGGTACAATGGCAGCCAAACTGCACCATCCACAACCCTTTAAAGGTACAGTAGCCCTTTCCACCTTTGCATGTGATCATCCCACTTATGTTTGTTTTCATTTTCTAAACTTCTGTTTAGGTGGATCTACACAGAATGTACTTCTAGTGGACTTGAAATGTACCTGGCTATAGAGCTGAACTGGACTGGGGATTCTTCCAGGCTTATAATTCTAGGTAAAAAGTAAAAGCATCTAACAGTGAACCAGGAGCCCTGATGGTTAATTCATTTTGGGGGGACCTGAATATTTTCACAGTTGTTATTTTTGTGGCTCTCCAGTTCCTGGAAAATCATTTGTCTGAATGTACGCAAGTCAGATTCATGAGATTCCACAGCTGCACAAGCCCATTGATGTTTCAGTGGTGAGGAAATCACTGCATTATTTCAGAACTCAGCTGTTTGAAACATGCTGAATGCAAATCCATTGGTAAGTTACAATGTGTTAAATTACCCTAATTAAACGCTTATGTAGCATGACAGAGTTCATGATATTTCATTGCAAATTATAGATCAGGCACCTACTCTCATAAGCAACTACTGTGTTCTTTTTTTTTCTTCTTCCTTCTATGCAGGAATGAAAAAGAATGGAAAGATTAAACTTTTCAAGTTAATTGCCTGCCAGACATTTTTTTCCTTGATGTAGTCTTTTGAAATCTCTCTAGGCTTTTCTGAAAATGAAAGACTGTGAAGCAAATGGTGGATATGATCAGACTTTTTTTTTAAGGCAGCTCTGTGGAAAGTGGGATGGAGTTAGTGCTAAATGGACCAGCTGGTATTGTTAAAGCTTTAGCCATAGTGATCTATCATTCAAATTGCACTGAAGGGATGGGATTTTGAAGCACTCCCACTCAAAGGCAGTAATACAAAATAATGCAGTCCATGTGTTAACAGGTTTGGATGAAAATGGCCTTTTTGTCATTTTCTACTCTCTTTTTTTAAATGGTTGGGTGATGTATGGTATACACATTACACAAGAGGTAGACTATTCTATTCTCAATGGAGAGAGGGGTGTGGCAGAGCACATGCCTTATATGTAATGGCTCAAGCCAAAGGACACTTTCCTGGGACTAACCTCCATTAAATAACATGGCTCTTTCTTTGGAGGATTGCTACCTAAGAATCCCAAGTTCAGTGACTGGCATTTCAAGTGAAAGTATTTCAGCCTCTGACTTGGGAAAGTTGTTGGCCCATCACAGAGGTATGTTAGAGTAATGGTCTGACCTTATATGAAGCAATTTCTTAAGTGCATAGTAGATATACATATAACACTTCAAAGCTGACTAGTCTAAATGCAAATTGGGGGACCCTTTGTACATTTTACCTTATGAGCGGATCTTTCTAAATTCTCATAGTACAGAACAGGAATATTTGTGAGTGAGTGACAGAGAAGGGGGTTATGCATGATTTAATAGGAGCCTGTGATGCTTGCACTACAAGTTGCAAGGGATTCATTATCTGTAGAAAGAATTATATTCCCCCAGAAGTTGTCCATTGCAAATTGTGTAGTGAGAAAATATGAAGTTCTAGAAATGGAAGCAGATCTTGAAAGAAGCTTCGGGTCCACTGACAACAAGGAAACAGCACATCAGCACTCATTGGAAATGAACTCACCATCTGGGAAGGTCTAGAAAATGAAGAGGAAGAGAGACTAATACAACACTCCTTGTGGATACAAAGATATACTGTGGTTTGAGCATAACTTCTTGATTAAAATTTCATGGAGTGAATGGTTCACAACCAAACAAATAGTGTCATCATCATTGTAGCTCTTTTGCTTACTTTCACTCTTTGAAATATCTGCTCAAAAGTTAAGCATGTATTTGTCTAAAATTTTTCACTTTAAACAAAGCTAAACAAGCATGAATATATAAATCAGTACTGTGCATTTTCTGTGTTTTGCTTTCAGCAACTATATAGGTAATTCATAGCCACATTTTATGGGTAAATTCACACATGCCACTTAAAGTGTTTTTCAATCCTTCTCAAATTGTTTGTGTATATGCTTTAAGCAGCAGATTTCTGATGTATGAAAAACAGGCAATTTTAAATATGCTTGTACTTGTCTTCTGAATTGATTAGTGGCCATGCAGAATGTTGATTTACAATCCTGTTTCAGTCTTCTTATACTTACACATATGATTTCAGTCAAAAGGTGCAATCCTAAGTGTGCTTATTTAGAAGAAAGTACCATTGAAGTCTGTGGTACTAGTTTCTAAGTAAATACTATTGGACTGGACCGTATACCATCACATTTTAAATGGAGGCATGCAGCTTTTTTTTTCATAGTTAACTTACTTGCAGCAGAGGGAAATGAAGAAATAATGTTCACCATTATTAATATTGCAAAGTATTATTGAATCAGAATCTATTGTGTTTAGCCATAGGCCGTCACAAAATTACAAGCAAAGTATTATAGCAAGTTGCGAAGACAGATTATTTGTGTAGGTCCAATTCAGTCCATTTGGGGCCAAAATTGCCCCCTGTGAAGTGCAGGAGCATGCCTGCAACCTGTGTGATGACATTACTTTAAGGAAGTGATGTCATCTTGCCCTGCCAGGAGCACACTTGCTGTGCACTTGCTGAGGTTGCCTGCCAGTGGCAGGAGATCGCTGAGTGGTTTGCCACCAGTGGTGAGCAACTACTCCACATGCAATCCCACTATGGACCTGGAGCAGTGCTCTGAAACTAGTTGTCACGCTCAGGGCTGGCCACGACAGGCAGGTGACTCACTGGCAGTGCAGATGGTCCCAAGGTTAGTTGCCAAGAAGTCAGTAGCCAAGGAGCCAGCAAACGAGAGTCCAGAAGTCAGACCAAGTGTCAAAGCCAATATGTCAGAGACAGGAGCAAGCAGAAGGGAAGTCAGAAGGCAGGCTGAGGTCAGAGTCTGTTCGATCGATCAAGGGGCGGGGCATTGGTCACAGGGAGTGGCAAGCTGAGTTGCTTCCACACTTGGCTTCTTCAGCTTCTGTCTCTTATACTGTCCTAACGAGGAGCAGGTGTTGTCTCTTTGCCTGATAGCCCCAGCTGGTGCTGTGCCGGCAAAAGAGCACTTTTTCTCCTCTCCAACAGAGCTGCCTTTGCTTTATTTTTCCTCTTCTCAGCTGGCCCAAGAAGCTCAGGTTTCTCTTTTGCTCTGGGGGAGTCTCTGTCTCCAACAGCCTCTGCAGAGGTTTCTGGCTGCTCTTCATCTCCAACAGCCTCTGCAGAGGTTTCTGGCTGCTCCTGCTGAGTTTCCTCCGGAGTAGCAGCTGTCATGGCTGGCTCTTCCATGACTGGCTCTGGCTCTAGAGTAGCCCCTGCTGGCTCTTCCTGTTCGTCCTCTGAGGAGGACTCTGGGGCAAGAGGTAAGGTGGCCAGTCGAGGCTGAGGCAGACTCATGACACTAGTTCTTTCTTAAAGCATCCTGGCCAGAGGTTGAGCTCCTGTGCAGCCTCAGGAGCTCCAACACCTGCTAGCAGTGAAGCTAAGCCTGATTACCTCCCAGTTTGTTTAAGATGAGGCTTGGGAGGCTGCTGTCCTGGATCCACTGATCCACTAAATGCAAGCCCTATGCTTCTTGCCTCCAGCTCCTTTTCCTTGCCTCCAGCTCTAGTCTACACATTCAAGTCTCACCATTAGAGATGGGCACAAACTGAAATACTAACCAAAGGGCCGGTTTGTGATTCGCGGACCAGCGGTTTATCAGAGTCCATTTCTGATGAACCACCATGAACTTTAGGCTGGTTCATTTGGTTCATTTTTTGGTTCATCACTGCAGACAGCCTAGAACTGATCAATCAGTTTCCTAGGCAATAGGGGATGGGCCTCCTGCACACCTTCTACTGACCTGGAAGTGGCCTTCTGCTGGCCCAGAAGTGACCTTCTGCTGACCTGGAAGTGACGATTTGCTGACTTGGATGTGACGTTTTCACGAACCAAATGAACCAGTTCGTGAACTGGGCAGGTTCATTAAAGTTCATGGTTCGTGAAATGCAACGAACCACAAACTGCATGGTTCAGTTTTTTTCCAGTTCATGCCCATCTCTATTCACCATCCAAGTGTCAGCTTACCCCAGGGAAGACTAGACCAGGCTTGCCTGTAGAACACAGAACTCAACTACAAAATGGCTACAAAATGGCTGCCATAGATGGTGAAACAAGCCACCAACATGGGGGTGTATTTTTGAAGGATTTAGAAATAGTGAGTATATGGTTCATGTAAACTGATAATGCTCTGTAAGAAGGACAACACACCAGTATAATTAAATTTCTTTATTTCAGACAATTTATAATGTATTGAAGCGTGTGAAGAAGTTATATATGAAATGGGAATGGAGGTTTGAAATTATGCTGGCAAAACCCTTTGGCTTGTAGGCGTGTTGTCTGGCTCTGGTGCTCTCGTTTGTCTTTTTTGCTTTTCCACAGATTCTGGTCTTCATTTGGATTCAGAGCTTACAGTACCAACCACTACTTAATAACAAACTACCACTACTTGAAAATAAAGAAGAAACAATTCACAAAGCCATCCCATGTAAGACTTTGGATACTTACTGGTCTTGCCTTGAGGAAGTGGATTCTCCTTGGTCATATTAAAGGACCATCCACCAATTGGACCTTTATACATATTAATATTATATATATTTGTAATCTATTTTTTGTAAAATATTTTTGTAATCTATGTATAGATATTTATTGTTGAATAGACTATATGATTATTGATTGGTAAGGTTATTAGATTTATTTAATGGTAAGTGTAGCTTAATGTACATTGCCATATATTTATTAATCACTGTTGGCACTTTTGCGCTTTAGAAAAATATAAAAAATATAAAATATTTTTAGAAATTAAGAGTGACTTCTCCCTTTATCCTCCAGGTGGGTTATAGTTTTGGCTAGGGGTTCTCGCTTTACCCAGAGGAGCCCTGTTGTTTGACGAGCCACAAAATGTCAGCAAGTGAGGTTATGCAGAACTCTGATATTAACTCTTCAACATTTCAGGCAGAAGTTCTGCTTTACAGGATGCATTTTTTAAAATGAACATATTGTTTAAAAGTATTTTCTTGCTTATACATAACTTACATTCAATCACACAGTAAAGATCCTTGTACCATGGTGGCAGCTGCTGCCAAAGAAACATATGTTTGTTTTTAATCTGTACTATCAGATCTCCAGTGGCCAATCAGAAGCCCTGCTGGGGGAAAGCCCCATGTTTTCACCCACTTTCTAAAACTACTGTAGCATAGTCTCAATGGTAGGGCTGTGAGTCAGCATTCTGTTGGTTTGAATCCCTCTACTACTATGAGCTCAGCAGGTGGCCCTGAGTAAGCCACTCAGCCCAGCTCTGCAGTTGTATTGTGGGGATAATAACACTGACTGTTCACTGCTCTGAGTGAGCACTAATCTGTTTAGAATGGTATATAAGCATACTGTTATTGTTGTTATTGTTCTATATTCACAGCATTTTTGTCCAAGACAGAAGAAAGAGTCCTAGTCTAATAAGCAACTCATTATTCCTGGACATTTGGGGGTGGGGTGCAACATGTCTCTCTGTATATATGTATTATTTTCCTGGTTATAGCTGGATTTATTTGTTTGTTTGTTTGTTTATGTCATTTATAATCCACCTTTTTCACTGAGACTCAAGGTGGATTACACAGTATGAGAATAGTACAATTAGTATCAAGTACATTTCAATACAGTATCAAAGACTTTTCATAAACAATACCATAGGGTAAATAGATACAAGTTTAAAAGACATAGTATTAGCAAGAATCTAATACAGAGTAGAAAAAATACTGAAGCAGAACATAATCAATTCTAGGACTAACATTAGACAATATGGAGCACTGGTGGTACATAGGAGTACATATTTAAAGCAGCAGATAATGTATGTAAGGCAATATAGTGATGAAGTCTATGGTCTCTAACTCATTGGCGAAGCATCTGAGACCCCATCCCTACAATACAGCCCTCTCATTTGAGTAAAAAATCCTTTTTGAATAGTTAGGTTTTACATTGTTTATGAAAAGCCAGGAGAGTGGGGCCTCTTTTGACTTCCTGAGGCAGGTCATTCCACAGGATAGGGGCCACCACAGAGAAAGCCTGTATACGGACTGCTGCTGACTTCACCTGTGTACATTCTGGCACCTGCAGGAGACCCTGTTCAGATGAGCGAAGCTGCCATGGAGGAACATAGAGAGGGAGGCAGTCCTGTAGGTATGCTGGACCAAAGCCGTGAAGAACTTTGTATGTAATAACTAATACCTTGAACTGAGCACGGTAACTGATGGGTAACCAATGGAGTGACTGTAGGATGGGAGTGATGTTCATGCTCCTGCTTGCTCCTGATAACAGTCGAGCCACAGCATTTTGCACTAATTGGAGCCGGGAGACCTATATACAGAGCATTACAATAGTCAAGCCTTGATGTTACCATAGCATGGATCCAAGTGGCCAGGTCAGCCGTGTCAAGATAAGAAGCCATTTTCCAGGCTAGAGTGAGGTTGTAGTAAGTATTTTTTGCTGCTGCCTTAACTTGTTTTTCTAGTAATAATGCTGGATCCAGTATAACTCCTAGGCTCTTAACTGAGTCTGCAAGGGTCAGACGAACTCCATCGAAAGAGGGGAGTACAATGTCCTTCAAGATCTCTGCTTTCCCAACAAGCATCACTTTGGTCTTTTCTGGGTTCAATTTCAATTTGTTGTTTTTCAACCATTTCACTATGGCTGTCAGGCAGCGATCTAAGATTTCTACTGCATCCTGTGGGGACCTGGATAGCGAGATATAGAGTTGGATGTCATCTGCATATTGATGACATCCAACTCCACAGCTGTTAATGAGTTCTCCTAAAGGTTGGTTTTAGTGCTTACTGCTCGTTTTATTGATGACATTACTTTTTATTTGTGTTATGATGTGTTGATTTAATTTGATGCTATTGCTATTACTGTTTTATTGGTATTTGGCTTATTGTTTTATTTATGATGAATAGAAGTCATCTTAAATGCCTTTGAACTAAGAGTGGGGGGTATAAGTCTTGTGATAAAAGTTTATTTTTGCATCTTAAGAAGGGTTGCAAGCCCATGGTTAGTAATTGCAGGAGATTGCAGGGACTGAGACCTATCTTTTTAGTGTTGCCCCAAGGCCATGGCATCATTTCTGGCACAAGATAAAAGTGTCATCATCACTTCTATTCTTCTTCACATCTACATGCCACCACTGGGAGAGGTCACCCAGGAATTTGAATTAAGGTGTCACCAATATATGGATGACACCGAGCTTTTTTCTTCTTAACAGCTAAGGTCTGTGAAAGACTGAGAAAGGTAATGGGATGGATGGGGCCAATAAAACAAAGCTTGGTCAAGAAAAGACTGAGGTGCTCTTGGGAAATGGAAAACCTGATCAGGGAGTGTGGAGTCAGTTTCCTGGGGGATGAAGCAGATTCGTGACTTGCGGATGCTAATGCAGCCTGGCCTACAGTTGGAAACTTGGGTCTTGACTGTGGCACATAGCACCTTTTATCAACTACGGCTAGTTTACCGGCTACGACCATTCCTCAGAAAGTGTGATCTGGTGACAGTGATCCATGCTGTGATCTAGGGTTGCCAGGGGCCAAAGTGTGTGTGGGGGGGAGGCTGGAGGGCAGTGGGGTAGTTATCTTTCTCATGCATGCAAAACGCACACTCTTGCACTCTACCATTACACCAGAAAAATTTTCCAACATGACAGAGTAGCTGCTGGGCACACTGAAACCGAGCTCAGTAGAAATCCCCTATTTGAAGGCAATTTCTATTGAGCTCAGTTTCAGCACACTCCCTGGTTCCCCCATAGTGCTAAGAAATGAACATTTCTTCCCCCTCCTTTGGTGGAGGGATAGCGTGCCTACTTTGATCACATCCAAGTTAGATTACTGAAATACACTTTACGTGGAAAGGCCTTTCAAAATAGTCCAGAAACCAGGACAAAAATGTGGCAGCCAGGATATTGTTAGGGGCTGATTATAGGGATTTTATCACCCATGTGCTGTAAGATATGTATTGGTTACCCGTCTGCTTTCAAGTGCAATTTATAGTGCTGGTTCTTACTTTAAGCCCCTAAACATCTTGTGCCAGGCTACCTGAAGAATTGTTTTGGGCAAATGCTAGAGCACTGTTTCATGCAATTGTGATGATGTCACTTCCAGGTCATACTGGAAGTGACATCATGTTGATCCCCTCCCCCCACTCACATTTCCCTGGCATTTTCTCTCTGCTGCCCAGCTGAACAGCAGTAAACAGAGTGGTGGAGAGCTTCCCAGGCTTAACCACGTAACAGAAAATAATGTAATGAAAATGACTTCTGAGTACATTTATTTTCAACTGGGTAACCACAAGAACTCCAAATACAGAATTAGTGGCAAGTTTTCTTGTCACAGTTTTCTAGCAGATTACAATCCCTGAACTCTCATTTTAAAAAAAATTCTATTAAATTTTATAAAATATAAATTTTAACCAACAATCAATTAAATATATATAATAACAAAGTGCAATCAGATCTTATATAGTCAACATTATCGTTCATTAACAATAGAAATGGTACATTGCTCTATCCATTAATTTTTATTATATATAATAAAAAAACCCACAGAAGGTCTGAAGGAGGCAAAAGTGGAGACAGTCAACACAGATCAGCAAAGCAGAGCAGCCCTCAAAGCCATTGCCTCAGAGTCATAAAAAAACTGCTGCTCAGTTAAGATCCTCCTGTTTGCAGCACAGGGGCTCTTTTTACGCAAAGCAACTGGCCAGTGGCCACGTCTGCCCAGAGGGGGGCAGACTGCACCATTTCCCTAGTTCATGTACCAAGCAAGGCACCACATCTCCAGCTGCTATCGAGCTGCCCGGTTTGCACAAATATATATATAAATTCCCTTAGCATTGTGAATCTAGAGTATCTTGTGCATAGAAGAGGCTACACATCTGTTCGATAAGAATTTTTGTGCTTTTCAAAATTCCAGTTTCAAATTTTTTTGATACGCCGTTATTGTATTTTGTGAGTTTCTGATAGAACTCTCATTTTTAAAAGCACCAACAAAAGCTGCATCTACAATTGTAAATAGTTCTCATCTACAAGCTAAATCTGAACCCTTAACTCAATTTAAACAAACTAATTTTCTTTTAATGTTATTCAGTTTTCAGTGGTTTCTCAGGATATCCAAATGTGTTCTGGCATCTGAAAAAAATTATTTCATTGCAGGATCAATGTCTGTGACATTAAAAACTCTGAGTTGCTCCTTCATTAGTGCTAAAGCATCTAAAAAAATTCTCTCTTTCTATGGAGCATAAATTCTTAAAAGCCAGAAGACTTTCCTTTATTTGTGTTACTTTGGGACACAAATGAACTACTGCTAGCAACTCGGAGGACTTCCATTGACTTTCTTCTAATCTTCTTAACTTCATTTCAGCACAAATCCACTAAACAAATATTCAAAGGATTTTCCATTTAAAGTTGTTTCTGTCCTTTTCACCTACACATTTGCTGCCTAGAGTGAACTGTACTTATCCTAGTTTCTCAAACAAAAACTTTATCAAACAGTCTTTTTAATTTCTCAGCAATCAGTGACACAGAGGAACATAAAGAAGCACTCATGTGGTGACTCTGTAGTGGCAGATTTGTTTGGTGGTGCCTGGATTTTATGCAGCTGATATAAAATTGTGTTATCAATATTGGGTTTTATACTATTTGTATTTTTAATAATATATTTGTTGGAAGTCACCCTGAGCCCACTAGCGGGAATGGTGGGGTATAAGTTGAATAAAATAAATAAATATTAAATATGATTTTTTAAAAAAAATTAAATCCTACCATCGCTCATAAACTTCTTAATTTATACATTAAAATCACAAAGTCATTTTGGATTGCATTATCTTTTCCCCTCTCTGTGGTTTGCAATCCAAATTCGGAAGTCCATTATTCATTTGAATGCATGAACCAATTTAGATGATAACGATGAAATATGTGGAATAGAAGTACTCCTGATCTATACCTTCATATTATTGAAAGCAAGAGCTATTATTTTCATTAGAATTTAGTGTAAGAGTTAGGCAATGGAAGCCTCACTCCTCCTACTTTCCAAGTGAAACCACACTTGTTTCTTCATTCTCACATTTCAGCAGTAGTGCTGCCATTCTGATAAGCTTTCTTAATTCTATTTTGCTTGTTTATTGCCAGGGAGATTTGAAAGGTAGGCTAAAATGGCCTTCCTACCATCAGTTCCAATAATACAGAGCAGCTGGTACACAAGGCCTGTCTTATTTTATTTGTTTGTTTATTTGAGAGATTTATATCTATTCCAACATACAGCCAACAGTCTTCAAGAAATACAAAAAAACCCCAATAAAACAGCCATATATAAAACCATCCAAAGTTTAAAGATGAAAATATCTCATTAGTCAAATTTTCTCTAAAGCCTCCTCTCATCACCCCCACAAAAATACATCAAGCCATCATTCAGATTTTCAATTAAAAAGTTAATTGAAAGAGGAAGAAAACTAAGAAAATAAATTTGTTTTTCTTTCTAGTTGTAGGAGACATTTCAACAAAGTATAGGGAACTCTTTTTTGTGCCCCTGTCATTCTCTCTTGATTAGGGGTGTGTGATCCACCTTTCTGAACCATCTTTTATAACAGGATTTATGCCGATTCAGCTAAATCCAGCTTTGCTGGTTCAAATGATTCAGATTCAGATTTATTCAGTCTATGATCAGTACAAATCGAAAGATCACAACCATTTAATTTAGAGCAAGTTTAAATATACAGAAGGTCAATCCTGCTACATAGCAGTCAAAATTTACTCAAATTTAAAATCCTGCTGGATTTTGCAAGCTGCTGAAAAAATTTTTACACAGCTAATTGCTGATTAACACCCATTAGAAGCTTCTTTGAAACATCAATATCAGAAAAGCCTGAAAAGCCTTTAAGCCACGGGTCAATTGTATTTGAACAAATACCCTGATAAAAATGGCAATAGAACAGGCCATGTTCCACTGATTCCACCTCTTCAATGCCATAGGAACACATTTTCTCCTTCATGGTTCAGATGAAAGAATCTCAGATCTGATCTGGGAAGCTGGATCAAAAGAAGTTGGATTACTCTGGATTAATCTGGTTAATTCAGCAAACCCAATTTGAGCCTGTGGGCTGGCAGCTCCCTAGGCTTTTCCACTTTTTTCAAGGGAGGGAGGAGGGAGACAGGGATGTGGAGTGAGTGGCCAATCTGTGCAGGAGCTGTCTGGCCAGTGGCATTCCTGGATAGGGAGAGAGTCTTTTTCAATCTGCCTGCAAGGAGTTAACAAAGCAGTCTTGGCTCAGAGCAGCTTCCCATTTTGTGAGGTCTGGTCTTTTGGAGAATATGAAGATTCGCCCTGAGCCTGCTGATGCGGGAGGGCAGAATACAAATAGAATCAAATAAATAAATAAATAAATAAATAAATAGAGACTGTGCTGCTGCTGAGTGCTGCTTGTGGCCTGCTCTCTTTGCCTTTGGATTACTGACCGCCTGTGGATCTGCTGCCTGCCAATTACTCCTGTTGCACTGCCTGCCTCTGCCTTGAGGACGATCTGCAATGCCTGCTGGAGGACTTCTACCTGGTTTTAAGGGTGTAGTCTCACTCCTCCCCATCTTTAGGGGGAGGGAGGTTGGCCTGGGATCTAGGAGGGACTAAAGCTATCGTACCTTGGTCAGATCATGAAAAGACAAGATTCACTGGAAAAGTCAATAATGCTAGGAAAAGTGGAAGGCAGCAGGAAAAGAGGAAGACCTAAAATGAGGTGGCTTGACTCAATAAAAGAAGCCACGTCCTCCAGTTTGCAGGATCTGAGTAGGTCTGTTAGAGACAGAACATTTTGGATGTCTTTCATTCATAGGGTCGCCATAGGTCAGAAACGACTTGATGGCACATAACATGCACACACACACCTTTTAAAAACTGCTTTTGCTGTTGTTGGAGGGGGGGGGTGCTTTCCTTTTGCTCAATTGTTTGCAGTTAGTTGCTGATTGTTCTTTTGCTGTTGCCTTGCATGCTGTTTTAAAGGCCAGAGAGTGTTGCTGCTGCTGCTGCTGCTGCTGCTGCTGAGAGACCTGCTATTCTTGTGTAACAGCTTTTCTCTTATTGTTGCTTAACTTTGCCTCTTTCTTCTGATTTAAAGGCAAGAGTTGCTTCTTGCTATTCAGTGGTTGAGAGTTCCTGTTCCATTTGAGGGAGGGATTGCTTTTCACCAAGAGGTGTGTTGTTCTATGCAGCAGTTGTTATTGTTATTTTTGTTTTTGCCACTAGTGGAGTTTTGGGATATTTTTGTTGGGTTGTTCAGAGAACTAGGTGAACTTTTCAAAAGGCTTTTAAATGTAGGCTAGGTGTAAGTCTTCTTAAATAAGCACAAATTAATTTTTAGCTTATTGGGACCAACAGAGTTTTTCCCTTAAAAGGCTTGTGTAGGAATTGAGAAGGGTTCATGAGTTCTGTTCAAATAGATAAATCCCCAATAAAAAATTAACTAGGCTGTTGCTTCCTTGCTCTGGGTCTCTTGGCTTTGGTGAACTCATGTCTGGCGCTGTAGAACTAGTGTTTGTACTGCCATATGCTGACCTGTAATCGCGGTTTCAAGGAATTTCCTGATTTCTGAAAAGAAATTAAACTTCTTGCTAGTGAAATTAGTTAATAGAACCAACCTAAATAAGGCTTTTGTTAAAAGAAGTTTTTTTCCTTCTATAGGACAGGTAAGAACCAAAACAATTAGCAAGTTTTTATAGTAATCACTAGTCAGAGTGACTACTTTTTAAAAAAATCTGAGTTTTGGCTAGGTGTTTGAGGGGCAGGTAAATTTAGTGAGTGAGTATAGTTCAGTGCTGCTAGGTTAAGCAGTACTAGGAGGACAGAAAGAGTTTCTCTCTACACGAGATGCCAGGGCACATGTACATCAAGTGTCGGGAGGCGGAATGTTAGCCAGGAAGTGTATTTTTAAAAGACAGAGCCAACGGAGATCACTCCGGAGGAGACGAATTCTCTCACAGCCCTCCTTCGCTTCTGGAGTGCCAGAATGTCTCCCCTTCCAGAGCTTTTACCCTGCCACCCTCACTCCCTAAAATTATGAATTAACTGAGCCTCAGCAGGGCAACGGCTCTGGAAGGGGAGACATCAGAAGCAGCAGAGGGCTGTGAGAGAATCCATCCTCTCTGGAGTGATCTCCACCAGCTCCGTCATTTAAAACTATGCTTTCTGGATGGCATTGCATCTCCCAACATGTGAAGAACACATGTCAAAAATACTGTTTTGAGAATCTCTGAGTGAGAGGAGAGCACAGTGGGGCCCTGGAGGAAACACCTAGTTTGGGATAGGTGCTGGTGCTGGTGGTGAATTTTTGTGGGTTAGTGTGCTGTTAGTGAATGAGTATAGCACAGTTCAGCGAGGATAAGCAGTACTAGGTGGACAGAATGAGTGAGTACGGCCCTGGAAGAAAGGTAAGTGAAAAACTAGATGGGTAAAGGGGAAGGGAAGGCTGCAGCTGGATAGTGTTGCTGGATAGTTTCAGGAACAATACTGGACACAAATCCCCACCCCCCACTCCTACTCACCAGAGGAAAGATCTTTGCGTGTGAGTTCCTGAGCCCACCACAATAACGTCACTTCCAAAACAGAAGAGCTGACATGCTCTTCAGAAAAAATATGCTTAGGATTGCTCCCACAGTCATGGGCTTGCACTCAACAACATCCCTGTTGTTGTTGTTGCTGTTAATAATAATAAAGGCTTCCTCCACCACCTGCCCTTCTCCAAGCTCCCCCCACCTCACCCAGCCCTTCCTCCCCCCTGCCTGGTGGCCCTGACTCACCCAGGCAGATAGTGCCAACGTGCCTGGCAGCTGGAGCTCTGTGGCAGTCACATCTATTGCAAGTCCCTTTCCTCCTCGCTGAGGAAGCTGAGGACCTCTGTAGACGTGTGGCAACTATGGCTGCTTCCCCTGCCCAACTCAGAAGGAGGAGGAAGAGCCACTGGCCTTGGAGGCAGTGGAGCATCCTGTTACCTTCCCCTGGTAGCCAGCCACATCCCACTACCAGAGATGGAACCCTACAAGAAGATTACTGGCCCATTGCCACTGAGGCCCACCACTAGTGATGCACGGCTCCGAGTGGCCAGTGGAGGGCAGGCCCGGCCTGGGAAAAGGTGGGAAACAAGAGGGTGCCATTCCTGGGCCTCCTGCAGCTCTGCCCTGCAATGATGGTGTCTTCAGGGAGTTCAGATTGCCATCCTCCAGCTGATTGGCTGGCTGCGCTGGAAGCACAGGGAGTGGGGGGGCAGGAGGCAAGGAGGCCTGCTCTCCTTAGTGAGGGCCTTCGGGCACTGCCACCACCTCATGCATGCCCGGTGCAGCGACAGCAGCCAAGCCAGTGCCGCTGCCATCTTGTCTCAGCCAACCACTCCAATCCAAACTCATTTATGTGCATGGTATTTTCATTCTATTTTCCCTGGACACTCTAAGAATATACTGGACTGTCCAGGTGAAAATCAGACACCTGGCAATCTGCATGAGGTGTAGCAAGCCTCAAGGAAAATGTTTTATATTATATTGATTATTAACTAATAAGTGTTATAATATTGTTCTGATTAACTAACATTTAGAAAGATTAAATAAAATCCTTCTTCAGAGTAAAATATAGCTGTCAAGTCAGCTAGATACTGTTGGAACAGGAAACTTGTAGCTTGAGAAAAGAAGTATACAGCATTGTGTAGCTCAGAATAGACTGCCTGAAAGATAAAACTGATGATTTAAGAGAATTTGTCTAGATTTATGCTGCACTAAGAAAAGTCATGTCTGGGTCAATTGATTCTGATGATGAAGCTAAAATATTGTAAGCCTGTAATCAACTATGTACCACATGCTATGTGATGTAAGCAAGCTTGACTATTTCAGCATCTGAACTCTCTCTATTCGGGGCTCAGAGATTTTGAAGTGATATGATATCACATCTGAGCCAGCCGGCTTAATAAATTTTCCTTCTTGAAATTCTGTTTGGTTTCAAGTCCTTGGGCAAATCCCTAGTCCTGCTACATAATTGGGGGCTCGTCCGGGATTTGAGGGGACTTTTGAGGTCCCTCTTGACTTCCAGTCTGGTACTTCGCTGATTCCGGACAGAGGTGAAGCTGTGGGCGCCTCCTGAGTGTTTTCAGGAACAGATTCTACTTTCTCAGGAGTCAGAGGTGCCTCCTGGAACGTCAACAACCGGCTAACAGATCAAGAACGAAAGGACCAGGGAAGTCCCGGGACAAGTAAGTATGGAGTAACTGGGGTTACCGTTTCCTTTTGAAACGAAGAGGGGCTTGATCACCCCCTAGCACGGCCCAAGTAAGTGAGTCAGAGGGACTTAACTGAACCCGCTGTTGCTGTAGGTATTGGGTTGGAAACTTGTCATGTGAATGACATGAATGGAACGCCTAGGGCGATTGGTGTGTGAATCTCCGAGACGCATTTCCTGGCTGGGCGACTTCGTCAAGTCGTCAAAGACGAGAAGCGAGTGCATAGGGCCTTGTGAGAAGCAGACCCCTTACTGCTTTCTCACTGTTATTAATCCCTAGACTGTCTTGTCTTGTCTGGGCTCTGTGTTGATAATGGGTGGTTCATGCTCATCCCCAGAAAATACCCCCCTGGCATTGATGTTGAAACATTTCCAGGACGTGTATGGAGGATGGGTCCAGTCAGGGGAGAATCCAACCCCTGAGCTGTTGGAAATTTTCTGTACTTTAGAGTGGCCTACATTTGATTTAGGCTGGCCAAAGGAAGGGACTTTTGATGAAACAACTGCCCTAGATGTTTATCACTTTACTCTTAAGTATCATGATGATCAGATTATATATGCACACTTGCACAGTCATGGTTTGATACTTGTTTGAATCCCCCTCCCTGGGTTAAGGACTGGCCGGGGTACCGGGCTAGGAAGAAGAAGGTGCAGCTTATGGCCCTAGGGAAAGGAAGGAGGATGAATCCACAGTCAAGAAGGCGACCACCAAAGGGAGGCATCTATCCTGTGGTGCCAGTAAAGCGAGATACTGCCTGCCCCACTGCCCCTCTAGAAGCTAGGCTCCAGCCAAAGGCTAAGCCTGTTCAACAAACCCAAGAAGAAGAGGTGCCCCCACCACCATATGCTCCCTCACTGCCTAGAGGAGGAGAGAGAGTGGAAGGGCCTGTAGAAGAGCAAGTAGGGGGAGCTGGGGGTAGACCAAGAAACCCCTCCAATGCTACCCCTGCCAAAACCAGATCTTAGACATGGAAAGAAGATGCAGAGGCAGAAGATGAGTATAAAGATATCCCAGAGCTAGAAAAAGAAGGGGAAGAGAGCAATGTCTATCCCTTGAAGGAAACTAAAGCCTGTCCCCTAAGAGAGACTATGGACCCTCGCTCTGGGACCTCGCATTTAATATATATACCATTTACAACTACTGATCTGTACAATTGGAAGACTCAAACACCTCCATTCTCAGATCAGCCAGAACCGGTGACTACTTTGTTTCAGTCCATAATTAATAGCCATAAACCAACTTGGCAGGACTGTAACCAGCTCCTGATCACATTCTTCAATACAGAGGAACACAAACGTATTATACAAGGAGCTAGGAAATACCTAGCAAAGCTAGGGAAAGAAGGGGAGAATGCAGAAACAAAAGGTGAAAGAGGCATTTCCTCTGGCAGATCCGAACTGAGATGCCAATGAAGAGGGAGGCATGGCTAAACTAACCGGGTACCAGCAGGCCCTGATGCAAGGGATAAAGGCTGCAGGAAAAAAGGCAACTGATAGGAGAAAAATACAAGAGTGTCAACAAGGACCAAATGAGCCTCCTGGTGCTTTCCTAGAAAGGGTCTACCAGACCTACCGTCAATACACTCCCTATGTCCCAGAAGCAGAAGAAAATAGGAGAATGGTTTTGAACACTTTTGTCACCCAAGCAGCAGGGGACATTAAAAGGAAAATACAGAAGCAAGAAGGGTTCCTGGGAATGAATATAGAGCAGCTGCTTGAAATTGCCCATAAAGTTTTTTCTAATCAAGAACAGGAAGCACAAAGAGAGACTGATAGGAAAATGAAAAAGAAGGCAGAATTGTTGGCTGTAGCACTGGCCCAGCAGCCCCAACAGAGACAGTACCCCCCCTGGAAGGGGACGTATGGGGGGTACCCTGAGAGAGAGAAGAGGAGGCAAGCAGCCCCTAGATTTTGAAACATGTGCGTGGTGTTTTAAAAGAGGGCATTGGAAAGATGAGTGCAAAGAGAGGCTACAGAGTATCAGGGGACGTGGAAGAGGACAAAATGATAGAAGAAGCAAAAGATGGGACACCCAGAGCCGAGGAGAAGTCCAAGATGGAATGTATAAAAGATGAGGACCAGCCATGGAAGCAGCATTGAGAGAGGACAAATATGGATGGCAAATAGATTCTGAATGGGACGAAGAATGGGAGGCATAGGCCAGACTGAGCACCTTCAATCTTGGCCCCCAGGAGCCCATGGTTGAAATTTGCGTGGGGAGCCAAAATATTTCTTTCTTAGTGGACACTAGAGCTGAACGTTCAGTAGTAACTCAGCCAGTAGTCCCAGTGACAGGTAAAACAATCATTGTAAGGGGATTTGTTATGAGGCTACCCAGAAGTTGCTAAAGGTGCTATACAAAGCTGGCTACAAAGTGTCACAGAAGAAAGCACAGCTCTGTCAGCCCCAAGTAAAATATTTGGGATTTGATATATCAGAAGGAATCAGGTCCCTGGGCCATGAATGTAAAGAAGCAGTCTGCTCCATTCCAGAGCCCTCCTCCAGGAGGCGAGTGCGAGAATTTCTGGGGTCTGCAGGGTATTGCCAAATTTGGATTCCCAACTTTGCAAAAACAGCAAAGCCCCTTTATGAAGCTACAAAGCGGGGAGAACGGGATCCTTTTTCTGTGGGGAAAAGAGCAAGAAGCAAGCATTCCAGACTCTTAAAGGACAGTTGCTGGAAGCCCCTGCCCTGGGTCTGCCAGACCTTATGAAGCTTTTTTTGCTTGTCTGTGCATGAGAGGAATGGCACAGCAGCTGGAGTATTAACCCAGCGCCTAGGAAACTGGGAAAGGCCAGTAGCATACCTGTCTAAGCAGTTGGATGCTGTAGCAAAAGGCTGGCCAGCCTGTCTCCGTGCTGTAGCAGCCACAGCAGAGCTAGTCAAAGATTCGCAGAAGCTGACTTTGGGACAGAAGGTCTGTGCTAAAGTCCCACATTCTGTGCTCGCCCTGATGGACTACAGGGAAGAGATTCGTTCACAAATGTATGCATGACCACGTATCAGAGATTGCTGAAAACCCACAAGTGGAGCTAACTGTAATTAGTGCTCGCAACTCAGCATCCTTACTGCCAGTAGATGAGAGCCCAACCCTTGATTGTCTCCAAACCATGGATGAAGTTTACTCTAGCCGAAAGGACCTGACTGATGTCCCATGCCAAACCCAGATATTGATTATTTTACTGACGGCAGCAGCTTTGTCGAAAATGGGGTTAGAAACGCAAGGTATGCAGTAGTAACTTGGACAAAGAATATAGAAGCTAAACCCTTGCCACCCAATACCTCTGCTCAGAAAGCTGAACTTACTGCTTTAACCAGAGCTCTTCAGTTAGCAAAAGGATTAAAAGGTTAACATTTGGACAGATTCTAAATATGCATTTCTTACTCTGCATGCTCATGGAGCTTTATATAAAGAGAAAGGTCTCATCACTGCTTCACGAAAATGAATTAAAAATGGACCTGAGATTTTGCAATTGCTCCAAGCCTTTAAAAGGTAACTGTCATGCATTGCAGCGGCCAGAGAAGAATTTTTGCAGCCATCCCATTTTCAATGTCCTTTTCCAAGTCCAGATGTCTGATTGGACTCCAAAGTATTCCCATGAGGAGGAGGACTAGGCTAGTCCTCAAAATACCCAGAGATGTGATGGCTGGCTTCAGTTTCCAGATAGAAGACTCTTTGGGCCAGAATCAATTGCTCATGCAGTAGTAAAAGCTGTCCATGAAGCCACTCATTATGGAAAGTCAGCACTAGCAGAGTTACTAAACAAGGATTTGTATATAAACTACATGGACTGTGTGTAGCTGTTTCCAGAAGTTGTGTCGTGTGTGCCAGAAACAACCCCCGACAAGGACCAGGTCCACCTCCT
The DNA here is from genome assembly GCF_028583425.1 of Eublepharis macularius. Taxonomy (NCBI): domain Eukaryota; kingdom Metazoa; phylum Chordata; class Lepidosauria; order Squamata; family Eublepharidae; genus Eublepharis; species Eublepharis macularius. The sequence continues at coordinate 69,572,375 of NC_072796.1, forward strand.
GGGTTCCAACCCCCGGGGTCTCTGCCATTTCAGTCACTAGTTGTAGATTTTACTGAATTGCCACGGTACCAAGTATTCCGATACTTGTCAGTGTTTGTTGACTCATATTCTGGGTGAGTAGAAGCGTTTCCTTGTAAAACTGAAAAGGCCAAAGAGGTAGTTCGGTGTCTCTTAAAGGAAATTGTAGGACGGTGGGGTCTGCCAGCAGTTATTTTAAGTGAAAATGTCCCCATTTGAGTTAATGTTTGGTAGGCCACCTCTTATTTTACAAGGTGTTACAGGAAACCCTTGTCAGTTGGGAGATCTGATACTCAGGGAACAAGTTATAGCCCTGGGTAAAACTTTGCAGAAAATTCAAAAGTATGTAGGAGAACAATAGCCTTTGCCAGTGTTTAATCCAGTCCATAAGTTTCAGCCAAAAGATGAGATTTGGGTAAAGGACTGGCAAGTAATTCTGCTAGGACCTAAATAGAAGGGCCCATACACTGTCCTGTTAGCAACTCCCACTGCTGTGAAGGTAAAAGGCATTGCAGCTTGAGTTCATTGGACTAATATTAAACCTGCTGCCACGCCTTGAGTTTCAGAGATCTGTCCAGACGATCCCCTCCGTCTCTGACTGAAGAAGCTACCCTCTGGATCTCAGCCTACTGGAAACGGCTGAGATTCACAGGCAACAGTTCCAGGGCCTGGTACCTGAGCACTCCAGGAAGCTGTTCAGGTTCAAGGCTGAAGACGCTCTGGTCTAGCCACTCCTGGGCTGGCTAGTCTACCCACAGCTGAAGCTTTGATCGACGGTGGATTTAATTAGTTACTTAATGTTTTCTTATATTCCTTCGTATATTTTTTCTGGCTGTGCACTTTTCCTGTGTTTTGTTTTCCTTTTCTATTGCTTCTATAAGTTTGGGACAGGTATCCAAGAAATAGTTTGTCCTGACTGTGGCTGTCAGCATTATGATAATACACCTTGTCCTCGTTTCCTGTCTACTCCTCCTGCTCTCCCACTCCAGGAGATGCCATCACAAGAGAGGCATCCTAACATTATATCCAGACTTAGTTTCTGATCAATGTCATCATAAGTATCTTGCTGGTGTGTGTTATCTTAGGGGAAAGCTGGTAGAAAAAGGCTTTGCTCTTAGTGGGGGTGTGCTCTAACTGAAATTATATTTCTTCCTTGTTATATTTCATGCATTATTTGCTTAATACAGTCTACTGTTTCAAAAATTGACAATGTTAGCAACTCCAGTCTATAAAGGATCTTTTCTTGCAGCACAGTTAATGACAGTTAATGAAAGTTATTTCACTGTCACCCAAAAGGGTGTGCTTGATTAAAATGTGTAGCCTGAAATTCTCTCCAGTAGATAAATAAGTGGGTAAAATATAAAACTGCAGGAAGATAATACTTTATTAGCTGCTGAAAGTTTAGCCCTTTAATATATTATTCGGGCTAAAAGGGGGGGAATATGTAGCAAGCCTCAAGGAAAATGTTTTATATTATATTGATTATTAACTAATAAGTGTTATAATATTGTTCTGATTAACTAACATTTAGAAAGATTAAATAAAATCCTTCTTCAGAGTAAAATGTAGCTGTCAAGTCAGCTAGATACTGTTGGAACAGGAAACTTGTAGCTTGAGAAAAGAAGAAGTATACAGCATTGTGTAGCTCAGAATAGACTGCCTGAAAGATAAAACTGATGATTTAAGAGAATTTGTCTAGATTTATGCTGCACTAAGAAAAGTCATGTCTGGGTCAATTGATTCTGATGATGAAGCTAAAATATTGTAAGCCTGTAATCAACTATGTACCACATGCTATGTGATGTAAGCAAGCTTGACTATTTCAGCATCTGAACTCTCTCTATTCGGGGCTCAGAGATTTTGAAGTGATATGATATCACATCTGAGCCAGCCAGCTTAATAAATTTTCCTTCTTGAAATTCTGTTTGGTTTCAAGTCCTTGGGCAAATCCCTAGTCCTGCTACAGAGGGAGGCCTGCCCCAGTGCGGCTGCCATCCACCAACCTGGCTTTGGGCTTGGGAGGTGACAGCCAGAGGGCTCACAAGGTCCTTTTTGCTGAGGCAGCTCCAGGAGCAGCATCCCCACAGGTGCTTGAGGCAGGAGCTGGCACTGGGCAAAGGCCTGGTGGTGAAGTTTCCCTCCTCAGCCACTGAGACCCAACAGAGAGAGAAGCAGCAGCATGAGGTGTTCTTGGGGGTGGACTTGGAGAATGTGAGTTTTCTGGTCTTCAAGCTCACTGCAGGGACCCAGAGGTTGCTGGAGGAACTGGGGGGAGGGGGGAGCCTTCCTCAGTTTCCTCTGAGGCCAACAGCAGGCATTTCAGGGAGTGGCAGGAGAAGAGGATGGTGGAAGAAGAGGAAGAGATGGAGGAAGTGTCCCTCATGTCTCAACCCCTTTGCCCTCAACCATCTATTTCTGCCCCCCTCCCACACCTGATGTGTCTGCCCTGAGTGTCTCACTGGAGGTGACTCCTGGGGTGCCCACAACTGAAGGGTGGCATGGGAGTCCCTTCACTCCTGACATCTAGAAGCACTTCCAGAGGATGGAAGACCCCCCCCCCCCCAATGCATAGTGCCAGCATTGTAGGATTCAGGTCAGTTGTTGGAAAGACCTCAATTATTTTTCTATTATCAGCTTCAGGAACCACTTGAAGAAGCACCACCAGGAAGTGTTTCATACAAAGGAGAGAGAGGACAGTGCTGCACAGCCACCAGCAAGCCAGCAGGGGAATCATCCTGCAACTACCTCTGGCACTCCCCCCCCCCCGGTATCTTGTAGGGAAGAGATGCCAAGCATCTCTGATGGAGATATTTGGTGTGGGTGAATACAGCAGGAAACAAAGCAGTTACCTGGAAAATTGCCAAGATTTATCATAGATGGATGCCCCTTTTTCACGGTAAAGGATATGGGTTTCTGCAGGCTGCTCTAAGAAGCCTGTTCTTGGTGCATGCCCCCTGCTCACACCACACTGAGCGGGACTGTGGTGTCCTCTCTTTCCAGGGCTGCCAAGGAATATGTGATGTCAGTTTTCCCATATTACTGGCAGAACTGTGCACTTCACATCGGACATCTGGACCTACCCTCAGTCGCAGCATGCATATTTCTCATTGATTGTGTACTGGGGGCAACCTCTGTAACAAAACTGGATTACATGATGGGGCAGTGAAGACAAAATGGATCTAGGGATACAATTTCAAGGGACAGTGAAGAGTAGGACAGTCTCCAACAGCAATGTTGCCATGTATAGCATGGAATCTGTAGAAAAGTACTTTCTAATCATGTGAAATGCCCAATGGATGAAATCCTTACAAGTGTTAGTTTACAAGTCTTAGTTACATGGCTTTGGTTTCATCACTACCCTCCTTCTCTTTGGAGTTTTTTTCAGATATTCGGCTTTAATGTGACCAATTATTCACTATTTTTATCACAACTGGCTCAGTGCTTAAATGCAAATTAAACATTTGAATTGTTCGTGAAGGGCATCGGCATCATTTTGACAGGCTGTTCTAAACTTTCCTAAAGTGGGTCAATACCGTCATGTTGAATTGCAGCACTGGCATCACAGAGCCGAAGGGACCCAGTGCTAGGTATCTCAGCCACACTCGTCCATAAAGTAAGACTCATTACATATCATCACCTCACTGGCAGACCAACAAATCATTGTATGCAATTCAAACAACAGTGTGCCAAAGAAAGGGAGCAGTTGAAGGGGACTTCCAGTAAAACAAATAGCTTTGGATAACTTAATCAAATGAGCCAAACCAAGGTCACTTTTTTAATTATGAAGATTTTACTCTGTTTAATCTATCTAGGGATTCTTATCCTGAGAGACAAAGGGTCTATATAATAGATATTGAATTTATGAAATGTGTGCTAACAAATATGACAGCATTAGTTTACCATATCTATGCAAATTATTTTGCTTCTAGCTATTCATATACTTATAGTTTTAAGAGCTCAGGATAGCTCTAGCATTGGTCACACTCATTTCAGTGGAGATTTCTTCAAAGAACTTCTGGGTGGATTGTGCCTAAGACTTTCACTGTCAGTAAGCAGCTCCTTTTTACCATTTTGGGCCCAATTTTGGCCCTGAATGGCCAGGATTGGGTCCAAAACAGCCAGGATAGGTGGTCAGGGTGTGTGGCATATGCTAATAAGTTATGCTAATGAGTTCCTCCCACTCTTTTTTCTATGAAATGACTCCTGAGAGTCACTATGATGGTCAGAGTGTCAGGAGAGTGAATGCAAAGATCTGGGTCCAAATCTCTATTCAGCCACAATGCTCACTGGGTGACCTTGGTATGAAAGAAAGGACAAGCCCACGGGGAATACAATGAAACATCCCTCCCCTTTTCACTGGGTGACCTTGAGCTGGTCACTCTCTCTCAGGCTAAAGTACCTCACAGAGTTGTTGCCAAGATAAAATGAGTGGAGAAAAATGTATGCCATCCTGAGCTCCTTGGAGTAATAGCACAATAAAGTGGGTTAAATGCAAGTAGATAGACTAGATTAAGCCCAAAGTTTATTGCCCAAATATTATACGAGGCAATAATTACACAAATAGGTATGTGTGGGTTCAAGTATTTTGTATTTATTTAACTTTAAATTGATGATTTTCATCAACACATATAACATAAGCTGATAATTTGAGGGCAGGCTGCACGAGGCTTCCTCCTTGGGTACTGCTCAGCAAGTCCAAATGGTGGTGGTGGTTTCACCCACCTTGTTTATCATAGCCTACATGGCCCTCTCATGCCGAGAGGTGCCCAGCTCCATCCATAAGATGGTTTGAGAGATGCCAGTCAGCTCCTTGGTGCTCCTTCACAATGCACCCAGCCACACTACATAATAATAATATTTGATTTATATACTGCCCTTCAGGACAACTTTATGCCTACTCAGAGCAGTTTACAAAGTATGTTATTATTATGTCACAAGAATCACCCTGTGAGGTAGGTGGGGCTGAGAGAGCTCTGAGAGAGCTGTGACTGACCCAAGGTCACCCAGCTGGCTTCAAGCAGAGGAGTAGTGAATCAAACCCAGTTCTCCATATTCGAATCCTGCCAATTAACCCTACCTATCCTGAGCAACCCACCCTTTTCCTGCCAAACTAGACATGGCCTAACCAGTGTCTCAACAAGCCTATTTAACTCCTGCCAGCCAAGACATCACAGAGCAGACAAAAAACAGGTCCCACTTCTGCGAGTTTAGTGAAAACCCTTCAAATTTCTGCCCTGACCCAACCAACAACCAGCTAGTCCTGTAATGTACTCTGGTAGGGAGGGTGGGTCAATCTCTGCTACAAATGCCTGCAGAAAGAAGGGGGCAGCTAGAGGCGTCTCCTGCTGCCCCACTTGATTGGCTGAGCCTCCTCAGCCTCACGAATCAGCCCTCATGCCACATTCAATCATGTGGGCTGCAGCAAATGGTGCATGGCTTAAGCCATGAACCTCACTTACCATCATTTTAGGTTTCATTTTATGTTTATCTTGTATTTAATTTGATGATCTTTAGTTTCCTCAGAAAGTGTTATTTTTTAAAAAAATGAACAGTCAGTTCAATGAAAGCACTTCCCAGCCACGACATAGTCAAGTGTGTGGAATGGTAACAGAGCCCACCTTGACACACAAACTGGTGGTTATGTATAAATAATATTTAAGAGATTATACGCCTATTTAAGAAAAAGGCATTCTTAAACTGTATTTACTGTGTGATCTAAACAAGATACTTAAATGGGCAGCATGCATCCCAAAATCATAATGCATTTTCAGTAGAGGTTAGTATTTCTTGCTGAATGTCTAATTATTTTTCTCCCAGCAGAGGGAAAGCAAACTGTAAAATTCCTTTTGCCGTTCCTATGGAACAATTGTAACAATAATATACAAGTATTTCTAACTATGCTAATGTGCATCCTAAGTAGCCCTTTCCCTTATACCAAGGAAAAAGACTTCTGCAGTGGCAGATTTTTTTCTTTATTGTGGGAAAATGTAAATTCCCTATGCAAATTGCAGGGCTGACATTCCAATAAATGGCTACTTATAAACAAAAAGGATGGAATCAAATTGCGCCTGTCCATCTCTATATTCCTTTTAATGATTTTTACTTACAGAGCCCTGAATCTTGCCGTGTTATATTATCACTTCAACAATTCGCAGTTCTTAAATTAGTTTCCAACCAGTGCAGCGGGTTATGATAATGAGGGAGGCTTATTATGAAGTGGCCATGGTGCAAACCCAGAGCTGTCTGAACAGAGAAAATGTTTGTTGCAAATGACAAGCCGTTAAGACCAGAAATGTTTTATTTGTAATTTCTGAATGTCTGCTCAGATGCTGGGGAAACTAATGAAATAAGCACTGGAAAAGATTCAAGTTCTATGGGAAATAGGCCTGATTTGACCAAGAAAGCCTTGTGCAATTGAATGCTGTTCAGCTTGAAAGGCAATCAGATCATATAGTGCTTTTGTCTACAAAATGTTGATTACTACCAAATAGATTAAAATCAAGGAACTGTGTTGGCCTAGCAGAACAAAAAGCAGGGCATCAACGAATTAATGCCTTTTATTTGGATCAGCAAACATTCAGAAGATGAACAGTATCTATTTAGGGTAAGTAGAACATATATTATTTAATGTACAATATGCTAGGAAATGGGACAAATCTGTCAGTACATCCATTAGAAAGATGTTTTACTTCCTCTGCAGATATATGGGAAGTAGACAGTTGGAAGGTTAAAGCTGACACTGAGAGATCTCTGTCTTTTGGTGCTACACCTCTGAAGATAACAGTCACAGCTGCTGGCGAAACGTCAGGAACTACAACTCCAAGATCATGGCTATACAGCTCAGAAAATCCACAACAACCATTGTTGTCCGGCCGTGAAAGCCTTCGACAATACAAGATTAAAGCTGTTCGCCCAAAGCAGCAGAATTTCATATATACCTCTAGTCCATTCACATACTACATAGAATAGTACACAGACTGGGTCTGGACTCTGGAGTCCCCATAGTAGCACTTTTGGGACAGGAAAATGGTATAGGAGCATGATTATGTCACTTCTGGAGAAGACACCAAGAAAGGAGCTCTGACTCTCAAAAGCGTACACCCTGAAAATGTTGTTGGTCTCAAAGATGCCACTAGACTCAAATCCTTCTGTTCTACTGCAGACCAACACAGCTACCCACCTAAAACTAGCAGGTTCCAGGTGTCTGGAACTTGCTGTAACACCAACAGCCCTCCCCCACATGGCTCTTTTCTATTCTGCTAAAGTACACAGAGTGCGAAGGAAGGAATGAAGATGCTGCTCCTGCCTCTTTGAGCATATGGGAACTGATTTGTGGGTTTTAAAGATAAGCTTCAGGCCACACATTAGACATGAGTTGAGTTGGGGTTTCCCCCAATAAAACTCAAACTTGGTGCACATATAAACAGACTCACAGATTGTGGCCAGCCAGAATCACATATGTTTAGAAATACTAGCCTGTGGATTCAGGACCGCACATTGTGCAAGGATGAATTAGAAAAACATCATAAAATACTTAGCATTATACCCTTCTCAGTTCATGGGCTTAGAAGAGTATAACCTTGTTTAGGATTGCACATAAAAGTACTATGAAGTTATTCTACATGAAAAAAATTGGCAAAAATGTTTAAAGTTTGTTTTCTTGAAATTCTCCAAAAGTTTTTCAAAACATTCTGGCTGTTGTGCTAGTACTGGCAGACCTTAGAACTTTTCTAAATTTTGCAGGCAATTTGGATTTCCTGAAATCTATGCTACTTCACATATCACTGTTACTGTATGTAAACAAAAGCAGAGCTTATGATCAAGATTTGGGAGGCAAACTCTCTCTTGCCTGGCCACACTATGCTCTGACCGTTTCTGGGTTCTTCTATCCCAAATCATTTCTGATATTGGGTCAGGGTTGGGGTGTGGAATACTGACAGCAGCACAGCACAACAAGGTAAGGTATGGGAGAGAGGAGGAGGCTTTAACTCTATTTTAAATATAGATTGTCTATCCTCATTTTCTTCACACATAAATTGACAGTCGTGTTTTACTGTTTCAGGGTTAGTTTTATTGATTTTTTTTACTATTTTATTGACTGACCATTTTAATTTGTACATAATGGTTTATTGGTTAGGTGCTTGGAGCAGGTCTCTCAAGAGGAAGCATACAGATGTTTGAAATAAGTATTAATACAGAATTATCCCATTAGTTTAATTAAATGAATGATTTTTTTTGTTTTTCCTCTTCCCTCTTTGGTTTAATAGCAATGGGGGGCATTTTTTTGCAAAATGGGGCAGAAGGAAATGGTTAAATTACACAGAAAGAGAGAGAGAGAGAGAGAGAGAGAGAGAGAGAGAGGAGAGAACTGGTTTCCCATGGCTGCTTTTAAGAAAACTTAAAGATGTCAAGAGATCCTTGTCACTGTTCCCTCTAATCTTATTTTGTTCAGCCCTTAACGTCTCTCTCTCTCTCTCTCTCTCTCTCATTCTCTCTCTCTCTCTCTCTCTCACTTGCTCTCACTCTATAGTTACTGTCAATAATTGCAATGCACACACACACTCATGTTATTGACAGAAGAGGGTATGATGGGTAGAGGGGAAACACAGCATTTTCTATAGCCCTATCTGTAGTTCTTCCTTCCTAAATGCCAGCATAGGCAAGCTGATCAGTGGGAAAAACAAGTGGGAAAACCAGACCTATCGATGCAGTCTTTTGGATAACAAGATCTGTGCGTAACTTTGCAGACTGGCAAATTTCTCCATTGATTACACGTCTGCTAAGTCACTCCACGCTCTCCTCCTTTCCTGTAAACTTGCTGAACTCTAAGCCAGACAGTCAGGTACTATAATAATGGGCAAGACTGAAGATTTCTGAATATTACTGTTAGTAATTTTTCATTTCAGATTAGTTATAATACTTGTTATCTAATGGGGCATCTTTGGTTCATGTTTTGAGTATTTAACATCCAGATGCACATTCCAAATGTGAGGAAAGAGTCAAAGGAGAAATTAGTTGCCTATCGTTCCTTAGATCCAAGAGCTATTTGCGCACACACGAGGGGACCCTCTCTAATACAGTTTTCCATGCTCATCATGATGAAGACCTTATGAAATGAACTAGCTGACTAACCTCCCATTAACAATAAGAAAGTCAACATAATGTAGTGGGTAGAATGTCAGTCTAGGATCTGGAAGGCCCAAGTATGAATCGCCTCTCTTCCAATGTAAACTTGCTGGGAGTCCTTGGCCAGTCACACACACTCAGCCTAACAGGGTAAACTGGAGGAGATGAGATAGGTGTAATCTGCAAAGTCGCCATTGGGAAAAAGGTAGAGAATAAATGAAAAAAAATGTAAATAAATAATTTTTTCTGTACTTAGAATATTGAACTCCTTAGTATAGATCCTTTTGCAAGGCCATGTTGTAGAGCTTTTATTGTTAGATCTTAGTGGGTTATAGTATAGATCACAAGAACAATGGTGATCATGGACATAAACATCCTCATCTCTCCTATCCCTCTGCAGACTACAGCCTACTCTCACCCCACAAACCCTGTCCTGGAGACCTGAGGGCCCCAAGGAAACAGTAGCAAGAGCCGGAATAAGCAAAAAGAGGAAACCTGATATAATTAGGAACCTGACCCACATCTTCACACAACAGCTATTTGTATGTTCACTTTTGTTACAAAATGTTTTTAGATGGTATATTACCCCCAAAGAAATTGCGAGAACCACTAAGGGTTATAGTGGACAGTGTTGAAAATGTCAATACACGGATGCAACATTTTACCATATGTGGTAGACTTGTAAGAAAATATTGGATAAAGGTACATGAAGAGATGCAGATTTTCAAACTCAAATTTGAGTTGAATCCAAAAACATGTTATTAAACATCCTACCAAATAATGTCAGAAAAAAACCAGGGAAACCTTTTTCGTTACATGGTGACAGCAGCAAGAGTGCTGTATGCAGCGAGATGGAAAGCAGATGTGTGCCCTGAGGTGTCAGAGTGGACAGATAAGGTATGTGAATATATTTCAATGGTCAAATTAACTACATGTGTACATAATAGACCAATAGCTGAATTTGGGGGGAAATGGAAGGATTTCTTTGACTACTTAGGCCAGAATTAAGATTAATTATGGTAACTCAGTATAAAGATAAGAGGATAAAACACAGGGAATGATTAATCAAAATAGTTGATAGTAAAGTTTGTATAAGTAACCAAGGAGAGGGAAAGAAAGCTATTACACAATTAAGGTCTGTTATTAAAAAAAATTGACTGTATTTTTTATTAGTGTAATCCAATTTCAAATGCAGTGCTTAAGTTGTAAACTAATCTTAAATGTACTGTTTGTATAAGTTAGTATAAGTCTCAAATTAATCTCAAGGTACTGTTTGTATAAGCTTCTTTTTATGCACTTTCTACTGTCATATCTTTTCTTTTTAAATAAAAACGTTATACAAAAAAAATCAAATTATGTTGGCAGCCTAATCTTATTTATGGTATGAAGAAAGTCACACTGTGTTCAATATGGCTTACTCCTCTATTAAGTGTACATCGATAGCCTTAAAACTCAAGCCTATCCATCTTTATCCAGAAGCAAGTTCCACTGATTTACATGGTATTTACTTCTAAGTAAGTGTGCAAAGGATACAAGTTTAGTCAAGAATATTTTGTAGTCTAAAATTATAATGTAAAATCAAGTATGTATCCCGGTATCCTTCCTGGTATATGTAATATTTTAATTACCTGTCCTGAATCAAAACTTACATGTTGAACTGTGTCTCCTATCATTATTTCCAGTTTAAAAACTTGAGAATTCAATAGTGACACACTGTGAACCAAAACTGAATGAAAGTTTTGTTCCTTTGCAAGTTAATTGTGCAGGAATTTTCCTTATGCTCCTTTTCTTTGATATAATCTACAGAGGTGTTTTAACAGCCTCAGCTAGCTTGCATCTGTTGAGTTATACAGAGCACATATTTAAATATTATGTGCTGATTGAGATATGTCAGCAATCTACAAAGCCATTTCCTTTTGCAGATTATTCAAGATATTATGGGAGAGCAAAATTTCCTATCAAGATGACATACATTGCTGATTCAAGTGGTGAATAATCTTCTACTTATTTTATCATATAACATAAAATTGTGAATGATGGTACTCATATAAGTCATTGGAGAAACCACCTTCAACTCAGATGGTAGCTTGAGTTGGCTCAATATACACCCATCTTCTTTGATCTGTACCTGGATTCATTTCACTAGGGCTTATCTTCAAGCAATGTTTAGTGGCTTGCACCAAGAGCAATTCAAATAAAACCAATTTAAACTAAAAGCTCCAAGATTCTACAATATTCATTACCTTTGATCTAGTATACTTTATCAACATTAAATTGGAGAGTGTGACAGTGATCAACTGCACTGGCTCTTCAGTGGAATTCTGCTTGCTCTCTGCCTAGTATGGCTTCATCCTCAATCCAAGCTTCTCATATAGCATGGAAGCATATAATTTGCCCACCACTGATAGTAAATTTATGGGCCAGTATTATTGGAAAGCTGATAATTTAGTTCCATCATTTGCTCCATACTTGTATATACATACAGGAATCTCCACCACTTGCCAAATTAAATGCTCATTGGCAGGGGAACTAACTCCCAATAAAGGCATCAAGCAAGGCTGTGTATTAGCACCTTTTCTATTCAACTTGTTTCTCAATTATCTCACCCCCTATCTAGCAGAAGTTGATTGCCATTATCCTAAATTGTACACCATACATGTGCCGCTGTTACTTTACGCTGACGATACTGTATTACTTTTCTGCTCTAGAATAGGCTTAAAATGATTGTTAAATAGATGCCTCACATTTTTCTCAACTAACAAACTGATTTTGAATCATGAGAAATAAAAAATAATTGTTTTCTCTAAATCCAGGAAATTATCCAAATGGGTAATTATTTTATTAAAAAGCAATACTTCAGGAACTAGCATAACTGAACTGCAATAGACCAGATCTATAATTCTTAGATCACTGGCTTTGAAAAAGAATGGTATCTAACAGATGAAGTGTTTTAAAATTAAAAATGATTACTGTGAATTCGGTGTTCTCAGTAACAGCAGGTATGCAGTTAACAGTGTTCTCAGTTATCAGGTAGTGCCTCTTGTTTTCTTCATTCCAATAAAATCCACACCAAACTGGATTTCAGTGCAAAAGATGCCAGTCTCTGACCTTATTAAAATCATGGCCACAAAGCATAGCTTGGCAGGTTCCAACTTGCAAACAGCTGAAGTGCTTAATTTATATATGTACAACAATAATTAAAATCAAATACAAAGCAGAATAGCAAATCAAGTAGAATGTGGGGGTTTTTAGCTCTTCAAACTGAAATAAGAAGAAACTGTTATTTATAGAATATGAGCCTGTGCCACTTGACCGGGAAGGGGGGGAGGGGGGAGCACCAGTTTTCTGTATCTGATGAAGCAAGCTCTGGCTCCTGAGTCCTGGAAGCTCATGCTGGAATAAATTTTGTTTGTCTTTAAGGTGCCCTTGGATTCCTGTTTTATTCTGCTGCTACATCTGGAATTATATGGACTCCTTGAACATGGTTTCACTCTTATTCTTCTGCAACAGGTATTGCCATGCTTAACTAGTACTGTTCATCTGGATGGATGCAGCAACCACCTGTCGCGTTGCTTTTAATTTGCATATTACAAATGCAAGAGCTGTGTTGTTAAAAACGCCCATTTGCTTTCACTGTAGCTTCAAGGTCTCTTCTGTTTTTGCAGAAGCAGGAAAACAGAATTTGAGTTATGTTTGTCAGATTTTGACAAAGAGCAGGGGAAAGGGGGGAAGGGGAAAAGCTTCAATTGCTGCAATAAGCCAAGGTCTAATTATAGTTGAGAGGAAGGAAGATCGATACTGCATTGCTGTCTCTTGTTCTTTTTTGTTCACAATAGCATTAGATTACCTCTTAAATAAAGCCTGCTCTACAGCTACAATAAACCCTCAAGATCAACATTTCTCCTCTCCTGAATTGATGCTTGGCATTTAGGCACCAGTCTGTACCTCCAGTCCCCATCTGCATTCTCCTCCCCTTTTGCTTTCTGAACTGCTGCTCCAATGTAACTGCTTCTGATGGAACTCAAGCTGCAGTGGCATGAAACCAGTGCTACGGATGCCACCTGGCAATGGTCTTCTTGGCACCTCTTTTAAGCTAGTGCCTGGAAAAAATGTCCCTACTCCCCAATAATTAGTCCAGCCTTATATCCCCTTTTGACATCAGATGTTTCCTGGATTTTATACCAACTCAAAATAGGTAAAAAGGGTTTGTTGAGAATATGAGAAAGGAGATCTGGTCTGATTTGTGTTAATGAGATTGTTAACATAAGCAGACTAGAATTGTTGCATCTGAAAATAATTTCAGATAACTTCGTTAACAATAAAGTAACAACTATATAAATCTGAAAATAATGTTCTAAGTATCTCCTAATAACGGATAAAACAGAAGATGCATTGTACATGCATGGGGAGACAAATGTGAAATGCCACGTAAGACCAGCTTTCAGCCCCCTGCCCCAGAGATGTGCAAAGATCCTAAGACAATAGGGTCTTCTCAGAGTTCCTGAATTAATCACCTTCCAATCTTCTCTTATCCACTCTACCATTTTCAGATGATTCAGGGCTCTGATAGCCGTGCCCACCTATCCATCACAGGTTGTCAATCGTCATTGATAACTTTAGCTTTGCCCAGGAAGGTTTTATCAAACCTTCCCCATTTATTGTCCTCCCAGTTCTTTGTCTTTGATTAAGTTATGGTTTTGGGGGCAGAAAATGTAATCTTGCCCCAGGGTACATTCCACAGTATAATTGGACTGCCCCATGCCTTAGTTGTGTGCATGCCCTTGGATCCAGCATCTACCCTCGGACTTCCGTCTGAGGCCTTCCTCATTGATGTGCTGGTTGCTCAACGCTCTCTCTCCTGGACACCCTCTTCTGGTAACTATCACCCAATCCCTCAAACTCTATCCAATTTTCACCTCTGCTTTCTAGTTAGCTCTGTGTGTGTATTGTGTGTGTTTTGTGTAATTGATCTTTATTATTTTCAATAAAAACTCTTTTGCTTGAACATCTGCCTTGTTATTAAAAGCATTCTCTAGAGGGACAATCCTCGTATACATACCTCGCTAAGTTACCCACCTTTCGCTGCCTTTCCTTGTACACTAATTCCGTCAACTCACAAAGAGACTTCCCCATTGGGTAACAATTGTAGAGAAAGACAGTATATAAATGAAGTAAATTAAGAAATAGGGGAAGATGAGGGGCACATAAAAGGTAAGTTGCTTAGTAGGTTTGAAGGAGAAATGGACACAGGGAAAAGTGAGCATATGCAGGCTGCCAAGAGGAGGGAAAGAAGAAATAATGTGGGGAAGGGGATGTAAAGAAAAGTGAAACAACTCTGCAAGTTCTTGCAGGCTCCCCACCAAGCAACTGGGCCTGGCTCAGCCGGCACCACACAAGTGGGCCATAGAGGAGAGGCTGTGGAGGGTGAAGATAGGGGGGCAGAAAGAGATGGATAGGAAGGAGAGGAGGAAGCCAGAAAAGGGGGAGAGGCTGTGGGGGTGGCCAGGGAAAGGAAAGATGAGATGATGGGGGAGAGGAAATGAGATGAACCCTACAAGTTCTTGGGGGGGGGTCCCTCACTTGTATATATATATAATATACACCTATAAAGTTACCTTATACTTATTCTTGGACCACCCTGGTTTATACCCAACCAGGGATATAAATCAAATGAAATAAAATAAATAAATAATTGTCTGCTCTGACTTGGAGTGACTCCCCAGGGCTTCAGACAGCAGCAGGTCTTCCCCCAAAACCACTACCTAAGATCCTCTTATCTGGAGTTGTCAAGGACTGAATCTGGAACCTTCTGAATGCTCTCAGCAACCACTGAAATGATGGCCCAGAAGATAATTCTCCATGCAGCCTACACCACACTCAAGGCTCTGAGAATCTCAGTGTCCATGTTAAAAATTTTCACCTAGAGAGGGAGAAAGGTCTTGTCCCTTTATTAGAGTTTTAATGAGAAGAAATGAGCAGTCGGATTTTTTCATGACATAGAGTTAAATAACATCACTTGTAATTTCTTGCAGATCAAACTGATATTAATGGCACATGTAGAGAGATCATTTTAAAAGCTGGCACCTTTCCTTCCCATAGGGAATCTTCAAACTCACTACAGAACAGCAAGGACTATCTAAGGATCTTGTGGAGGGGAAAAACAAGGACACTCTCTGATTGGATCTGTCAATTTCCAGAAGTTCCATAGGACCCCAAGAACAAAGAAGTAATCACAAGAAGAAACCTGGACCAGGAGGAGGAGTACTTGCCTGACATGTTAAGGAGCATGTAGCAGGTGTTTGAGTCTTGGCAGGATCAGGGTCCCAACTCTGGCAACAAGAAGACTGAAACTATCAACTCCTATAAGACTTCTCAGCTGGAGTCTGACCAGATTGTCTACCATTACTTAACAGTATTCAGCTCTCTGGGACTTCCTCTTTCTCTTGGCTTCTTTGTCCGGTTTTTGGTTCCTGGGAACAGTCTAAACAGGTCCATTCTCAGTGTCCAGCCCTTAATGTCCGAGCAGCCATGCTGAGCAGTTTGAATAAGGGGCATGTTCTCTACCATCAAGCCATGGCCCTATCCTCTTTCCATAGCACAATCCTTCCCCTTCACCTGGTCAAAGTGGGTGACACACAGCAGTGTGTATGGACAGCATAGATCATTTCTTTTAAAATAGAAAAGGCCGCATAGCACTTTATGCTGGGCTGTCTTCTCACTTCCTTGGCTTTGTCAAAGCATGAGAATGAATTGTATATTTGCAGCAAAACATATTCTTTTCCCTAGACAAAAGCTGATTTTTTTCAGAGAAAAACTCTCTCTCACACACACACACACAAATGGTAGTTCTTGCTGGGAAAAATGAAAGCAATGAAAATTTTGTGCAGTCCTACATTTAGTGTCTCTAATAGAGCAGCAACATCTGGTACAAAGACTTACATGTGTTTCATCTTAAGCATTCAGCTGCAGTCAGTGGACTATAAAGTTTGTAAATCAGGGTGAGATAAGGCAGTATTGTCTACGATTACAAATATAGCCAACATTTTCATCAAGTTACTTTTGCAACAAAATAATACAACCAGAGCCTTGATTCAGTCAAAATAATTATGGTGTAGTTCCTAACTCTGTGGTTCGTTGAGAATCCTGAAGATATCTAAAGAGATATGTTGTACTCTGGAATCTCAATTTTAAACCCATTTACTTACAAACACATGCTACAGATGTCAAATATGCAATCCTATGCACGTTTACTCAGAACTAAGTCTCACTTAGCTGAATAGAACATACTTCCAAGCAGTTGTCTATCTGTCTATCTATCTAGAGCAATTTTATTCAAGCCTTCCTCTAAGGAGTTTAAAGCAGCATATGTGATTATCTCTACCTTAGTTTATTCTCCCAATAACCCTGTGAAGTAGGTTAGACTGAGAGAGAATGACTGGTGTAAGGTCACCCAGCGAGCTTCATGGTAGAGAGAGATAGGATCAGTCAATCTTGCTACTGAATACAAAAAGCCGGGAATCCACCAGTTAACCAAATCTTACTATTAAATATAAGTGCAAAGTGCAGGTGCAAACAGTGGAAACAGTGTACAATAGCAATAAATGAATATAAATATGAATGCAATTTCAGTTCATCAAAGTCCGTATACAAAATCCATAAATAATCCACAATGGGAGATCCGGAGGTAGGAGAAAGCTGTGCCAGGGTACCAGGTAAGTACCAGGTAAGTAGACCACAGTCCACGCAGGGGTAGAAGATGAGTGTGTAGGGGTTTGTCTCCCCTACTCTTGGTAGCAATCTTGCTAATCAGCCAGTTTGCCTCATGTTTTGCTCAACAGTTGTTACCAGGGACCCAGTCATTCACCAGGCTATTCAGATGTGCTGTGTCCATGTGTATGATTACAGACTGTTTTCTTGTAACTATCACCCTATGCTTTCTGTCTGCTGATGCTGTTTTTTCAAATTGATAAAAGGCATGTAGTTAATCCTTTTAAAATCCATTTGAGTTTTTAAAATTAAAACTTACTTTTTAGCTAACTCTGTAAGCCTTCAGTGTGCCCATAAACCTAGAGGACTTAGCTGTGTTAGTCTGTAGTTGCAAAATAGTAAAGAGTCCAGTAGCACCTTTAAGATTAATCAACTTTGTTGTAGCATAAGCTTTCGACAACCACAGCTCTCTTCGTTGGATGCTTAAAGGGTATGAAGAAACTGGCCAGAGATATATAGGTGGTGAGGGGAGGGAGGAGGGAGAGAAGGTGCAGGGAGTGACGGCCATGTAAATGTAAATCAGTGGCAAAAGTCATGAAAGAGATGGAGTGTGCAATCCAGGCTGGGTTTGACCCCTTCCCTCCTTTACTGAATTGGAATGGAATGCCTGAAGGCAGTTACTTCTGGTAATGAGATAACCGTCCAGAGTCTCTATTCAATCCAAGTCTGACGGAGTCAAATTTACTTATGAATTCCAATTCAGCAGCTTCCCATAGAATTTGGTTTTTGAAACGATTCTGTTGAACTATGGTGACCTTTAAGTCCTTGATGGAATGTCCTGGTAGATTGAAGTGTTCGCCTACTGATTTCTGGATACGGCCATTTTTTATGTCAGATTTGTGACCATTTATTCTTTTGCGCAGAGGTTGGCTGGTTTGTCCTATGTTCAGAGCAGATGGGCATTGTTGGCACATGAGGGCATATATCATGTTGGAGGATGAGCAGCTGTAAGAGCCAGAGACTGTGTAGTTGACCCCATTGGGTCCTGTAATTGTATTTTCTGGGTAGATATGTGGGCAGAGTTGGCATCTGGGTCTGTTGCAGGGTCTGGTTCTTGTGCTGGTGTTAGCCGGTTCATAGTTGTTAGTGAGAAATCATTTAAGGTTGAGGGGGCTGTCTATAGGCAAGGAGAGGTCTTCCACCTAGAGCTCGTGTGAGAGAGGCATCATTTTCCAGGATGGGCTGTAGATCATTGATGATATGTTGGATAGGTTTGAGTTGGGAACTATAGGTAACAACCAGTGGTATTCTGTTGTTGGTTCTTTTTGGTTTGTCCTGGAGCAGGCTGTTTCTGTGTACTAGTCTGGCCCTGTCGATTTGTTTCCTCACCTCATTTGGTGGGTACTGTAGCCCCCAAAATGCTTGTTGTATATCTCTTAAGTGAGAGTCCTGATCAAGAGCATTGGAGCAGATACAATTGTAATGTAAGGTTTGGCTGTAGATAATTGACCAAGTAGTATGTTTTGGGTGGTAGCTGGAGGCAAGTAGATATGAGTATAGGTTGGGGGGTTGCAGTATAAGGTGGTCTTTATCTATCCATTATGTAGTTGTACAGTGTGTCCAGGAAGTGTACTTGTTGTGTAGAGTGGTTCAGGCGCAGGCCGATGGCGGGGTAAAAGTTGTTGGAAGTCCTGGTGAAATCTCTCAAAGTCTTCCTTCCCATGGGTCTAAATGATGAAGATGTCAACCAAAAACCTTAAGTACAGGAATGGTTTTAGTGGATGGGAGCTGAGGAAGCATTGCTCCAAGTCTGCAATGAATATGTTAGCTTACTGTGGTGCCAAGTGTGTGCCTATGGCTGTGCCGTTGACCAGTAGATATAGGTTGTCACTAAATCTGAAGTAATTGTGAGTAAGCATGAAGTGGCAAAGTTCAGTGGTGAGGTGTGCTATGGTTTTGTCTAGGATAATATTCCTGATAGCTGTTAGTCCATCCACATGTGAGATGTGGGATGTTGATAGAACTGCATGTTCTATCAATCTAATTAAAATATATATTATAGCTAGCTTCCTGAAAATCTAATTTATGATACCCCTCCCACCCTCTACCTGGATTTTGAAGACTCCTATCTTTTTCTACTCCAAGTGTCTGACAAATGGAGCTTTGACTCTCAAAAGCTCACACTCCGGAAATCTAGTTGGTCTTTAAAGTGCTGCTGCTGGACCCAATTACTGCTTTTCTACTACAGATCAACATTTATGTATGTATGTATGTATGTATGTATGTATGTATGTATGTATGTATGTATGTATGTATGTATGTGTCATTTATAGTCCTCCTTTCACACTGAAACTCAAGGCAGATTACATAGTGTGAGATCAGTACAATCAGTAGCAAGGACAAGGGTAGGCATTTCCATACAGTGTCAAGGACATTTCCATAAACAATGTCATAGGGTAGATGTATACAAGTTTACAGAGACATAGCGTTAGCGAGGATCCAATACAGGTTGAAGGATTGCTGAAACAGAACATAATCAATTCTAGGATTGACATTAGACAACATGAAGCACAAGCAGTATATATGAATACATATTCAAAGCAACAGATAATATGTAAAACAACAATGGTGGAGCCCATGGTTCCCAACTCATTGGCAAAACATGTGAGACCCCCTCCCTACAATACCACCTTCCTATTTGCAAAACATCGAAGACCTCTTCCCTACAATACCGCCCTCCTATCTGAGTAAAAAAGCCTTTTTGAATAATTCAGTTTTTGCATTGTTTGCAGAAAGCCAAGAGTGTGGCAGCTCTCCTGACCTCCTCAGGCAGGCTGTTCCATAAGGTAGGGGCCACCACAGAGAAGGCCTGTGTATGGACTGCAGTTGATTTTGCCCATGTGCAGGCTGGCACCTTCAAGAGACCCTGTTCAAATGAGCAAAGCTGACATGGATGGACATAGGGAGGGAGGCAGTCCTGTAGGTATGTTGGGCCAGTACCTTGAATTGAGCACAGTAGCTGATAGGTAACCAATGGAGTGACTGCAGGATGGGAGTGATGTTCGTGCTCCTGCTCGCTCATGCTAACAGTCGAGCTGCAGCATTTTGCACTAATTGGAGCCTCCTAGTTAACTTAGATGGAAGACTAATACATAGTGCATTACAATAGTCAAGTTTTGATGTTACCATAGCATGGATTCTGGTGGCCAGGTCGGCTGTGTCAAGATAAGAAGCCATCTTCCAGGCTAGAGTGAGATTGTAGAAAGCATTTTTTGCAGCTGCCTTAACTTGTTTTTCGGCTGGATCCAGTATAACCCCTAGGCTCTTAACTGAGTCAGGGAGGGTCAAACAAACTCCTTTGAAAGTGGGGAGTACAATGTCTTTCAGAAAATCTGACTTCCCAACAAGCATCACTTCAGTCTTATCTGGGTTTAATTTCAATTTGTTATTTTTCAGCCATTTCACCACGGCTATCAGGCAGCGATCTAAGATTTCTACTGCATCCTGCGGGGACTTGGATAGCGAGATATAGAGTTGGGTGTCATCCGCATATTGATGACACCCCACTCCATAGCTGTGAAGGAGTTTTCCTAAAGGTTTTATGTAGAGGTTGAATAACATGGGAGATAGGATTGCACCCTGTGGAACCCCACAAGATAGTTCCCATTCTGGTGATAGCTGATCTCCCCTTTGAGTCCGTTCCATGAGAAATTATTTAAACCAGTCCTTTGATGCCCACTTCTGTTTCTAGACACCTCAACAGGATGGCATGGTCTACTGTGTCAAAGGCTGCAGATAGATCCAGGAGGAGCAATAAGGAGTCATGGCCTTTGTCTATATTCAGATGGAGACCATGGCTACTCACCTGAAACTATCTTGTTACAAGTTGTTCTTTTTAAAGAATGAAAAGGAGTGGGATGCCTTCCAGGACTGCACAATGCAATCCATACAATGCAATCGTATGCATGTCTGCTCAGAAGTAAGTCCCGTTATGTTTAAGAATGATAGCTCCTGTAAAATATTAATATTCTTTTCATCTAAGTGTGAATAATAAAACCTAATACACATACTGCAAATATTATGCACTGTTTAATGAAAGTGTAAGGTCACTTGAGAGAGACTGGTGATGGCTCCATCCAGTTTGGATTGGCATGCTTTGACTGGCAATAACTATCCATGATCTTGGTTGGAGGTTTCCTAGGACTACTACCTGTGATCCTAGCGGCTACCTCAGGACTTGAACCAGTGGAATTGCTAGATCGGTGATTTGCACATTCAGCCCATACTCTTCTTGATACTGTAGAACCAACCTAGTGGCCAGATGGCACTCGTTTTTCTATTGTCTGGGCAGTTTGTTGCTAGAAGAGGGGATTTTTCTTGTTCTGTCAGTGCACCCTCTGACAGAACCTTAGTTAAACTGAAATCTTTGGATTCACTGTTTGGCTAATGGGGGCAAACCATGACTCTACCATTGAGCTATGGTCCCTTCTCAGAGACATCTGAACAACTAACACCCTAGTCATAACTTTAGAAGATTATTATTAAATATTTTTCTGCAGAATGTGCAGCAGGAAAATAAACAGCTAATGTGATTATCCTTCATTCCAAGACTGCCTTACATGTCCTCAATGGATGCCAGAAGCACCACCTGTCTCCCCTGTGAGATTGCCAAATGATTCCTTTGTGACACCTCAGAGCGAACATTAAAATAATCTGTGGCACTGGAAATGGAATATTTAGGGAGCTAAGCTAATTAGACTGAATGTTAATGTTAAAGTCAATCACACAAGAAATACTACATTGGTAAATACTTTACAGTCATAGGGGTTTTACTGAAACCAGCATCACGGAAATCTGTCAGGAGTTGCCATAAAATTGGCATCTGTTCCACCTACACAAAATCAAGACAAACCTGGCTGTAGGGTTTTTAGTTCAGCTTATCTCAGAATATGTTAGCTTGAATACTAAAAATTGATATTGCTTTAAAAAAAAATACAGCATTGCCTTAGAGAGTAGTAGGCAATTATTTTTAAAAATGGCTTTTCTTTAAATTCCTTGGAGCTGAAACATTTAATTACTGGAAAAAACCTGGGAAAATTACTAATGTATTTATTAGACTTCTTTTTCTTTATTTCTTACGCTTTTCTATTCTTAATTTGTTGTTGTTGTTACCATGAGCTCTCTGGAGCTCATGGTAGCATACATGACTCTTCACTGTTATGTCCTCTGTGATGCAGGGCATGCTGGAAGAGAGGAACCCAGAAAGTATCTTGGCTGAGTAGGTCATCTTGATAGTCTTTCTCAGTAATTGAGAAATATTTCTGAATTTAACCTCAAGCTCTTTGTATCTCTGCAATATGACGGAACAATGTTTTCCCTAGCAGTAGAAAAGAGCAAGAATCCAGTAGCACCTATAAGACTAACAAAATTTGTGGTAGGGTATGAGTTTTCGTGAGCTGTGACTCATGAAAGCTCATACCCTACCATAAATTTTGTTAGTCTCATAGGTGCTACTGGATTCTTGCTCTTTTCTACTGCTACAGACAGACTAACATAGCTACCCATCTTGGTGTTTTCTCTAGAGTTGTCAGGGCTCCTGCTATGGTGAAAGATCTCCCACTGGTAACCCTTTCTTTTATTACCACCATCCAGCTACATCATGACATCAATTTTAGGAAAAATCTGCAAGTGACATCAGTCTTTTCTAGGAATCACTGGTAACTCTATAGTTTCTGATGATTCTTAGAGGTGTGATGTCACTTCCGACTAGTTTTCCCTGATAAAGACTTGTTTTGTGAACTTGAATATAATTTACCCTGAATGCACTGAGCTATAAAGTTGCTGTGCTGGTAGAAAATGCCATCAAGTCATAGTTGACTCATGGTGACACCCCCCCCCCCAGCTCCCAGCTGACAGAGCTGGTTTGTCTGGTCTTCCTCTGTATAGCAACACTGGTCTTCCTTGGTGGTCTTCTATCCAATTACTAGCCAAGGCTATTCCTGCTTAGCTTCTAAGATCTGAAGAGATTAGGCTAGCCTGACCATTCCTTAAACAGTCAGCTATACACATTACTGTTTCCTTTAGAACAGCCCAGTTACAGAACTATCCTAAGCAGGATTTCAATGGACATAGAAAGGCATGACCCTGCTTAGGTTATTCAAGTCAGTATGACTTTGCTTAGGATTGGGGCACCTTAAAAACTAATTCATTGTTTAGTCCATATGTGCCACAATATACTTATTTTTACACATTATTATGAAACAAAGTTATAATTGCTTATGTCTCTATGGCAACATCTATTTCCACCACAAGTAATTTTAGAATAGGAAATTAACTGAAACATGTCCTACTCATTAAATATAATCAAGTACAACTTGGTCATCTTTACTGTAGTCATTTTTTTTTCATTTACTCTTCTGGATACTACTCTTGTCATTTGAAAAATGTTGTGCATAATACATTTGGCCTGGTTTAGGATGCACAAATGTCTAGTTATCAAATCCCCTAAATCCCCCAAATTTTTGTATGAATTTCAAGAATTAAATTGTGAGTTAAACACAAACTTTAGGGAGTAGCTAAAGAACTTCCCCCCTCAAATTTTCCCTCCTCCAACTACAACAATAAAGAGAGGTACACAAATTTGAGCCCTTTTCCATGAGAGAGACTTAACATGTGCTTCACTCATTCACAGAAACCCATAGAAATCAAAGTGTCATTAAGTTTTCAAAGTGTTTAAGTTTATTATTGACACAATAAATGTTGAAGTGTCAATAACATTTATTTGCTTTTAAACAAAACAAGTTTTAAGCTGTACTTTAGAAGGAGTTCCAGGTAGCTAACAATAGTTTCCAAGACAATCTGGGCTAGGCATGATTAACCTGAACAAGTTTCAGGATTTCACAAGGAAAGGCAGAATGCTTAGGAAGTGAGTGATTACTTGACTGTACTAGAAAGAGCATATAGAAAGAACTTTACTGAATGATTCACAAGTCAAAATTGTACAACTCCTTCTGTCAAAGTCAAAGACCAGTTAATAGATCCAGAGGAGTTAGCCGTGTTAGTCTGTAGTAGCAAAATAGTAAAGAATCCAGTGGCACTTTTAAGACTAACCAAGTTTATTGTGGCATAAGCTTTTGAGAACCACAGCTCTCTTCATCAGATGCATCTGACAAAGAGAGCTGTGGTTCTCAAAATCTTATACTGTAATAAAATTGGTTAGTCTTAAAGGTGCTACTGGACGCTACTAAAGAAAGACCAGTCAAGACACTGACAAATTATGAGAGAAGTACCTTAGCCTCTGGATTACACTTGTCTACCATGAAAGGTAGGACCTACATATTTAAAGGACTGTCTCCCTCCATATGCCCCGGCACACCAACTATAATTCCCAAGCAGCCATTTGTTGGCTGTCCCACCACTTTAAAAGGTCCATATGGCATCAACCAGATCCTTTTCCATTGTGGCCCAGGTTCTGTGGAATGGGGTCTCATAGGTACAAGTTCTCAATGACAGTTGTCAAATTCCTACAAAAAGGGTCCTGGCCTTGATTGTTTTACAGGAACACTGTCAGAACTTAATGTCAAGTTAAACTGTGACCATTTATAATCAGATGCTCCCTTCTCTTCACCATGAATTATTCTGTTGGTTTCTTTGCTCTCTCTAGTCACACTCACAATCTACTACAAAATTATAACCAAAATCCTTTCCATCTCTGAAGGCTTCAAATGAAGCTTTTCTACTTTTCTAGGAGTAGCTGTAATAAGAGTGCACACTGAAAGCAACTGAGCGGTGCAAATGCATTCTGATGAGAAAGTTCTGAGATGTGCTCAGCAATAAAAAGGTTCAGTACCATCAAGAACCCTGAAAGGTGCCTAAATGCGTAAGCACACAATATTGCCCATTTGTAATATGCAATAAAATTCTGTGCTTGGTCTATTATAATTTAAAAGGTAAAACTGTTCATGGGTTATTATTTTTATTAGCTGAAATATTTGTGTTGTTTAACCATTATGTTACATACCCAAAGCAAGCAGTGCTAAACTGTACTTTCCACCTGTTTTAGAACAAATGAAAATGTGGGATTTCTATAACCAGTTCTGATGCACACGTTAAAGATATCACCCCAGGGAAATTGGTCCCCAGACTACAATATATTATTTACATTATATGAAGGGAGAAAGTGGAAGGGCCTTCCAAGCAGATCAAAGATATTTTTGTGCCAGATGGCCTTTGAATTATTTTTGCAGATAATGGTTTTTGCTCTCCTGTTGTTACTGAGGACTGTTTTACTGCTTTAGAGATGTGGTATTGCTGCTGTGTTTATGACATGACCATTTTAATATATGCAATATATATTAACGTGTGTGTGTGTGTGTGTGTGTGTGTGTGTGTGTGTGTGTGTGTGTGTGTGTGTTATGTGCCATCAAGTCGTTTCTGACCTATGGCAACCCTGTGAATGAAAGACCTCCAAAACGTTCTATCTCTAACAGACCTACTCAGATCCTGCAAACTGGAGGACGTGGCTTCTTTTATTGAGTCAAGCCACCTCATTTTAGGTCTTCCTCTTTTCCTGCTGCCTTCCACTTTTCCTAGCATTATTGACTTTTCCAGAGAATCTTGTCTTCTCGTGATGTGACCAAAGTACAATAGCTTTAGTCTTGTCATTTTAGCTTCTAAGGAGAATTCTGGCTTGATTTGATCTAGTACCCACTTATTTGTCTTTTTGGATGTCCATGGTATCTGCAAAACTCTCCTCCAGCACCACATTTCAAATTTCCTGTCAGCTTTCTTTACCATCCAACTTTCACATCTATACATGGCAATGGGGAATACCATAGTTTAGATTATCTGGATCTTGGTTCCCAGAGAGACATCTTTATCTTTAAGCGTCTTATCTAGCTCCCTCACTGCTGCTCTTCCAAGTCTCAATCTTCTTCTGATTTCTTCATTGCAGTCTACCTGTTGGTTTGTTATTGAGCCAAGGAATAGAAAATCTTGAACAACTTCAATTTCCTCATTGTCAGCTTTAAAATTGTGTAGTTCCTCGGTAGTCATTACTTTTGTCTTCTTGATGTTCAGTTGTAAATCTGCTTTGGCACTTTCCCCTTTAACCTTCATCAGTAGTCGTTTCAAGTCTTCACTATTTTCTGCTAGTAATGTGGTGTCATCTGCATATCTCAAATTGTTAATGTTCCTCCCACCAATTTTACTCTGCATAGAGGTTGAACAGGTAGTGAGATAATATGCATCCTTGTCTGACACCCTTGCCAAATGGAAACCATTCTGTTTCCCTATATTCTGTCCTGACAGTAGCCTCTTGTCCAGAGTACAAGTTGCACATCAAAAGATGTTGTGGCACCCCCATTTCTTTTAAGACTCTCCATAGCTTTTCATGATCTACACAGTCAAAAGCTTTGCTGTAATCTATAAAACACAGGCTGATTTTCTTCTGAAATTCCCTGGTATGTTCCATTAGCCACCGTAATTTGCAATGTGATCTCCGGTGCCTCTTCCTTTTCTGAATCCAGCTTGAACATCTGGCATTTCTTGTTCCATATATGGTAAGAGTCTTTGCTGTATAATTTTGAGAATCATTTTGCTTGCATGGGAAATTAACACAATTGTCCGATAGTTACTGCACTCCTTGGCACCCCCTTTTTTGTGGATTGGAATGTAGACTGAGCATTTTCAGTTGGTGGGCCATTGTTTTGTTTTCCATATTTGTTGACAAATTCTTGTTAAGATTTTTGTGGCTTGAAATAGCTCTATTGGTATTCCATTTACTCCAGGTGCTTTGTTTCTTTCAATTGCTTTGACTGCAGCTTTTACCTCACTTTCTAGGATTTCTGGTTCTTCATCAAAAGATTCTTCGTCAAAAAGTATCTTTCATCCTTCCATCTCTTTTGTATAGTTCCTCAGTGTATTGTTTCCATCTTTCCTTTATTTTGTCCTGATCAGATACTGTATTTCCATGTTCAAGCTGTGGCTTGAATTTCCCTTTGATTTCTTGGATCTTTTGGAACAAATCTCTTGTTCTTCCTTTTTTGTTGCTATCTTCTATTTCTTTGCACTGGTTGTTATAATAGATTTCGGCCCCTTCCTGGCAAGCAGCTACGCTGCTCAGCCAGGGGCCGTTTATTGCCACTCCTGAGGGATGGACGGCACCACCCCCTCCATTCCTTATAAGGAGTGGCTGGGAGGGCAGAGCGAGCTTTGTGACGCAGCTCTGCCCTTCCCAGCTCATTGCAGCTCAGTCGCTCGGTGGAGAAGGACGTCTCCAGCGAGCGACTGGGGGCTCGGCGTAGGCCTAGAGGCTTGCCTGCGTGCAGGAGAGCGTTTGAGGCTAGGCGCAGCGGATCGGCCTCGGAGCAGCGTCGGGAGGCACAAAGGTCGCTCTGCAGCCCGGGAGTGCGCCGGCCGACGGAGGCGCGGCGCGGCTGCGCGGCCTCTTCCTTTCCGTGGGCCGGGTGCACGCAGACGAGTGCACCCAAGCCGAAGCAAGCCAAGGCTGAGGGGCTCCGGGACAGCTTGGGAGGTTTGGTGGGCCGTTTCGCAGCCCGGGAGTGCGCCGGCCGACGGAGGAGCGGCGCGGCTGGGCAGCCTCGTCCCTTGCCTTGCCGGGTGCCGCGGAGGCGGGCAGGCTGGTGGGATTGGGGCGACTTTATCGGGGCGTAGGGGTACCAGCGCGCCCTTGGGGGTTTCCCTTTTTTCGGCTGCGCAGCCTGGGCTTTGGGGGAGGACGCCATAGTTCGGCTTCCCTGCAAGGGAGTTGTTCCCGTTAAGGGTGCGTCGGAGGGCGGACCTATTGGGTAGCCCTCTGTGTGCCGGCCGCCAATTTGGCATTGCATAGTGGTCGGCGGCCATTTTGTGTGTGGCCCTGTTGGTTCGGCCATTTCGGCTACTACTGCATATCAAGGGCAGTGCGGCCTAGTGGGAAGGGCGGTTAATACATATGGGGCATTGGCCTGGGCACATTAGGCTGCTCTGAGGGGTTGGATTCTCATTGCTTGCCCCTAGTGGGTGGGCCCTTCCTTTGGATTAACACGTGGCTAGGGCAGCCTTGCCTAGTAGTTAGTGGAACCGGAGCAAGGACATCTTGGTTCCCTGTTGCCTTTCAGGCAACTTACCCGTCCCATCAGATCTTGGAAGCTAAGCAGAGTTAGCCTTGCTTGGTGGGTTGGGGGCTGGACCCGGCCTTAAGGCCTGGGGGAAGTTGGTATTGGGTGCTGTGGTATTATACGAGTGGGTAAGCCTTGAGTATGGCTCCCAAGAAAGGTAAGGGGACTTCCAAAGGGAAGCAGCCTGCTAGGAGAGCACCGTCTAAGCGGCCCCCTCCCCCAGCTATTTCATCTTCGGATGAGGATGATTCTCTGGGGGATCAGCAGGATATTTTGAGGTGCCTGGAGGCTCTTGAGCAGTCAAAAGGGGATAAGGGCTCTGCGCCGCAAGGGGGGGCGTGCTGTACGGCCTGTGCGGCGTGCAGCTAGGGACGCAACTAATCGTGATATTTTGCGTCATTTATCCGCTTTGGAGGGCGCTACTGGATCCCCGGCGGCTGGAGCCAGCAGTGGCCACGCAGCGACGGTGTCTGATGTCCAGGAATCGGTGGCAGAAGTTGGGGATGCGCCTGATGAGTTGCCGCCTGTGGCAGTGGCAGTGGACCCAGTAGAGGCGACTGGTAAGGACCATGCACCGCACTACACTTACCCGTGGCCTTGGGGCCCGTGGGCGCAGGGAACAGCCAGCGGGTCAATTAGCAGAGTACAGGATGCCCCATCCAATGCCGCAGCCGCTCTTGCGGGTGGGGGGCAGCCCGCTATCAATCAGAGCGTTCCTCCAGGTACGCAGCAACAACAGGCGGTTCCCCTTCAGGTTTGGGGGGGTCCTCCTTTTGGTTGGCCTGGCTTTTCGGCCGGCCCTTGGGGCTATTATCCTTACCCGGCACTGAACTATGGCCAGGTCCCTTTTCATGCTCTGCCTTTTGGTGATACGGCCCTTCCATTGGGCGACCATCTGGCGCAGGCCACGAGGGAGAAAATTCTTCGTGGGGAGTATGTGGACGTCTTTTCCCTTCTCTATCGTGAGTTAGAAAAGAAGGACAAGGACGAGATGGATGATAGAGACAAGGAACGTTTGAAAAGGAGGCGGGTTGATAGGACTTGGAACAATTGGCTGCCTGGCTTCTTGATTTATGCTGGGGTAATTGCCAGGGCGCAGCCCAGTCGGGCTGCGTCTCTGTTACAGTACCTCGACATCATTTTGAAAGGTTATACGGGCTTCTCAGGTGCTGCATGGATGCAGTACGATGAGGAGTTCCGTATGCGGGCGGCTATGAACCCCAGCCTACCGTGGGACCGTATTCACCAACAGCTGTGGTTGTCGGTGATGTCCCCTGCTAAGCCTAACCTAGGGGATCGTTCAGACAGCGGCCATGTAGTTTCTCGCAGCACCCAATCATCCAATACCCGCGGCGGAGCGGGGCAGCAGGTTCAACCCCGGCTGCTCTGCTGGGAGTATGCTTATAAGGGAACCTGCCCCAGAAAACCTTGCCGATTCCGGCATGAATGCCCATCTTGTGGGGGCCAGCACCCCTACAATGCGTGCGGTAAAGCCCAGCAAGGGTGGGGAGGCAAAAAGCAAGGTGCTGGCAGTTCCGGCGGCCAGCAGCCTCCTGGAAAAGGGCCCCAGCCCAGTAAAGCTGAAGGTCCTTGAACGCCTGTTACGTTATTATCCTCTTAGGGATGATGCAGTTTATTTGTTGGAAGGTTTTAGGGATGGTTTCAGAATCCCCGTTCAGGGTTCTAGGGCCCCATTTATGGCCGAGAATTTGCGTTCAGTTTGCGGCATGGAGGATATTGTCAGGCATAAAATTCAAAAGGAATGTGCGGAGGGCAGAGTTTTGGGGCCGTTTGCGACCCCTCCAACCCCCAATTTTAGGGTGTCTCCTTTGGGGGTGGTCCCCAAGAAGGTGGCGGGTGAGTACCGCCTCATCCATCACCTTTCTTATCCTAAAGGGGCTTCAGTTAATGATGCCATTCCAGAGCATTTATGCTCTGTCCGGTACACCTCTTTTGATCAGGCTGTGCAGGTAGTGCGCAGGTGTGGGGTGGGCGCGGAGCTGGCGAAATGCGATATTAAATCTGCATTTCGTCTTCTCCCGGTCCACCCGCTGGACTTTGAGCTTTTGGGGTTTGCCTTTGAAGGTGAGTATTACATGGATCGTGCCCTGCCGATGGGTTGCTCCGTGTCTTGTGCAGCCTTTGAACGATTCAGCTCATTCCTGGAGTGGGAACTGAGGCGGCGCGCTGTTAGCAGTGACTCCGCCCACTATTTATATGATTTTTTATTCGTTGGGCGGGCACAGTCGTCTCAATGTGCCAGGCTTTTGGCCACCTTTATTGAGCTGGCAGATGAGCTGGGGGTTCCATTGGCTCACGAGAAGACGGAGGGCCCCTCTACGGTTCTCACCTTCTTGGGTATTGAGTTGGACACTGTTCGGCAATCGTTGCGATTGCCTTTGGATAAAGTGGAGGACCTTAGGGCCCGTCTGAGGGACTTCAAGGGTAAGCGCAAGGCTTCCTTGGTTGAGTTGCAGCAGCTCGTTGGGCACCTTAATTTTGCGTGCAAAGCTGTTGCGCCTGGTAGGCCGTTTTTGCGTCGCTTTTGTGACGCCATGGCTCGTCTGCGTGCACCCCATCACAGGTTGCGAGTGACGGGTGGCATGCATGCTGACTTAGAGGTGTGGTCGGAATTTTTGAGTGACTTTAATGGTATTACCTTTTGGCGGGATGATTTGTTGCTCGAGGCTGAGTTGCAAGTCACGTCTGACGCCTCGGGTTCCACTGGCTTCGGAGTTTATTTCCGAAGGCACTGGTGCGCTGAGCAGTGGCCTGCAGATTGGCTGGCATCAGATGTGGTTAAAGACTTGACCTTTTTAGAGTTTTTTCCCATTCTGGTAGCAGTCCATTTATGGGGTGAGGAGCTGGCGAACCACACTGTCCACTTTTGGTGTGACAATTTGGCTGTGGTTCACGTCGTCAATTCATTGTCCTCAAAGTCCCCCAGGGTTATGCGATTGGTGAGGGCATTTACGTTGTTGTGCCTCCGGCGCAATATATTGTTTAAGGCTAGGCACGTTCCTGGCGTGTGCAACGGCGTGGCGGACGCTTTGTCTCGCCAACAGATGGAGCGTTTCTGGCAGCTTGCCCCAGAGGCGGATTCTCGTCCAGCAGTGATGCCTCCAGAGCTTTGGCTGCTTGGGAGGTCGAGGCGTGCCGCGCCATCCAGCTAGCCATCGCGCCCAGTACTCGGAGGGCGTATTGGAGAGCGGTAGGCCAGTTGAAGGGGTTCAGACGGGAAGCTGGGATTGAGGACACTTGGCCCATTCCGGTGGAGCACATTCTTCAGTTCTGTGTACACCAGAAGGCTCGGGGGCTGGCAGTGAAGTCCATTAAAGGGCAACTGGCCGCCCTGGCCTTTGTTAGCAAAGCTCGGGGATTGCCTGAGGCCACGGGCGATTTTCGGGTACGGAAGATGCTCGAGGGTTGGGCCAGGGAGGGCGCGGTCCATAGGGATCCGCGTCAGCCCATTTCTCCGTCTGTGCTTAGGGGCCTTAGTGCGGTTTGGAAAACAGTTTGTACCTCTGGCTATGAGGCGAGGCTCTTTCACGCGGCTGCGTTGACTGCCTTTTTTGGGGCCCTCCAGGTTGGGGAGCTGGTGGCTTCATCCTGTAAGGATACCTCTGGCCGCGCTCTTATGGCTAGCGACCTAACTTTTAAGGGGGATTCGGTTTCTCTGACAATACGTTGGTCTAAAACAGACCAGATGCGTAAGGGGGCTTGCATTCGGTTGGGCTCTTGCTCCGATGAGGAGCTGTGCCCAGTCCGTGCATTGAAGAGGTATTGGCAAGTGAGGGGCAGTGGGCAGGGATGCCTTTTTCGGCACCTAGATGGCTTCCCCTTAACTCGCTACCAGTTCTGGGCAGTGACTAAGCGAGCTCTGGCGGCGCTTGGACTGCAGGGTGTGAATTTTGGAACTCATTCCTTTAGAATTGGAGCGGCTTCGACAGCTGCTGCTATGGGGTATTCAGGTCAGGTTATCCAAAAGGTTGGTAGGTGGCGGTCTGCGGCTTACCGCTCTTATGTGCGTCCTTTAAAGCATGTTTGAACGTTACTAATTGTTGTTTTTCTTAGGTCCTGCGTCGCGGGTTGGACGTCAGCGCATCTTGATATGTGGGCACAGTTTTGTATTCTGGGCTGCCCATCAAGCACGCAGGACGCCGGTTGGGTCCCAGCTGGGGCTTAGCGACCGGGCTACGGTTGAATGGCGGGGCCGGCGGGGCCTTCGGTGGCCGGGCCTGTTGCCATTGTTGTTTGGGGCTGGGTGTGACACGCCACCCCACATCCTTGTTATACATTTAGGGGGAAACGACTTGGGATTACTGCAGGGTAAGGCATTATCTTCCCAGGCGCTATCTGATATGCGCCTTATTGCGGCGCGTTGGCCAGGGGTGCTGATCATGTGGTCAGCTATGGTCCCCCGGCGAGTCTGGAGGGAGGCTGAAAATCGCCAGGCCATCGAGCGGGCCAGGATGAAAGCCAATCGGGCTATCCAAAAGGGTTTAGGGAGGGGGTTAGGCATTTATTTGCCTCACCCCAGGATCAGGGCCGAATTCCCCGACCTCTACAGGGGTGATGGGGTGCACTTGTCTCAGACAGGCAACCAGATCTTTCTTGATGATCTGCGGCAAGGACTTCAGTTGGCCTTAGGCCATCAGTGGGGCGCCTGGGCCTAAGCAGAGGCTTGGCCCGGGCGTTGGCTGGTTTGTAGGAGTAGGGTGCGGGACGGTGAGCACCCTTGGCGCTTCCCTGTGTGGGAAGAGGGGCCTGCCTAAAGGGCTGGTACTGCTGTGACGGCTGCCAGGCCCACAGGCAGGCTGCCTTCGGGAACCCCTGCCTGCGAGTCCTTTCTCTTACTGCTATACGGCTGAGGTGTCAGGAGCTTAAAGGGGGGGTGACCAAATTTGCCTGGCCGGCTGGGTCCGCCCCATCCACCGGATGGGTCCCACCTGGGGCTTCGGGGCTCGCCCAGACAGGTCAAGGCGGTGGTCCAGGTGGGACACCGTGGCTTGACCTGTACCGCTTTAGGTCCTTGCCGCTGTTTGGCTTGTTTTGTCTGTATTAAGTTAATAAAGTGGCCCTTAGATCCAACTTGGTGTCCGTCTCTTTTCTGAATGGGGTGGCAATTCGGCCCCTTCCTGGCAAGCAGCTACGCTGCTCAGCCAGGGGCCGTTTATTGCCACTCCTGAGGGATGGACGGCACCACCCCCTCCATTCCTTATAAGGAGTGGCTGGGAGGGCAGAGCGAGCTTTGTGACGCAGCTCTGCCCTTCCCAGCTCATTGCAGCTCAGTCGCTCGGCCCACCCGCCTCTCCCTAAGTTATTGGTGCAGGAGTAGCCGGCTGCCGTTTCGGAGCCAGGTAGGAATTTTTTTCCCCCTTTCCGTATTGGCTTGGGTAAAGGGGGGTTTTTCGCCTACCTTGCATCGATGTATGGGGATTGAGAAATTTGGTGCGAGGTGGTGCCTGTTAGGTGAGTCATGGCTGGTTTGTAGGAGTAGGGTGCGGGACGGTGAGCACCCTTGGCGCTTCCCTGTGTGGGAAGAGGGGCCTGCCTAAAGGGCTGGTACTGCTGTGACGGCTGCCAGGCCCACAGGCAGGCTGCCTTCGGGAACCCCTGCCTGCGAGTCCTTTCCCTTACTGCTATACGGCTGAGGTGTCAGGAGCTTAAAGGGGGGGTGACCAAATTTGCCTGGCCGGCTGGGTCCACCCCATCCACCGGATGGGTCCCACCTGGGGCTTCGGGGCTCGCCCAGACAGGTCAAGGCGGTGGTCCAGGTGGGACACCGTGGCTTGACCTGTACCGCTTTAGGTCCTTGCCGCTGTTTGGCTTGTTTTGTCTGTATTAAGTTAATAAAGTGGCCCTTAGATCCAACTTGGTGTCCGTCTCTTTTCTGAATGGGGTGGCAATTCTTTGTCTCTGCGTGCAAGTTGCTGAAAAGCTGCATTTAGAGTTTTTACCCTATGTCTGTTGCCTTTTGTTTTTGCTTCTTGTCTATCTTTAGCAATTTTAAGAGTTTCCTCAGACTTCCATTTAGGCTTCTCCTTTCTTTTGGCTACAGGGATAGTCTTTGCACATTCTTCCTTGATAATATCTCTAGTTTCAGCCCATAATTCTTCTAGCTCACAATCAATTAATCTTAGTATTGCAAATCTGTTCCTTACCTGGTCTTTAAATTCTTCAGGAATATTATTTAGATTGTATTTTGGCACTATGAATCTTTTAGTGTTTCTCTTCAGCTTTATTCTAATTTTTGATATTAACAACTCATGATCTGTATCGCAATCAGCTCCTGGTCTTGTTTTAGCTGAGAGAATAGAGCTTCTCCATCTACTGCTTCCAATTATGTAATCTATTTGGTTCCTGTATTGGTCACCTGGTGATTTCCACGTATACAATCATCTTTTTAGTTGCCTGAAGCATGTATTAGCAATGATCAAGTTGTTGGCTTCACAAAATTCTATGAGCCGCTCTCCTGCTTCATTTCGTGATCCTAATCCAAATTTTCCAACTATGTCTGATTCTGCTTTATCGCCTACTTTTGCATTCCAGTCGCCTATGATTATCAGCATATCTTGTTTAGGTGTGTGGTCAATTTCTTCTTGGACACTTGCATAAAAGCTTTCTATTTCTTCCTCTTCAGCAGCCGTAGTTGGAGCATAAACTTGAATGATGGTTATGTTAACAGGCTTTCCCTGAAGTCTGATTGATATTACTCGGTCAGACTTTGCGTTGTAGCTCTTGACTACTTGTGCTATGTCTCACCTCACTATTAGAGCAACACCGTTTCTTTTGAGTTCATTTCTGCAGTAAAACACTGTGTGATTTTCTGACTGAAAATGTCCTGAGTCGGTCCGCATTAGTTCACTCACACCCAGGACTGCAATGTTTAAACGTTCCATTTCTTGTTTTACAATCTCTAGCTTACCTGCTTTCATACTTCTCACGTTCCATGTTCCTATTATGTGTGTCTCACAGCTTTGGACGTTCCTTTTGCATCTATTCACGTCCACAACTGGATGTCCTTTTGGCTTTAATCCAGTCCCATCATTAAGAATAGTGCTATTCGTACTTGTCCTCGGCTCTTCCCCAGTAGCCAATTGAGTGCCGTCTGACCTGGAGGTCCTGTCTTCTAGCACTATATCTTTTTTCATTTTGAACTGTCTCGTCATAGGGTTTTCAAGGTAAGAGATTAGCAGAAGTGGTTTACCATTGCTTTCTTCCGCTTCGCAGTACTAACCAGGGTTAGTTGAAGTGACACTGCCGTTGTCTGTGAGAGATCCTCCGCCAGTGTCACCTTCCACTACTGCTGCTGCCCAGTAGCTAACTCTCAAGGATTCTTCCACTCCCATCACCACTGGAACATTCAGTTCTCTTCTGCTTATGTGACCGTTGAATCTTGAAGGGGGTGGATACATCTTAGTCTGGTGTCTCAGCTTTGACCATTCCACCTTGAGTGACTCTTCCAGAACTTTAGACTCTTGACCAAGCCTGTGCTCCTGGCGGTGTTGCTCTCAGCTTCACTGACACACTCAAACTCCCTCACCGCGTTAAGGTGTGTATCCAAGAAGGGGATATTAACATGTGCACTGATAATCATGTGTCCTATAGAGTCTCTCCGTTCGCACTTGCAGCCAAAAAGATAAGATCTAAGGTGGTACTGAATGAGGCTGCTTCATGATCCCTGGGACAGTTTGGCATACTGTATTGTTTTAATTAAGTTTAGTAACCTATATAAACTGTGATAAGGGATTTAATTGTTTATTAGTCAATGTTTGGTGAATAAACTCTTTTGACTTTGACTATTAACATGTGGTTTTATTATCTTTTGTATTGTATCACCTTGGGTGATACATGGATACTCATGGATGGTTGTATAAATAATAAAATAACTGCCTCAGAACTGTTTTAGGATACCAACAATAGTAGCAAAATGGGAAAATATATTTTAATTAAAAAGTTGGAAGATTCTTTTCCAAGTAATCTTACTAGAATAAGATCAGTATTCATTGCTGGAGTTCAAGCTTTTTTTACACTGGGTAGAACATGAACTGTTCATTTAACCTGGACATCTGCCGTTCTTTTATTTATGTTATTTGTAGTCCACCTGTCTCACTGAGACTCAAGGCAGAGTACACAGTGTATGTTAAGTAAATCGATTCTATGGAGTAAGGACCTGCTTTTCTGTAGGCTTGCTGAGATGAGGCCAGGCTGGAGTAGTCTTCTCATGTGACTTAAGTACTTATGCTGAGGTGTTCAACAACCAATTTAGCAGCAGTGGTGTACATACTGACCTTTCCTTCCTAGGTTTTATTAGAAGGTAGGAACCTTAGGAATTTCTCTTGCAATGGCCAATGTCTACAAATTTCTCCTTTTCTACATGAAGTAAATTGTCCTGAGGTCCAGAAAAACACAAAATCTGATTATGGCTAAAAGATTATTTGGAACATAGTTGGGCAGGTTGGTGTTCAAGTATCTAGCACCTGATACCAATAAAGCTCACCTAGTTTACAGCAATTGCACCCACTGCTTAGGTTGTTAACTACTGTCTTATGAAGTATGTTCACCATTTTTGTTCCAGCCTGTCATGGTAATCTTGCAGTATTTTGAAGAAAATTAGGTGTTGAAGTGGAAGCAGCCTTTCCCAGCTCTGAGAAAGCTCCTTCTTCATCATGCCCTTGGGAACAATAGTTGTGGCTGTACCCAGGAATTGGGGTACAGAAATCCCAGAAATCATAGATGCAGGCAGAGTTGCTACAGCCACCAGAAGTCTATTGTCAGGTTCTAGCTTTGACAAGAATAATCTGTAGTGGGCGAACTATGAATAGGAGGATTAAGGCCAAAAGAAAGGAGACAGCAATTTCCATACCTGCAAGCCATAGACTGTTTTCCAATCTTTGTTTTTAATCATGGACTCCATTTTAGTGTTTCATTTTCAATTGGAACTTTAAAATAATAATACTACAATTTTTTAGCTGTTCTTAGTTTTATATCTAGGAATGAAAGCTAGGCATTAAAGTCTTAATGTGTTTGATCACATGATTAAATCCAACACTAATCAGGACAGCAGCTGAAGATGTCCTGAACATACACTTAATTTTTTTTTCTGAATTGGAATTGTGCATTATCTAAATTGAAAGGTGTTAAAGTCCTACTTTAAATTCATTCAATCGTTAAACATAGTAAATAGAAAATGATTAAAAATCTATAAAGCATAAAATCAAGGTATTTTAATAAACTAACCCGGAGCCCACAGGAAACACAATGATAATGTTAATGGCCAGAAGAAACTTGCTAAAGACTATATAAGGAGAACAAGACATGTGCTGCATCTGTTAGCAGTCAGACCCCTCCTCCCACTGAGGGGCAGTTTATGGACATAAAATCATAAACCTCCATCCTCATATAACATAACTGCAAGACACTGACTGTCCTGCAATATGCCAGCTGTGTAAAAGGGCCTGGAAAAATATTTTAAAAGGAGAGTCAGAGCAGCTGGCTAACACTCCCTCCAAGCCCTAGAGATGCATAACTTAAGACAATGAGGCTCCCACGAAGCTCCTGACTCATCCTTTCAACACTCAACCCTCCCATCCCCCCACTTATCTATCCTAATCAAGCAACACTCAAGGCATTCAGCAAAACTGGTAGCTTTCCCATCCGGTACTCAAAGGGTCATCAAGCACCATTTTCACATACAGTCCACCTGAGGTAGACCCATAAAGCCTCTCCCAACTTCATTGTCCACCTCCAGAGACAACTATTAAGTCATTGTTTTGGAGGCAAAGATGTCAGCTTGCCGCAGGGAGCATTTTGCCCTATATTTGGACTCCCTAGCCACCAGTGAGTGTGAGTGTGTGTACGTGTGTTCTGGATCTGTCCAAATGCCCCCAAATCTGTTTGGGCCTCTTCTCCTTGTGAAATGCTGGTCCTTTTGCTGCCACCTCCATGAACCTCTATCTTCAAGACTGCTAACTATCACCCTCCCGAAACTGCTTTCTCACCCTTTCCTTCCTGATTTTCTGAGTTGGCCTTGTATGTGTGCTGTGCCTTTCCAGTTGAACATCTGCCTGGCTTATTTGAGAGTTCTCTTAAGGGAATAATCCCTGTAAACAAAGGTGGAGAATCCCAGTTACCCTTTCTTGCTTGTTTCATTTATGCTAATCCCTCCAACTAATTAAGAGACAGCCTATTTGGGTAACACATCCACACTGAAGATGTTCTTTGCCTTGGATTACAAACTGTAGTGGAGGCTCTTGAGAGCATCCACAAGACATTTTCTTCCAATTACCCACTTTTAGGGATGTCAACTTTCAGGTGGGTCCTGGAGTTCTCCTGGAACTGCTGCTGATTTCCAGACTTTAAAAGATTAGTTTCCATGGAGGAAATGGCTGCTTCAGAGGGAGGACTCTGTGGCATTACGTCCTCGCTGTGCTCCCTCACCTCTTCTAACCTTTCCATCGCCAGGCTGTGCCTCCAAATCGCCAGGAATTTTCTAACCCATAACAACTGTATGCTTATATACCGCTCTTCTGGACAGATTAGTGCCACACTCAGAGCTGTTAACAAAAACAGTGTTATTATTATCCCCACAGTACAGCTGGGGAGCTGGGGCTGAGAGGAGTGGCTTACCCAAGGCCACCTGCAGAGTTCATGGCAGTAGTGGGAGTTGAACCAGCAGAGTGCTGGCTCAGAGCCCAACCATTTAACTACTATGCTACAGCAACCCAGTGCCGGCCACCTTACACACTTTCCAGGCTTTCCACATCCTTAATATGCTTTTTTCCCAAACCTGGTTTTGTCTACAATACTATCAAAGACCTCTGTTTTTCCAGAGTAGCCAGTCTTTTCTGAAAGTTTTACAGTGCTCATAATACTGTCCCACAGAAAGCTTCTTGAATCTCACCTTCATTGCCAGTTCTAGATTCTTGCTGTTAATAACATGACTCACACAAGCTGAGTTCTCAATGAAGCATATTGTATTAAGTAGCAAACACAGTGTAATAAAACGAGATGCAACAGAACAGCAGGTTCAATACATTTAACATAACCAGCTACTAAGTGAAACAGAACTTCATATTCATGAAGGTACATTCAAATATGTATCAGGTTTTGAACAATCTTTCTAGAAAGCAATAGGGCTGCTGCCTCCAGATGGGAAAATTCCTGGAGATTTGGGGCATGGAGCCGGGGGAGGGGAGGGTTTGAGGAAGGGAGGGACCTTAACAGGGTATAATGCCATACAGTCCACCCTCGAAAGCAGCCTTTTTCTTCAGGTGAACTGATGGCTGTCTCTGGAGATCAGTTGTAATTTTGGGAGGTTGGCAACCCAACTGACCAACCAAGTCAGCTGGATGGGAAGGTACATATTTCCTGCCCACACTGTCACCCTTTTCTTATGTCAGTCTCTCATGGTTATTTTCCCTCTGTGCAACCAAAGGGCTTTCTGATGGCTTTTAAAGAAAAAAAACCAGGAACTGCTATTGCGCTATAGCACAGTAATCTTATAATAACCTATTGCCATGATCTGCTAGTTCTTCTGAATCCCCCTTGCTCTTTTTTGTAGCAGGTCATTCCATTTACATGTCCACAACAAAAAGGGCTAGAGATTTACTTATATTAAAAGAAATGCTGCAAATTTAGGGAAACTAGTTGATTGTGGCAATAGATAGTTATGTTATAACATAATAACTTAATAGCAATTACCAGTGCCATTCCCCCAATGTGGAAAAAGGAAAGGTGGGGGAATGGTGGCTGATCATTGAAAATGCACTCTGAACTTCTGGGCAGATGCTCTGTTGCCTGTGTCAATGTATCTGCATTTTTGGCAGTGATGATAGGGGAAGGAAGAATCATAACGCTATGGATGTAGCCACTGATGATCTAAAAGATACTGGCTCTGCATGAATTATTGCCCAAATGAAATAATGCTCTGATGGTTTGTAAGTAGAATCTCAAGAGAATGAACTCAAGAAGAGACCTTGGTCCAATGTATGCACCTAAGAACATGGTCCATGGTTTAAAATATGCTTAAAGTCGGTCAAGCCTCATTTAAATAGCTGACTTTGTAAAAGCCAAAATTCTCATCTTTACTTTTTAGGTTTTTTGGGGGAAGTGTGTGAGGTGTTTTATTACCATGAAAAATAGGGTGGTTTTATGCCATTAAGTGCCTAGCAAGAGCAGCTGGAATAGCAATTACCTTGTTGCATTTTATATTCTGTTCCATTTTATTGTATGTTGCATCTCATATTGTAACACACTCTATCAAATTAATAATAATATCTGTCTTTCATGGTGTTCAAGAATAATAAAATTGCGAAGGGTGGAAAGGAGCACGACCCTCGGCTTTTACAATGCCAGCAACAGCAAGCAAAATGTTAATGCAGTAGATCCGCCATCCAGTCAAGCTATGGTAGCTGCAGGGAATTTAATGTTGCATTTCCTGACTTTCATGTAATTTAACCTCTGGGGGGAAGAGTGAGTCTGAATCCTGTTGTTCAATTTCTTATTCTGAGGAAATAAATGCATCTGTGCAAATTTGCATAATGGGGTCTCCAGCTGTATACTGTGTGTGTGTTGTCGGTAGGAGGTCATATACTGGCCTAGAATCCCACCAAAGATCCTGGGGTAAGATTCAGTTTAGCGACATTATAGATATTTAACTTTTCATGTTATAAACAGAGCAGTCTAGCCCTGCTGATGGTCAAGCTGGGCATCTATAGTCAACTGTCTCAAAGGACATTCTGACAAAATGTTTGTCAGAGAGAGCTGGAAGCCACATTTAAACTCCAAGTCCAGATGCAAGTCCATGAAAGAGCATCACAAGCAAATTTTTCCTATATTAGAGCATTGGTTCCTGGGAACAGCCTGTCCAGATAGATATATCCAGGGCTTTTTTTCAGGGGGAACGTGGGGGAACGGAGTTCCGGAACCTCTTGAAAATGGTCACATGGCTGGTGGCCCCGCCCCCTGCTCTCCAGACAGAGGGGAGTTTAGACTGCCCTCCATGCCGCCATGGAGGGCAGGGCAACCCACTGAGTTCCACCACCTCTTTTCCCAGAAAAAAAGCCCTGGATATATCAACAAAGTCAACCTTTTTCTGCTGTCCTTTTGGCAGACAGCTGTGATGCTTGGTCTTCTTGAAAGAAACTGAAAATATTAAGATATAAATTGTAAACAAGGTGATGACTGCAAGTAGGAGGATGGAGGTGAACCCATGACTTAAACCCAATCTAATCCAGGGGGTTCAAAGTGTGTCATGCAAAGGTCCTCCAATGAAGGCTAGAGATGAGGGTCATTCCAAATAATCTTCACAACTGGATGGAATGAGGAACAATTCAGTCATAACATGCTTTGTTAAAATGTGAATGACCTTTCCAAGGAAATTTGCAGGTTCCTGCCCATTTCTTTTTTCTCTCTCATGTATGGCTCTGCAGTTCAAGGTTTGCTGTTATCTTACCTCTGCTGTTTTAATCCTGGTTTGTAGAAAACATTGCATGGAACAGGAAAAGAAAAGAAGGCTACTGAGGGGAGCTGGGGTACATAATTCTCTGGAGGCAGGTTGCTAAAGGAGAGACAAGATATTTTCCTGTCTTAGGGAGTAAAGGAGGAAACAGGAAAGCCTGAGAATTCCCTCAGCTTGTGGTTATGAATGAATCACGTATGAACACATGAAGCTGCCTTATATTGAATCAGACCATTGATTTATCAAGGTCAGTGTTGTTTACTCAGTCTGGCAGTGGGTCTCCAGGGTCTCAGGCAGAGGCCTTTCACATCAGCTGCTGCCTAATGCTTTTAACTGGAGATGCCAGGGATTGAACCTGGGACCTTCTGCATGCAAAGCAGATGCTCTGCCACTGAGCCACACCCCCTCCTCAAATCATGCCCAAATATCATACTTTTTAAAAAGCTGTTTTCTTCTGGGAGTTTCCAAGGAATGTACAGGACTATGCCCGATGAATAAACTGGACTACATGATATGAAATGAATATAGCTTCATCAGGGGAAAATAATAGTTCATAGACAATAGATGAACTTAGAGAAGTTCTTCTAAAATGTTCTTGAGACTAGTAAAGATTGAAAGTGTGTTTTGCTTTTACTGTAAGGCCTGCATTGATTCTGCCTTCTTGTTAACACAGATGTCACCTGCTGCTTCCAATTCATTCTTTAGGTAAATACAAAGACTATCATAAAGACTCTATAAGAATCCAGTGCTCTTTCTCTTGAAAGGTATCAGTGAGTTCACTTGCACAACTTATTTTATTTAAAACATTTCCATGCCACATTTCCACCCAATTTAGGGTCCCCAGCTTAATGCTCTCTCTCCTGTGGAAAAAAAAAGGCTTTGGTTTCGCCCATAGCTTATTTGGGTGTCATGGGATTTGCCTTTCCAAGCAACGCTTTTGGAACAGAATAAGTTGGCTAGATGCAGGAACAATCTGACCATTTGAAGAGGTGTGCTTGTATTATATGCTGCTGCTTCATGAACAAATGATTTCCAAGGTCCTTCAGTCGGTCTGTCTGGGACACAAAGTTCACAGATCCAGAAGAAGTAAGTCCTGAAGTTCCTGGGCATTATTT
Organism: Eublepharis macularius; assembly: GCF_028583425.1. Taxonomy (NCBI): domain Eukaryota; kingdom Metazoa; phylum Chordata; class Lepidosauria; order Squamata; family Eublepharidae; genus Eublepharis; species Eublepharis macularius. Next base: position 69,614,923 of record NC_072796.1, read on the forward strand.
GGTGTTCTAAATCTGAACAAGTAACTCAAAATAGATGTGGGGTTGTCTTTAGCAGGAAAGAGGCATGAAACAGAAGAGTTAAATAGCTCCCTCTAGACTAGTTTTTTCCCCTTTAAATATAGCTGTTGCAGTTGCAATCTGTTAAAAATTATTTGGGGAAATGATCATGGAACTACATACAACATAAGGCTCCACTCTCCATTGTCTCTTAATTGCTGCCTACAATTCTGTAGAGAGATCCTTCACACACTTTTAGATTAGGCGATACTAAAATCTCACAATCAAGGCCAAGAATGATTTTTCTGTCTTCTGCATTTTTTTTAAAGTCTAAAACGGATGTTACATCCGTGGCATTCCTTCTGTCATAGTTCAGGGCTTGTTTCCTCCAATGTCATTGAGGGTAAGGCATTTTGCTTTCCTTGTAAGCTCCTCCAGGAAATCAAGCTGTCACAAGCATCTGGACACCTTAGAGCGCAAACAGCAAGACATGGAATAATAATGGCATCAAGAAAAAGCAGTGGCCAAGACAGAAGGTGGCCTTGGATATACTGGCATGTTGAATTGAACTGCAGTTTTCTTTCAGCAAATACACCTTCTTATGCCACCAATAGCTGTGGCATTTAAAGTGTGCATCTGAAAGCTGGTCTTCCTACAATTGCTGAAAAACATAAAAAGCCAAAATTGAATGCCACAATAAATCTGTTAGCGAGCGCCACTAGACTCTTAAAAAAAAAACAATCAGTTGAGTAGTGTGATGCAGTCTTGGCACTGAAATAGCAGGTGCATAAGATGATGCATTCAGAGCAATCAGGACAGATTAACTAGGAAAAAATGATCACATTGGAAATATTCATAAAGCTGAAACAATATTTATACAAATATTTGATTCTCTTTACATCTTTACAAAGAAAAGATCCTCACACTGGGGGCCACATATGCAGATACTAAGCAGTTATGGGAGAGAATAATGCACACTTATGTGAGGATTAGAAAGTAATAGAGGAAATGTTACTTCTTGGATTTTTAAAAAAAATATTGTAGAAAAGCTATGACCTATCTTTCTTTTTTTAAAAAAAAAAATCTAATGTGGTGCTTTGTTATGTAAGCATTCGAATGCTAGTTAAGAGAAAGAATTATTTCTAGTGTTTATCAAGCTGAAAGGATTTAATTCCTTCTGCCCTAGGGTTTTTTGTTTGTTTGTTTGTTTGTTTGAGATGTGGGGGTAAAAATATTCCCAAACAATCATCCTTAAGAATTAGAGTCAAGTTATATTCCCATCATCTACAAGGCCAGAATCTAATCTTGGAAGGTGATCAATCTTTTTTGCTAAATTGCTCATTTGAGGATATCATTTACAACATATTTTGCATCCTCTGGCATTCAAAATGGATTTAGAAGCCCCAGCATATTATATCCTGTAGCTTTCAAGCATACATTGAATGCTACAGTGAGGGATATCTGCTATATTAATCAGTCAAGTAGAATTTATGAGGCTATCTCAACCTAAGTATATAAGGATGATATCCTAAACAGTTCCTATTCTTCTTAAGGGTTTGGCCAGAAGTTCTCCAGCTAGCTTGTGTCTATAGTCCTGTTGGGCTTTTAGAGGTCCTTCAGAAAGGCCCTACAATAATACTCATTTTATGAAAACGTTTAATGACTTACTTGCACCACCTACTTAAAGCTGGGAAACTTGTACTTACCAGTACAAAAAAAGTGAGACTAAAACTGCAGTTCACAGCATCTTCCAGAACTTCACACAGGTTCCTACTGCATGGAGTCTGATATTGATCTGGAAGTGGGTTTGTTCCCATACAGACAGCCAACATGGTTTAGCAGGTACAGAATTGGACTACAGCCTGGAAGAACAAGGTTTGAATCCTCCCACTCTTCCACGGAAGCTCACTGGGGGACTTTGGGGCAATCACTCTCCTACAGGGATATTGTTGTACATATAAAATGGGGAAAGGGAATATCAAGAAACCCCTATACCACCCTTGTTTTTGCATTGGAAGCTATGGTTATCTCTGGCAGGCATAATTCATCCAAAAATAAAGTTAGGACTCTCAAAATTGGCCATCAGCTTCAGATTGATCATGGGAGTTGCAGGGCCAAATATGAAGGGAATCAGAACATTCTGGCTCACGTAATCTCCAGAACCCCACCCACTTTTGCTTTGGAAGTTATTATTTTCTCTGGCAAGCATGACTCATTGGAAAATAAAGCCAGGCATTTGAAAATTGGCCACTAAGTTCAGTATGATTATGGGAGTTGCAGTGTCAAAAATGAAAGGAATAAGGACACGTTGGCCTAGGTTATCTCCAGAAACTTCTTGATAGAGATGTGCAATTTGAGTTTGGTATTCCTTTTAAAATACCAAATTTTACCTGATTTGGTAAAATTTGGTATTACCAAAATCAAAAGGGAATACCAAATCAGATTGAGTATTCCTGAATTCAACTTTACTGAACTAATTCAGGTGAATTCGATAAACTTTGGTAATAGTGGCTGGGGTGTTCCTTTGCTGTTCCTTTGCTAAGGAACAACAAGGAAACACTGTTTCCCACCTTTTTTACCAGATGGGAGGGGAAGAAGGGAGGTGGAAGTTGGAAGGAAGGGGGGAGTGACTGGCCAATCCTTGCAGGAACTCTCCTTCTCTGGCCAACGGGATTCTCTAGAAGGAGGGTTCCTTTTTAAACTGCCCTGCAAGCTTGCCTCAGAGCAACCTCCATTTTGTGTGCTCTGGCTGCCCGGAGAGATATGAGCCCCTGCCTGCTGCTGGCTGTAGACCCTCTCTTTGTGGTCTGGCCTGGGCTGCTTTTGACTCGATGTGGACTGTGACTGCATCCTGTTGCCCAGTGAGTGGATTCCTGCTGAGACCTGCTGCTGAACCTGAAGGACTTCTGCACCTGTAGGACTTCTACTGCTGCCTGGTTTGAGAATTGTAGACTCACTTTTGTTTTTTTCTGTCTTTGGGGGCAGGGGGTTGGACTGGGGAGATAGAGGTGGAAGGAAGGCAAACGTTTTTTTTTTAGTTTGTATTTTAAATGGTGGGAGGTTTGCTGTGAAGCCCCACCTCAGCACAGCTGCTATTCACCGGCATGGTTTCTGGGACTACAGTGCAGAATCCTATTTCAGCCAACAAGAGCATTCACAAGGCCCTCTTTCCTGAGAAAGCTGCAGAGACATGACCCAGAAATGTTGTTTTTTTGACATTGGGATGGGAAGAGTTAGAGAGGACAGTCAGGAATAGGTCCCCTGCAAATCTGGTGAAATTCGGTAAAAAATGATCCCCTGGTCACTGGAAAAAAAAACAACAAAATTGAGTTTCACATAGAAATATAAGACTGAATTTTACAGAATTTGCTCTGTAATACTAAACTGAACTGTTAGCAGTCAAACCCCTTCTCTCACTAAGGAGAAGTTTAAGAGCAAGACACTGCCTGGCCAAAAATGAAACAACATGGATGCCAGCCAGGTGAAAGCCTGGTAAAATATTTTAGAAGGGAGTCAGAGCAGCTGACTGACTAATGGCCCTCTCCGTGCCCTGAAGAGATGCATAATTTAGGACAAGAGTTCTCTTAAGGGAAAAATCCCTGTAAACATTGGTGGAGAATCTCAGTTACCCCTCTCACTTTGTCTCCTTTAAGCTAATTTCCCCCAGTTAGAAGACTGCCTATTTGAGTAACAGCACTAAACAATCAATTCAGTATTTGGGTTTTTTTCAGTTCAGTATTACCAGTTGCCAATTTTTTTTCCTGTGCAGATCCCTACCCCGTGATGCTATTTACAATGGGAGCTAAGGTAGTCTGTTGCAGGCAAAGCTCATTCATATCTGCTTTGCAGGGTGGTTATTGTGAGGATGAAGTGGAGGGAAATAATGTAATGGGTCCCCATTGGGGAGAAAGGTGAAGTATGACATTTGTTATAAATCTAATTTTGCCTACAGGTTACCAACAAAAGAGTATTGCTGTTGCTTCATCTGGTATTTCAGCAACTGTTTTAGCAGGAGGCAGAACTGCTCATTCAGTATTCAGACTACTGTTAAATATTACAGACACAGCAAGTTACAGGGTTGGTGAGCAGAACGTGCAGGGAGAGCCCTTACTATCTAAATAAATTAATTGTGAGGTTATGGTGATAATGGATGTAATCCAGTACTACTGTGCATCACCTGGCACTCAGGCACCTTGGTCCATTCTGTTCTAGATACCCATTTGAGGAATTATCCAATGACGAACCCTAGTTGAGGCAAGGCGAGTCAGCTGTATGGATCCTACAATCTCTTTCAGGTTGTGGGAGCTAGCTATCTGCTATCTCCCTTTATCTTTCATAAACTGTGAGATGCAGGTTGATATGTTTGAGAGCTCTGGGCTCTCCCCTATCTAAGCTTCACATTGGGTTTTTTTGGGGGGAGACCTGCTGGATTCATAAAGCTCAATTTAGAAAGCAGATTGCTAGACAGTAGCTCTCCAGGGTCTCAGGTACAGAAAGGTCTGTCTCAGAGTCTGCTGACTGAAATCCTTTAACTGAAAATGCCAGGGAGTGAACCAGGAACTTCATTCATGTAAAGCATAAACCGTGGTCCTTTCCAATAGGATTCCCATACCTGCAGTGATACTGTCCATTTCCCCCAGAACATCCAATATGATCTGCTAAGCCAAACAGCTCATCCATCTTTGTCAGTATTCTGACCAGTAGCAACTTTCAAAGGCCTCAGGCAGGAGGAGTCTTTTATACCTCCAAGTTCCTTTGAAAAACAGACTGGAAATGCCAGAGATTGTACTGGGAAACATGCACACAAAACATCTCATGTACCATTGAGCATTAGGCTCTGATGATATTCAACCTTCTAAAAAATGATATAGAGTTTTCAATATGTAAAGAAGGTGCTGCAGGTAAAGTCTGGATTCACAGCCTGGGGATTACTTTCTTGTTCATCACCTTATAAATACGTTCCACTGACCCATTGCACTACTGGATCTTCTGGAATTTTTCCACAGGTACATACAAAGCAGCTGGCTTGGTGTCAAAAGTATCAATAAAAATGTTGTTGAGAATAAGCAAGTAACATTAAAGAAATTCTGTTCACGTGCAGTATGAACACTGCTTATGTCAAATCTCATATTCCAAATTAGAGAATTATTTCAAAGGGATATGATGTTCAATTTATAAGACACTTGAGCATTATGACCTGGATAAATTCATATTTTAAATCAAGTAATTACCAACTTTGACAACATTTCTACTTCTGAGTGAACATGCCCTATCTGGCAGGGACCCTGGAGATCTGGGCCTTTTTGTGCATCAAGCACTTTTTCTGAGTTACAGCATCTTGCCAAGAGAACAGAGCCGTCTTGGGTTCTCCTGCTCTTTGCTAGTCAATGCACATTAGAATCCAAATGATAACAACTAATGTGTTTCAGACTCTGATTATAGACAATTTGGTCTCTATACACAGAATAGGACTAAATGGCCTCTTGTCCAATAAATATTCTACGGCATGAAGCAGTAATTTTCCAAATTATAGTAATCCCTAGGCATTGACAGCAGCAAAAAGTCAGGAAAGAAGCTAGGGAGCAGAAGTCAGCCTTGTTGTAGCTGAAAGACTGCAGGGGTGGCAAAATGAAGTCTATCGCTCTCTCTACTGCTTCTCCCTCTCCCAGCTACTTAGCATATCTTTCCTGTGTATATGCAATTGCAAGCAATCTGTGCTTTTCTTTGTGGTCACAGTATAGATGGATCAATTAATGAATACCATTTATACTGTTTGGGAGAGATGGAAAGAGAAGGGATTCTTTATTTGCATAGAATTTTATGTTTCCCATTTCTTAATTTTGGCTTTACTCTGCAAAGGTATCTTGGGTAGCCACAGATTTTCTAAACAATATGTTATTCAACCTCTATATAAAGTCTTTAGGAAAACTCATTTGAAGCTATGGAACTGGATGCCATTGATATGCAGACACCCAGTTCTATATCTCCTTATCCAAATCCCTTTTTGATGCAGCAGAGATACTGAGTGACTACCTGACAGCTGTTGTTAACTGACTGAAAGCAAAGGAGCTGAAATTGAACTTAAACAAGACAGAATTGATGCTGGTTGGTAAAGCAGAGATCTTGAAGGACATTGTGTTTCTGACCTTTGATGGGGTTCAGTTGACCCTGGCTGACTCAGTTAAGAACCTAGGAGTTATACTAGATCTAGTGATGCTGCTAGAGAAGCAAGTAAATGCAACTGCTAAAAAGACATTCTCACACCTCAGACTAGCCTGGAAAAATGATACCCTACATTGGCATGGCCTATCTGGTCACCTGGATTCATGGCACAGTAACATTGAAACTAGGCTATTGTAATGCACTCAGGTCTCTCCTCAAAGGTGACTCAGAGACTCCAGCTGGTGCAGAGCACTGCAGTTCATTTACTCTCAGGAGCTAGACAGAACATGCATATCATTCCCTTTCTGCAGTCACTCCATTGGCTTCCCATCAGTTACCAGGCCCAATTGCAGCATTGCTCATCTGGTCAGGGCTTTCTACAGATACTGCCCTGCAGTTGGGCAAAATCAACAGCTGCCCACACACATGCTTTCTCCGTGGTGGCCCCCACCTTATGGAATAACCTGGCTGAGGAGGTCAGGAAAATTACCACTCTCCTGGCTTTCCACAAACTATGCAAAACTGAATTATTCAGGAGGGCTCTCTACTCTGATTGTAGGGCTGTGTCATAAGAAGCAGCTCAGAGAGATGCATCGATAGGGGCATGGAATATATGCTACTCCGTTGGGCACTGTTTGCTATACTATCTACTGCTGTAGACATGCATGTACTAGGGAGCTTCTATGTTGCTAAACATGCCATGTAAATTGGTTATGCTTCGTTTCAGAAAGATTGTATCTCTGTGCTTGGCTTTCTGCTTTCCCCCCTAAACTTTTCTGCTTCCATACCCTATTGTACCTCTTTCACTGAACATCTGAACTGCTATTAATTATTGTACTTTGTTAAGTGAATATCCAAGCTGTTGATTATATTGTATTTTCACTTGCACTATGTAATCCATTTTGGATTTCAGTGAGAAAGGTGGAATAATAACAATAACAGTTATTATTTTCCTCCCAAAAAAGGAAGTGTGTAGAAATCCTTGCTTGCTTGTACAATGATTTGTGTATCCACACACTATAACACAATACCTAGAACCCATGTAAAGGCTGCAAAAAATCTTGTTGGCCTTTAAGACGCCCCTGGACTCAGATCTTGCTGTTGTACTGTATACTAACACATCTACCCACATGAATTTAAATCTTTCCCTCAGAATGAATGATGAGCATATGAAGCATGCTATGGTGTCTGGAAATGTGACAGTGTATTCATCCAAGTGTATAAGTCTTTCTGCTTCTTGTGAAACTAAGACTCTGTGTTGCTGTAAGTTTGTGCTTGAGCTCTTCAGTAGGCTTAATTCTTGGACAAGTGTCTTATATCTGCAAATCTGGTAAATGCACGGCAAGCTTAAATTTTTGACCACATGCTGCTTAGGATAGAGAAGGTGGCATGACCTCATCAGATCTCAGAAGCTAAGCAAGGTTGGTATGTGGATGGGGAAACCACCAAGGAAAACGCTGCAGAGGAAAGCACTGGCAAACCACCTCTGCATCTCTCTTGCCTTGAAAGCCCCTTGTTGGGGTTGCCATAAGTTGATTGCAACTTGACGGCACACACATATTGCATATGTGTGATTTGGCTTATGGTCTCTAGCATGACTTGTTTGCTTGATCAGAAAGAGTCCAGTAGCACCTTTAAGACTAACCAATTTTATTGTAGCATAAGCTTTCGAGAATCAAGTTCTCTTCGTCAGATGCATGATACATCTGCCGAAGAGAACTTGATTCTCGAAAGCTTATGCTACAATAAAATTGGTTAGTCTTAAAGGTGCTACTGGACTCTTTCTGATTTTGCTACTACAGACTAACACGGCTAACTCCTCTGGATCTTTGACCATTGTTTGCTTGAGTTATCTTCTCTCTGCGTGTTTTAGTTGTCTGTCGCACACTCACTGGGGGTCCTTGGGATTAGTCATAGCCTACCTCTAACATAGAAAAATGTTTCAAGATGCTTACTGGCATTGCTGATTTCTAGATAATTACTGGCCCATATAATGCATGTAGGGAGGCCGTGGCTTGGCTGTGCATAAAGGTTATTGCTAGGGATGTGCATTTCGGCTTTCTGAAAGCCGAAAGAAAGCCGAAACAAAAGTGTTTCGGCTTCTTTCAGGTTAGCCGAAACGTTTCAGGCTAAGCCGAAACGTTTCGGCTAGCCGAAAGAAAAAAAGCCGAAACGTTTCGGCTTTAGGCTTTTTCAATGGGAAAATGCCTCCGGCGTCTTCCCGGACGTCTGGGGGAGGCATTTTCCCACCGAATCAGCCCGAAATTGGTGGGGACCTTCCTCTAACCCCTCTCTACAAATCCCCCAAGTTTCAGACCGATTGGACTTTGGGGGGCCATGTTATGGCCCCCCAAAGCAGGTCCCCCTATCCTCCCATAAGAAAGCGGAGGAGCAGCATATTGTTAGCATGCTGCTGCTCATCTTCTTCATTATTTCCTATGGGGAAAAATGAAGAAGCAGGCTTCCTTTGCCAGGGGTGGCATTTTGCATGCAAAATGCCCCCTCACCCTCAGGGGCCCTTCTCCCACCCCTCCTCCCACCCCCCACCAAGGCTCAGCCTGCTCCCACTTGGGGGGGCCATTTCATGGCCTCCCCAAGTAGGTGCTCTAATCTCATTCTCTACCACTGACAGCTGGGGGAGGCATGTCTTGCCAGGGGTGGCATTTTGCATGCAAAATGCCCCCCAACCCTCTGGGGCCCTTCTCCCACCCCCCACCAAGGCTCAGCCTGCTCCCACTTGGGGGGGCCATTTCATGGCCTCCCCAAGTAGGTGCTCTAATCTCATTCTCTACCACTGACAGCTGGGGGAGGCTTGTCTTGCCAGGGGTGGCATTTTGCATGCAAAATGCCCCCCAGCCCTCTGGGGCCCTTCTCCCACCCTTCCTCCCACCCCCCACCAAGGCTCAGACTGCTTCCACTTGGGGGGGCCATTTCATGGCCTCCCCAAGTAGGTGCTCTCAGCCCCCAAATTCCACCCCCTACAGCCCCACACAAACCCAATTCCCCCCCCAGCTGCCACACACAGACCCAAATCCCCACATTAGCCCCTCACAGACCCAAATCCACCCCCAGCAGCCCCACACCCATAACCCCAGGAACAGGCTGGCAAAGGCCAGCCCTCTCCCTTTGTTCCCTATGCTGGGAACTTCTAAACTCTCTTTCCCTGGGCAATTCTGCACAGCCCAGGGGTGCCACAATGGTGGGCACACTTCTGAGTGCCAGCTGGTCCCTGTGAAAGAGCACCTGAACCACAGACACCCTCCCTCAAATTCCCCCACCACCTACAGTGATGGCTGGCCAGCCAGCCCCATTGTTCCCTATGATGGGAACCAACTGCACAACAAAGAATAAAACAAGAACAACACAAAATAAAGTTTTTAAAAAATTATTTTCTCCCTTGGTGGGGGGTGGGAGGAAGGGTGGGAGAAGGGTCCCTGAGGGTTGGGGGGCATTTTGCATGCAAAATGCCACCCCTGGCAAAGGAAGCCTCCCCCAGCTGTCAGTGGTAGAGAAAAGAGCACCACCTACTTGGGGAGGCCATGAAATGGCCCCCCCAAGTGGGAGCAGTCTGAGCCTTGGTGGGGGTGGGAGGAAGGGTGGGAGAAGGGTCCCAGAGGGCTGGTGGGCATTTTGCATGCAAAATGCCACCCCTGGCAAGACAAGCCTCCCCCAGCTGTCAGTGGTAGAGATGAGAGCACCTACTTGGGGAGGCCATGAAATGCCCCCCAACCCTCTGGGGCCCTTCTCCCACCCCCCACCAAGGCTCAGCCTGCTCAAGTGGGAACAGTCTGAGCCTTGGTGGGGGGTGGGAGAAGGGCCCCAGAGGGTTGGGGGGCATTTTGCATGGCAAGACATGCCTCCCCCAGCTGTCAGTGGTAGAGAATGAGATTAGAGCACCTACTTGGGGAGGCCATGAAATGGCCCCCCCCAAGTGGGAGCAGGCTGAGCCTTGGTGGGGGGTGGGAGAAGGGCCCCAGAGGGTTGGGGGGCATTTTGCATGCAAAATGCCACCCCTGGCAAGACATGCCTCCCCCAGCTGTCAGTGGTAGAGAATGAGATTAGAGCACCTACTTGGGGAGGCCATGAAATGGCCCCCCCAAATGGGAGCAGGCTGAGCCTTGGTGGGGGGTGGGAGGAGGGGTGGGAGAAGGGCCCCTGAGGGTGAGGGGGCATTTTGCATGCAAAATGCCACCCCTGGCAAAGGAAGCCTGCTTCTTCATTTTTCCCCATAGGAAATAATGAAGAAGATGAGCAGCAGCATGCTAACAATATGCTGCTCCTCCGCTTTCTTATGGGAGGATGGGGGACCTGCTTTGGGGGGGCCATAACATGGCCCCCCAAAGTCCAATCGGTCTGAAACTTGGGGGGTTTGTAGAGAGGGGTTAGAGGAAGGTCCCCACCAATTTTGGGCTGATTCGGTGGGAAAATGCCTCCCCCAGACGTCCGGGAAGACGCCGGAGGCATTTTCCCATTGAAAAAGCCGAAAGCCGAAAGCCGAAAGAAAGCCGAAAGAAAGCCGAAAGCCGAAACGGCTGGCCGTTTCGGCTTTCGGCTTATACGAAAGAGAATCCTCTTTCGGCTTTCTGCTTTAGCCGAAAATTTTTGGCTTGCACACCCCTAGTTATTGCTTCTTTTATCATTGTTGCAATCAGAATTGCACTGATGCCATGCGCGGATCGCTCGTTGGCAGAGGAACTAGAACCACGTGCATGTTATAGCTGCACAGCCGCTGCTTCTCACAAGAGCGTTCCCTGTGCGCACCATCCTGGGCCTCGGGTTCCCGCTTAGATGCCAGATTGCTCGTCTCCCTCCCTCGTGTTCACCTTCTCCCAAGCATCAAGCGGAGAAAACTACCACCTCGACCGCCCGAGCGACTCTCTCCTCTTCTGCAGAAAGCGGCGGCGTGCAAACGACGTACAGCAGGGAAGGAGGGGAGCGGCGAGTGGCGAGCGACATCCGAGGCCGCGCCAATGGGGAGGCCCCTTGCGGGAGGAGGCGTGGCTCCCGGGTTTGGGTCGCTCCGTCAGGCGGCCGCTTGGGCTAGGAGCGCTGTCGCCGCTGCAGGTGGGAAGTTGTCGTGGCGCCGGCGCCACTCGGGTTGGCCGTGCGCTCGCCGCGCGTCGGGGCTCCCGAGCGCGTCCAGGATCACCGCAGAGCCTCGCAAGTGCCGCTGCCGACAGCGCTCGGCTGCTGACCGAACGGTCCCCGGCTCCACACAGCTTTCCAGAGGGAGTAGCGGGGCTCGCAGGTGAGTCGCCTCCTTTCTCTTCGCCCACCCGCCCGGCTGAGGCGCCGGGCAGAAGCGTTGCCCTGTTCGTGCTTTGAGGTCAGAGGGAAGGGCTGGGCGGGCGCAGATGCCGCCCGCGCCTCCCTGCGGGGCGCTCGCGAGGCGGAGACACCTGCAGAGGGGACGGAGGACGCCGAGCCGGCCCTCTCTCCCCCCTCCGCGGGCTCCTCCGCAGAGCGGAGCCGGGTGTCGCCGCGGGCGCCTCAAGAGCGGGTCGCGCGGGGCGGGCTTGGCGGTGCCGGGCTGGCAAAGGGCAGCCGCCCTGCCCCCCCCCCCGCCCTCACAGGGTCAGCGCGTAATCCTCGGAGTTTCTCGCCCTGCGGCAGCAGGCTACCGCCGCCGCCGCCCGGAGGCTCCCCTTGCCTGCCCTGCCTTCCATACCCGCCGCCCGTCCCATTCTCAGCCCCCTTCCCAGGTCCAGGAGGAACGGGCAGTTCGTTGCTTGACTCGAGCAAGCTGGAGTTGGACGCAACGAACTTGGTCTCCGGGCGTCCTTTTTGCCACGCAGTATTCGGGAGGCGGTGGGAGGAAGCACGTTTTCATATAGACGTGCTTGTGGAGTGTTGCTTAAATCCAGGTGGAGGAAAGTGGGGCTTTTTCTTTCGACTTAAGGGCTTCAACCTGCACGTTGAACTCGGGGTTAACTGTGCTTCTCTAGAGAAAGAATCTCCCCATCCTTCTGAAGCAGAGTCGGTTATCTGTGCGTTGACCAAGCAACTGGTATGCTCATCTGGGTTTTTTTTTTAAGCGATGGCATATTCTGCAGAAGCCTGAATGTTACTGTGGCAGGATCCTGTAATATTCAGCGCAAGGATTTATAGAAAGGAATGGCTCCAGCTTAACGGAGGAGGAGTGGCTTCCTAAGAATAGCTATGGAAAGGTGCAAGGCCTGTGGGAGAGATACCAGCATCCTTACCCCTCCCCCAAAGTGGTTTCTTCTTGTCTCTCAAACCCACACACTCCTCTGAGTTGTATGTAGTTTGTAAAATCTACTTTTATATGGGGATGGAATTTCACTGCATATGTTTTGGAATGCTGTATTCTGCCTCTAGAAGGATGGAGCTGAAGCAGGCTTGGATCTCCACTCCCCCTGTTGATGGAATGACTGTTTCCCCCTATCATTTCCCCTTCTTCTGGAGCGCAGCTGAGTCATTGCTTGCCATACACTTAGCCAAAGACCTTGTGCAAAGGAGATCCTAACTGAATGGACAGGGATTCTTGCGGGAGGGCTGGGTTAGCCTGCAGTTGGAATGAGGTTCTTGCTTCTGTTACATATAACTCAGTGCTGATGATGGAGAGACCCTGGGTGCTTGCAGTGCCATCTGTGGGACAATCACAGTTGTAATCTAGAGAGAGGTTGGAGGCATGATGTTAACAGGAGCATAAAGCAGGGGGAAACAGTCTTCACAAATGCCTGGAGTGTGTGTCGTGTGAGACTTGATACTCCAAGCAACTCCTTTGCTGTTGGTTTTAAAGCAATGTGGGCTTGATGTTGGCTATATTTATGCAAGTCTCTTCATTCTGGACTGACTTAAGTGCCATGTAGGTTAAGTAACTGAAGTTGTGATGCTTTTGTGTGCTGCCATCTTCTTAATTCATCTCTTTACATTCTACCAAAACGATGTTTCTGTAAAGGCATTTAGTGATGAAAGTTTGATTGTTGCGCTGGTCCCTTTTTGTTTCTTTTTCTTTAGTGGTATGTGTTTTGCTTTATACTTTGTTTTGTCACTTTGTTCAAGTTGTCTATGGTTTTGGAGAATTAGTTAATACAGGATTGGTAAAAAGGGGTATATGGTAGCAGCAAAGAAATTTTTCCCCTGTTTGCATCTTCAGCCACTGGCATTCATATATACAGTCTCACTCCAAACCATCCTTTAGTGGGGTTTCCATTTCCAAAGCAATTATGTAAACATTCTGATAGGTACAAAGAATCTTTGCTGGCTCCTATACAGTTGGATATTGTGGGAAATGAAAGTCAGTGCGTCACACCATTACACACTTTACTTTTCAAGCTCCCTGTTGCAAGGATTGCTTCCTCACCTCACAAAGCCCACACATTGGAATCAAAAGGCCGACAAGGATTTGGAGATATCTTAAGTAATCAGCATAGCAGTTTCTATCTCCAGCTACTCTTAGCTGTGAGATTGCTGGAGCACAAACTTGAAAGGTCTGCCTTATCTGTAGCAGTAATTAGGCTTCTTTTTTTAGTAAGCTAACTTTGGGGGTTCTTTAGCACTGGACTGTTTCCAAGACTGCCTGTGTTTAGATTTCCCTCTGTCGAACACAGTTGCTGCATACACTGCCTGCGCCTCCCCTGCAGTTCAGTGACATTACAGGGCTTTATGCTTAAACGAATTGCTGATTGTCCGAGTGTGTTGCTGAGGTGATGAGACTTCTGGTGCAAATAGCAGCCAGGCAGATGCATTTTGTTAGGCGGAAGGCAAGGGGCTAGTAAGCAGGAAATTGGTCAGGCAAGTTAATTGCAGCCTAAGCAAAGGAAGAGTTGGAATTCTTCTGGACGCTCCCATTTCCAAAGGACAACTCAGAGCTTGGATTGGGCTATTGTGCATTAATGACTAATAAAGATCAGAGTACAAACTTGAAGGCTGCCTCAGCAAATTCAAGGTGTGCTTTGCCAGTGTTCAGGAATTTCTGGAGGGTTCAGCAGCATTGCACAAACAATGGATAGTTCTGAAGCTGTTGCCTAAAGTCAGGTGTTGGTTTTACCTGTTCAGTGTATTTATGTAGCCAGTCTTTTCTCCCAATGTAGTAAAGTCCCCTGGGGTATAAACAACAATAAATAATAATACAAAAATAATCCATGGCTCAGTGGCAGAGCATCTGCTTGGCATGCAAAGGGTCCCAAGTTCAATCCCCAGCATCTACAGTTAAATTATCAGGCAATGGGTAATGTGAACGGTCTCCACCTGAGGCCCTAGAGAGCCACTCCTAGTCTGAATAGACAGCACTGAACTTGATGGACCAAGAGTCTGATTCAGTATAAGGCAGATACAGGTATTTAACTAATTGAGCCAATTAATTAGAAGAGATAGTTAAAACAAATAAGCCAAAGCCAATTCAAGTTGGCCTATAAAGATTTCTGTCTTGCAGCTTCACCTGAAGCCTCCCTTGGTCTGTCTCACCCTCTTGGAAGCATTGGGGCAGCAACAGAAAAGGTTCAGGCCCTGGCTGTGACAGGTCATATCCTAGAGAGAAAGGAAGTGCTAGGAGGCCCTGTTGTGAGGAGTTGCCACATAGGTTCAGATAATGTGTGAGAATAATCTGGCCTCAAGGTTGCAGTAGCATGATCAGATCTGATGTCTGCAGAAATGGGATCAACTTAAGTGAAGCTGGGGGCGGGCGCATTTTTGCTACTACGTTTACCTGTTTCTTTAACAAGAGACCTGGCGCTGACAAGTCCCAAGCTTTACACTGAGTCCTTCTGTGAAGGCTGCACCCATTTGTTAGTGGGGAGAACTTACCTGTTCAGTGCATCTTACCAGCCAGTATTACGTCTGTCTTATCTGGACTGTTTTTTTTTTATTAATGGGAGCAGTTAAGTAATTCTGTCTTGATATATTTGATATATTAAGAGACAAACTCTGATATTTATGCAGTTTTTAAAATTCACATTTCCAGCATAATTCAGTAATTGTAAATCATAGCACTAACTATTCATCAAAAGAGATTTTTAGAGGTATAATTTATGAAGAATAAGAATATGCTAGTCCCTGTCTCCCTGCCCCTGGACGCAGCAGAAGGTAACATTACCCAATTTGGCCTCCATTGTTTCCTTACCTTATGCACCAACTTAAATCTCTTGTACTATTAATACAATGACTGCCACATTTTTCCCCTGCCCTTAGGAATCTCTGTGTCCTATCAGACAGCACTTTCCTGTGGAAGCCCCATTGTTGTTGAGGCTGCCATTGCTTCACAGTGATGCTTCCAGATGCTGGATTTCCCAGTATTTTCAGTGCACCAATCCTCATAATGGCAATTCCTGCCCATACCACCAGGGGGCATTTTAAGAAGCTTTTTAAAAATCGCAATTGGCATAGCGATATTGGTATATCAATTTCTCAATTATCAATTTGCAAAAACCCTGTTGTTGTTGGTGGTGGTGGTGGCTGCCATGGGGAGTGGAAGGGAAAATGGCAGCTGTGTGGGCAGGACCGGGAACGTATGGACTTTCGTCTCACATGGAAGCCACCTAGGCTTTGCTGCTGTCTTTCCTGAAAGTCCTCAGCCAAACAAGTTTAGGAAAGATTGGAGAAAAGCTGAGGAAACATGGGAACCTTGGAGGGTACCACAGTGCTATGGAGAAGGTGGGGGGATCCACTTGCCAACAACATCAAACCTGGGGCAAATAACCCGAGTCGAATTTCTTCTTTATTTTCAGTGGGATGCTCCCTTGTTTTGGTTCTTCTGCCCAGAAGGCCAAGAATGCATTGTGTCATCAGTGCCATTTTAAATTACTCTTATGAAGAGATGTGGAGAAATCAAAAGCTTGCACACTGTTTTGTGACATTTTGGTTTGTCCTGATAAAAGGTATTATATGGCTTTTTAAATGGAGACTGATTAATGAAAACTGATGAAAGCTGTGTTTTTACAGTTATTCTACAGTTACTTTATGTATACAGCGCTTTTCATTGCCCAAATATTCAGAACACTTAAAAATAGGCTAAAAATATCTATCTGTCACTGAACTGAAGCTACATCATGTGTTGATCTCTGCAAGCTGAACGTAATCTCATCTTTGTAGATTATAGTATAAAAGCACTTCTAAAGAAACAGAGTGGAAAGGAAAGCAACGTTTTTGCAATATAAAAATAGTTTCAGTTTAAGATGGTTATTATACATGACTGGATGTTTAGCAACGCTGTCTATTAAGTTCTGAACTCTGGACCACCTCCTGTTTATGCTGTAGGTTGGGTTGAAAGGTTGGAAGTACAGGATTTGGTAGAAATCAGCAGAAACATTTTGGCCTTATAACTATAGAGCAGATGCTGGTGCTGCTGAATAATCCTGGTAAACCTCTTATGTGTGCATTAATGTTAACAGCATAAAGTCAAACAAAGAATAGAAAAATGGCATTGCCGTCTTCAATACTGAAGCTGAAGCTAGAATAACCATTTTGAGTTTTATGCTATGTAATAACCTCTATTTTGACATCCAGAGTGAATTGATCTTTTAAGGGCTGTGCATCCCGCATGAAGTCAGATGTACTTTTTACACCTTGAAATCAATGCTCAAGCTCTGTGGCTGAAATACTCATCACGAGACATTTGTTGTTTTTATTTCATGGGACACAGTAATTCATAGAGGGTTTTTTAAATGTTTAGAACACTTTAAAATGCTTTATTCTATGAGGAAAGTTTCCAATTTTGAGGCATTTTAAATAATGAAGCCAGAAGTACAGTAATTTTGCATTCTTCTGGAAACTCAGCTCAAAATTTAGCTTCTGCCATGAACTTAGCAGGTAGCCACAAGCATGCTCTTCAGCCCTATCTGCAATGGGGGTGGGTTTTTTTGATAATATTAACCTACTTGATAGGGCTAGGGTTGCCAAACTCCCAAGTGGGGCTTGGAGATCTCAGGAATTGCAACTGATCTCCAGACTACAGAGCTGAGTTTCCCTGGAGGAAATGGTTGCTTTGGTGGATGGAACTGTAGCATTATACTTCACTGAGGTCACTTCCCAGGCTCCAACCTCCAAATGTCCAGGAATTTCCCAGTCCAGAGTTGGCAACCCTATAGAACTGTTGTGAGGATCACTTATAATATATGTAAAGTGTTTTAAACATTGAAATCATCATATAAATGCTAAGTATTATTGTTAGAGCAAAAAGTATCAAAATACTCAGACTTTGGGTTGACAGTTATTAAAATCCTGTTTGTTCAAATTCTGGGCTCAAGGTTTGTATCTGTTTCTTTGCATGGTTTTGATAGTTTGCCTATGCAATATTTCTGCTATTGTCATATGATTCATTTCTCTTTTAATCGTTCTCACTTCTCTCATCCATAATTTCACATCAGTGCAATATGAGTCATAATGTTCTAAAAATGCACATAGCATTCTTCACAAACATTTTTACCTGCACTATATGTATTCTGTTCATTGAGGAACCATCAACTAAATTCCTTGAGAAAGATAGCTGTACCATGAAGTAGGATAATGTGACCATCAGATATGCAGGAAAATAAGAAATAGATTTTTTTAGGAAGTGAGCACTGTGGTCTGATAAGAGAGATTTTAGCAGATGATAGCAGGTGGGCTGAATAAGTGTTCTATAAAAATAGAATATTCACTGTACTCAAAAGTATTCACACCTAACTTGTTGTCTAAAAAATTGCTTCAGTGTCTCCTAAGGAACCAGTTGCCCCTAAAATTGCAACATGGAGCTGAACCAACAGTTTCAGCTTCATAACCAAATGCAGAGAGAGAGAGAGAGAGAGAGAGAGAGAGAGAGAGAGAGAGAGAGTATAAAGATGGATAATGTGAAAAAGGAATGGAAACAAGAAATTATTTGTTATTTATTTTATTTTATTCGATTTATACCCCGCCCCCACAAATGGGCTCATTTGGTGGTATGTTGTTGACTGAAGACCAAAGAAGACATGACCTAGGTTTTAAAAACAGAGCACAGAAGGGACGCAGCCACTTGGTAGGGAGTGTATAGGTCTGGTACTAACAAGGAAGCTCCTGGTGAGGAAGAGTGCAGAACTTCTTCCTAGCCATGGTCACCTCCCATTGGGAGGCTTCCACAGTTCAGAGTGTTTTCTGTACATGAACAGGAACGTGTTGTTCCCTGTTGCTGATACAGCACAGCTTCCCCATGACAAACTGTCCAGCAGTTTCCTTGCTCCAGTCCCTTGGCAGTGGCCATTTCCCCTCTTCTAGGCCATTGGGGCTTTTAAGGTAAATTTAGCACATAAAGTTACACTATTCATAATAGTATATTATAATAGTATATTAATAGTAAATAATAGCCCCTTCCATTGTGGAGTTATGTCTTTCCCCTTATATCTCCACAATAGAAGGGACTAAAGGCTTACTTTTTTAAAAAATAGAAGCCCAGAATTCAGATAACTTATTACACATATTGTTATAACATTTTATTGATATAACAATATTAAATTGCCAATTCTTAAAAAAATTAATAAGCCCTCTTAGGAGGGGGAGGAAATGGTTGATGGCTGCCATGGCAAGGAAACGGATGCCATACAGGCAGGAGCAGCAATCCTGAGTTTACTGCACTCTTTCCCAAAAATTTGCAGCAAAGTAGGTTTGATCACAGAGAAGGTAGGAAGACCCTGAGAGGAACATGAATGCATAATGATGCTGTGGGGAAGCAGTGGGGGAAAAAAAAACATCTCAGCAGCCTTGAACCTGTGGTAATGTCATGGAATGCCTCTGTCCCTGAGTCCTTTTATTGGACCTAGTATCCTGCCTGGGTAAATAGCGCTTGACGGGACTGGCTATGGGAAAGTAAGCAGAGGACCAGGCAAGTTCAGTGGGCATAGTGAGGATTCATTCTCTCACCCATACACCCCTGTTGCTGTTAGAATCACCAGACATGCACCCAGGAGTAAAAGTAACTTGCTGGTACTGACTCCGTCAGGAGGCTTGAAGGAGACGATGGGAGGTACCAGTTCTTCCTTTGTTAGTTTCAGGGTGTACACCATCCACAATGAGACCAAGTCTGAAACATTATACTTTATATTATTTAATTCAATGTTTTTTATTTCAAGCTATTCAGAATAGTAGTCTAATTCTCCCAAAAACCAAACAAAATGTGGCAAGACATCAGAAGGGGGAAGTGTGCTACCCACATTATACATAATCTCCTCCTTTTTCAGTCTGTCACAATCCCAAGGGTCCTCCTGTCTGTATGCATGATATACCACCATGCTCATGCTGAACTGAGGTACCAGTCCTGGCATCTCCATAAATACTTAACATGACAGGGCATAAAACGAATAAATAAAGATGATTAATTTAGCTTATCACAGCAAGTGTAGGTGATACTTGCTGTGTATGATGATGGGATAACACCAGGCTCTTCAATAGTATTATAAAGGGTGATTGAATATCTGGATTTGTTGCTGCTGCTTAATTACACGTTTATTTTATGAGCCTTTTCTCTAAAGACATGAGTCTACACAATAATGCTGAGGTCTGTATACAGTTTCTAAGACCCAGTCACCAAACCATCCTTTTGTTTACTACAGTACAGAGGGTTTCCATTTTCAGCTCTTCTCACAAACACATTTCCCCGTCTGTCAAAAACTGAAAGGCACTTAGGTATCTTAGTATGTAGCAGCTTGTAGTTCTCTGTCTAATGCTAGAGAGGGTGGTGAGAGTTCTACCATCAACAGAATGCAGGCTTCTGATGTGGGCTGGAACAGCAAAGTGTGTGGGAGAACAGAACTACTTTGGGAGTGCAACCAGAATCCCTGTTTTCTGATGGGAGCTGAGCTCATGCTTCAAATTCAGGGAGGTTTTTGCAGATTCTTTTCTGCTTTGACGAACTTTGGACATGAAAGACATGGTTCTACAAGTCCTCTTAAACTTTACAAGACCTCTCCCCCTCTTCTTACTTCTTGTAGACCTTGTAGATCATCTCCATCAAAAAGTGCAATGTCTACTGAGTCTTGATGGATGCAGATGCATTGACAGGGTGGTAAAAATGCCACTGCCTGCCTGGAGCAGATGGGTGAGCTTGTGCGGTGAATTGCAGAAGCCAGAAGTCTTCTGGTTTCTGTTTTGTGGTTCGTTCCAGTGTTTTGGCAGAGTGGAATGTTACTAAATAAAGTCACGATACTTCTAACTTATATATATATATATATATATATATATATATATATATATATATATATATATATATATATATATATATATATATATATATATATAATATGAATAGTATAACTTTATGTGCTAAATTTTATGTACTGGACTGGATTTAAAAATCTCTGAGTGGAAGGAAAGTATTATGAGTGTTTCATTAATGCTTATTCAGGGGATTGTGCAATATTATAATAAGTTGAGCTAGGAAACAGAAAATTTTCCAACAGGGAATTTTCTGGAAAAAAATCCAGTATTTAATCTTTCTACAGAAAAAAATTCCATTTCTAAAGATCCATTCTTTCATAAATTTAATAACAATGAATGGATGCCATTGCCAATAAAATATTAGGGACAGTTTCACAGTTGCTATTGTTCATTGCTATTGGGTCATAAAATTAACACAAATTACTTTAAAAGTTTGTTAAAAAATGTAAATCAAACAAGTTAATCGGATCACAGTTGGCTTAGGGCATCAGATAATTTTCTCATTTTTTTCAGTTCTGCCTTTTCTGGAAAACCCTAATTACTGATAATAAGTAGATTCAGTGGAAGTTTGTATTGTTCTGCTGAAAAGGTTTCACAATCTCTTGCACAAATAGGCTCGCTTCTCTTGGGCAGTGTTCTAGTATGAGGTATAAAACAGTCCTTCCATAAGGATCCAGCCTGGTACATTTCACACTCTCTTAAAATCAGTTTAGATTTGATAATATTGTTTTACAAACATTTCAGTTTCCCCCAACATTTCGGTGCTTAAAAGAATACAAAAATCTGGGGTTTTTTTCATGATTTCAAAACATCTAGACATTGTGTTTCTTTGCTTGAACACTTCAATAAAATCAACTGTTGAATAAAATTGTAGTTAGCTGTATTGATTCACAGAAAAACTCCAAAAACATACTAATCATACCTTTTTATAAGAACTAACAAAAATACAAAATGTATTACACTGATCTTACATTAGGGTTTAAAAAAAATTAAACTCCTTTAAGAACAGAAATGATTATTGTATTTGCAAGGAATCTCCCTTTCCTTGCTTTGGGGCTTCCTTTCTTATATAACGATAACGAACTTGCAGTATTAGTTTCCCTTATTCCCTTTGAAAAAAAGAGCTGTAGGCTAATAATTTGCCAAATATCTCCTTAGTTAACAAAATAACTTTATATGTTTCATTTATAAGCATGGCATTAGGGTTGGCAGATAGGAAATTCCTGGAGATTTGGTGTGGAGCCATGGAGGGCAGGTTTGGGGAAAGACCTCAGGATGGTATAATATCATAGTGTCCACCCGCCAAAGTAGCCATTTTCTTCAGGGGAACTGATCTATGTAGTCTGGAATTTAGTTGTAATTATAGTGTTCTGAATGTCTCTGGTTAAGCCCAGTTCAGATATAGGTGTGCCCTATATCTGAACTTTCCTGTATCAAATCATTTAACTCCTAGCAAGGGGATAACGTCTTAGTTCATTACTGGGTATTATACCCAAGAAATAGAATTATGGAATCTATGCTTCCATTTTAAGCTTTTATTAACAAAACATAATTATTTAACAATCTTAATATCAACTCAATCAACAAAAAAATCATACCATCCATTATAACTACATAGATCATTAAAGAAAAGCAATTACATGAGTCCAAAAGAGTATCTTACCCAAGATAAGAAGGTCATGGGCAAGGAGCCCCTTTTATGAAGAAGCTCCCGATCAATTCACTTCATAGGGACTCATATTGTTGGCTAACACCAGACAAGGTTATCCATATTTATAACATCTTAACATTTGTAAAAAAATAGTTTATTTTTGCTATCTCTTTCCTTTACCAAGGCTATGTACAATTAGTGATTACAAGTTTCTCATACATATGAATATCTTTTGGCCTTCAACAATACATCTATCCTTGAATAATATTGCCAGCTTCTATGAAGTTAGACATTCCTGCCATTCTCAGACTCTCTCTGCTCCTGAGTCTTAATAGATTGTATATAGTGATACAAGGCAGGCGGCTTGTCTAATCTACACACGGTCATATAACTCTGTTGTTTCATACTCCTCTCCAAGGTGGTTCTATTCTAGGTCTCGAGAGTCCCTTTGTGGCCTGTCTAGTTATGAGGCCAGGCTAGCCCTGTTTCTGTATGCAAGGGAATCTTCTGTGACTTCCTTGGTCATACCCAGCAACTGTTCTCCTATAGTTCTAGATATATCCATGACAACGAGAGATCTCCAGGTCCTGCTTGGAGGTTGGCAAACCTACATGGCATTGCAGAAGCATTGAATTCAACAGCTCCAACAAGTATTTGTGAGGACTTGTGAAGGGAACAGCATGACAACAATAGTAACTTAATCCATTTAATCTCTTGTTTTGACAGCTATTTCAGGCATGTAAAGTAGAAGCATAATTTGGATCTTTTGGGGGTTTATATTTAGGATAATTGGTAAGAATGACCAAGAATTGCCATTTCCGTCATCTATAAAACATGTAGCTGCTTGTTATATAGGGAATAGTTGGGATGTTCAGCTATTTAAAGCACTTCTTTTATCAGTGAACCCCTGACATATTTCCATGGCATAACTTTTCTCATGCCTTGAACAGGGCATATCCAGACTGAGATGCAGTTCTTGATTCATGGTTGTTTTTGAAGTAATATTTATGCATCAAACGAGAACATCACAAATATGAAAGGGAAGGAATAGAATTTGTTTTATGTCAGACTTCAAGTTTTGACATCTTCATAAGAGACTTAAAGCCAAATGTACAGTTGATCTAGAAATACAAAATTTCTGGAAATGTTGAAGCCATGGGAACATCCACCCCCAGAGTTTTTTGGGGGGTTTCTGGGAAAAATAGAAATGTTGGAGACACTTGAAATACATGGAATATTTACATTTCAATCAGCCTACGGTGCAATCCTAACCAAAATCGACTTAAGTGAAATTAGAAGGGAATTACTCTGTTTAGGACTGCACATCTAGACTGACTATACAGCTTTAGTATAAAATAGTTTATTACTTATTGTGTGTAAAATTGTACTATTAAGTATGGAATTTCAAAAAAAATATGTTTCAGTTTCCTACAAGCAAAATTGCAAATGTACTCAATACATGAGTGAGCGAGCATGTGTTGCCAACTGCTTTACTCTGGGCTGCTCTAGCACATGTGTATTAGTTTTTGTCAACAGAGAGGTAAGAGATAGAGAAATTGAACTTTAAAAAATTGCTGTAAACAAAAAAATTATTTGGACAGAAAAAGTCTCATACATCCATTATATGACTACCAGCATATTTGAGTATCAAGACTGCTTCCACACAGGATCGGAAAAAGTTGCCCCTGCTTAGGGTTGCTGGGGAGGCCACCCACTGTCAACCCTCTCCTGGTGGGGGAAAATGAAGAAAGCAATCACCATCACTTCAACAGCATGGCATTGTTTTTGGGGTAAAACCAAAAATGACATCATGCGGTTCTAGGAATCACAGGAAACTCTATGATGCCATGCCAATGATGATGCTTCAGTCTTCTGTTGAGTGCCAAGAAGGTAACATGCAGCCAGTCTGGCACTTGGCCCACTTTGTGACACTTCAGCATGGGCTTCTGTTGCCACCATTTCCGTGGAGTGGGAGAGGTTCCTGGGGGGTGGATACAAACCCAGGTTTCAGTCCTGCCTGGAAGCCTAGCAGCTAACTCGTAATCTGGTGGCACGATTTCCCTTGTGGGCTGTGACAGGAAGGCATCTGGTGCTGCTGGTTCATCCTCAGCAGATGACCCTGCAGTGCGGGGCCCTCCCTGGTCTTGCTGGCCTTCCAAGTCCAAAGCACTTGGGCTCCTTTGCCTCCTCCCCTGAGGACTCTGTGTTGGAGTCACTGAGCCAGTCAGAGGGTCATGACAGGCTTTGTGGAATAAATTTAATTTAGGGGCATAGGTTTATCAGCTCCACCTTGGGATCTTCCATCCCCAGCTGGTGCCCCTCCTACTCACCTGACCAGCAGTGGAAAAATGTGCGTAGCCTGCAGCAAATTGGTGTGTGCGTTTTGTGAGGCTTCTGATGATGTCACTTCCGGTTCAATGAGGTTTCAGCAGGACCAGTTCTTTAGAGAGAACTGGTGCAACCCAACTATCCCACCCTCAGTTTCAAGGTAAGGAATCTAGCAACCCTGTAGGGCAGCAGCTGAAATGGCTGTCCCATGGATCTCCAGCAATCAAATATCTGATAACGTGGGTTCCCACAGGAAAGTTTTCAAACTCCAGACAGATTGGTAGAGATAGTCCTTCAGATTATTTGGGGGAAAAGCTGTTCAAGGCCTTAAAGGTTAAAACCAACACTTCATACTGTAAGCCAGGGCAATTAAGAACTACTTAAAAATTGTTGTTGCCTTTTCTGAGTCTTCAGGGAGATTTTGATATTTAAAAAGAAAATAACAGCTGCTTTGGGCACATAACACTGCAGCTAAGACATTACTTGAATGTTGCTTATATTTTATTTTCCCATACTAGCATACTTTTGAAGCATACTTTTGAAATATAGGACTCGTATACAAAATTGTGAGTCATCTTTGAAGAGTGTTGGTGGATTTTTCCACCCCAGAAGTTATCACTTGTAGATATAAATGGCCTAACATAAAGGGATAATAAAGCACAGGATTGTAGAAAAACAGAATCAGAACCACAGCCTTCTTTTTTAAAAAAATAGTGATGACTATTAATTTATTTATTTGGAATAAGATAGGAATAAATCCATAAGGACATGAAAAGGACCAGCCCACATATATCCTTTATATGTATTTGAACACATGAAGCTCCTTTACACTGTCCCAGACCACTGGCCCATCAAGAGCAATATCATCTGCCCAGGCTGGTAGCAACTCTCCCATGTCTTAGGCTAGGAATTTTCACATTACCTACAGTTTGACCCTTTTAACTGGAGATGCCCCAGGGCTGAACTCGGGAGAACCTTCTGCCTGTAACCAGTTTCTCTACCAATGAGCCTTGGCTCTAATTTTATCTGGAATGAAACTGATTTAGCTTTTCTTTTACCCTCTCATTTTCACTTGAAACCTGCTTGTGCTCTCTTTCTTTGTTATAATTGGAATACATGATCTCAAAGAGGTGCTTTATACCAAATCACACTATTGGTCTGTCAAGTTTGGTGTTGTCTGCTGTGATTAGCAGTAGCTTTCAGGTTTGGCAAACTGAAGTCTTGCACATCATTTGCTACATTTACTGGAGATGCTGGGCATTCAATAGCGGACCTTCTGCATCTGTATGCAAAAAGCATGCCCTACCATGGACCACTGATGAATCAATTGTAAATTATAACAATTTATTTCCTGAGGGAGTGCCTAATTAGCATTTTATACTTTGTAATTAGCAGAGACCACTAATTTTATTTTATTATTTATTTATTATTTGTAATCATTATTTAATACATGTTTTATTACAATAATAAACAATAATTAAAAATGACTTTGATTTGCTACAATGTAAAAAGCAGTACTTACAACAGAGCTAAAAACTAAACCATTTATTTATGCATGAGTGCCTTGAGAGGATCGGCCATCTAGGAGATGACAGTAATTGATTATGCAGCAAACAAAGATCAAAGTGGAGGCCTTGCTAAAGGGACTTCCTGCTAAGTTAAACAAGCAGTAAACTCTTGATACTGGGATAGATTGTTCTGAGGATTATAGCTCTACAGACTGGGGATTTGTGAGATTCATGGGGTGTGATACGATCTGCCCCCCCTTTTTCCTTCCTTCTCTACCTTCCTTCACCCAATCCCTTTATGTCCCAACCTGCTGTGGGCCTCACCTCTATTTTCCCTCCCCT
This sequence comes from Eublepharis macularius, assembly GCF_028583425.1. Lineage (NCBI taxonomy): Eukaryota > Metazoa > Chordata > Lepidosauria > Squamata > Eublepharidae > Eublepharis > Eublepharis macularius. The sequence goes on from NC_072796.1 coordinate 69,641,038, forward strand.
GTCTCCTCTTTCTCCCTACCCAGCCCTCCAGCTTGAGGAACCCGCAATCATTTGGGCATTGGCTAAAGCGGTTAGAGAGGATTGGAGCTCAAAGTGTATGCTTCATGCTTTCTGCTTTAAGCCTTTTGCCACTGTCACCTGTCTGCTGATTGGGGTGGTGATAGAGGAGGAGGGAAAGCCTGTCTTGAGTCCCTATCTCAGCAGCAGGTGGGTGGTAATATCAGTAGCAAGAGGTTTGAAGCAGAAAGCATGGAAGATACCCTTTCTGTTGAATCCTTCCTCCCCTCTGACACCCAGCTGACTGGAGGTGAATGGCTCCATTTGTTGACTTTGTTGCCTCCTCATCTCCTCCATCCCTGCTCCTGCTGGCTGATTTTCCCACTAACCCTCTGGCTATTGCTCTGTCCTTAACCTTGCCCTGTTGCAGCTGCTTTCTCTTCTTGGCTTTTTAAAATAAAACTCTGTTGTAATGCCAACTGTGATTTTTTGAAATCTTGATCAGCATCTTTTCATTGAAATAGCAAAACGGCACTTCTCTAGGGTTTTTTTTAACTTCTACATTTTTTTTCTCCAAGCCTAGGGGGTTTGCCTTGGTTTGCAGAAAAATCCCTTTTCTCAATGCAGCACAGATTTTTGGATTCTGGGACTAGAATGTAGATATTGTACTATGCAGAACCCCTGTTCAGTTCTATTTGTAGCTTAATGTCAGGTAAGGGTCTATAGCAGTACAGAAAAATAGTTTTGTGGAACTATACCATATTGCTACCATAGTACATATGCATATACTACAATATTTTAGCTCATAAGGCTGATTAACCGTTATGTGGTGAATTTCAGCATCTTCACTGATCAGTTTGCCATTTCCTGAAAATCTAGATTTCAGACCCTAGAACACTGAATGAGGAAATTATCAGAAAATCTTTGAGAGATAATAGGATCAACATTGTCTTCTTGGAATATTTTGAGTCTTGGCTTTGTTGCATGCCACTGACTTTTCTAAAATGTAATCAAACTTGGACTGTGACCTGAGGTCACTAGTCTATTTTTTTATATTAAGCTCTTTTTTCATGTCCCTCTCCCCTCTGCCCTACAGCTTTTAACCATTAGAGCAGCTGCTTTTCAACTAATTTCCCCTCCATCCTCAGAATATCACACACTATGATAAAGAATGGTTAAAAATAATTGTGATCTACATAAAAACAGAAAAGTAAATATAGTGGGGTGGGGCACAATTCAGACATTATTTGTGACCCTGTGAGGTTTAGTCATCATCTCTCTAGGAATCTGTTCATCTGTGGATGAAACCTGCAGATTCGAAATGCAGCACAAAAGCTGGGCCTTGTTATTCTTCCATGCTGAAAGGATTATATGGATTAGTGCTCTATATTTCTAACATAAACTTCTGATGGCAAGAATTCTTGCTCACTGTTACTCATATGTGATCTTCACCCATGTTTTGGTACACAGTTGTTATTACCTCTTACGTTTTCCCACCACAATTCCAACCTATTATATCACCATTTATGACTGATTTTTCTGGATTCTCCTGCTGGTTTAGACTCAGACCGATTCTTCAGTTTTGGCTTGATATTTGTCTTGATCAGATACTGTAACTGGATTCTTTACCTGAAATGACAATTTTGTCCCAAGACAGTGTTCTTTTTCCTTTCTGTTGTATGCTTCATTGCTTCTGTATCATCACCAGTGCTACAATGTTAAATTTTCAGCAATTGTGTATAACACAGTGAATGACATACAAAACAGTGTCATTACTAAATTACTAACTTGATTGTTTCTTCTTTTTTATGTGCATTTATGACTGGTCTACTATTGCAATATGGACATTTTCAATGGTCTGATGATGGTCATCATATGGATAATTTTGGTAAGTTATGGAAAAGTTTAATGATCTAAAGATATTTTTATTAAAAAATGAAACAGCTTTTTAGATGATGTAATTAAAAAGGATATGTGGATTTCAGTGTCCAGTGATTTTCAGTCCATATGCAACTATTGAAAGCCAGTTTGGTGTAGTGGTTAAGTGCGTGGGACTCTGATCTGGAGAACTCGGTTTGATTCCCCATCGCTCCACTTGAAGCCAGCTGGGTGACCTTTGGTTAGTCACAGGCTCTAGGAGCTCTCTCAGCCCCACCCACCTCACCGAGTGTTTTGTTGTGGGGATAATAATGACATGCTTTGTAAAGCGCTCTGAATGGGCATTAAGTTGTCTTGAAGGGTGGTTTATAAATCGAATGTTGTTGTTGTTGTTGTATTGGATTTTTCACTTTTTTGTGTGTGATGACACTGGCAAAGCTGAAGCCAATGGACCAAACCCAAATAAGCAATTAATATAGGTATGCAGGCCTAGACATGCATTTCACTTCTGGACTGGGAGCTATAAGCATAAATTAGATGTCTATGTAGATACACATATTGGTATCTGTGCTAGCATGCAGACTTACTGCACTGCTTCGAACATGCCTTTGAATTTGTATTTTTATCAGTTAATTGCATGTTCACCCATTTTTATGAGACTAGAGTAACTTTAAAGACTCAGTTTTGCTGTATGTGCTAGTGAAACATTTCAGCTTTTGGTTCAGTGGGAAATTCGGTGAATTTTAACTGCTGTAAATGTTGGTGCTCTGTTATCTCTGTTATCTCATAAGCATGATTAAGATCTGGGGAGAGAAAACTCCCAATATGTATACTGTGGTTAAGCAGAAACCAGTGTTCCATTTGAACCAACTGCTGGAGAACTTAAAAATTGTTGTTGGGGTGCTGCAAGTGCGTTCTGAATAGAAAAACTCAAGTGCGCATGTAGTTCTGGTATGCAGATATAAATATAGGATCGCACCACCAAAGATGTCCAGTTGTTAAAACAATTTTAATTTAGAACTCATTTATTAGAAATTTGTGTATGGCAAGGATAACAAAATTATTGCAGTTAAATATTTTACAAAATTGATCCATAATTTTTTCACAAAAGATTGAACTTCAGATTCATTCTGAAATGATAACAGTTTGAATACTATACTCTGCGAGTTCAGGAACTCTTGTGTTTCCTCCATTGAGCTGATATCTGAGCTTATAACACAGTCCTGTGTTTAAAAATAAATACTTTAGGCCAATCAGTGTCCAGAAAAGTGGCTGCAGTTTTTTTGTGGTATTGAGAATTTGAAAATCTGTACAAATAGAAGTATTTTGTGCTGTGCCTTCTCTAAAACACTCTTTTGGGGCTGTTACTTTTGTATGATTTAAGTACATGTCATGGATGCCCAAAACAGAGGAAATTTCACTAAAGGGCATTTCTCTCATTCACTAATGAAATAAAAATAGCTGGCAAATGGGAATAGCTGTTTGTGTGTTGATGCAGTAGTTTTCTGTGAACTGTTCTAAACATACATAAATATTGCTACAGGGTGATCTTTATTATATTAGATTCAGTTAATTGGGTGATTAATGTATGTGCCACAAACAAATGATTTTCTTCTTGCTGGCTAAAAGCCAACGAGAGGAGATTTCAGATGCATACATAAGGACTTACCCTAAGGAACTATAAGACTACTTAATCCTTTCAGACCCCAGCTCTCATGTTGGAGAGCTGTTTGTCTTATGGCAATTATATAAGTTCATGGATCTGGAGCTTAATGATGCTCATCATTTTTTATATGACCTTTCATGCTCTCTGCACATATGTTGCTCGTGCTTGCTTTAGGATGCAATCTAAACTGATTAAAATCAATGGGAGTTTTGCTGTTAACTGCAATGGGATGTCATTTGCTCCTTTAATCATCTTCCTTGACCCCTTCTATGGGAATTGCTGTTATTCTGACGTATGGCTTGAAATGCAGTTTAAGTGGCCTTCCTGCTTGACTGGTGCTAGGTAATTTCATAACTGAATAGCAGTGAGCTCAGTAAGTGAACTGCTTCAGATTCTCCTTTGAAGCAAAGAAGGCTTGATCGGCTTGAGAGAATAATGGCTCCTGAGCTCAGGAATGTACATGTTGCATATTACTCTATTGGATGCGCTTGAGTAACATTTATTAAGTCCAAGAGTGGTTTCAGTGTTAAAATTTCAGCTGACTGTGTTTTTTTTTAATGTTTGGAATGATTCTGCAATGGATTGTGGTACCTAAATTTATTGTTCCTGCTTTGTTTAAAGATGTATACACACACAGTTGCACTGCACATTGTGTTAATGTCAAATCAAAGAATTGCCAAAGTCAGTTATTTTGCCACCTTATATTTGGGCTGAATCCAATGCATATTGTAGTCTTCCTTCATTTAATAAGCAGATGCAAAATTAATCTTAGAATTATATTTTTCTTTCTGTAATATTAGAAATGCATGTCATGTGTAGAGCAATAGAACAAAAATATTGAGATTAGAGGAGTCCCAGGCTTAGATGACAAGCTAGGCAGCAGGAGTATGTTCTGTGTCTGATAACGGTGAAGTTCATTAACAGAGCTGAGAGAGGTTAACTGTAATAACCACATGCATTCAATGGAAATGTGATAAGACCAGTTACACAACAGAAATGGGACTGGCTGCAGTATCATTTCAAACCACCTGGAAGCCTTGATTTATTTGACTGCTCTGTCTGCTCCAAGTCCTGCCGATATAGGCCTACCTGTAGTCTGAAAGTCATTAGTAGAGGTTTTGCACAGTGATTGAAATGCAGGTTGCCTACGCTGTCATCTTTGCCATGGATAGTGGTTTGTAGCAACTTTGCTTCATCTGTTTTGAAAGCTATACAGCATGATAGAGAATCTAGGCTAAGAAATTGGCAACTTATCTAGTCCTCTTCCCTTTCTCAGCCCATCAAGCCACAAGATTCCATGTTCCATGTGAGTAAATTCCTAGAGTGAGATGATGATCCCTACTGGCATTATAGAATTAATTCTATGCTACATAACTAGACTATACGGCAATCCTCTTTTCTCCTTTCCTGAACACTGAACAGAGCTTGAAGGTCATTCATAGTATGATACAGTGTGGCCAGCCTAGATTTTCTTGCACCCAAATCTCATGGCATGACAATGGTGGCTATTCCCATTCTAAATATGTCTCTTCTGAAAAATCTTGTGCATACAAAAAAATGCTATTTCAGAGTGACTTTTTGCTTCTCTTTTCCCTATGGAATGTCCTGAGAGACAAATCTAGTAATCCTGAATGGAATGTCAAAGTCTTCCACCCGTCCCTTCAATTTAAGGCTCTCCTTCTTTCTCTCTTTCCTCCCATTATCCCATTTGCTTCCACGCACATATCAGCTTGATGCTCGTCACCTTGTGACCATATCCTGATCATATATGTAAGCAATAAATGACATTAAGAAAAAAGCAGTGGACTGGTTGGGTAGGCTGCAATCTCAGAACTTTTGAAGAGACAGAGCCCAAGTGTCTTGTTGCTCTTTTTAATGCTTGTGCTCAGTTGCCGGCCAGCCCCAGAATTATATTTCAGTTGTATTTAAAGAAATCCAACTGGTCCTTTAGCTATTACCACATGTAGTAAGTAGGCAAATCATACTGAAAGATTTTCATCCTTTTATTTTATCATTTCTTTTATATCTATACAGATCAATTGTTTGCCTTTGTCCCCCTCCTTTTTTTTTTTTTTTGTTTAAACCGGAGCTATTCATTTTGAGTTGTTGGAGGGATAATAGTGCTGATGAATGAGTATTTAGTCTGTCACATAACGGCTTAGCTTTAAAGAGAATGAAGCAAAGAAAATTACAGTGGCAAAGGTTTCTAAATTATACTTGCACAGGAAGATGTTCATGATAAGGAAGTACTTAAATGGTGCTATTTGGAAAGAAACTGCAAACTATGGCCTGCACTTTATGTGTCAGCAGAATGAGGAAACAATTTATTCGTAAGGTCAGGAGCCCATTGTAGGTGCTAACAAAATAAGAAGTTTTCAGGGCTAATTTCATGACTACTAACCTTTGTGCCTGAAGCAGTGTCCTGTTTGTGGAGAGGGGAGGTCGGACTGCCCTCAGCCCTTCATGTTCTGTTTTAAGATACTACTGTCTTATGCAGCATATAGTGCACATTATGTGCTAAAATGTGTAACAATGCCCTGGCACCATTTTCTTTTTTAAAGTGCAAAAAACTGCTTTCGAAGCAAAGGATTCAGAGGTGTATAAGATGTGTTTTGAATACTATGGGAAGAAGGCAACTTAGAGAGGACTCCATGGAGCAGAGAAATGGCAGATAGACAAATGTTAGGGGATCCACTCTACACACAGCACTTTCTCACATTAAATTTTCCCTTCAGACTGACTTGCTTTTTTTCTAAAACAGACAAAGCCCCAAAGATGTTCAAACACTGTTGCATGTGTTAGTGTGTAGCATGTAATTAGCCCCTGGAATTACATATTGCAGTTACTCCAAACATGGCACCATCAGTGTGTTTCCTGATGCCTGCTTGCATCCTGAGTCTTAGGGATAAAATCCAACAGGCCTTGACTGGAACAAGGGGGAAAAATGGAGCTTCTGGTTACTGTTTACCAGTTGCCTGATTAGGTAAGCACTGAGCTCATCCCAGGCAGGTGCATTACAGCTTGTTCACATCAGACATAGACTTTCTTGTGACTGTAGGCTTAGCAGCTTCTTTTTGTACTCATGCACAACTCTCCCCTTTCTTCAGAAATTAAAACACTGTGTCTGCTAAAGGAAAAAGAGCCAATTCCTGTGATCCTTTTTTTCCTGTGTGCAGATGATGCTTCAGAAGCATCAATCTTACTGCTAACATGTTTAAGAAGCCACTGCCTCTGTCACTGGAAGACACTTGGCTTGGAGCTCCTCAATAGATTGGGCATCCCTGCCATATTGTAATGCTGCTGGAGGTACACCACATTAGAGGTTCTCTATTTGTATTTAGTGGCAGCTCTACCATGATTTGATCAGAGAGAATACCATTTTATTTGCTGCTGTACAAGCTTCTGTTTGGACCATAGCAATGAATATAAGTTTGTGCAAGAACTGTCCCCAGATCTTCTTTCTAAGATTGTCTTGTTGTTACCTGGATGAGACTCCTTGTGAGTAAGAGGGGGGGATTAGCGGCAAGGAGAAGGCTTTTCAAGAGAGGTAACAAGTGGGACCTCCACCAATTTTTATGGGGTCCCCTCTCCAAGGAAACTGATGAGACTGGTGGTCTTCAGTAACGAGTAGTTTTTAATTAAAGGAGAAGATACACACACACACAAGTAGTAAATGGTTTACACAAGCACACAGAGTCCTAGGAGATTATCCAGAGGTAGGAACAGAGTGAGAGATTCAGGGTATATTTACCTATCCATGAAGTGGGGAATAGAATAGAGTAGTCCACGGAAAAGAGGGCTTCAAACGGCTGACGTTCTCAACCAGGAAAGTCTTAGGAAGGGAGACCGTATGGGTATAGCACTCAGATCCAGGAAGTGTGCACAGTCTGAATGGGGCAAGAGCCCTGGTTTTTATAGGGCAAAACATGTCCTGAGGCTGGGGAGCCCCCTCAGCCATTGGGACAAAACTGTAAAGGTCAGCCCTTGAGAATGACAAAGGTTTGATTACCTTCAATTGGTGCTGTCAGGGTGTGACAAAAAAGTAAGATTGGGTTTTCCTGGTGCTTGACAAAGAAACGGTTGCTAATTAATGTTCCCAGAGGTGGACTGATGAATTTAGATCTTGATTAGATGTTCTGAGGAGTGTAACTTAGCAGAGCTGATTGATAGTCCTATGAGTCTGGGGTGGGATCTCATCACGGAAAGAAAGGGAATCAGAAAGTGGGGTGATGATGCAATGAGAACCTTTGTTGTCACAACTGCACGTCCGCAGCTTGGAGGGGCAGGAACTAATCACGCCCGATCCTTGGCATTTGCATGAACATTCCATTCATGACTCACTTTCCCGGGTAGGACTTGGCAATGTTTTTGCTTAGCTGGCTGGAATTTTCCTAATGCAGATCAAGCTGCATTAATTCGGGTTCTATAATTTTTATATCACAGGCTTCTATTAAACATGGAGGAAGCTGAGGTCGACTGCTCACATTGTGTCAATGGCAGAGTAGAATGAAGTTTCTGCAACTTGTGATATAAGAGGTTTGAAGTGACGAGCATTGGGAAAAGTATTGGTGATCATGATGTATATTTTCATGCATTTACGTTCCTGAATCAACTGAAGTATCTTTGCAATTGGATAATATGCTAGCACCAAGAGAACACAATAGTAGGATACAATCTTACAGTTATTTTCTAGTATAGGGAATCTTCGTGCCTCTGCGGCTGGAGTATATAAATTATCTGACAACCATGGATACGTAAAGCAGTGGAGATTCTTTGTGTGATACAGTAGTAAACTATCTTTTTCCTTTACAAAGTAGTTCCTAAGCTTGACGAAGACAGTAGAGAAAGAGTGCCATTAAACTGTAATGAAAGTCTAAGGAATCCTTATGAGGATAATACACATTGCATATATTATGTAGTGAAAAAACTTAGTTATCACTTCCATCTATAAAATACTTGTTAACAGAAGTAACACAGCATCCAAGCAACACAGCATCCAAGCAAAACTTAAAAAGTGAAGGGAGGGGAGAACTTATCTATACTCATCTTGACTTGGGGGCCTTCCTCCTCCAGAATCCCCCACTTAAATTGCAGAAAAACTTAAAGCAATCTGTCTGCTCAGTCACAGTGTTGCAAAGCATCTATTGAATTTGCAGGAAAATGTAGCAGCATGTTTCACAAACTCCCATCTTCCAGTGTAGCTTCGTTTTCTTTGAGTCTTCATTCAACCCACTGCCCATATATAACTAAGGTTCTAATGAGATCGATGATCAGATCTACTCTGATTTTTATGACCCAGAATCTAGGGTTCCCAACACTGCCTCAGCAAATGCTGGGAGATAGTAGGGGAGGCTGGAGAGGGGAAGATGTGATGTCACTTCCAGATGACACTCTAGGCTGTGTCTCCTATGGAGTTGCCACCACTCTGAGAAAAATAAAATTAAAAAATGTCTGTTGGCTAACACTGTGATGTCACTTCCAGGTTTTTTCCAGAAGTGATGTCAGTCCTCTCTAGGAATTGCCAAAAACTCTATGCACATTGGCCCAGGGCTTTTTGTCTGGGGAAAACGGTGGGGGAACTCTCACCTGGGGTAACTCCCGGGACGAGGGGGCACACTTCTCACTACATGTGCATGTGTGCAGCACATGAGTGCTCCCATGGCTGCGTGATGACATCACTTCTGGGAAGTGATGTCATCACACAGGCTGTGGCTGCCTTGGGAGCGCTCCCGTGCTCCATGGTAGGGCCTGATTTGGTTCAGAGAAGGCTAAAATTGGCCCAGAATGGGCCACTCCATCGTGGGGAAGAACTCCCCTGCCTGGCAGTGTCTGGATCTGAGCCGTTTTCAGACCAAATTGGGCAAAACTGGGCCCAAAATGGCCTAGATCAGCCTAGAACAGGCTGCTGCCACATGGGAGAGTACTCCCCTGCCCAGCAGCGGCCCAAACCTGGCCATTTAGGGCCAGATACCGGCCACTTTGGGCCAAAAATGGGCCCAAAAGGGGACCAAAATGGCCAAGATTGAGCCTGAAACGGCCAGTATCAGGCTGCTGTGGGGCAGGGAAGTGTTCTCCTGCCCAGCAGAGGCCTGATACTGGCCATTTGGGGCCCAAATTAGGGGGCCAAAATGGCCAAAGCAGTCCTGAAATGGCCCAGATTGGGGCTTGAACAGGCTGCTGCTGGGCGAAGGAGGGTTCCCCCACCTGGCAGTGGCCCAATCCTGGCTGTTTTGGGCCCTAAATGGGCCAAAAATGGCCAAAGTGGCCACAAAATGGTCCGGATCAGGGCCAAAATGGCCCAGAAAGGGCTGCTGCTGGGCAGGGTAGGGTTCTCCCACCCGGCAGCAGCCTGTTCCAGGCCATTTCAAGCTCAATCCAGGCTCAAACGGGTATTTTATAGAGGTGCCGGAATGTCCTCCGTTGGCCCAAATGGCCTGGAACGGGCCAAAACAGCTAAATGGGCCCCAAACGGCTGAAACGGTCCTGAAACGGCCTGAATTGAGCCCAAGTCGGCCTGGAACGGCCGCTGCCAGGCGGGGGAATTCCTAAAGAAGTGTGATGTCACATCTGAGTTTCTCTGGAAGCGACATCATGCCATTGGCTGACAGCCAACCTTCCATGTTGCTGCCTCCCGGTCTCCTTTTTTAAATTAAGAGTTTTGTATAATAAAGTATAAAAAGACAGTTACACAAAAACTAACCAAACAAAAGATTAGCTAACAAACAAACAAAAATAACAGAACATAAAGACAAAACAGAAAAAACAAAGAAAAAATGTATAAACTAAAAGAAGGCTTCTGATTTTCTCTGTGGAAAATGTAAGTATCATTTTCAAATTTTCTCTTACTCCATGTATGAGTAAGCCTCCTGGTCTCCTGATGGTTGCCAGGCTCTACTCCCTTAGTCTCTACACTTCTCAGTTCCTCAGGGTCAGGGAACTGGGGCTGGGGACAGGTAGTTTCCCACCCCAGGTAGATAAATAGAAGGCTTCATTTAGTTAGGTCTTAAGGAGCCTCAGCATGTCAGCCAAATATCATACTTGTATTTACAGTTGTTTGGCCTCTAGTCAACAAGTCGTTGGAGCAGCCCAATGGCTTTCTTTCTAATCTGAACAAATCATGCTGAAAGTAAAACTTAAGATATATGGAGCTTAGAATAGCACTAGACTTGAACTGCTGTTGCCTTAAATAAACTCTTTTGTAGAGTCTTTCAATACAAAGGGTTCTGTATTGCCCTTACCTGTATTTATTGTTATGCAGGAAAAGAGATCTTGTTTTTGTTCTAAATCACATGAAAGTAAGTTAGGAGAATAGTCTGCTAATAAACCTTTGTATAAAAGCAGTTGAGTTCCCCCCCCCACCCAAATCCATGGCTAGTGCAGCCACTTAATCCATAAATTATTATTATGCCTTTTCTCTCTTTCCAGGAAACACAATAATTGAAAACTTCTGCGCTTCTTTTAATGTATAATGAAATTTGATGCCTTCTCCTGTTCCTGTAGATTCTTGCTTCCGGAACTGTATATTTAGGTTCCATGGCAATTACAGGTTGGTGTAGTACTTGCCTGAACAAAAAAATTAACATGAATTTAACACACTATTCATATGGCAAACAGGGAACCCTGCAGTTACTTTTCTGTGTTCTGAACAGGTTGTTTTATAAAGACATGAAATATAAGATATTCAGTCTTAGGTCTGAATTCCATGCAGTAGCAATGGAAGGTATTGGCCAGGGTGGTTTGTTCCTGCTTTTTCTTCCTCCAGAAGCTAGCTGTGCACACCAAAAAGGTGGTTGGGGAAACGTGGATAAAATTCATGCAATATGCAAATTCATGCAATAGTTACTCCAGCCTCTTATGCCAGAGAAAGGCTCCTTGTATAGGGGAAAGATGAATAGGATCCAACCTGAAATTTGAGACAATCTAGTGCAGAGGCAGATTTACCATCTCAGTGACAACTAGGCCATAGTTCACTACCTCCATGTTTGTCTTAATCCTGATAGTGCCAATTGCAGAGACCTGTTCTAGAGTCTGGAGTCAGCATCAGACAGTGTTCAAAGGTTGAAGTAATCTGCGCCTGTACAGCTGTCAGCAGAAGTGCATCTTGCATTGATTAGAGCATGTTAGACTTTCAGACTATTTTATTGTCTTCTGAACATACAAACAGACTGACAAAAATTATAAAACCAGCAAAAGCACCTGAATAATGAACAATGTTATCTGCTACTGCTTTCTAGCTGTACTTTACATCTTGCCACGAGTTATTTCTAGATTGGGTTGTTTTTTTTGTGATGCATCTTGAGGTTAACTGGATTTATCCGGTAGCAGTGAGTGATAGCTCTGCTTGGTAACTGATTGATTAGTTCTTTATTGTCTCTCTTACACAAGAGGAATTACAGGCACACTAAGACAGAGATCCAACAGCAGTTATTAGCCACTTGCCTTGCAATCCAAAACAACTTGCGTGAAAATAAACGTGGTCTGATTCCACACTGGGGAGGGGGCGGGGTGTCCATGGAATTCATTTTGCCAGTGCAAATGTTGTTTAGTTTGCACTTCCAACAGCAATTCCACACAGGAGGAGGGTGACTGTTGAAGGGTAATACAATACTATAAAATACAAAACCAAGTATTTAGATAGTGCTGCTCCAGATTAACACAATACTTAAATCAACTGATGATACTAATTTCTGGAAGGTACGATGTGTGTATGTTCCAGTATGGTCATCATCAATATTGAAAAGACTAATTGGCCTCCCACTGCTTGGGAAAGAGGAGAGAGTACTTCAGGAACTTTTCAAATGCTAGTTATAGAGCACAGAAAAAACACGTGACAAGTATATTGTCATAATTCAGTAACAGAACTGCGTCTGATAATGCCCGGAAGGTCTTTTGTTGTAATTATCCTGGTGGACATGGTAGTTACGCTAGCCTTTTTGCTTCTGATGCTGATATAATATCGCACTTGGTAACGTTTTTCTATTGAGGGCTCATTATAAGAAGTGTTTGGGTCAGTAAATTGTTGAGTTAGTGGCTTGGCTTGAACAGAAGTGGTAATGTACTGAGAAATATGTTTTGTGGCTATGTGTCTAATTTACTTGTACGGTTGTTTCAGTGTAGCATTATCAAATGGCCTTTTAAAAGGTTGTATGTTAAATACCTGCTGCTGCTGCTTATTTGGTTGATATAGTTTACAAAAATGGTCATTTTCCACAAGGAACATTTCATTTAATTTTTTTAAAACGCTTGGGATAAGTATAGTTAGTTATTAATAATTAGCTTGAATTTTTAAAAAATGCTGACTAAATATGGCAGCAACTTTTAAGAAGTTATTTACATATTTGCCTTTATATTGAATTTTAGTAGATGGGCTCCCCCTAGTGTTTAAATAGTAGGATTAAAATAGTTAGGTTTTTCTTGATATTCTTGTGATTCAAGCCAGGGAACATGTGCATATACGCAAAATCAGTTGTTCATTTAATGTATAATTTCTCACACATTTTCTGGGTGTAATGATGCTGGCTGCAATTTTGACATTGAAGCTAACATCTCAGAGAAATTCAGCAGGAATTTACTACCTTTTTGAATACAGATAGAGCACATTGGTATGCCGTTATCAAGACGGCTATGATAAATATTTATACAACTTGATTTTCAGCTAAAGAAAATCATTTGCTAGTTTAAAGAAACAATAAATGCCTTTTGTGTTGGAAAATATTGGAAAACTCTACCTTTTATGACATTGTGTTTGAGGACAGAGAAACCCAACCTCTATATCGCTACTTCTTGTGCTCACTTCGGAAGCATATATACTATAACTGGAACAATTACCATTTGTTTACTTGCTCTAAATGCATGAAGAAAACTCAATTTTTCTGAAAGGATTGAGTGTATTAGTCTAGTTTGCAAAGAAAAAGTTAGGGTTTTTTTGGCAACTGATAATATTAAGGTGAGATGACATTACATGTAGCTGGTTTTGCCATGTTCCAGCAAAGCAACATCAAATGTATTTTTATTCTCATGTTGTTTATTGTTATGTGTTTCATTATCTGTTGTTATGTAACTACAAAAATACTCCTTTTGCATTTTATTCTGTCTTGCTATTTTAGCATGCTGGTTATTGGTACCGTTTATGATTAAACAAACAAATCGATTATATAAATTGAGAGTAGGTATAGAGGTACATGATAATAATTGTGGTAATAATAAATGCTGATATTTTGCTGCTGTTACACTGATATGTGTATTCTGTGTAGAAACACAAGGGGAAAGGAAGATTTTCTTGGGACTTCATCCAAATCTTCCTTTCTTTCCTGCTCTTCACCTGACAGATGACAGGTCTAGCATCTGCATAATTTTTGTGGATTCAAGAATTGCACATTAAGGTCAGAGCCAGATTTGGGTCCAGGAGCACCTCAAAGGCCAACTATCTTTTATCAGCAATGCCTGAAATCGTTACTTGTATCTGTAAACAAGTCTTAACAGATACTTTACAATATGTCGATGTTTAGCATTCTTTTTTAAAGAAGTGACTCATGCAAACATTTTCTATTATTTTGACATATCTTTAGAATCTATAAAAATAGAAGCTATTTGGATATTAGTATTTTTGTTTTTCACATGGAATTTTTACCTATATATGTTTTACTTATGCAGGAGACATTTTTAAATTGAACAACTTTTATAGGAAAAAGGCCATAGACAGTGGCTATTTCCATACAGCCCATTGTCCTCGCCTTTTCCTCACTTTAGGTGTGTGTTTTGCTAAATCGCCCTGACAACTCATCCTTCACATGCAGTACCCACAAGCGCTTACCTTGGGTTGTGAGGTTGCAGGAAAACCTTCAAACAGGGGACGCTGGGCACTTTCATCATCATAGACTAAAAGCACCTGTTCCCTTTTTAATTTTTTTTTAACTTTGCAAATGCACAATCACATGCAGCTACTGTTGCAAGCAGACTTCTGCAGCTGAACGGAAATGTGAAGAAGGAAAGGCAAGATCTTTGGGGGAAGAACTGGGCAAAGATTGAGAGGAGGAGGGAGTATCTTCAGAAACGCTTCAAATTCATATGTCAGAAAACGCAAAAAAAACCAAAACCCTCCCGCTGGAAACCCACAACAACAACAAAACATCAGAGCAAGTGCAGTCCCAGTAAATACGCAGAAAACCTGGTAAAAAAGCAATATACACATGGCTGGCAAAAGATAACGTGTGCATGCTTGGTGAAAAGCTGCCACAGTTCCGAGGGTGAATCGCACCTCTAAGGATGTGCAGAAACAAACATGTCAGGTGAAATGTTAATATTAAGATTTCTTAAGCTTTTAGTTTACCTTGTATTTGACTGGTTGTTTAAGATACTTTCAGCATGTGCAGGAGCACCTCTTGTTTCAGAAGACATATACATAGAAATTCTCAGGCAGTTTCTTGCTTCCTAATGGACCATTGTGCTCCATATTAGCCATTTTACTATAACTGTTTGCAGCAGTCAGAAATGCGCTGGGCTCCAAATCAATCTGGTTATAGGTCTCTTTTGCACTTATGGTTTAAATTTCCATTTATGAACATTTGCCTCAATTGCAATGGCTTTGGCATGGCACTGCCACTTTCCACACTGTTGAGGTAGTTTAGATTTGGCGTCTTTTCATTTTAGATGGGCTTTGAAGGCTTAGTGCAGTTTTGGGCTTTCAGGGCCTTTTTTAAAACTGTGAGCATGCATAATAACATTGCAATGTTGGAAACCCTCCCCCCCCCATATTTGCTGATTGGGTAGCCCACTGGAGAGGCAATTGGTGGCGGAGTTTTTGTGCTTGTTCCACTCTCATTTATTTTTGTTTAAAGCCAAGCCAGGAAAGGGTTAAAGTGCTTCTGCTTCATTTCCTCCTGGCAGCTTCCCTGCCACTTTGATTTGCAAACTGCTGGGCAAAACACTTTGTTTTTTAAAAACAGCTCTTTGGAATTAGCAGAAGACACCAGGAGGGAGGGGAAAACAGCCATTTAACCCTTACCTGGCTTTTAAAGCCAGCAGGGAATAAGCAGCAATGTTAGGAATTGTTCCTGGCTTTGGGGGAAAAAGAGAGAGAGCTTACATACTCAGGAGGAAGGAAGCAAATGGAGAAGCACCTTATGACCCTTTCCTCAGTTTACTGATAAAAATGGCAGAAAAAGAGTTCAGAGAGCTGAGGAGGGTGGGAGTGGTTAATTCCACACAGACCAATCAGCTCCTGGGGAGAAGAGAAGCAGAAGGGGAGTATAGAGTTCTCACTGACATTAATCAGGCTAGATGTGACTTGGCAGCAGCTTCAAAAATAAAATCGTATTATGTCTGCAGTTGGAAAAATCAGGGTTACCGTGGGCAAAAATCAGTTCTGCATCCCATGATTACCTCACAAGTGTGGAACTCCTGCAAACATGGGAAGCAGAACAGATACTGAAGCACTTTAAAGTAACAGTGTGAAAAGCACCGTAATTAAGGATTTTCTTTTTTTACATGTTTAAGAAGCAAGTGGCTATTACGGCATTTGGATAGTTCCCGTCTGAATAAATATCTGAAAAATAGGTATTTGCATCTGCCAAAGCCTGTCTTGTGCAACTCATGTTCCCACCAGTTCTGAGTGCCTCCCCGATGGCTGCTGTCACCATGGCTATCTCACAAGTGGCCATGGGGGGAACCTGCCCAGAAAGGGAGATAGAGGGGGAACAGAAGATCTACTTTCCCCCTCTTCCTCCTCTGCTAGAGGCAGTATGTCCCTCTTGGGCCTACAAACACTGTACCCATGAAGAAAGCTCCTCTCTCCAATGAATGAGTTGGTTGGCACTCTTGGTGAGGTTGCCTTTGATAGGTGGATCATGCATGGTCAGCAACATGTAAACTTCCTGTGTGGTGTGACGTTCCAGGCAGGATTCCATGCCCCCTTGCAGCTTCTGCACCAGTGCAAGCACTAAGACCATGTCTGCACATCCTATGCCTGAGTCCAGAAAGGTGGCTGTCTTCCCCTGAATATCAGAGGAATGATGAGACCCAAGCTTGCTGTGTCAGACCAGAGAGCCTTGGTGAACTCCTTAAAGAACTTAAGGACCTCCACCATCTGAGAGAGAATCAGCTGAGCTGTCTCTCCACCTGCACAGTGGTGGCCTCTGAGGCCATCATATCTGGGACCTTTTGCTCCACCGTATGAAAGCAGAATGTATATTTTTGCCCAGAAATTGATGAACCTCTGTTCAGGCACAGAATGGCCATGCCCATATAACCTCCCTAAGGAAAGGATTCTTTCTACCCAGAATCTTTATCAGGTCTATTCAATGAGGGCTTCCATCCTGGAAAGAATGCACTGTTGGTGTATATCTAAAGCCACGTTCACATGGAGCCTTTAATTTCGACAAAAATTGACACATACATGTGACATGTTCATTGCAATATTAATGGTATTACATAAGAAAAGGGTGACTCATTAAATGTTAGTAAATACTATCCTTGTATTATTTCACAACAGAAAATAAAAGTCACGAACCACAATATTTACACAGCTGCAAGTCTTTTATGTTAAGTCTAATATGTCCCTTTTGTGGAACCATATTATATCCCTGCCATAATTTGTAGATAAATTCATCTGTCTTATTGCATCTAAACAGCATTAACTGTTCCCTGCTGCACTCAAGAGATCTGGACAAACCATATTCTAATGAATAATTTAAACCTTGGACTGATATTTATTATTGTAACGAATACATTATAGATGCAGTATAATGACAAAGTGAAGTTCTGATGATTCATTTGCACCCTAGAATAAAACACAAAGCCAGGGTTATTGACTAAAATAGATCAGACCTTTGTAAGATAAAGAATAGTGGACTTTTCTTTGACTGTGTTGTGGCGGCGGGGGTGAGGTGGGGAGTTTAAAGCTCTCTTCACAAGCACGAGCTAAGAACAGCAATATGACAACCAAGTAGTTGTGATGTTTATATTTGTTCCTCAGAAGCACAAGAGAAATTCTTTAAGCCTATGTTTGGCAGGTCGAGACCCAATCTCAGTAAACACAGTGTGGAAATAATATAGAAGTCCTTAGGCCAGTGGGTTTGCACAGAGATCTGTTCAACTGTCCTAATGTCAACAGTTGTAGCCAAGGGAGTTCGCAAGTGATCTAGGATGTCCATGGAAAAAGTTGCACAGAAGTCAATCATGGCTTTGTAGTTGCCCTCTAAACCCACTGGCATTTCTGGACAGTTTTTTCCCCCAAGTTAGTCCCACACTGCGGGTAAATACAGTAATATAATGTGAATGTGATCAGAATATGAATGCACCTTTCAAACACCAGATCTGGATAGCACCTTGAAGCTGTGTTCTTTAAGGAAATTCAGCCCCTCCAGAAAAAGATGTCTCCCCAAGCCTTGACTAGCCCGGCACATATGGATTGAGCAGCAACTTTTTGGCTTTCATCCAGTACATTACTAACTCCAGGCATCTGCTCAGAACATCAGCTGCCTCACCAGGTGGAGTCGCTAATGGAGTGGCTGAGGAGCAACAAAGCAAAGATCAAACTGGTCAGGAGACTGAAGAATTCTCTTTCAATTCTCTTTCTCCTTCTTACATTGTTTATGTAGCAGCTTCCCAGATTATTATTTTTCGGACTACTTACATCATTTTCCTCTCCTCCACTTTATCGTCAAAACAACTCAGCCTTGAGCTAGGCTAGGTTGTGTGTGTGTGTGACTGGCCCAAGGTCTCCCATCAGATGTCTGGAGTCAAGGGGGAAAGCCACCATCTTTTGATGAGTGGGCCATTCTTTTAAGGATGTGTGGAAACAGCTTAAGTGTACACATTGTAGTAAAAAAAACGCTTTATTTCTTTAGGCAGAACTAAGGAAATTGGTGTCCAGTGCTTCCTCCCTTGTTCTTTTCACACTCTTGTCATACTCCTAGCATTCTGTGTGTTTGGCTTGCATTGGGAGTGTGCCTCTGGCCACTGGCATCCTTGCTGTTGTGTGTTTGTGCCCAAAGAACCAGCTTGAAAGCTTTCTCATCCATAGGGAAGAACCCTAACACATAGAAAGCTCAATGTGTTTAATGTTGCTAATAATTTAGATGCCATTCGTTTGATTTGGGCCAGTAACGTAGTCAAACCCTTTTAAACCAGGCTATACCAGTGACAATTCTAAACATTTCTTTTGTATCGCCATCTGCTCCTTGCTGTTAGCCAATGGCGATCTAAAATAACCATGGTGGCCTGTCCTGTAGAATCATAATACTTTAGAGCTGGAAGAAATCCATTTGGCCATAATGAAATAGAGTAACTGGTAAATCAGCAATGAAAAAGATAATTGCTGTTTAATGACACTAAGTATCAGTAGGAAATCAACAAAACCATGATTTAAAAATGGTAGAACAGTTCCAGTCACTGCATATATTACACATACATTCTATTTTTAATTGTTAATATTTTGCAGTTCCAATGAAACCTGTAAGAAAACTAGAAGCTTAATATCTTTTAAAAAGAATTGTTTTCATGTTTCAAAAACTGGCCACAAATACACTGTTTTATACAAAATGCTGGATGGTTAGATAGAAGGCATACCAGTTTGTTTTACTTCAATATTTATTTGTAAACTCTATGATCTCCTCATTTTAGTATATATTTGATCTCCAGAAATAAAAACAAACATTACTTATTTGGCTTCACCACTATAAAATTCAAACAGATCAATTACGAGCCACCAATTTAAAATGTTATATTTGAAGTGCCATTTCCACTCATATGTGGGTGCCCTTGAGCAAGTCATGACCTCTCAAAGAGATATTCTAATGGTACAAGAAGCTGTGATACATATTTTGAACTTTGGCAGGTTTGCCACAGATAAATTTTTTTTAAAAATGTATTATTACGGTCCTAGACCAGCAAAAGAATTACAGGAATGATCAATGTTACAGAGATAAACTAGAGAATTCCGATTAAAAGATACCTCAGAGCGGAACTACAAGTGACAAAAGGCACAGGTTGGACACTTGTCAGCTTCCCTCAAGTTTTGATGGGAAATGTAGGCATCCTAGTCTTGCAGCTTGGCTCTCTGACTGCTCCAATGGACTTTTCAACTGTCACTTGTCCAACATTCCGCCAAGCTGTCTACATTTCCCATCAAAACTTGAGGGAAGTTGACAAGTGTCCAATCTGTGCCTTTTGTCACTTGTAGTTCTGCTCTCAGTAACATAATAGATTACATTGCCTTAAAATATTTAAAATATTTAAAATATTTAAAAATGCTTAAAATTTAAATTTCAGCATATCATAAAACCCAGGTACCATAAAACCATAGTACAAAACTGTCTTTAGTTGGTAGTATACGAACTCCTGTTTTTTATTGCCATCCAACCAAACTTAGCAACCTTATGTGTTATGTCCTGGGATCTATCCGAGAGCATTTTTGAAAGTAGAAAAGCAGATAAATAATGAATCATGACTTGTTCATAAACCAAGTTTGTCAGCTTCTTGCCTCTCTAACATTTCCTAGCGTGAAGAACAGCCGTACTCGAAGGTCAACTTTGTGGTTAGGTTTTTGCAAGGCGTTGTGCTACTCAACAAACTTTGTTTTGTAAATTTGGATGTCATAACTCACAATTAGTATAAACTATTATTAAGAAACTAGATATGAACCCTAATTTGAAATTACAGTAAGGCCCACTGTTGGACTATGCATTCAGATATCACAAATAACTGAAGTTTCAAGTCCTTGGAGAGAATGGCCCTCTGATTTAATCAGTCTGAGATGGGCTTTAGGGAGGACCGAGTCTGCATTCCATTGCTGCTTAACTATTCACCATCTTGGCATGACTCACTGCTGTTAACTGAACTTCAGCAGGAAGCAGACTCCATTTTCTAGTCCTAAGCGCATGTTAGAACCAAAGCGGAGGCCCAGAATGGGGTCTCCTTAAGGCAAAGTTCTGGGGGCTACAGAATACAGGGGTAATAAGGTCTGTGATAGTGATATACCAAAACAGCTGCTTGAAAGAATTTGTACTGGCATTTTTTCTGTGCCTTGTTTAATCCAAGTCTGCGCTTAGTAACAATCACTTAACTTTGAACAATAATTCAGCAGGGCCACTTAGACTGAAATGTGTGTAATGAACATTTTTTATTTATGCTGTTTTCATCATCGTGTGTTTAAGTGGCCTTGTTTGTTGCACCCTTCAGAAACAGCAGCATGGAAATGTTATCTGGTTGCTAAGCTGAAAGTATTAAATGAGTGCTTGTCTCGGTGGAATTTTTTTGTTAAAAAAAACCAACTATGAAGTATTTTATAGTGTGAGAACTGTGAGAAATCTCAGCCATGGAAAAGGGAATCCCAAGTCATTTTTTCATAGATCAGTTTATTACCCCAACACCTGCATTTCACAATTGGTCCATTAACTGTAAGGCAAGGGTCCTTGGAAAGGCATGGGCAACTGCTAGTGAAAGTCAAATCTTTTCCTGGCTGCCTGTCTTGACCTCAGAATTTGAACATAAACCATTGTCAGCCCCAGGCAGCTGGAGGACAAGCATCTAGTTTTCCTCCCAAACCTTTAACTCCTTAAAGCAAATTTGGATTTCCTCTCTCCACCTATTAAAAATGTGATCTGTTACTCTAAGTTGAAGACAAGCATATTTTCTTAAGTTTTGGGAAGTTCAAGTAGTGGGTTTTGTGTCCTGAAGAGGTCTGACAAGGCTGGACTACATTTCAGGCTTAGCTTTTGTACAGACTTAAATTGGTTTTGCAAGTTCCTGAGAATTTGTTCTGTGGTTAGGGAACTCAGCACTGTCAGAAGATGGCAATAGGATGGTTTAGAGGAAGCCGCAACTCTTTTTTTTTTTTTGAAAATTTTTTTATTGGGTTAGAACATTATTTTTACATTTACATTCAATGTTCCCCAGTTTTTTCATCTCTAACCCCTCCCTTTCCCCCCTTTTTGTTGACTTCCAACAGCTTTCCCACCCTTTGTCCCCTTTCCCTTATTTTTATTAGCTTCCTCTATCTAAAACAAATATATATTCTCCATTATTCTAAGCAGTACATCCTTGACTATTTTTAACATTGTATGCCCAAACTGTAAGTCTTTGTTTCCATCTTAGATAAACAATTTATCCCATTTTTC
Source organism: Eublepharis macularius (assembly GCF_028583425.1). Classification (NCBI taxonomy): domain Eukaryota; kingdom Metazoa; phylum Chordata; class Lepidosauria; order Squamata; family Eublepharidae; genus Eublepharis; species Eublepharis macularius. Next base: position 69,662,695 of record NC_072796.1, read on the forward strand.
AGTTTCAAATATTTCTATATATCATAAACCATATAAATCATACATTCATTTATATCAAACAATTTGACTTATTCTCTATATATTACTCATTCTATCTCTTTGTAATAGTTCTATATATCTCTCATCACGTAGTCAATCAATTTGACCCATCTATATCTACAGACATTCAGTTTGGTACAAAACTTACCGAAAAGAAAATATTATTAGTTAATCAATCCTTATATTTAATCCTTATAGTTAATTATTTTCTCTATGTTCTGTTTATTAACCTATATATATCTATATATATATATCAATCTATTAATCTGACTGCTTATTGATTCACATTTATCTCTTCTCCTCCCGGTAAAGTCTCCCCCCTCTACTTCAGTGCTTCAGTAGTTCTCAAACTGCCACAGTTTTCCTCCCACCTCCCATTTCTTCTCCAGATATTGTTTCAGCTTCTCCCAGTCTGTGTTGAACTGCCCTGAGTCCAGATCTCTCAGTTTTCTTGTCATCTTATCCATTTCAGCCATATACAGCAATTTGTAAATCCAATCTTCAATAGTTGGCACTTCTTGTACTTTCCATTTTTGCGCATACAGAAGTCTAGCTGCTGCTGTCATATAAAATATCAACGTCCTGTATTGGGCTGGAATTCCCTCCATTCCCAAGTTCAGTAGCAGGAGTTCTGGGTTCTTATTAATTTGAAATTGTAAAATTTCACTCATTTCTCTTATTATTTCCCCCCAGTACTGCCTAGCTACCTCACACGACCACCACATATGATAGAGGGAGCCCTCATGCTTCTTACATTTCCAGCATTTATTAGAAGTATTCGAATTCCCTAGCGCAATCTTCTTTGGTGTCATGTACCAACGATAGATCATTTTGTAGATGTTCTCTTTGATATTAGTACATGTCGTTGTCTTCATTGTAGTTTTCCACAAGTATTCCCATGCCTCCATTGTTATTTCTTTATTAAAGTTTATAGCCCATTTCACCATTTGTATTTTAACTATCTCATCCTCGGTATACCACTTCAACAGTACTTGGTATACCTTGGATATTCTTTTCTTATCTTCTTTAAGAAGGGTCTGCTCTAGTTCCGAATTTTCTATTCGTATACCTCCCTTTACAGAGTCCGAATTATATAAGTCTCTGATCTGTCTATACTGGAACCAGTCGTAGTTAGGTGATAGTTCCTCTTGTGTCTTTATTCTGAGTTTAGATGCTTCAGTTTTGGTTATTTCTTTGTACGTTAAACATTGTTGTTCATTATCAACAGCTCTCGGGTCTATCACCTCATACGGAACCACCCACAAAGGAGTTCCTTCTTGTAAATAAATTCTGTACTTCTTCCAGATTATGTATAGACTTCTCCGAACAAAGTGATGCAGGAACATCGAGTTGACCTTTACTTTGTCATGCCATAAATATGCGTGCCATCCAAATATTTTTTTATATCCCTCTAGGGCTAGTAGTTTCTTGTTCTTTAATGTCATCCATTCTTTCAACCAAACTAGGCAGATTGCATCATGATAAAGTCTCAGATTGGGCAGTTGCATTCCGCCTCTTTCCTTTGCATCTTGTAAAACTTTCACTTTCACTCGAGGCTTCTTGCCTGCCCAAACAAAATCTGATATTTTCCTCTGCCATTTTTCAAATTGTTTAGAGTCTCTGATGATTGGTATTGTCTGCAGCAAAAACATTACTCTTGGTAACACATTCATCTTAACTGCTGCAATCCTGCCCAACCATGACAAATTCAATCTATTCCATTTAATCAAGTCTCTCTCTATCTGAGTCCATAGTTTTTCATAATTGTTTTTGAATAGATCTATGTTCTTTGCAGTTAATTCAACTCCCAAATATTTCACTTTACTTGTTACTTCACAATCCGTTGTTTCCATTAACAATTGTTGTTTCTGCTTAGTCATGTTTTTGCATAGTATCTTTGACTTCTTTTTATTAATGAAGAAACCTGCCAAGTCTCCAAACTCCTTGATCTTATCTATCACTCTTGGCATGTTCTCCAATGGGTCCTCTACAATTAACATTATGTCATCCGCAAATGCTCTGACCTTATATGAATAGTCCTTTATTTTTATTCCACGAATTTCCTCATCTTGACGTATTTGTCTCATCAGAATCTCCAATACTAGAATGAACAACAATGGAGATAACGGGCAACCTTGTCTTGTTCCTTTACTTATCGTCAATTTCTTGGTCAATTCATCATTCACCACGATTGCTGCAGTCTGGTCTCTGTAAATTTCCTTAATTGCTCTGATGAATCTTTCTCCCAATTGTAGCTTTTCCATAGTGGCAAACATAAAGTCCCAGTTTAAATTGTCAAACGCTTTTTCAGCGTCTACAAAGAAGAAACCAACCTCTTTGTCACAACGCTTGTCATAATATTCAATAGCATTAATCACTGTCCTTAGATTGTCTCTTATTTGTCTGTCTGGCAAAAAGCCTGCTTGTTCCTCCTCTATGACTTCCGAGAGCCACCCCTTCAATCTCTCCGCCAATATCTTCGCAAAAATTTTATAGTCATTATTAAGTAGCGATATAGGTCTATAATTTTTCACATTAGTCAGGTCTTGGCCCTCTTTTGGGATCAATGATATGTTCGCTTCACTCCAAGTATCTGGAATCCTTTGATCCCTTAAAACCCCATTCATCACTTCTTTTAGGAATGGTGCCAGTTCATTAGCCATTGTCTTATAAAATTTAGCCGTAAGTCCATCTGGCCCTGGCGCCTTTCCTAGATTTGCAGATTGTATTGCCTTACTTATTTCCTCGTCAGTTACTTCACTGTTCAACTTATTTCTCCAAGCTTCCGAGATTTCTGGAAGTTTGGTTTTCTCCAAATATGACGCTATTGATTCTTTGTTTACTTCTTTTTTATTATACAGCTTAGCGTAGAATTTATAAAAGGCTCTACTAATGGTAGTCTGCTCCAAATACGTTTTGTTGTCTTCACAAATTTTATTTATTATTTTCTTTTCCCTTTTCTTCTTCAATTGCCATGCCAGGTACTTTCCAGGTTTATTAGCACCCTCAAACGCTTTTTGATTCAGTCTTTTAAGATTCCACTCCAATTCTTTATTGCTCATTGCTGTTAGCTGTTCTTGAAGTATTTTAATTTCCTGGTATACCTTCTTTTTCCCTGGTCTCTTTTTTAGCTGTGTTTCTTTGGCTTTTATTTTCTCCTCAGTCTCTTGTCTTTTCTCCTCTTTCTTCTTTCTTGCTCTACCATTTAAGTCCATTAGTATGCCCCTTACAACCGCCTTGTAAGCATCCCAAACTTTATTGGTTGGTACTTCTTTATTCACGTTGTATTGTATAAAAAACTTTGTCTCTCTTCTCAATATTTCCATATTCTCTCTTTCCTGTAACAAGTCCTCATTTATTCTCCATGCTTTCCTTTTTCTCCTTTTTCCAAATTTCCACATAATTGGGTTGTGATCTGAGCCTACCATCGGCATTATTTCTACCTCCTTAGTCCATAACGCTAAGTCTTTTGAGGCCCAGATCATATCAATTCTTGATAATGTAGAATGCCTTGCAGAATAAAAAGTAAACTGTCTACTTTTAGGATATTCTCTCCTCCATACATCTTCGAGAGTCTCTTGCTGAATCAACTCAAAAAAAAGCTTTGGCAATAGTCCTCTTTTCTTTTGTGCCGTTGTAGTCTTTTTGTCTAGTTCCAAGTCTGTCACTCCATTGAAGTCTCCAGCAAGAATTATCTGGTCATATGCAAGATCGTCTAAATGCTTCCTTAAATCCTCAAAGAAGCTTTCTTTTGCACCGTTAGGTGCGTAAAGTCCGACTACCAACACTCTCTTTAAATTCCAAATGCATTCCACTGCTACAAATCTAGCTTCCACATCTCTCATAACAAGTTTTGGCTGTAGCTCCTCTTTTATGTACAACACCACTCCTCTTTTTTTCTTGTTGGAGGCCGCTACAAATTCTTTGCCCAATTTTCCAGATTTTAAATATTTTACATCCTGTTTTCTAATATGGGTCTCTTGCAAACAAACAATATCACATTTTTGTTTTAGTAGCCAGTGAAAAATATTTTTCCTCTTATTCGGTGAGTTTAATCCATTTACATTCCAAGATAATACTTTACACTCCATATTCATAGTCTTGATGGTAAGTCTTTTTCATTGTCCTTAATAAATCGCTCCATCTCTCGCTCAGATCTGATGCGTTTTTTTGCCCCTCCAAACTCAAAGGACACACCTTCCGGTAATTCCCATCTGTACCTGATTTTCATGTCCTTCAAAATCTGAATTAGCACTTTATATTTTTTCCGGTCCAATAATACTGATCTAGGCAGTTCCTTCATTATAATAATCGTCTTGCCATCAATCTCCAATGGATCTTGAAACTGTTTTGTCACAATCCTCTCTTTCATATTTCGTGTTGTAAACTGCACAATCACATCTCTTGGTAATTTCCTCTGGGTTGCAATTCTCGAATTCACACGGTATGCCACGTCTAGGATAGCCACAACTTCCTCCTCCTCCTTCCCCAGGTATTCAGCCAACACCTCAGTCATCTGTTCTTGCGCTGACTTCCCTTCCACTTCTGGCAAGCCGCGAAAACGTAGCTGCTTCTCCATATGTTTAGTTTCTGCAACTGACATTCTCCCCTTCACCAATCTCATCTCTGTTTGTTGCGTGTCTGCTAAATTCTCCATCGCGTCTTCTACTGTTTTAACTCTCTGCTGCGTTCCTTGTAATTCACTTCGTATTGTTTCCATGCCTTTTTTCACTTCTGACAGCTCCGATTTTACTGTCTGTGTAACCTCTTTAACCTCTTTTATCAGCTCCAATTTCGTGTCCTTAAGTTCTTTAATCATATCTAAAAGTTTTTTATCCAAGTTTTTATCCAGGTTTTCTATTGCCGATTGCCACTCTTTTTTTGACATCGTGGGGCTTGCTTTAGCTCGCTCCCACGAATCCGCTCTCTTCCTTAACTCCGTGGCGTAAAATTTAACGTTTTTCTGTTTTAAATGTCCCAATCTTCTTTTAAAAATTAAATTTTAAAGAGTCCAAAATGTCGGGCGTCTTTTCTCTATGGTTTCTCTATGATTTTGTAAACCAAGATGGCCTACTTCCTCTTCCGCTGAAGCCGCGACCCTTCCCCTTTCAAAAATGGCGATTCCCTACTTCCTGCCCTCCAACAAGGGCCGCTTCTCTCCAGCCACTCTATTGTTATTACGCACTTCCTGTCTCCCGTCTTCCCACAGCAGATCTCGCGATGGTGTCTTTTTCTCACAGCTCCCAAGCCACAGGTATTCAAAACAATAGTCCGATTTCTTTAGTAACTTCTTTAAGCTTAGTCTCTTTTCAAATACAATTCCTGCCGAATCTTCCCCTCCTTTTCACTAGTCTGTTGCAGTTTAAAAATCTACTTTTTTCCTTCTCTGTTTTTATCAATCTGTCCCGTATCAGAAGATAATGATCTTTACCTTCTCTTCACTTTTCTCGGGTTGTAATCGCTGTTTCGATTTTAAGTTCTCCTCTCAGCTTCTTCCCCCAATCGAAGCTTGGGTATGTAGGTCTTATGCCAGCCGAATTGGCCCCAAAACTGCCGCAGAGATTATAGCCGACCCGTCGCAAGGTGGGACCTCAAGGATCGGGAGGGGACCCGTTGTGTAGAGCCCCCCCTCGTCCGAGATCTAGCTCACCCTAGGGTCTTGAGCGTTCTTTGCCTGCTCCCCGCCTGAGAGCAGTCGGCCGCGGGCTATTTTCACCCCACCGGCCGGTTAAAACGGCAGTCCGGTCAGCTCCGCAAGTGGAGCTGCGTTAGACCTCCATGAATCCCAAACCGGAAGTCAGGAAGCCGCAACTCTTAAAGTGATATAAAACTAAGAAGTTTTTACATTGTAAATATATCCATGCATCAGATTAGTTAATTATATCCGTATGAACACTAATAAACTATTACTAGTTTAACTACTAAATTAAGCTTTCAGTCTGTTGCCCATCAATGTAACTGCTGCCTCACCTCTTATGCCTCTGCCAGTAGCTTTCATTATGGAATTTTGCATTTGTCTGTAGAAAAAGTCTTCTTTGGAAAAACAGCAGCCTTGCTTTTGTTTTCCAGGATAGTCAGTCAGTCAGCATGTCCTGTAACTTGTTAGAGGTGTCATGCATACTATTCAGCACTTTCAAACAATAAGCCATCTAGCCTGGGTAGGCTGGGTAGATTCTAATGGAATGTTGAATGCAGATTTGCAGAGACAGCACAGAGCACAATGCTATAGCCCTTAATCAAATTAAACAAATTTTACTAGTGCTTTTAAATTAGTCACTTGACTTAGTCAATGTCAAGCATACATCCAGTAATATATTGTTCACCCAACTGAAGGAGTATATGTGAAAGAAAAAAGTCTTGCCAAAGAGTAGGAAACACAGCAATTTCACTATAGTCCTCAGCAACCCTTCCCCAGCCCACCAATCACAGAGCAGTGTGCTGGTGATATACCTGTGATGGGCAGAAAGAAACAATCAAGCTTCTGCTTTCAAAATGCATAACTGAAGCCCTGTTCATAAGTTGTGGTAAGTGCATATGCAATTTACAGTGTACACTTGATTTTTCTTCATACTCTGTGCTGAACAATTCTTATGTTATACTAGCCTGATACTTGTGCTTCGCTACAGTATCTAACTACTTTAAATCCAGTTATAATACTTACTGATATGTAACATTTTTTTGGTTTGCCAGCCACACAGGAAAGCCATGCCCCACAGGGAGATTGGCAACCCAAGTGAACTTTAAGGGGAAGACTGGGAGGTGCATTTGACCTCAGGACACATTCAATGACTCCCAATAGCAACTGCAGACTTAGAATGTGAGGGGTGAGGACCAATCAGGCTGCATATGCAAATGACCTCTGTGTTCCAACTGTCTCGGGGGTGGGGTGGGAATGAGGTGTGGAATGTTGTTAGCCCCAATCAGCCTGCATATGCAAATGACCTTGAAAGGCTGGCCCAATCAGGGAAGAGTGGCCAAGCTGGCAGTGAGCGGGGGCGCAAGCAGGCAGCAGCCTGCTAGCCACACAGGGGGGCTGTATCCCTTTGGGAAAACACATTTTACCCCTTTTTATCCCCTTAGGGGGTGAATTTCTTAAAATCCCTTCTTAGTGAGCCTCTACATCACAAAAGGAACGTTCTCCCCAAATTTCACATTTCTAGATCCAGCGGTTTGGGCTGGGTATTGATGAGTCAGTCAGGACACTTGTCTTTATATATATAGATTATGCACGCACCGCAGATATATTCAACTGTTGGTCTCATTTATAAAGTGAACATATGTTGGCTCTTACAAACAGATGTATGCAGGTACAGACTGTATGCATATGTGTTCACTGTAATGTGAACAGAGATAAGTGTGTGCGTGTGTATGGTACAGGAACAGAGGGAACACAACCCTCTCTACTAGAAGGAGAACCATAGTATAACCAAAAAAAGTCCTGGAGAGAATATACTCCAGAGAACTTGGCAGATGCAGGTTTCCGTTGCCTCTTCCTGTTTGACAGATGTGTTCACTGGGGAAAAGTGGCAATTCCAAACACAGCATTTTCTTGCTTCTGTAGCTCACTAAGCAGAGGCAACACTGCTAGATCACCCAAGGTTCCAGTCCTAGGGTGTACAGGGCTTGAGAGCACTAACCATTTGCCAGGCAAAGGGAATACAGACACTGCCTACAAGGGCACACACAACTGCATCTTCCTGTCAGCTCCCTAATAGCTCACTGGGAAAGGCACTTGTGTTTCAGTCAGGGATCATGGGCTCCGAACCTGTTGCCTTTTGGCCAGCGACAAGTTGGGCAGCAGCAAAACAGGTGGAAGAGTCCCGTCTAGAACAGAGTTTTTATACATGGGTGAAAGTTTTCAGAGTTTTCATACATCACATACCCATGTAGACACACAGAAAGAGAGCCTATCCCAAGTTAGTAGATCTAGTCTGGTATGTGGCCAGAAAGGAGTCCAAGCCATAGCTGAGATCTTACTCCATTTAACATAATTACTTGGGATGGGCGTCTCATGCTGAGTGGCTGCCCTGCACCTCCATCAGTTTGGCCAGCTATCTGCCATGCCCCATCTCTCTCCTGCATTCCAGTGCCTTGTTTGCTGTTCATCTCAACGACTGTTTCACTCCATCTGTTCTCGCCCTCCCCTGCCATGCAGGCTTCCTGGCTAATCTGGTTCTGACAGTGATATCAGGCAGTGTGTAACCCGAGGGACCTTCCTCTCCTTTGAAATGCCTGGACTACGCACTCCATCCCCTTGCAGTGTGAGTTGCATGCTGAGATTGGTAGCAAGCAGGGAATGGCATCTGATCCCTATCTGAAAAACCCTGATCATGCGGAGAGCTGTAAAGGAATCCACACATGTATTGAACAGCATCAGGTTTACTGGCAGCAAGCCAAATGAAGAGGTTGCCAGCTCTTTCAGTCTGTACTGAGTCTTGGGTGTAGGGTGGGAGAACTCTCCATGTGTTCAGTGTGACTCAAAGCTACACCAAGGTTTTTGCTGACATAAATTAGGGCCATGTTTGGGGCTGTAGAAGCTGAGGATGCTAACTAAACCCTGCTCCTCCTTTGACACATTGCTGATGCTCTCCATTTATACACCAAAGTCAGGGCTGTATCAGTTCATGCCACCATTTCTACATATACACCAGCATATCTTTGAGATATGCAGTCACAACTTCAGGATATGCTGGTGTAGGGCTAAGTGGTCATACAAAGCCATAGATTAGGTTTAGATTAGGTTCATAGATTAGGTTTAGGATTGTACTGCTAGTTGAGTTTTAGGATTAGTTAGTGAAAGTAAAAATGCTTTATAAGCTGAAATCCATAATACTTTCCAGGGAGTAATCCCCATTGAATAAAATGGGAGTAGACCTGCTTAAGATTGCTCTCATAATGTCTTTTCCTTGAAAAGGAGTATGATAGCGAGGTCATCTAAAGTAAAACAACCATCGAATGGAGATCATTCATATCTGCTGTGCAGACATAACATAAATGGGAAGGACCTGATTACAAATGAGTGTTATCTTCAGAGCTTCTTGGTACATAAAATTCCTTTTGTCTTAAAGAGGCAGCAGGAATGTTTCTCAACAAAGGATTTGGAAGTAAATGTGGCATAAAATAGTACACATTTTAGGAGTAGTATTTTCTGCATATAGTTTATCAGTTTTAATAGCTGCCTGCTCTTTATTTTTCCATCTAGAAATCTGAGCCTTCTGTGCAGGAATTGTGTAACAAGTTTAATATCCTCTACATTCACTGTTTTCTGAAATAGCACTGAAAAACTAGAGAGCAACACACCTGAAGAACTAGAAATCAAGCATTACATTTGTCTAGCCAGAAATTGAACCATTTGTTCAAATTTTGGTAAATAATACCATTTTAAGTGCATTTAGGTAGAACCACTGGAATAAAACAGTTGTATTAAGTGATTTGGGCTTTCAGATCAACACAAATGACTGATCCTCTGCAATGTGTTAACAGCTGTTCTTGTTCTCTATTCCTGTCCTATTCCAAGCTCAGTGACTTCAATAGATGTGAAAGGTGGTGTTAACTCTGCTTAGGATTGCACCTCGTATGGTTAAAGTCACTGAGGTTAGATATGCCTAAATCTGTATAAGAATTGGCCTATAAAGTTATAATAGTGTTCTCAGTCATGTTTGCCTAAGTTCGATTTATTTCAGTGGGATTCTTACGCATTTAGATACAGGGGTGTATTTCATACTTCCTGAAGTATGTGTTGACAGACTTGAATACAGCATTTCAAAGCAGTTTGATTTTAAGAACAAACATTTTGCAATAGTTTTGTATTTAAAAATTAGATGTATTTAAATATCTAGAGGGTCACACTTCAAGCACTGTATTTGGTATTTGTGTCTCCTCTGCAAACATTTCTTTGTTTTCTTTGTTGCATGATATGATTCTGTTCCCTTGTGGAGTGTTAGCAATCTTTGAAAGGCCTGGAATGTGATTATCACTGCATGCTGTGGAATCTGAACTCAGGTTCTTCATCACACTCAGAGGAACTAAGTAGGAACACAGAGTCCTGCCATGTGAACATCAGTCCTGTTGCATCCCAGATGTTGCAGAGATTTCCACAAGAGGTGAGACAGGGTCTGTATGACTATTTCAGAAAGAGTTTGAGGAAAAGATGGAAGTTGAAGATCAACAAAGAGTTCAACTCTTAAAGGCTAATCAAACAAGAGTTAAACACTTAAAGGCTAAACAAAGTTCCATTATATGCCATGTAGATGCTTTATGTTTGTATGATACAGTTTGCAGTATTTTTGAACTGTGTTTAAGTTGCTGTTGATGAAGGCTGTGTAAAACTTAAAATGTGTCCAATACAATAACAACGTGAAGTGTTCCAGTAAATAAACAAAACAATTTTGTTTGACAGCTTTTGAGATATACTTTCTCCTTGGCTTGAAGATTGGTGCTACCTTGCTTCCTTTCCATTTCTCTGTCTCTTTGTTGGTTACGTTAACTAAATATGAACAACATAAAGCACTGATAGATGTGTTACAGTTCCACTCAGTACATTTATATGAAGTAAACTTAAAATTATCCTCAAATGTGTTTTCTGAAGAACATACAATAAATATATTCATACACACTGACAAGGATATGTACAACTCCTCCATTTCACCTGTTTATAGTTTTAATTTATTTCAATTATTTCTCTTTCTTTTCTTGAGTTTTAGGCGGAAATGTGTTTTTCCGCTACAAGTTTATGTCCATCAAATATTATATAAGATACTAGGTGCATTCTTGTGTATTTACATAAGGGTGCTCATTCACATGTAAAGAAGGCGGAGGGGAATCAGTTTCTTTTTTTGTTTTGTTTAAGGGGTATACAGGTTAGGGAATATAAACCCTATTCCTTCTCGTGTCTTATTTTTTTCTCCAGTGGACTAAACTGCTGAAAGAAAGGAAGCTCAGGGTTTGAGAAGGGATAGGATTTAGCTCCCTGCACTTTCATGTTCCGTCCAATTTTAAATTTCTCTACCCAGTGAATTCATTTAAATACAGAAGGATTTCTCCAATCATGCCTAATATAGCCCTTTAGTATAAGTGTATAAAAAAGTTGCCTGTAGTTTTTCCCAACTGGAGCTACAAACAGCTATGGTTGTGATGTCATTTGTACAGAGAAATAGCACAGGGACAAAGGGTTAAATTAACCACCTGGCTGTCTGGCATCCTGAGGGGCATATGCCTCCCACTCCTTGGCCAGCTGTGTTTATAAATATTCAAGTTGAAACTTTCCCAGCTGCAGGAGCCAGCAATGTAATTGGTGTAAAATGCATCTTGGAGAGACAGACCTATTAACTCCATCCTCTTCGGTGGAAAAATCTACCCATATATTTTCAAACAGGAAAATCGTCCCTCAGTGCCCCCCCCTTCATCTTGGGCATGTAACAGGATAATGGAGAGATTTATTAATTACTGCCATTATTTTTTTCAGTTCTGATTAGTTTATAACAATAAAGCATTTTTACATCCCTACCAATCAATAAAGAGTACAGCCACACATTAATTAGTTACCAGTTCCTGTATTGTCTCTTTTTTTGAAATTTTTTTATTAGGAGTACATATTACAAATAACATTTTTATTTAAAACCTAAATATCAATTTCCCCCCACCCTTTCCCTCCCCCCTTTTCTCAGACTTCCAACAGCTTTCCAACCCATATCTTATTCTATTCCTTACTTATCTATTCCCTTTATATATTATTATCTCATATTTCCCTAATAAACTAGATAATATCCATTAAATTCAAATCTATTCAAAACTTAAACTTAACAATAATTAAAGCTTCACTTTAAATGGTAAAAATCCCTATCTCCACTATTTCCCCCAGTTCCTGTATTGTCTTCAGTCAGCGCAAAAAAGATCACAGGGAGAATAGTTACCGTTTTAAGTTGCACCAAATAATTGTATGGTTGGGTTTTTTTGTTTTCTCCAGACAAGCTTTTGCTTGCACTGATGTGCAACAGAAGGCTTGCAGGTTTCCTAGCAATTCTTTTTTTGTCCAGCACTGGTTCTGTAAATGTACACATTGGAAAATGCATGAGCTTTTCCTGCTCCATAAGCTCTAAACAGGTTACATGAGCTGTGTGAAAAAAAATTGTATATTGAAACTTTATTCATTTTGAGAGGGTGACAAGAATGTACAGCTATTGTTTCCTGTAATTAACTGGGTGTCTTCTGCAAGGAAAGAAGTTACTAGAACACTGGTCTTAATAAAAGAGTCTCAGGGCTGGACTGGAAGGCCAAAATGGCCCTGGGAAAAGGCCACATCATCCTCTCATGAAGCAGGGCCCCAGAGCCGGCTGAGGCAAAAGGAAGCACCACATACCACCATGCCCATGCTCCTCCACACAGGGTGCACAGAGAGTGCTTGGTCTAGCAGAACAAATTGGGTTGCCACTGTGCTCTTGTTCCTCTTTGCAGGGGCATCCAAGGTGCCTCCATGCACATGCCCAAGACTGGCCCAGCAGGGTGAAGCCAGGCACTGCTGTACAGGCAAAGCAACATGCCACTGTGCCTGTGCTCCTCCTTGCAGGATGAAGCTGGGCTCTAGTGTACCTATTCTGCTACTTGCTGGCCAAATGGAGCCCATGCTGGCACAGGGTGAACCGTGGTGCTTCTACATCTCGCTGGCCACATTATGCCTGGGCCAGCAGGGTGAAGCCATATGCTGCTGTGGTTAGGCAGGGGCACGGTTTGTGGCATCAGCCCACCAAGATATTTCCCCGTTAAAGAAATAGCCAGTCTGCCCCAATATGTCTTGTATGTTAAAACTCTGCAGCAACTTTTTTAGCCTCATGAAAGGCAGGGGACAAGATTTCCTTACAAGACTATACACTAATATTTACCATCATAACAACTTAAGATCCAGGAATGGTTTCCAGTTTGATTAATATTAAATGCAATTGGGAGCTGTTTAACTCCTTCTCCTGTATAATTGTCCTAGTCTAAATCATCCTTTCCATCCAGTTGCCAGTTACCTTGTGAGTGATAAAAAAAAAATTACAGGCATGATACAAGAACTGGTATCATTTTCCACTGTGAACTGCTTAAGAGCTTGATGAGGTGGAGATATTGTTGATCAGCACAGGGAAAAAATTTCTCATGACACTTCCCTGATCAACTCAGTTGACCTTGTCTCTCCGCCCCCTTGCAGTTGCATCAGAACAGCTGTGTGGGAAAGATTTACTTTTCATTTAAAGAGATCCAGGATTTAAATGGCGCAGTGGTTACTGTGGTGGTGTAGTGGTTAGAACGTTCGACTAGGATAAGGAGAAGCCATGTTCAAATCCTTACTCTGCCATGAGGTTCTCTGGGTGATATTAGGCTTCTCTCCCTCCTCCTCTACACACCTCACAAAGTTGGAGTGAGGATAAAATGGAAAAGGGGATACAAATGTAGACATTAAATAAATACCTTTACCATATTTCTGTAGAAAAATCAAAGTTGCAAGCAAGGTTGCAAAATGCTGTTTTTGATAGTGAATTATAGAAAAGGTAATTTAAGTTGGATACAAAGGTGGATAAATAGCATTACAGAAGATCAATCTAAGCCTTAACAGATTTCAGTTCTGGAATTTGTTTTCAGTCTCATCAGGAAGGAGGACTTGCAGGTTAGGCATTGGAACGTTATACCTCAGAAGTTAAAAATTGAGTAAAACTCTTGAATAAGTACACTAGAAGCATAAACTTAATCATGTTCACTCAGAAGGAAGTCCCTCTGTGCTCAGAGGGACTTACTCCTGAGGAAATATGCCCAGAATTGCAACTGTGCAGCAGGCTGCACATCTACTGAGAAATGTCCCACAAAATTGAATGGGGTTTCTTATGAGTGTGTGTGCATAGATTTGCAGCTTTTAGTAGCTTATCTGCCTGTTTTGTCAGCTTAGAAGGGTAACTGAGAACAGTTGACTGAAGACTTCTGCTCAGCTAAGTAGCATTAAGAATAATATGGACAATAATGCCAATTATTATGAGACTGTATTACAAATCAATAGCTAATGCTTATCTGGAACATTATGTTCAGACAAATGAACTCTTTTTTTAAAAAAATGCTGAAGTTTAGAGTAGGAGAACAAAAAAGCTAGTTTCTCTCCTTGTCTGTAATAAAAGAACCAGAAACATTTAATAACAATAAGGAACTGTTTTATCCTTTGCCATTTCATTGTAAGTATATAGGCTGGGATCCAAAAGGATTCTATTCAGTGTACTGCTGCCTATTTTGCAAATAGAGCTTCAGGATGAAATACTGACCAGGGAAATTTTCACTATGTCCTTGGAAAAAAGTGCTGTAGCCCTTTAAATCACATTGTTATGGCTGTTGTCCAAGGCTGGGCTGCATTCTTTGGGACTTCTCATTGCTGTGGAAAATGGGGAGTCTATAACAATATGAATGGTCCTGTAAGCCCAAAGACAGAAATTAAAGTGCTCCGCATGGATTTTGAAATTTTGATGGTCATTGCAGGAGACAGAATGCAGTGGCCTGTCTTTAAAAGGGTCAAGGGAGGTTACCAGACTATTATTGACCAGACTATAAGTGATGAAGGAAACTTGTGATTAGGTTCCAGATTTTAAAAACTTGAAATACAGCCTCAGTGGGCTGTACAATTGATCAGACCAGCAGCATGGAATGGAAGGATTGCTCAACCAGGATCCTAACAGATTTTCTTCAGGTCTGAGAGCCAGCCCCAAAATTTGGGAGCCACCCATTTTTCAGCCTTCAGGCCTTTGTATTGTAATTACCATATTTATTTACATCATTTATAGTCTGCCTTTCTCACTGAGACTCAAGGCGGATTACACAGTACGATGTTAATACAATCAGTATCAAGTACATTTCAATACAATACCATAAGGCAAATCATTCTTATAACAAAACCTAGCCCTAACCTGTTCACAGTTGCTTGTAATTTTTTAAGACTATGACAAAAGTAAAAAGTGGAAGGCCTGCAAATTTTGTAAGGGAGAGTAATCCCATCTTGCCCCCACCCCAGTTTCTCCCTTCTCATAGTTTTCTCCCTAGGTGTTCTCTTGGCTTTGCGGACAATTTCCCCCTACCTGTACATGACCCAAGAATGTGGATTTTTTTGTTCTGCCTTCTGGGGTCATTGTTCAGGATTAGATATATTTTATAGGAATAACCCTTGTTATCATCACTACAAAAAGCTAGCTTTTAACACTTTCCTACCTACTTCCCAATTTCTTACAATTCTATTATTGCTTCAAAAAGTTCCAATTAATTGAATATTGGAGCTAGAATAGAAAGTAACTGGTTGAAAAATGAATTCACCCACCATCGTTGAATGGTGTGAAGTTCAATTTATATATAAAAACATAATGACAAGCATTTCATGCACATTTTTTATATCATACAACAAAACATTGTGATGCAAATGATGATATATTAGCTTTATAAGTCCACTGAGAATTGCCAGGAGACCCTCCAAGAAAAGAATTGTTGGAAATACTAAGTACCACAATTAAATTACTGGGTGCCCTGGCAACCTGGTGCCAGGGATTTATTAAACTGTAGCTTAATTCCATTTGGTTAGGCCATTTTCCTAACCAAATTGCCTTCCCCAGAAGAAAAAATATGATATATACAATAAGATTTATCAGAAAAAGAGTGACTATTTATTTCTCTGGGCAGCTATGATCAGGCTCCCAGTTGCATTTCAGTTAAAAAAAATGAAATAGGTGGCCATCAGTCCTAGATTAACATACTTTGTGACATTCCCATGGAAGCAATAGTATTTGTTTGAATAAGTAACATGACATCCTGCACTTAGGATCAGAGCACAAGTCTGCCAGCTCCTTTACATGAACAGAGATTGTCCTGTGTCATCTCTTTCTCCCAAATTTTAAACTATGCCTTAGCTTTTGCTGTAAATTTAGTTGGCCTTTGATTCACCACTGTCCTGGGCATAAGCCCCACCAACTAACACAGAGCTTACTTTGGAGTAGGTCTGCTTAGGACTGCTCCTAATGATTTACATCTGCTTGTGCTACAAAACTGTATGAACAGATCCTTGTTTAAATTGGTTATACAGAGGTCTGGCCTCTCTGCAGTTGGTGTCCTAGACATTCTTTGAACCATCTGTTTGTGTGATGCGTGCTATAGAATGTCAGGTCAGATCAGTGGCATTTGTGTGCAGACACACAGACCCTTTAGTGTCTTGTCTAGCCTTAGATGAGCATGTACAGACTTCCAGACCAGGGAAGTTCAAAGGGCATTCTGACCAATCTCTTTTGCCTCTTTTGCAAACTCTAGACTCAATATTAAAGGTCCTTATTTTTTTCTACCATTATTTTTAGTGGGAGCAGCTGAGTAAAGTTTGCAAAAAAACACAGCATAATCAGTTAGGGTTCATTTACCCCAAATTTCTCAGTGCCTAAGTAAGTGTGGTTTTATTGTACTTAGGCTGAGATTGATCGAAGTAGCACTTCGTAATTATATAAGTATTTGGACCTGAAAATAGTTCTTTGTTTCCAGTCTTTGTTAGTTAGAAAAGGGGGCTATCGGTTCCCCAAAAAAAGTATGGCACAAGAATACATTAAAGATTAAAGTACACGTCTAGATCCCATTGAAACTATTATGATTGTGATGACTTTAATACCCAAGGAGAAGTTGTGTGAAGTTCCATTTGTAGAATTACGTATCTTAAAACCCAACAAATTTCCGTAGAAAGCCTGATATAGTATAACTTTATTTTTATGTTAGGATTTGATCAAGGTCAATATTCTTGTTGAAGTCAGGGAAGTAATACCTGTACCTGTATACCTGTAATTCTCATCCAAGCTGTTTAAATCAATATATTGCACTAACACATAATGTGTTCGGGATTGAGGTGCTGGCTTGTGGTATGTTTCTGGGCTTGTAGTCAATATTTTGCCAGATTCTGGAGCTGTGCTGAGCCGATGAAACTTTGACCCATTTTGATACTATGCCATGTAACTGCAGGGATGTTATTGCACCATTGGCATTTATTTCTCGATGCCTGGTCCAGTAGACGTTGCTGTTAAGTAGGTTTGGAACGTGGCCCCATCCCTCCGAATACTGGTGCAAGGCCCGGAGCATCTGCACTGCTGATTCACAAGAGGACATTTGGGATCTGCGATTTGTCTTGGCATAGGGTCTATTTTTAAGAGGAGTTTTCCTCATCATCCCCCCCCCCACCCCCCGCCCCAGCCAGCTGGATCTAGCTGTTACCTCCTTTCCGTTCGCGGGGTCTGGGAAGGCGCTTGCCCGTTTCTGATTTGCTGAAAATCGCAGAGGGCTCGTCCTGGGCAGAGCCCGGCTGTGCTGCTGACGCGTGGCTCCGGCTTGCTGCAGTTGCCGCACGTCCCTGTGACGTGTTGCACGCAGACTTCGATCCGGAGCCTGGCTCTGGCTCTTGCTCGCTGCGCCCTTTTGGACGAGGTACGCGCGTCTCCCCGCCTTTGCTCGCTGTCCCCTCACTGTTAAGCCAATGTCGTTTCCACGCCGCAGAGCCCGAGGGGGAGGGGAAGCGGGGGGGGGGGGTCCTGGGAAGGGCTCCAAGGCCTTCGCTTCTGCTCAGATTCATTTAAGTCTCGAGATGTGGGTTCTAGAAGCCATTTTTAAGTTCACGGTCGGTGGCGGCGGGAATGGGTCGCAAAGGGGTCGGGCCGCGGGACGTGGAGCTGAGGGGATGCGCCCTACTCGCGCCGACAGTCCCTCCGCCCTCCCCAGCAGCGCTTCCCACGCCAGGCGGCCGTTTCCTGGCCTGGGCGCTAATGGCCATTTAATGGTGTCGGCGGGCGCGGGAGATCTGGCTTGGGTGAACGATTCGCAGCAGCAGCCGGCCGAGGGCTTGGGGCTGAACGTGGAGATGGGGTGGGCAGAAGGGGCGCTTCTGGCCAGCAATGATGGAGAATGCCCTGTGGAAGGCATGGGCTGCGCACGAGAGCCGGGGACCCCGTAGCCTCGGCGTGCGCGTCCCTGGAAGTAGCGGACTGAATGACAAGGTCTGTGTAGGCAAGTCTGCTGCCTTCTGGAGATCTCAAGCGACTCTGCAGTGCCACCACTGGAGTGGGGTCTCTTTGAGGCGGGCTCCTGGCAGTGTGGAGCTGTCACTTCTTTATGTCGTTAATGGGGCACTTTGTAAGAGGGGGAGACCGATAGGAAACCGTCACGACCTATCGATTACAGGTTGGGGGGTGGGGGGCGGGACGGCTGCGGTCTTCCCTTGCAGCTGGAAGGTGAACAGGTTGCCTTGGTCGCCCCAGCCCGCCCGCTCCCCGAGAGGAGTCTGCAGACGCGCAGACCGCCTGTCCCCGGCTTCTTGCCAGCCTTCCGTAGATTCTCTGGGGTGAAATCGTTCTACAACCGTTCACAGGTAGAAGGTCCCCAGATGGCCTCTCCTCTGGGCCCATGCAGCCCTCCAGGCAATTTTCTGAGCGCCCAGTCACTGGGGCATTTCCCGATGGGCCGCGTAGGCTCATCCAGCCCAGGGTGGAAGGAAAAGTGGCCTCACCCGAACGAACCAGGGAAAGTGGGTCCTGCCCGGCGCGCGCCTCGCCTGGTGCATCCTGCAGATGGCCGCGCCCAGGAGGATCACAGGCGAGGCGCGAGGCTGGCTGACTCCCCCCCCCTTTCCCGGGGTGCAGGGATGCACGGCCGGAGGACGGCCCGTTTTTTCCTCCCCTGCGACGAGCTGCAGCCGCCTGCGCCTCCCCATGGTTGCCTGTGGGGAGGCTGATCCTGAAGTTGACTTGTGGCCTTGCGTTGCCTTCATGACCCACGTGAGAGTGCATTTCTTGATGCTGCTGGTTCTGCCAGCCCTGTTTGGGCTGAAGTAGGTGAAACGGAAGGACGTGGCTTTGATGAGAAGCTGTCAGAGCAGCAGAGAACTTTAGACGAGTTTATGGACTAGTTTGTGGAACAGCATTTCATTTTGCCTTGGAAGTGCTGCGTAGTTCTATACGGGAGCGTGAGCCGCCTGAATGCAAACTGAGCCCCAAACTTGCTCCATTGCCCAGCTGGGAAGCGCTTGCTGCAAACGAGCTTCTGGAGTTGGATTTGCGGGGCGCGTCGCCCGCGGGTTCCTGCGCGTGTCTCCCCTCCCCTCCTCTCCCTACTTCGCCTCCCCCGGCTCATGGCTTCTGCAATGCGGTGGGTGTGGTTTATATAGTAAATTGTCGGTCTGGACCTCTGCAGTGGAAGCTCTGTGAGTCTCCTCCTGCTTTTGCACTGCTAGTCCCAAGGTCCCCTTTGGTTCGATCTTGGCTGCAGACTGGAGTTTCAAGTTGGGGGAAAGAGGCTCCTGCGAGCTTAAAAGGAACGAACGAGGGAAGCAGATGGTATTAATCAGACGTGTGGGACGGGGAAGGAAAAGGGAGGTCGGTAAGGGAGGGGAGGGCCGGACCGACTTGGCTTGCAAGCCGGGGAACCCCAGTATGAAGCGTTGGGTTGACGCGCTGGTCCTGCTTCGAAGTGTTGCTTCCCTAGTTTCTAACTAAGTGGAGTGGTTCTTTGAAGGGATGTTTCTGTGGTTGATTTATTGCAAGTTTTATTTGACCACTAAGATAATCGAGTGATCCCGAAACATGCGTGGTGTAGCAGATGCAGATATATAGTACCAAGTAGTGGGAGCTTTATGGACTGGGGCGGGGGAGGGGGTGCTATTTAACATTTTTATAAGGGTATGGTTGTACCATAAAACTTTTCTGAATGTCACATTTCTGAGCAGTAGTCGAAAAAGGAGATTGCTCCTATTAGAATTGTTGATGTATATAACGTGTAATGTTTTACAAGTGACTTGTTTTGCATTTTTATAATTTAATAATTTTGGAAATCTTATAAATACCATTTTTGTGACTTGCTCTTTTATATTTTATAAAGCACATAGCATTGTTTGAATTCCATTTCTCATCTAGTTATACTTGGTGTCGATTAAACTTGTATTAATTATAGTCCTTTAATATCATAAGAACTCTTAAGTACCGTCTTTTCATGACATTTATTTTTGTTCTAGTTTTGATACTACACTAATACAGCTTCATAGTAAGTACTCATATAATGTAATATATTTTTGAAAATGAAAGCAATGCAATTATGCCTGACTGTGCAATATGGCCCTACACAATCTAAAGCAGCACTTAATCTGGGAATAAATCCCTTGAATTGTGTGACTTCGTAGCTGAAATGTACAAGTGGGATTGTTTCCTAGCCTTATCGGTCTGTTATGTTAAACTTCACAGGTGATTTTTAATATTGAAAAATAGAGTTGCAATGGATGCTAGTTCATAAAGTCTTATAAATTAACATACATCGGTATAGAGGTTAAAAAGGCAAATCCTGCAATACCATCCCAATAATTCTTCATTTTAAAATGTAGTTTTCACTTTTAGCTTAACAGATGTCTTAATAATGATTTAAATGTCCTAATTAAGTAGAAACTTGACACTCTGGAGTGGGAATAAAAGTGACACATACAGACAGAATATCTTGGTTAGATGACTGTAAAGTAACAGCTGATGCAAGTTCATATTTGTAATTTCCACTTGTATGACATAGTTGTCATGTAACTGGTATAACTGTTATTCCTAATAACTGCAATGGTAAAAGGGCAGTAGAACATCATCTTAAGTTAAGTACACTGTGAACAGCTAAACATTGCCACCCTTCTTAATGGTATATGTGTCTTTTTAAATATAATACTTCTAAAACCCTCACATTATGGCAACTGGTGGCTTGTAAAACTCGTCATTGCATAGGAAGAGTCTGCACATTGTAAGACTGATGGCAGTCTACTCTTGGGGAGGGGAAGGGTGGAGACATAGAAGCAACTAGAATCGTAGCAATGAAGTGCAAATACTGCTTTGGACATGACATCACCTTGGCTCAAGGAAATGAGGGTGGGGCAAGGAGACTGTCTGAGCCATCTTTAATCATCACAAATGATATGCGTTCAGTAAACAGATATTTAAATAAATGCTATGTTGCTCTGAGTACAGAACTATGATAGCTAATTGACGGAAGAGCTGGTAGAGATGAACTGAGTGGGTCTACTACACATACACAAGTGAGACAGAACAAGATAGAATAAATTCATATGCTATTCATTGCCCATCTTCCCAGAAAATGTTCTAATCGATATTTGAGAAATTCATTATTTGGATAAAGAATGTGATTATAGACAGTTGGTTTTAGGTAGCTATGTTTTTTATTCCCCAAAGAAAGGTCTAGCAGTGTACTAAGTGTACTCCTTTTAAAATTAGTATACATTCAACAAAACTAGTTGGGTTTTTTTAGAGTGGATTATTTCATCAGTATTGGTATGAGCGCTCATCTTTAAAAGAAGATTGCTCTTGAAGACTGCTAATGAGTATTATTCAAGACAGCGCAGTTCATTTATAACTGTAAATGTGTTGTTTAAGGGCTGACTTAGAACAAAACTAATGCAGATTTAAGATTCTGCAAAGGAACTACAATTAAAATAATGTGCTTGGTCAATATTATGAATATTTTCTTAATCTGGAATTTTGATTACATGTTATTATTTATAAAGTACCTGAACAAATATGTGGTCTGTTTTGCTATGGATCATCATGTGGTTTCACATCTATCAGTATTTAAAGGTAGTCTCCCAAGTAGTTAAACTTTTGTCTTTCACATACAGGAGATAAACACAGGGTACAGCTGTGAAAATATGATTACTTTCCACCTGTGTCTAAAACTGAGCTGTGATTATTTTACTAGGTTGAGTGAGTACCCTGGTAATCTTGATGGATTGCTTTTATCAAAGGTATACAAGCTGTAAAAACATCCAGCAGTGCTCAAAGGGATGAAAGCAGTGCCAACCAAAATTAAACTCCACAACAGAAAGCTAATAAGTCTTTCCCCCTCTGATGCGGGCATCCGATTTAACAATTAAATAGAATCCTTAAACATTCTTATGATGTTAATATTAGAAATTTCATTCACTTTTTAATCTTTACGTATGCTAGAGGAATTAAAAATCGATAGAATAATTTTCAGAAGCTATTCCTTATTATGTTAATTTTTGATAAATACAAAATCTAAAATCCGCTTTCTGTAAATCTATAAATAAAAGGCGAGCCTAAAGAATAAATAAAATGTCTAGGCTTGAAAGAAGATATTTTTTAAAAATATAAAAAGAGAGTATAATTTATTTTCATGGTGATAGTTGAGATACCATTCTTGTTAAGCGAAGATAACTCTTACAGATGTGTAATGGTGGAATGCTTCTGTTGTTTTCCAGTGTTCCTGACATCTGGGAGAAGAAACAGCATAGATTATAGGAAGAAATAGCCCACTTCATCTTTATGGTTTTGGCAAGGGAAATCATACAGGCTTATTCTTCTAGCTCCTGACATAACTAATGGCTGTCACTATGGGCATCAGAGCAGAAAGGGCCTCTAGAAAAAATGTAAGGCATTGGATGTCTAAGAAGTTGAAATGTGATTATCATTTGAGATGTAAGACTGTTTAAAATACTGTGTCCGAGAATAAATACAATGAAACTGAATACTGACAAGGTGGAGACAATGCTGGTTGGGAAGGCTGAGGTCTTGATGGGCATTGTGCATCCCACCTTAGTTGGGGTCTGGCAGATCCTTGCTGACTTGGTTAAAAGCCCGATCCAGCACTATTGCTGAAGAAGCAAGTTAAAACAGATGCCCCCCCCCCCAAGGCCTTATATTAGCTTCTTTTAGCCTGGAAAATGGCTTCCGACCTCAACTCAGCTGGTCTGGCCACATGGATCCGCACTATGGTAACTTCAAGGCTAGACTATTGTAATACACTCTACGTGGGCCTGAAAGACAACTCACAAACACCAGTTGATACAGAATGCTGCAGCCCAATTATTATCAGGCACCAGGGAGAAGTAGGACGTGCATGTCATACCCATTCTTTAAACGCTTAACTGGTCATACATCTGTTACCAGATTCAGTTCAAGATTCAGGTTATCACCTACAAATCCATTAATAGCCTTAGACTCGCATACTACATACATGTACACTGCTGCAAACACTTCACCCATCTGAGCAAAGCCTTCTAAAGGGGCCATCCTGTAAATGTTTAAGATGGACAACTGCCCATTCATGTGCATTCTCAAGTGGTGGCGGCCATCTTGTGGAACGACCTGACTAAGGAGGTCAGGAAAGCTCCCATGCCTCTATCATTCTGTAGAAAGTACAAGACAGAAATGTTCAGGAGAGTATTTTTAAAAAGGAATTAGAATTGTAGCAGAATGGAATTGCTTGGAAAGGCACCTTTATAATGGAAGGATTATAGTACATACCACTTGCTTTTAATGCATTGTCTTAAATCTTGTAATTAAGTTTCTATATTTTTTATAGTGTACCTTGCCTTGCTTACTTGTTCACATTTTTCTCCAAGTCTCTAATGTTACTCCTATTGCATTGGTTGTCATATGCTGTTAGCTTGCAGTATTTTGTATCCTGTAATCTCCCTTAAGTCTTAGCAAGTAAGGTGGGCTGTAAATAAAGTTAATGAAATAAAGTAGCTGAGTAATTTCAGCAGATGTGTTTCCAACACAAATATTACCAATTTAATCTTTTTGGCTGCAATAACAATGCTAAATCACTCATCAACCTGAGACATTCAGACAACAGTGTAATGTTCTTAAGAGTGTAATCCTGTTGGTTTCGTTTTCTCAGCCATGTCGGACGCTCCTCTTCGCTGGCTCGAGAGGAAGCGGCCGAGCACCCTGTCCGGGCGGCTGATCTGCGAAGATTAGCCCCCAAAACTCCCAGTGAGGGAGGCTGGGTCCGGGACGCTGCAGGAAGAGCCCCCCGGAATCAGTGCGGGGGGTTAATTGCCCGTTTGTCCCTACGGAGGCCGGCGGACATGCGCGGCGCCTCGAGTGCTGCCGGGCCATGAGAAACGGCAAAGAGCAGAACTAGGCGAGAGCCTACAAGTAAGCGAATTCCTTCTGTTATTACAAGCGTACGTGAAGGAGAGGTGAGATCTGAAGCTAAGAAGGCTCACTCTTCCCCTTTGCTGAGTTTCAAAATTTGGTTGGCGCCCCCCCCCCCCCAAATGGCAACAAAAAAACAAAGTCCTGCCCTTGGCATGTCAGTTTCGGCTGCCTTAAAGGGAGAATCGCTGGAGGAAATAGTACGGAGGGCGGTTGGTGAAGCTATAAAACCCTTTGTTGACAAGCTGAATGAAACAGATCAAAGGGTGGGCTTAATTGAGAGCGAAGTGAAAACCATCAAGGAAGCAGCGGGGGGGGGCAGAGAAGTCTGCTCGGGAAAGTGCGTCACTCGTGAAGGCTACGAATAAAGAGCTTAAACTGGTGGAGAATCAGTTGATCGGGCTACAAGTGGAACGAACACAGACAATTTTGCGCCTCCAGAATGTGAAAGAGGAGGAAAACGAGGATTTACGGGGTCTTGTCTCGGAACTATTGGCGACTCCCGCGAGGGCAAGTAAAGAAGAAGTAAAAAGCGCCATTTTGGAAGCCCGTCGGGCTACTTCAAAATATGCAATGAAGCGTCAGTTGCCGCGCGAGATCATCATCGATTTTTCATCTAAGAGGATCCGGGATACTATCCTATACAATTCATACAATGCGGATTTGGACTTCTTGGGCAACAAAATTAAGATATTGAAAGACGTCCCATTTCTAGTTCGGAAAAGACGTTTTAAGTATAAAAAGTTCGCAGCTCTTCTGAGAGAACGTGGAATAAAGTACAAATGGTTATTCCCGGAAGGAATCTGGTTCAGCCATAAAGATCAAGCCTTTAAGATATTATCAGAAGATCAACTAAGGGATTTTGAGGACAGGAACCCAGAATTCCAGTGCACCAAGCAAGACGAAAAGGAGAAGTCTGAGGGGGAGGGGGAGGAAACGAGCACTGCGGCTGCAGTTGCTCAGAGAGAACTGCGTCCGGGACCCAGGAGGGGAAGAAAAATTTAACTTGAAATTAAATTGTAATTTGCATTTAGTAAGGTCAACCACTCCATCAATATAATATAAAGCTTTAACTTTTGAATAATGACAGTATGAAGGGAAAACAGAAATGTAGTGTTTAGTGTTTGTAGGGCACCTTCCCCTTTTTTCCACCCTTCCCTCCCTCTCTCTTTTCTCTCTCTTTTTTCCCATCCCTTGTGTTATTGTAGTCTTTTGTAGTTACTGTTTTGTAGGGTATGTATGTATGTAGTAGTTGTATGTTAGATATTGAAAAATAAAAAATATTACAAAAAAAAAAGAGTGTAATCCTGTGTAGTTATTGCAGGTCCTTGCTATAGTCTGTTTTTTTTTCCCAAATGAGATGGCCAACCATTGTTTGCTTCTTCTTCCCAGATTGCAAATGCTGTAATCTAACACCTACAACAATTAAACCAGAGCCTGTCAGCATCTAACATCAAAGGCTGACATGAGAGGGCTTAAGATTTAGACCTGGAACATTTGCTTTTTTCTGTCTTCATTTTTAATTTTGTAACATCTGCATGATGAATCGTTTTGATGAACTCAAATGTTTTGGACCACTAAAAGGTATTACTCTGAGCCACTATGATATAATGGCTAGAGTGTCAGAGTAGGATCTGGGTGACCCAGGTTTGATTACCTACTTTGTCATAGAAGTTGCTGGGTGACCTAGGGACCTAACCTACCTCACAGGGTTGTTGTGAGGAAAAATGGAGAAGAAGAGAAGGCAGGATATAAATGATGTAAAATAAAATAAATTACATGTTTCTTTTCTGGATTTTTTGTAGGCCAATATGGCTGTTTATACATTTTTATATACTTGTCTAAGCTGATTGATACCATAGCATTATACCGTAAGGCACTTCCTTTGACCAACAATAATCAATAATGTAATATCCAGTAAAATGTTAATTTCTCCAGGTCTTGTTATAAGGTATCTAATTGTGGCTTGAAGTGCATCATTGGACCTAGCCCATGAGCAGAACATGATCGCCCCAACTTTAAAGTCCGTTAACTTTCAGGTAGGTAACTGTGTTGGTCTGTAGCAGAACATTTGGAGATGCTACTGAACTCAAATCCTGCTGTTCTACTTAGGTACTAATACCAACAAAATATGTCACCATTCATAGTACTGGGAGAAAAGCTGCTTTTGAACTGACCAGTAAGAATGAGTGTTTTTTTCCCCTGATCTTCCTTTATAAAGTTTACCGCAGCAAAGGATCTGCTATCTTTGGTCATCTTCCTTAATCAAAAATGTGTAGGTATTAGTTAAAAATGAAAAACCAAGTCTAGTTCTTACTTAATTAAGAGGAGCAACATATATTGGCTGAATAATGTGCTTCTTTCCCATATCATGTTATTTGTTTATTTTACAACTACAAAATACGTATCTGAATCTTCTTCCTTGGCTATACAGAGATATCATTCAAGCTGCAGTCTTAAGTGTACTTAATAGTCATGCTTAATTCAGTAAGATTACTATTACTTTAAGATCACACTTTAAAGTATCTGTGGAGTACAAATTTAAATCAGGACTTAGTTTTTTACCTAGGTCAAAACACCTCTAAAACAGGTTCTGAAGGCACAGCAAACTGGCTGAAGCTGGCAGGTGTGAGTGAAGGAGATCTCCTGGGAGCTTCATCTGTTACTTTGAGTCCCATGGAAGAAAAGAATTATATGAATGTTGTAAAGAAACAAACTAATAAGTGGGCTTTTGTGAACTGGCTGTTTTTTGTGTGTATTGGAATACAGAGGATGAAAAAACCTATACAAACAGATGGTAGTCAGACAGGCTTTCTAGCTGAGAATGGAGTTTTGAGAATAAGTCTTTCTGTTTTAAAGATCTCCTGTGAATTTTTCTATTATCTTTTGCAAGTCATTTATGTTTTACAAAAGTGTTCATTTTATTGTTGTGCTCTTAATTCCAAAGGTTTTGTTTAAATTTTGTGAAGCTTTTTGCAAACTGAGAGTGAAATACTGAAACATAATTTAAGCACAACATGGGTTGATTTCAGTTGTACTTTCCAGACCAAGATGTTAGAAGAGTTACAGGTACTTGGAATTTAGGAAAGGAGTTATCAAGCTTGAGAGCGACTTGTGCATTTACTTTATTTAGACTTCGTTCTTATCCAGATTGTAAGGGATTCGTAATGCTCAAAGTATGCCTATCAACAATTTGTTACTTATAATTAACCACTGGTGTTAATGTGTGGTAACGCTGAAGTCTTACATATAGTGGGGAAAGTATAGCTTTGTTTGTATTGTGTTTAAAATGAAATCCTGTAAAAGAACAGTTGTCCCACTTTGTAGAACTTGGAACGTTGGAAGATATTGAACATCTCTGGTTAGAATAATGTTGAGAGGAAGTTGTGGTGCAGAAGAGGGGGGGGCAATGAACTATTGTCACACAGTACAGATGCCACAATGTTGTCCCTGGGAAGTGTCCTTGGGGCAAGACATCATCATTATTTATTTATTTAAAACATTTATACACTGTCCACCCAAATCAGGTCCTCAAGGCAGCAAACATCAAGGCATTAAAAGCATTTAAAACATTAAAAATAACATTTAGGTGTGCATGTGCGTGTGTATTTAACAATATAGTGAAGACATATAGACATACAAAAACACCTCTAGGAAGGAGAACAATGAGAATTGCTGGGAGAATGCCAGACAAAACAGAAAAGTCTTCATCCTCTGGCGGAAGATGACGACGGAAGGAGGCAGGTGAATCTCTCTGAGGAGGGAGTTCCAGAGTTCTAGTGCTGCGACTTTCTTGGGTTGCCATTGCAACTTATTTAGCCTCAGATGGCGAGGGCACCCAAAGGAAGGCCTCCGAAGATGACCAGGGTAAGATACTCCGTTAAGTAGGGTATTCCTTACCACTCTCAGGGCACAGCATTGCAGTGTTACCTCTTTCTAAACTCTGCTGGTGGTGCTTTCTAGTAAAATATATGAGCTACCTTTTCCTTCTTTTTTCTCTTTCTGTATTTTTGCTACTGGCATTCTTCCCTCCGCACCTGTACCATGGATATATTTAGGTGTGTCTAAAAAAGGTTTTGATTGGAAAATATGGTTCTTTTTGTCTGCCTTGGAAGGAAGAAAGGGCTTTCAGACGCTGCTCAAATTAGCTATTCAGTTGTAAACGGATTCTTTTGACATTCTGTACATAACATTTGAAGCAGCCCTAAATGTTCTGCAGTCAACTATAGGCTAGTATACAGAAATTTATGCATATCCCCTGTTTTTCCTAAATCTACCCCTAATATAGTTTCAATGAAGAAGGGGGAAAATGTCTTTTTATCTCCCTACAGTCTTTATTATTTCTTTTTGGATAATATACAAAGGTGTTCCTTTGTCTTCACATACTTTGATACCTTTTAAACTACTTGTAGCTCAAACATATGAAGTCTTGTTCTTATTATACCTGAAACTGTATGTGCAATTGTTGACAATACAGTCCAGTCCCATTCAGTCCAGCCCTCTCTGAAACCTGAGCTAGCAAATCTGAGAACCATCCACCTATCTTATCTAGAAACTCTGAACCTTTTGATTCAACAATCCAAACATCAGAATCCTCTGTTTCCAGAACAATATAGGCATAGGCTGTTTTTAGTCTATCTACTTCAGAATCAGTATATTTATTATATGATATTTTTGCTAGATAAACATTGTGAGATTTATTTTGAAGCAGTATGAATGGAAGCAAAAAGTATGAATGGAAGCAATTTAGATAGCAACAATTTTAAATTAATTATTTGGGCACAGGTCCCATTGAAGACCTACTTCTGCTGCTCATCCTAACGTGTTAAGTCCCTAATGTGTAAGAACATGTAAATATAATACATTGTAGTACCTGTATTGAAGAGGCTTACTATAAAAATAGAACATAGACAAAGGGTTGAAGGAGAAAAAAGAAGCTCTGAGTGAGGTAGCTTGCTCAAGGTCATTCAGCAGTGCAAACCAAAAATAGATATCATATTCTGCTTCATATAGCACTGGAGCTTGTACTCAAAGGTGTTGTTCTGTCACATTTATTGTGCTATTCCGCGTTGAGTCTTAACATCATGATTTTTTTAATTAAAAAAAAGTTATAATAAGAGACATGTAACACAGCTATAAAAATACTGTTGCAAGTTTTGTTGCACACATTTTTCTTCAAGGTGACGGTGTTAGAATTGAAACGGTTATATGGGAGGGCAACAGAGATAGCCGTGGATGTGGACTTGCTAATGTACTGAGAGATGGTTAACTTCAGTTCAGCTGAGAGTTGACTGAAGTGAGAATATGATAGTAATTATAGATAAGATCAGAGAAAAGATAGTTCGTATCTTAAAGTGTGAGAGTCAGAATTTAGCAGACAGCTTTAAAGGACAATTGGCTTGGAATGAACAAGAGGAAGTAATGTTGATGTAAGGTATTTATAGGCCCAGTAAGTTGCAGTACTATAATAAATATATTCAAAATGGATAGTCACAAATAGAATTAAACAACGATTGTTGACTGTTTGCTTAAAAGGATAGTAAATAAAATTTCATGGTTAGAGTATTCCCAAACATAGCGTATATTGGTAATGGGGGAAGAAGACCAAAGACAGACAGAAACTGTTATGCAGCTTGCCATCAGGGCTCGCCCGCCCATTGAGGCCGGCCTGGCAGCTGCCTGGGGCACTAAGGTGCCAGAGGGGGCACCGGCCCAGGGGCAGGTGCATGCGCCACAGAGCTCAATTGCTGCTGCTCCTGGCCAGGAGCATGTACTGGCGGCGGCAACACGGGGCCACTGAGCGGGCAACCTCCGAGCTCTCCCACCCAGTTGCTCTGTGCTGCTGCCGCCGCCGCCAGCACACAGCTGCGGGCCAGGGGTGGCAGGTGGCTGGGGCAGCGCACGGAGCATCTGAGCCGAAGGGCTGGGAGGATGCATGCTGCTGTGCGCCGCCCCGGCCACCTGCCGCGCCTGGCCCACAGTTTCTGTGCGCAGCCAGGAGCATGTGCTGGCGGTGGCAGCATGGGGCAGCTGAGCGGGCAGCCTCCTGTTCAGTTGCTTTATGGGCCAGGCGCAGCCCTTAAGCTGCCTCAGGTGCTAGCGACGCTGGAGCTGGCCCTGCTTGTCATTGTCGGAGATGAGACAATTTACTTGGTAGGCCACTAACAGCACAACCCTAAGCAGCATTATTCCCTTCTAAACCCATTTACTTCAGTGGAAGGGAATAATAGCAGGTCATACATTCTCATATTGGTAGAAAAAATCGTAGATTTTGTGGTGGGTAAATGTTGTAAATTATTTTAGAATTCATAACATTTGCAGTGTTCCATTTTTCTTTATGATCTTGATGCATTAAGACTTTTTTCACGTCTTCAGTCCACTAATGCTGGACATCAGCAGCCAGCATTTTTTTATTCCCTTTTCCTTTCCCTTCTAAAAAGTAGCAGAAAACTATGAGGATTACTGAAGAGACAAAATAATGTTTCCTGAGTAGTAGTCGCTTTGGGAACATTAGGTACTCGGGTATTAAGTATAGATTAAGTATTATTCAACTGAACCAAAATAATATGTAATAATATGAAGGAATTATATTAAGGTAATTCTTTCTTTAATTAGGGAACATAGAGAATAAAATGTTACCAGCAAGAACTCTTGGACTATGGGACTGTTTCCCTAGGGAGCCAGTAAAAATCCCATCACTTGAATCATTTACAAGTTGACTAGACAGAGTACTCAACAGTACAATAGAGAATGCCAGTTTACAATGTTGGGGGATGGTCAGAATGACCTAATTTTCTCCCTCTAGTTTTATGATTTATTAAAGAGTTTTGCAGCCTGTTTGCTAGGGGCTGACTAAATGGAATTTGAAACGTAGCAATTAGAAGGGCCCTTTCAGTGCCAGCATATTGCTGTTTTTGATCACTTTGCTGTAGCACCAGTGTGGATAATGTGGATAATTCCCTCCATTGCAACAGACTGAGTATGCAAAGACTTTTGGACGAACTTGGTTCAGATTCTGTCTGCAGATTGCTATTTGTTGCAAAGGCCAGTGAATGAAACACAGTGCGTTTGATTGAGAGCATGAGGAAATTGAAGGCCTGGCATTGTTTGTTAGTTACATTTGTATAAATAAAAGGCTCTGTCCATCTGTCTGAATATTGGTCTGTCTGTGACAGACAAACTCCTCTGAAGACAAGGCTAGGTGCCTCAAAATTGGCTGCTGGCTTCAAAATGATTGTGGAAGTTGCAGTGGCAAACATAAACAGAATTGGAACATCCTGGCCAGCACAATTCCCAGTCCTTTTTGCATTGGAAGTCGTGGTTGTCCATGGCAGGCATAACTCATCTGGAACTAAAGCTACAAGCCTAAGAATTCACCTCTAGCTTCAGGATGATGACAGGAGTTGCTTTGCCCAAAATGAGGTTATCAGAACATCCTGGCCCAGGTTATTTCACAACCTTCTCCTCACTTTATTTCTGTTGGAAGCTACAGTTGACTGTGGCAGGCATAACTCACCCACGAATAAAGCCAGGAGCCTCAAATTGGCTACTGGCTTGAAGATGATTGAGGAAGGTGCTGTGACAGACACAAATGGAATGAGAATATCCTGACCTACACAATCCCCAGAAACCCCCACCTCTACTTCTTGTTGTATTGGAAGCAGTTGTTGTCTGTGGCAGGCATAACTCATCAGAAAGTAAAGCTAGGAGTTTCAGAACTATCACTCACTTCAGAATGATCATGGGAGTTGCTGTGCCCAAAAGAAACAGGACTGGACCAAACCATAGCAGAGATTAGTTCCACAACTCTCTGTTGTTGACAGTTGACACAAAGATTTGCTCACAAGGAACCCTGCAAGTGTTGGCAGCACAGACAGGAAGGGGGGATATCCCTTCTGTAAAAAAAACAGTGTTTAACCCCTGCTCTGATCTATCAGAGCCTGTTTGTGGTAGCAGTTAGGGTGCCAGACTAGGAGATCCAGGATCAAATCTCTACTCTTGTCATGAAATGTTGCTGGCTGATCTTTGTCAGGCCCTCTGTTCTGGATGACTCTGGTCAGGCCTTATGCAGATATAGGCATGCACTTATGAAGCCCTGAGTGTCTAGTTAGCTTTCCTATATCAAATCATTTAACTCGCCACAGATAATCTCTTAGGCTCATTTTTGGTTATAGTGCACAAATAATACAGTTATGGAGTCTCTGCTTCCATTCGAACCCTTTATTATTACAACATAATCAGGGCTTTTTTTCAGCTGGAACGCGGTGGAACGGAGTTCCAGCACCTCTTGAAAATGGTCACATGGCTGGTGGCCCCGCCCCCTGATCTCCAGACAGAGGGGAGTTTAGATTGCCCTCTGCGCCACCTCCACCACCTCTTTTCCCAGAAAAAAAGCCCTGAACATAATTATTCAGCATTCTTAATATCAACTCAATAAACAGAAAATCATATCATGCATTATACCCACATAGGTCATTAAAGGACAGTGATTACATGATTCCAAAAAAATATCTTGCCCAAAGATAAGAAGGTCATAGGGAAGGAGCCTTGTCTAGGAAGAAGCTCCCAATCAATTCAGCTTGTCATATCTATAAGGTTTCAGCATCAGTTCCTTACAATAGCTGTCTGTCCTCCTTCAAAGGGACTTGCATTCTTGGCTAAGTTATTGTCTTATAACCAGACATGGTTACCTGTATTGGAAACATCTTAAAATCCATAAAAATAGTTCATTCTTGCTACCTCTTATCTTAACCAAGCCTATGTAAAACCAGTGATTACAAGTTTCTCTGCATATGAATATCATTTGGCTCTCAACTAGTACATCTGTCCTTGAGTCATTTTGCCAGCTTCTATGAAGTTAAACATTCCTGCTTTGTGAAACTTCCCATTTTGCAAAGCTTCTTCACCAGCCACATTTAAATTGCATATCCATACGTGAATGCTGTCTCATGTGCATTGGTAATACTGTCAGTGCAGCATGAGACAGCATTCATGTATGGATATGCAATTTAAATGTGGCTTGTGAAGAAGCTTTGCAAAACGGGATGTTTTAGTTGCTAGCACATCCATTGCCATCTCTCCCGGAATTGTCAACTCTCCTGGATCTTTGCTTCCTGTTGGATGAAATTGGGTTCTCCATGACGATGACTTTCCTGCAAAAGAAAGGATTGAGAAAATATATTGGTTACAAGGACTATAAAGGACTATTTTAAGAGTACCAATTCTGGATACTTATCTTTAACATCCATTGACATTGACATAATTCATTAATATGATTGTATGATAAACTTTAAATAAGGGGCTTTCCTCTACCTTTTGAAAGAATTTATTAATGGTTGTATTATTGAATTATCACTGTATAATTGAATTTTCACTGTATTACTGAATTTTCACTGAATTTTCACTATTATTGAATTATCACTGTATTATTGAATTTTTACTGTTTACACTTGCACTTTATAAATAGAATTGTTGTGATAATTGTTCATAGAGTGGAGTGTTGGAGTCTCCTTGGACTAGGTCCTGCTTGGTTTGTGGCTAGTCTGAAACTCGACTGCTTCCATTGGGTGGCTGCGGTTGAAGAATAGCAAGCAACTGGGCCTGGATGTACCATCCAAGTTGGGTGGTAGCAAGTCACACAGTGGTTGCTGCGAGGCCCCAGTGAGTCCTCCCTCAAAGGCCAAAGGAGCCCTGGAAAGGGCCCAGCCCCCTCCTCCTGCCTTTTATTGACAGAAATGGAAGCTGGCAATTTATCCCCAGTATATCCAGCAGCTGATTTAGATATTTCTCCCATTTTAAAACAAAACTTGGTTTCTCTAAAGTATCTGTGTTCAAAAGAACTTGTTATGTTTTAGACTCAGGATGAGAAACCATCGTTATGCAGTACCTTTTAAGCTGT
This sequence comes from Eublepharis macularius, assembly GCF_028583425.1. Lineage (NCBI taxonomy): Eukaryota > Metazoa > Chordata > Lepidosauria > Squamata > Eublepharidae > Eublepharis > Eublepharis macularius. Next base: position 69,696,589 of record NC_072796.1, read on the forward strand.
CTTCAGTGTTCATGAATTGCCTCTTGTCTATTTCGGTCATTTAAAATGTCAAATTCTGGAGATATTTACTGAACAGTGGTTTAAAATCTCCTGTTCTTTTCTGTAGAGTACTATCTCCTTTGACTCCCTATTTTGAATCCAGTCTAAAGACTCATTTTCAATTTCTGTTAAATTGACTATCAAAAGTGACTGATACGGGAGATTTATCTGAGCTGAAAAATATTTTAAGTTTATACCAAACAGTTCATAAATAAAAACATACTTTTACTGTGAAATACCTTTCCACTTGGTTTCATCCATAATATAGAATTCAAAAGAAATTTAGACATCCTGTTATTTAAGGACTTCCATGTCTGTTTATGTGCATGTCCATGTTTTCTTTTAAAAAGAAAGAATAACTGTTATTAATTAATTAGATTTATAGCCCACTTTCCCCGCAAGTGGGCTCAGGGTGGGTTACAACAATAAAATACAAAAATAGAACATTTAAATACATTAAAGTATGTTATGAGCTTTACAATGCAGTCCCAAACAGAGTTTTATACTCTTCTACATCCACTGAAGTCAGTGAGTTTAGAAGTCTTTAACTGTTTAGTATTGTGTTGTTAGTTACATATTGTAATTCTTGCAGTATTGGTGGAAGTTGCTCCGATGAATGGCAGAAATGTAAACCCCAGCCATCCTAGCTAATGCAAAAGTCTCTCCTCCCCAACAGTCTAAACCCTCAGTTGTGCTGATGAATCCGTGACTGTCTGTGAGTTCTTGAGTCTGTGAGATAGCAATCTTCAATCAGTCAGCACAGCTATCAGAAATATAAATGGTGTGGGGGAAGTTGTTTCAAAAATACTGTTGTATAGAAACTAGCAATGTGATGTGGTAAAGGTTCTTTCGAGGCATGAATGACCGCAGGGTTGAAAACTTTAGTATAGAATTTTAGAAAGCAAACCCTTCTAGTTTTGAGAATGAATCGTTTTTAAGAGGCTTTTGTATTTTGCTATACATTATATTAAGCAATTGTGTTAAAGTGAGAGAGGTTTTAGCTTGTGCACAGCTGGTTAAAGGAGCTGATTAGCTCCTGCATCAAGTACAGTTCTGTCAAAGTTGAACTGTTGCCCACTCTAATTCTTTGGAGCTCCTGCTTTATTTCTGTTTTGTCTTTAATTATCCCTTGTGCAGAAGAAACTGTTCCCTTCTCTCAGCCCTTTATTGTTCTTCCAGACACAACTGTCACTATACATACAGCACAGATGATCTCTCTTTAGTTGTTGTACTGTTCTTCTTTCATCAGTTTTTCCTTTCTAAAACAGGCAGTTTCTTCAGTCTTACACTGTGTTGATGGTTAAGGCAGTTTTTAAATCGGGGCTTCTTACTTCATGGTTTCACTGGGATGGCATTGCACTGTAAAAAAGTCGGTTGATGTTTCTTCGTGCCAGATTTGACCTACTGTTTTGGCTTGTTTGCAAGAGCCTGTGTAAATGTTTGCTTTTCCTGCACAACTGACCTAGTCCTCCAGTGTTTGGCGCCTTTGTTGCCCTGCTTGTTCTACTGTGTATTACATGTCAAAGTAACACTCTTTTGTGTGCAGCTTGCCACAATATTCTTTGGATCTGGGGACTTCTTTGGATCTGGAACACTATATTGTGAATTGTTTTAAAATTCTGATTACAGATCATTTTCAAAAGTCATAATATTCTCTTTCTAGTTAACCTTTAATTTAGCAACACTGTTTTATAATTCAAGAATTGAGAGATGGGTCTGTATAATGACAAAGTTGAAAAAATAAAATGAGGATTAAATTAATCAAGTAAACAAAACGCTCTCTCAAAATTTGTCCTCAAATTTGACAAATAAGAAAGCAGAGGTGAAATACTCAGTTTTTAAAATATATTTGTATGACTTTGATGTTTTCAGATCTTAAATATTGCACTTTCCATAGTGGTATGTACGTGTTTAAATAGGCCTTGCTTGTCAGTGGGGACAAGATGTTTTCTGGGAAAACTGGTCCAAGAGATGCCCTTACCTCATCTGACAACGTGGTGTTCATTAGATAAATAGTACAGTATTGCATGGGGCATGGTGACTTGGTCTGTATCACTCATGTTATATGATGTGAATACATTAAGATTTAATTGAAGCATAGCTAAAATTGGGTTGCCTTGGAGTAAAGACTCTTGGCAGCCCTCATCTCCAACTTACTGTCACAAATAGTTTTATACCCACTTTGAGAAGGTTGTCTTTATGTAACTTGGTTTAAACTTGGTCACTCCTACCTATTTGCTAACACATCAAAATTTGGGGTGTTTGTAAATTGGCAGGGGGGGGAATGATCAGTTTTCATGTGGTAAACTACATTTTTAAAAATTAAAATTACTGCAGATTTGAGTATGTTGAAATGTTGGTTGTTATTTATGAACAGCAGTTTTCTCCTAGAAGACAATTATTGCCTTTTAACTATATTCAACTGCATCATATTTAAGAACTATGTTAGCAAAACTTTTTATTGCTATCCAGTCTCAGGCTGCAGCAGTGGAAAGGGCCAGTGGTTCAGTGGCAGAGCATCTTGTCGGCACGCAGAAGATCCAAAGCTAAGTCCCCAGCATCTCCAGTTAAAAGGATCAGGTAATAGGTGACGTGAAAGACCTCACCTTGGTGTGCTGTTGCCAGGAGGCAATATGGGACTTGATGGACCAAGGGTCTGATTCAGTATAAGGCAGCTTCATGTGTGTTCATGTGACAACTGCCAATGTTATAGTAGTGGTGCTGTGAATATTCCACAGAGAGGAGGGGGGGGGAATCACATTTTGTTCCACAAGGCACAGACGACATAGCAAGCATGCCAAAACAACCTTTGCAACACCCACCAATCAGGTAGTAGTGCCTAATGACATTCATCTGAGTAACACACACAGGCAGAACCAGTCACTAGGGGTGTGCACCTGAAAAAGATATGGGTGTCCCACTTCGGGTTCACCCGAAGCAGAAAAACAATTTGGGATAACCCAAATCCCAAAGCGGCAAGCTGCTTCAGGATTTGGGCATTTAAAAGCTTCGATATACTCCATGAAGATTCGGGAATCTTTATAGAGCACACGGAAACTCAAAGCAACCCTTTTCGTGCAGCTTGCAAGTGGCAAGAAAAGAGTTGCTTAAACTTGCCACCCACCGCTTGCTTCCCATCGAGGGAAGCAAGCGGTATGGAGTTTGAAAGCGCCCCTTTCCATGCCACTTGCAAGCAGCACGAAAAGGGACATTTTCAGTTTCAAATGCCGAGCCACTTGCTTCTCCCGATGAATGAAGCAAGTGGTGCGGCATTTGAAAGCACCCCTTTTCATGCTGCGAGCGGCATGAAAACAGGCACTTTTCAGTTTCAAACAAACAGGGAGGAAAGACCCAGCAATAGCGCAGCTCCATCAGAAATCATAGAATCATAGAATCATAGAGTTGGAAGGGGCCATACAGACCATCTAGTCCAACCCCCTGCCCAGTGCAGGATCAGCCTAAAGCATCTCTGACAAGTATTCATCCAGCCTCTTCTTGAAAACTGCCAGTGAAGGGGAGCTCACCACCTCCCTAGGCAGCTGATTCCACTTTTGAACTACTCTGACCGTGAAAAAGTTTTTCCTAATATCCAGCCAGTACCTTTGTGCATGTAGTTTTAGCCCATTGCTTCGCGTCCTACCCTCTGCTGCCAACTGGAACAGCTCTTTGCCCTTCTCCAAATGACAGCCTTTCAAATATTTAAAGAGAGCAATCATGTCCCCCCTCAACCTCCTCTTCTCCAAACTAAACATTCCCAAGGCCCTCAGCCTTTCCTCGTAGGGCTCAGTCTCCAGACCCCTGATCATTCTTGTCGCTCTCCTCTGCACCCTCTCGATTTTGTCCACGTCCTTTTTGAAGTGAGGCCTCCAGAACTGCACACAATACTCCAGGTGTGGCCTGACTAAGGCAGTATGGAGAGGGGCTATGACCTCCTGCGATTTCGATGCTATGGCCCCTTTGATACAACCCAGGATTGAATTAGCCTTTTTTGCCACCGCATCACACTGACTGCTCATATTCAGTTTACAGTCCACTCTTACCCCAAGATCCCTTTCACATATACTACTGCCCAGAAGTGTATCCCCCGTCCAGTATTTGTGCTTCCCATTTTTGTGGCCCAGATGTAATACTGTGCACTTGTCTTTGTTGAATTGCATCGATGGGGCGTGGCGCTGCTTCGGATGAAGACAGTCGCAGAAACCTGAGCTCTGCTCTCCCCTCGAGCCAATTAGTGTAAGAAAGCAACTCATTTAAGCAAGAACGCTCAAATAATGGGCAAGCACAATGCAGAAAAGAAAAATGCAAATGGCAAGTCAGCTAAAAAGCTCCAGGATTACTTTCCTGCTTCGTTGCAGCCTGATACTCAAAACAAGGCTGGAGAAGAAGCACTCAAAATGGCGTCTGAGGCAAATGCAACAGGTAAAACTTTGAAACTAACCTGCCCTTGTTGCTGCAAAAAATGGAGCAAAGAATCTTGCATAAAATTACAAATTTAACCAACCAGATCTCAGATATAAAATTGGACATTACTAGAGCCATTCATAAAGCCGATTGTGCAATGGATCTGAGTACTTCATTGCAAAATGAAATCCAAGCCTTGCAAAAGGACAATGACTTAATGAAAAGCAAAATTCAATCCCTAGAACTTTCAAATCGCAAGCTTCATCTTAAGTTTAGAGGGATTGAAGAAAATGAAGCAATAAATGAAGATCCTGCAGCTTTCTTGAATAAATGGCTAACAAAAATTCTAACCCTCAGAGATCATACTGCCGCTCTAATTACCACAGCATATCGGCTTGGTTTGCCAAATAATCCACGAAGGAAAAGCCCCAGGGACATTTTAGCAACTTTTTCAGATGGGAGTTCAAGAAGAAAGATCTTAGAAATGGCCAGACAACAGAAGTCACTTACTTATAATGGGTCTTATATTGCTGTCTTGGTTGATCTGCCGAAAGAAATCCTCAACAAAAGAAGAGAACTTAAACCGATTACAAGAATTCTTAGAGAAGCAGGAATTGAATACAAATGGTCAAACTTTACAAAGCTCCGAGTCACACACAAAGGGAACACTTACCTGGCAGAAGACCAAGAATCAGGTTTGACCGTGCTGAAGAATATCAATCTGGAGATACCCATAGACCCATAGACTATATCTCTTAAAAGGAAAAGATCTCAGCCTCCTACCCCCCAAAAGGGTAGTAAAATTCCAGTCAGACATACCTAATAGTCATTTTCCTCATTGTAGCCTGCTTATAATTCTAACTTTTCTGCATAGAAGCCTCTGTATATATTCTAACAAATGCAGTGTTCTAGTTTACTAATTAAGGTTCGGGGGTGGGAAAAGTTAAGCATTATGTTATTTCAGGTTCAGCTCCAGGAAGTATTATGGCTTTTCTACCTTGGTAACTGATATCAAGTACCTGAGTGGGGTACATACCCACAAGGTATAGAGAGTTGTTTAAATAACATGATGAAGTGATTTAAGTTTAACTGTAATTCTTCTTTTTTCGTTTAGTGCATAACACTTGATTAGTGAATCTAGCAATTTGTATTTCTCTTTGTAGGGGGAGGGGGAGGTTAGGGAGGGAAGGCTTGTTAAGGATGGAGGGCAGGGGTGGGCAATTTCAGCAGGAGGGAGGGTAGATGACTGTTTATGTAAATGTTAAGGCATGTTGGTAACATTTTCCAAATTATTACTTTTCATAGCTCTAACTATAATTGCTTTTAGATGTAGAATCCTTGTGATAATGTATCGCTAAAAATCTTTGTACAATATTTTATTTTGCTATTGAATATCTTCCCTTTTGTTATTGAAAAAGTTAAAAATAAAATTTAAAAAAAAGAAAAAAAAAGAAATGTGTAGCATCAGTGTTCCCTCATATCCCACAGGAGAAGGGGGCCCACACAACAGATAGAATGCCCCCTCCCAAGCCCTCTGGCAAAAATCTGACTGGCCACCCAAACACAACCATCTTTGCTCCAAGGCAAACACACCCTGCCCCCAAAAAAGAAAAGAGGAGAAATAAAGTTAGAGGTTGGACTCAAATCCTTAATCCCCTCACCCAAGACAAGCAACCTAGCCACTGGTACAAAGTGCAAAAGAGACATGCCAACAAGGCATTTAGCACGCTGCTGCAGCCCTGACATCACCAGCAGCCATATGACAGACAACATTGCACAGATATGTATAGCTCAGTAGAAGGGGACTGAGGCAGCATGTCTCAGGCTCCTGAATTGATCCCCACAAGGTGAACTGTTTTGGAGCTGACATTTTGCCCCTATGAACCACAGAAAGGGTAATGGGATGGCCTAGCCGATGGGCTGCCCTGGACGACTATCATTTTGGCTGAGACACCCTTTCACAGTCCTGTTCCACATCCTTGCACCCTTTCCACCCTGAGACTCCTGCACACGAATACTACCAATCTGCATGACTTATCATATGCCAGTGGTACTGTGGGGGAGTGTATGACCCAAAGACCTCCCCCCCTTGCCAGAGCAGACTCATTTCCCCTCAGAGCACCCCAGTCCCCTCCTCGTGAGAGCCGTATACAGAATGTGTGTGGGACGGGGTGGGGACACAAGGATGGCTGTGTCATTCTGTTGATAAGTGAGCTTCAACGCATGAAAGCTTGTAGTGAACTACATGCCATAATTTTTTAATGTGCCAATGGAATGTGTTATATTTTGCAGCTAAGCAAAACAAAGGTCCAGTGACTCCATAAAGACCGACAGTATCAATGTCAGCATGAGCTTCTGTGTGATAGAGCCCACCCCTTCAGTTGTGTGAAAGTAGGATCATTTGGGGAGGCACCGTGGGGGAAATCACAAAAGGAGGCAGAGCATGGTATGCTGGGAGGGGGGAGGGGGCAGGGAGTAAACCCCATTTGCTCAACAACAAATAATAGGGTCAGAATTATAACTCATTTCAGACTTTATTGAAGAGCAGTAGGGAAATAGTAATGAGGTATCCAGTAACAGTTCCCATGCCTCTACAGGTTGCTCCAAGAAGCAATGAGGAGATGAGATGAGCCCTTCCTATCAAATCATTGCCATGAGCAGGGTAGACTTGCCAGACAGATAGCTGCTTGAGTTAGGATGCTGCAGAAGCTGGCCTGGAACCAGTGGGATGGCAGACAGAGTGGCAGAGTCCCTGCAGCTAGCCCGTACCTCACCAGGAACGTCATCTTGCTGGGTTTCCCAGTTGAACCCGCACATATGCCAGAGGCTTATGACATGATGACAGACAGCACAGTGTTCCTTTCCAGTGCAGCCATGCTGGTGGGGACCTAGAACGTTCTGTGGGTGGGGAACTCCACAGCTCTTGTCAGCTGTCAGAATGACACTCATCTGCTGTGTTGTTACACCTCAGCTGTACATGCTTTGCCAGCTGCTGCTGCATAGGGTTTGAATACTATAAGGCAATAGATGCCTTGGTTGCTTGGCCAGCAGATGCACAGAGCACAGTTGAGGTGAATTCCAGTTGTTAATTTCCCCACCTGGGGTGGTGTCTTGGCAAGAGACTGCTGGCAGCCCTATACAGAGTTTCCAGCACTCCTGTCACTCTCCCCCTCCTCTCCATGGCATTATAGCCAGCACATTCCTAGAAGTATGCCCCATCACATGAAATGGGGCTCGCTGCTGGGCGCAGCTGCCTTGGGTTGTCCTCATACACACACCGCTGGCCTTGGCTGTAGGAGCCTGCAATGCCAAGGTTGTGTGTGAGGAGGGAAAGGGGAGGGAGTGCAGACAGCTGGCCCAAGACTGGTGAATCCCTGCCCCTGCTCACTTGTAAGAGGATGGGTTGCTCTTTCACTGTGTGTCCCCATAGATGGGGTACCTGTAAGGGTTCTGAAATGAGACATGTTAGTCACACAGCAATGGGATTTGCAAAGTGCCCTTTCTCTGCATTTCTCACATCGAGTGTGAAACACTGTGCACACTACATGTACATGGGATTAATTTAAGGATCTAGACAACCCATCAGAGGACCTGAAAGAATACATTTCTTCATTTAAGACTTTTCACAGCCACTTGTATTTGCCTCCATCTGAAAGAGCTTTCTGGAGTTCTCTTTGCCACCTGGTTACATAGTGCTTATGACCACTGTATATAATGGTTCGTGTATACTGATATATATTTGCTTGGTTGCTGCTATATTATGCACTTTCACTTTTTAAGAATGTGCAATAAGATGTATGTTTACTACAGCTCCTTAGTAATAGCACTTTATGTATACTTGGATAGAAGGTTACTTATGTTATAGCACATGTATAAATTGTAATTCCAGCAGTGATAGGAAGTCCTTATATTCTCTTTAATGTACTATTAGGTATCTCTGTGTATGTTATTTAGGTTATATGGAGTAGCATTAAATAAAAAACCAACACATAAGTTTTGTTAAAAGGTTTATTAGTCAGTACACACAAGACTCCTTGCTTGTGTTGTTACTTATCATGTACTCTCCTTGTTTGGATACCTATGTAGTCACAATAGGGCTACCAGATAGTAAGTAAAACTCTATAATACAGAAAATATTCAACTCTTTAATTATATATTATAAAAACATTATAGAATATTAATTGTCAAAATTATTCACACTTAAGAAATAAACCTATCTTTGAAAATATGTTGTATATGAGGACAGTATACAAAGGAATTCTTATCCTCTAATGCTGTAGGTTATAGTACACTGCCATGAAAGTTTGCTTGGCGACTCATGCACTCTCAACCTAACCTGTCCCACGTGGCCATTGTGAAGATAAAATGGAGATGCAGAGAAAGAAGTTGTAGGCTGCTTTGAGTCCTTGTAGGGGAGAAAAGTGGGTAAAATAAATAAATAAAATAAAAATTACACTAGCATGTTAAAGGAGTTAGGACACACTGGGTATGCGTGTGTTATGTGCCGTTAAGTCCCCACTGACCTATGGCAACCCTATCAATGAAAGACATCCAAAACATTCTATCAATCATTAACAGACTTGCTCAGATCCTGCAAACTGGAAGACGTGGCTTCTTTTATTGAGTCAAGCCATCTCGTTTTAGGTCTTCCTCTTTTCCTGCTGCCTTCCACTTTTCCTAGCATTATTGACTTTTCCACAGAATCTTGTCTTCTCATGATGTGACCAAATTACGATAGCCTTTGTCTTGTTATTTTAGCTTCTAGGGAGAAATCAGGCTTGATTTGATCTAGTACCCACTTATTTGTCTTTTTGGCTGTCCATGGTATCTGCAAAACTCTTGCTTCGGCATCACATTTCAAATGAATCAATTTTCTTCCTGTCAGCTTTCTTCACTGTCCAACTTTCACATCCATATATGGCAATGAGGAATACCATAGTTTGGATTATCATGATCTTGGTTCCCAAAGAGACATCTTTATCTTTAAGGATCTTATCTAGCACCCTCACAGCTGCTCTTCGAAGTCTCAATCTTTGATTTCTCCATTGCAGTCTCCCTATTGGTTGATGATTGAGCCAAGGAATAGAAAAATCTTCAACAATTTCAATTTCGTCATTGTCAACTTTAAAATTGTGTAATTCTTCAGCAGTGTCATCTGTATATCTCAGATTGTTAACATTCCTCCCACCAATTTTCACTCCACCTTCTTCTAGATCTAATCCAGCTTTCCTTATGATATACTCTGCATAGAGGTTGAACAGGTAGGGAGATAATATGCATCCTTGCCTGACACCCTTGCCAGTTGGAAACCGTTCTGTTTCCCCATATTCTGTCCTGACAGTAGCCTCTTGTCCAGAGTACAGGTTGCACAATAAAACAATCAGATGTTATGGCACCCCCATTTCCTTTAAAACTCTCCTTAGCTTTCCATGGTCCACACAGTCAAAAGCTTTGCTGTAATCTATAAAACACAGGCTGATTTTGTTCTGAAATTCCCTGGTATGTTCCATTAGCCATGGTAGAGTACATGCAATGCATAAAGAAAGTCATAGGTTCTCTGTTATTCTACCATTAAAATATCTCGGATATCAAGAGTCGGAAAGACCCTTCTTTTCCTGAGTCTCTGGAAAGCTGCTGCCAATCAGAGTAGAAAATACGGAGCTAGATGGCCAAGAATTTAACATTGTATGAAACAGCTTCATATATTTATCAGTATTGACCTCACCTTTAAATCTCACTTTTGAGTAGTGTTTACTATGACTTGCATTTCTTAATTGGCTGCCATAGTTTTTGTGTGCTCGTTGCTCACTTCTTTCCCATTGCTGAGGAACTGAAACATCAGCTCATATCAACTTCTGGCTGCATTCCTGTACAAATCTTATTAAAAGCATGTTGATGTTGTTTTGATTTTCAATGGCAGCAGTCTAATTCCATTGCAGTAGAAGTGGAGTGAGTGTTCTCTCCCTCCCCTCAAACGGGAACTCTATATTTGTGCTCCCCCAAAGACCTGCATGCGGGGGAGAGGTGCACTGAACTAGCAGGAATTTCCCCTGGACCACTCTGACATTGGAGTAGTCCACTTGCTGGAATGCTCCAAAGAGCATGTTTGATGTAATGAGAGCCAGTATGCTGTAGTTGTTAAGAGCGGTAGGACTCTAATCTGGAGGACTCTAATCTGGCAAGCAGCCAGTCCTGGGTGGGTTATAGAAGTCACGTGGTAGCAAGATATCTGAGAGCCAGTGTGGTGTCGTGGTTACGAGGGGTGGGACTCTAATCTGGAGAAGTGGGTTTGATTCCCCACTTCTCCACCTGAGACCAGTTGTGTGACCTTGGGTCAGTCACAGCTCTCTCAGCCCCACCCACCTCACAAGGTGTCTGTTGGGGGGATAATAATGATGCTGACTTGTTAATCACTCTGAGTGTGGCACTAATATGTCCTGAAGAGTGGTATATAAACACAAGGTTATATAAGCACATGCTGATTACAAGCCTTTTGATTTATTTATTTAAAACATTTATATGCTACCTTTCTACCCAAATAGGGGACCTCAAGGTGGTGAACATCGGACATTAAAACATTAAAATTATATTTAAAATGTATATATAAATACCATAAGAATATATAAATTGTTGTATCTTGAATACCATGATACGCCAGCTTTATATACAAGAAACAGGTTTTTATTCAGCTCTCACTCTGGCTCAGCCTGCATTTCTAGTCAGCCTCTCAGTCAAGCTTGGGCAGCCACAATTTGCTACAGGAACCCTGAAGGACCAAGACTGAAGAACATGCAAAGCAGAATGCTATCCCCTAGAGGCTGTTTGTTCACAGTACATCGTAAACACACACACAAGCAAGGAGGAGGGCCAATGACAGTTTGCTGGGGGTATGCCAAATGTAACAGAACGTTGCATTTGGAACATTGCTGATGGAACACAATGACAGAGACAGACCAGCAAATCTCCCTGGAGTAGGATTCCAAAGTTTCGGTGCCACAACCAAGAAGGCCCTTTCTTTGGTTGCTGCCTGTCTAGCTTCAGATGGCAGGGGCAAGCAAAGCATAGTCTTTGAAGGTGACTGGGGTGTTGGTTATATTCATATGGTGGCCCTTAAGGTATGCTGTTCCCAAGCCATATAGGGCACTGTGTAATCAACCTTGAGTATCAGTGAGAAAGGCAGACTGTAAATAACATAAATAAATAAATACCAGCACCTTAAATTGGACCCGGAAGCAAATTGGGAGCCAGTGTAGATAGAACAAGACTGGAGTGATATGGCTGCAGTCAGCAGTTTGGCCTCAGCATTATGTACTGTCAGTCTTCAAGGGCAACTCTGTTGCAGTAATCTAATCTAGGTGTTGCCAGGGCATGCATCACACTAGCAAGATCTTTCCTGTCCAACTGGTTCACCAGCTGGAGCTGGTGAAAGGCACCCCTGACCACTGCTGTCACCTGTTTATCCAATAGGAGGCCTGGGTCCAGCATGCCCTTCCAAACCTTCTTCCAGCCTTCCTTAGATAACCCAGCTAGCAAACCATGGGACAGGCTTCTGCTCTAAGGGTTGGAGAAGTTGGTGAGGAAGATGTTCTCAATAGCTTTGAGGATCCTACTACAGCCTCAATACAGCATGTGTTTGGAATTCTAAAATCCCCCAGGGCATTTTGGAATCTAGAAGGATCTATGGCCCTTTGTGGGTGAACCACTGTAATAGGACCTACCTTTTGTCAGGGCCATATTCATTTTTGCCTTCAGTAGATAAATGACCAGACCATGGTTCATACTGAATCTTCAACCCTGAAACAAGACCTTCCTTCAAAGGCTCAGTGCAAAATATTAAGTCCAAGATGTGGCCTCTTTCATACTTGGGCCCTGTCACTATTTGAAAGAGGCTTGGTGCTACCAGGGAAGCTGTAAATTTCTGGGTTGACCCTCACGTGGAGCATTCAGTATGAATGTTGAAGTTGCCCAGAACAATAAGTCCAGGGGTCTCCAACACCACATCTGAATGCATCTCTGTCAAGTCAGAAAAGGTGCTTGCTGGGGAGCTGGGTGGTTGGTAAACAACCAGAATACCTAGTCTTTCTTAGTTCCGATGAAAGGAACATACATCATTGCTAGCTGTAGTGTGTACCAAAAGTCTGTGATAGTTTAATAACTCATGAAGGATAATAGCAAACCCTTCTCTCCAGCCACCATTGTGAGGTTGGTGTAGCATAGCCAAGTGGAGTTAGTTTGGCAAACACACCACATTTTCTCCTCCAACCAAGTCTCTGTTATGTAAGCCACGTCTATTTCCTCATCTTGCAACAACCCAGTAAGTCATGCAGCTTTGTTCCTTACAGATCTGTTATGGCATAACATTAGTGTAATGGTGGGGGAGGTAGTGGCTCTTGCATTGTTGACTTTTAGGATGCTATGAAGATTAGATAAGCAGCAAGCATCTTTGCCTGATACTGGCCACTACTGATAAATCCCATCTCCCTGTCTCCTAGCTCCCATCTACACTGAAATAGTATATTCATAGAATCATAGGGTTAGAAGGGACATCTACCCCTGCACAATGCAGGAAATTCACAATTACCTCCCCTACCCACACCCCCAGTGACCTCTGCTCCATGCCCAGAAGATGCAAAACACCATCAGGATCCCTAGCCAAACTGGCCTGGGGAAAATTACTATCTGACCCCCAAGTGGCAATCGGCCTTACCCTGGGCATGTAAGAAGGGGTCACGAGTAGAGATGGGCACGAACTGCATTACGAACGTCAAAAAACCACGAAATTGGCGGTCGTGCAATTGCACGATCGCGATCCAGTGGTTCGTGATTGTCCTCGTCCAACGAACCAGTGTTCAGCAGAAGCCTGGTTCGGTGCGTTCAGCCGTGGTTCGGGAAGCCAGACAGTCAGGCGCCAGCTATCAATTCCCCTGGCAACGGAGCAGGGGGAATGCCTGAACTCTGTCTGCGCTCCCTCTGTCGCCCTGGAAACCCGAATGGAAGCCCAGCTTACCTTGATCGGCAGGTCTTCCTTCCAACCACGGAGCCGCAAAGCGGTTACAAGTTGGGAGAAGACACCCAGGGGAGGGAGGGGGAAGGGGGTGTTCTGTAGCCACGGGCACTCCAATCCCATCCCGACAAACTCTGATAGGCAGCTCTGATGGCCAAACACAGACCTCCTGCGTTGCTCAATGAGACCTGTGCTTATAAATAGCCGTGGGCTCCCATGCTGGGTTTCACTTTCAGTGAGCAGTGGAGTGTGACAGAGCTGTTGCTTACTACTTGCTAGCCTTTGGGGAGAGAGACAGAGAGAGTTTAATTGGAGCTTGGATCCCTATTGTAATCTTGACCAAACTTGGGTAATGGCTGGAGGAGAGCTTGTTAAACACTCAATGGGAATATGGGCTCTCTAATTCCAACGGGGGCCGTTCTGACACCCACGAACCTCGAACTGGTTTGGCAATGGGAAATGTTTGTTGTGGTTCGCGACCTCGGGATCGTCGTTGGCACCGAACCATGAACTGCAGAGTTGTTAAATTATTTTTGGTTCATTCCCATGTCTAGTCACGAGAACTAAGCACTGATGTAACCTTTCCTGCCCTCCCTCTCATGATCTGCCTAGGTTCACAGAATCAGCGTTGCTGTCAGATGGCCATCTAGCCTCTGCTTAAAAACCTCCAAAGATGGAGAGCCCACCACCTCCCACAGAAGCCTGTTCCACTGAGGGACCACTCTGTCAGGAAGTTCTTCCTAATGTTTAGCCCAAAACTCTTGATTTAATTTCAACCTGCTGGTTCTGGTCTGACTTTCTGGGGCAGCAAAAAACAACTCTGCTGTATGACAGCCCTTCAAGTACCTGAAGATGGTTATCATATCACCTCTCAGTCATCTCTTCTCCAGGCTAAACATACTGAGCTCCTTCAATCTTTTCTCATAGGACTTGGTCTCCAGACCCCTCACCATCTTTGTTGCCCTCCTCTGGAGTCTGGACATGTTCCAGCTTGTCTAGATCCTTCTGAAATTGTGGTGCCCAAAACTGAACACAATACTCTAGGTGAGGTCTAACCAGAGCAGAGTAGAGCGATACCATCACTTCGTGTGATCTGGACAATTTGCTTCTGTTGATACAGCCCAAACTTGCATTTGCCTTTTTAGCTATCATATAACACTGCTGACTCATGTCCAGTGTATGGTCTATTAAGTACCTAGATCCTTTTTGCACATACTACTGCCAAGAGAAGTCTCCTCCATCCTATAATTATGCCTTTGATTTTTCTTACCTAAATGTAGAACTTTGCATTTATCTCTGTTGAAATTCATTTTATTCATTCTACACTGGGTAAAGAAAGCTCAAAAATGCACCCCCAAAACCATATATTCACATATTCAACATGCTAATGGCCACAAAACTCAAACTATAGTCCAGAGTCATTGTGTATTTTCTGTAGTCATTGGCCAACAGGCGATTCCATTCTGTCTGTTTCTAGTAATCAGTTAGATAATTGGTGGAGCTCTTCCTCTCCTCTAGTGTCCTCCATCTGGTACAAGCAATGTGTGCACTCTAGCTGCATGCCTCAGGCTAAGAGCCACAGACCGAGAGCCCTTATGTTCTCTCCAAGAGGCTCATGTTCCCCGCACAAGGCCTATGTTAAAGGAGGCATGTACCTGTGAAAGAGAAGGGGTCCAGATAGCACTCAATGGACTCAAGTTTGGTGGATATAACCTAAGGCTATACAATCTTTCTCTGTGCATTTTACCTCCATCATTCAGTCCCAAATCCAGGGAAATGTCATCAGGCTGCTGATCAGCCTTTGTTGTATCAGACTGAGCTGTCCCACTGTCTCTGTAACTCAATCATTCCATCTAAAAATCATCTCTAGATTTGCACTGTCCTGCACCGCATCCTTCGCAAAACCTATAAATGGGACTTCTCAAGCCCCTCCAGCGTTGTAGTTAGTTCTGGGCTTCCTTTCTTGATGGCCCGTTTCCTGGACCTTTGCTATTTCACTGGCTTCCCTTGCTTTTGTTTCCCAGTTTCATAGTTTTGGTTTGGATTGTTCCTTTAGCAGCTTTTCTGCCCTAGGTGACAGCTCAGCACACTCCTCTCTTCAGGATAAGGCAATATATGTTTTTATTTTCGCCCTTTAATTTTCCTTAAACTTCCCACTTGCCCCCAAACAGGCAGTAACTAAGGGTAATATTGCTAGGATTGTCTTACTACATTGGAATGTTATTTATATTTCTTGTTCTTCCTTGTATTTCATTTTCCTGCCAGGTACCTTTTTGGGAATTAAAGTTTTCTCTTATTTGAGATTCTTTTTCTCTGTTTCATTTCCCCTTCTTAACTAGAATGCTGTATCAGATCTAGACCCGGTGTATACTAGACTATTTGGTCCAGAAATAATTGTCTATTGACGCTGTCTTATTCTGCAAGCGTAAAGGACATTTTGAATGTTACAGGCCTTACACATGCATTGATTTGGGTAACAGTACTACATAACACAAGATTGGACGAATAAGCATTGTTTTAACAACCCATGAAACTCTGACACAGTTTCTTAGAGTCCGTCTTTGAATAGTGAAGAGAGCTTTCTTTATAGGGATTTTTTAAAATCAACAAACAATCCATTTGGGTTTGTCTAGCAGTGTGGCAGCTGGGAAGTTTAATTATAGGCTGAGAAGCCCTACTGGGATTAAGGAAAGTGTTAGCAGAAGGGGTGCATATTAATGACAGCTGTTTGCCAGAGGCCCCAAAGAACAGTGTGTATTTGGGATGGAGGCTAAAGTGTAACGCCCAACATATGTGTTTAAAAAACCTAGTTCATTATTATGGCATGAGTTTATATTTTCAGACTATATTTTTATGGTAACACTTCCCTACTCCTTCCAGTGTAGATATATTTAACAAGAACGACATTTGCATCTTACTCAAGACCAGAACTGTACACCAGCAACTGTGCATTGTCCTATATAAGTGCATCGCCACAACTGTAGTATTTGAATTGTATGTTCATTTTCAAGGAATGGATTTAAATGATAATTGCATTGAGCCTTAACATCCAAATCAAGATGTTCTTTAAACTTGATAGATAATGGCCTTCAGGAACAAATGGGCTTTGTGGAAGGAACTTCCTTAAAGAAATATGTACAATTACTAGGAATTGCTGTAGGTCATTCTAGGGCTGTATAGTAGCTTACGTGTTCTCCTAAATTCTTTATTGTGATGCAGAGGGTCAGTGCCTCTTGTCCTTCCCCTGGTCCTTTGCTAAAATAAGATAAGCTTTGTAGACATCAGTATTTCGTATTGGGAGACACATCAGAGAGGTTTTTCTAGACTGTGTTGAAGTCTGAGAACTCTATCCTCACGCTCATGTCCAAAATTAAGCTCAGTTGTTTTGAGTCTAGTGTACCCTTTCTCCACTTGTCTGCAAAAGACAGAAGGTATTTACACCTCTGTGTTTAAAGCACTAATGTTCTTCAAGTAAACTTTCTGGCATAAGGAAGAAGAAAGCACCATGAAGTACTTAACATTCAGGATAGGAATTCACCACAGGAGTTTCCTGTGCTGACCTGAGAATGAATCGAAAGCAAATGCAGTGTGACAGAAGGTTGTGCATGTCAACCCTTTTGCTGTAAGGAATGTGATATACATTCCTGCTATCCAGCTATTGTTTAAATAACTGGGCTTGCAAGGATTAACTTGCAATGGGTAAGTAAAAACTGCAACTCAGACTGTTTATTTTGGCATGCATTACACCAAGAGGAAGTCCCAAATTCTGGAAGTCAGAATGGTGCTTGGGCTCCCTCATTCACATGATTGAATTTTCCCACTGACTCTTGAACCTGGTAAGCTGCAGCTTCAAGCACTAAGTAAATTGGATAACAAGAACTTTGCAGTGATGGTGGTTTGATACAGAATCCCGTCCCACATTCCTGAAATGTTGTGCTCCTGCTGCCAAGGGCTCATCATTGCACCAGTCTATAACAATCCCTATTTAAAATAGTATGAGAGAATATTAGTGCAAGCACCAGAGTCTTGTCTTTGTCTAGCAACTGGTGTTTTACCTAACTGGACCAGTTTTATGTGACTGTGTTGAGCCAGTTCCTAGATTGTAGCCCAGATGAGGTACCCAGATGAACAACTATGGGCAGATCTGTTTAGGAAATAAGGAAATTATTTTAGTGGAAAACAGGAAAGCTAATATTTTAAATTGTACATGTAAGCAAGTGGTACAGTATTTTAAACTTAGTCATTGTCTGTAGATTTTAAATTTATGTACAATGTGAGAATTATGAACGGAACTATTGTAGCTTGTCATGTAACTTTGTCTTTTGATTGCTTCAGTTGGGCCTGCCTCTGGAAAAGCACTTTCTGATGAAAGGTGCTGTCATTATATCGATGCATGTAGTTCTTCAGCTTATGTATGTACTGCACACTGTTGACTGCAGCCCCACCCAAACTGTGCTGTAGCATCATAAATAGAACTTGCTTTTAAAAATGAAGAAACAAAGAAAAATTATTGGTATGATCTGTTTTATGTTAAAATAGAGCCATGGAAATGTTAATAACAATAACAACAGTGTGCTTATATATCAAGATGGGTAGTCGTGTTTATCTGTAGCAGCAGAAAAGAGCAAGAGTCCAGTAGCACCTGAAGAAGTGATGTGTGACTCACGAAAGCTCATACTCTACCAGATTTTTTTAGTCTTTTAGGTACTACTGGACTCTTTCCCAGTGTGCGTATATACCACTTGTAGACAAATTAGTACCTACTCAGAGTGAACATAGTGTTGTTGTTATCACCACAATATAGCTGGGGAGCTGGGGCTAAGAGGAGCGGCCTATCGAGGGCCACCTGCTGAGCTCAGCGCAATAGTGGAATTCAAGCGAACTGAGTGCAGATTCGCAGCCCAACCACTTAACCATTAGGCTCTAGCAGCTAGAGTAAAATACCAGAAGATTTAAAGCTTGCAAGTATTTGGAAGGACTTCTTCAAACGAAAGATGTTGTTAACTAACTTATCCTTGAATTTTCCCAGTTCCACATTTGAAAGGTCTTTGTGACATGACTAATTACAAATGTTTATTTACACAAGTCACTAAAAGTGACAGGAAGATGAGAGCAGTCCGTGTTGTTGTTCCTGTATCCAGTAGAGGCCAGTAGATTGCATAGATAAAATCACAACATGCTCTTCTAATGGACATGAGTTTGCTCTCAACACATTAATAAATTGTATCACAGCCAGCGAAGCATCTGGGATCTCCTTATGTCTCAAGAGCTTTTGAAATCAGAAAAGAGAGGAAAGGATTTGAATATTCCTGAAGTGCTAGCAGTGCTTTACTTTGTGGCACCACCACAAGCACTGAAGTTTCAAATCAGTGGAATTGTTTCCCAGAACAATTACAAATGAAGCACATAATTGTTTTCCACATATATATATATGCCTGATGCCTATTTGATAGGAGGAAATACATTTGGTTTTTATTATTCTAGAACATTTAAATAAACAGATAGGAAAATTGTACTTTAATTTTTGCTTTTCTGCGAGGTGAGGGTGCAATGTGCCAGTTTCAGTTGCCAGTGCCACATAATAACAACTTTACTAAACAATTTTGGCCTTCTGCATCCATGGGCGTAATGCCAATTTATTTCAAAATGTGCAATAACAAGACCCATATTGATTATTTTCCTGGATAGTAAGTATAGGATAAAATCCACCAAGAATTGTTCTGTCTGAATTCTAGCGCTGGTGCAATGCAACATTTTCATTCAGGCGTGGAGCTAAACAGCCTCTTAAACAGGGCTGATGCCACACAAAGAAGTTTTCCCGTGTTTGTCACATTGCCAGTACAATTATAATTATTCTCAATCTGCATTTGCAACATAGATTCCACATGGCACAAAGTAACCTGGGTTTCACCATTTTCGGGTGTGTTTTCCATTCTACACCAGGTATACATTGTATTCCCCCCCCCCACCACCAGTGCTGTCGTCATACCACTATCATGATTCCCCACCCACCTTTATTGCCTAGGAATGACACACTACTACAAACAATAACTGTGAATCTGCAGAGTGCTGTTTAAGAGTAATGCAATTCTTCCTATTTGGGGGGCATGCATGAGGATGACATCATGTGCAAACAAAAAATAAGGAGCACAACTAGAGCTTCAGAAACCTCCCATGTGGAATCAGCCCAGAATTTGAAATAAAAGTTTAGAGCTGATTTCAGTTCTAGTTTTGGGGAAATCCTGCTTAGCTTTAACTGAGGTAAATAGTGGAAAGATTAGATGAGATAGGAGAAATTTGCTATGAAAGAATAAAGAATAAGAAGAGATCCTCATCCATATAGTATTCTATAGTACTGACGATACTACAGATTTATATTATGATTTTTCAGCCTAGAAATTATAATACAGTGTGTGTATTACATTCATGTTTAAATCTTCAGAAAGTCTAAGATGTTAATTACCGGTGTTCTTCGTGCGGGGAAGATGCTGCCTTCTTGTATGCTATAGTCTAAATATGTATCTGTATAACACCCAAATGACTTCATTCATTTTGTGGCTTTGATATCTTAAATGGCCAAAGTTCCTAGTGACTAGTAAGTTTCCAATTTATTTATGGACTTATACCTCACTTTTCTGCCCTGTGGAAACATAAAAAGGCTCACAGCATTCTGCCCTTCTGGATTTTTATTGTCAAAATAACTCTGTGAGATGGTTAGGCTGAGTGTGTGTGATTGACTCACTCAGCGAGCTTCCATGGGAGAATGGGAGATTCAAACCCTGATCTTCCAGATCTGAGCCCAACATGCCACTACAGCCTGCTGGCTGTCTTATAAGGGACTAGCAACTAGTAGATGTTATTAATCATATCATTGATGAGTATTAGAAAATAAACTTCATATATATAGCAAGCAGTTCTAAACTCTATGCACTGTAACACAAGCTGACATGAAGGATTATGGGATGGTTGTGTGATAAAATGCAACAATAATTGGGAGAATTAAAGGTGCTGGTGAAACTTCTGATTGTTAGGAATAAAAGTTAAGGGCTTAATTACTGTGCTTACTCCATGCCATGAACTAGCAGCTGCAACATCAATCTTGAAACCATCTGAAATTGGTGTAGGTGCACCTGGAACATGTTTTCATGGATCAAACTGCACCACTTTGAAGAGGGACTGGTGTTTATGATTAAACTCTTAAAAAGGTGAAAAAATTGAGAATGAATGTCAGACTTAACCTTATATTGTGAAATGCCCTTGCTAGTTGAGTATAGCTGTTCTTTTGCCTTTTATTCTGTTTCTGATATTCAATACTTCTGGCACAGTAGGCAATTGCATAGTAAAGAAAACTATTTTCACAGATGATATTTTGTTGTCTGAAAGGATGTTTTGTATAATTGCAAGACATCCTTTAATTCATAGAATAGACAATATATTTGCACTAGTGAAGTAGGACTTTTTGTAATATTACTGATAACCAGAAAAAGATTCTTACCAGAGTTTGTAAAAATATCTTTAAAACTGTATTGAAAATATCTGTAACTGCATTCTTTGGCATATTTACCTGTGAGTGGCAAAAATGATGTGGCCAGTTATTGCCCAGTCTATAATCTGCCCTTTCTAGGCAGTGATTGAGAGCAGTAGCAGACCAACTTCAAATCTTCAGTTACTCTTTCTCCAACTTTGGAAATTTTAGAAATGAAATTAGTGCCCCAGCTTCTATATGGAGCAGCACTTCGGGGCTCCAGAAATCTCCAGTCTTTAGAAGTTGCTTGAAACAAATTTGCTCACCTACCGTTAGCTGCTCCTCCTTCAACATCTTCCGCTCCAGCCAAAGTAGAACTCTCTCTAATTTCAATAATAACCTTAGTTTATAAAGCAGCCATTAATTATTGGCTGAAAATTTATATTGAGATTAGTGGTTAGCCATGGATTCTCAGAATACTTGAGGATCCTCAGCTTCCATGCAGCCAAACTTCTAGAAAAACAGATTGTTAGACCAGAATGCTCAAACTGATGCTGGATTAGTACCTTGAGAATAACCTTCCCTTACAGTTGGTTACTTCCTTCTCCCCAGACTCTTCGAGCATACTTTACTGATTTAATGAATTACAAGTACAGAAAGGCCTTCACTAAGACGTGCTTTGATATTCTAGCACTTGCAGTCTTGGACGGCCACTTCAGTGAGGTTCTATATAGGAATAGAGTCTGCTCCTGTGGCTATAGGTCCATTGAGAATTTGTTCCATATCACATTCTAGTGCCTGAGATTTGAGGCTGAGCGCAATAGATTTCTGAGGACTATCGTATCTCGCTTCTCAGGAAGGTCAGATGAGGATAAATTAATATTATTATTGGCAGATAGTGACAAACATATTACTTTCCGAATGGCAAAGTTTGTTGCCACTATCATAATGATAAAGATGATGAAGAGGCATGCTAATGTAAGAATGGTTGACCACACTAATTTCTCGATTGTGGGTTATTAGCCGTTGGATTGTAAAGTGGTTTTATTCTGAGTTATTTTAAATGATTGCTATATACTGTAATTTCTTCTATGAAAATGTGTGGAAATATCCTGATTTTATCTTGATGGAATTATTGTGTTGTTGCTGTGGCTTATTTGTTGATGTAATAAGAGAGATTTAGGTTAGGATAACTCTTATGCCCTAGTCCCAGGCTGGACTGTGGGACAGAGGTGGCTCTGGTGGCTTTAGTGTATGATCGCTGTCTGAAAGTAAACAAAGGCCATGCTTCTCTGTTGCTCCTCTTGGACCTGTCTCGGCTTTTGACACAGTAGATCATGCCAATCTGTTGAAATGTTTGGAGGCAGAAGTGGGTATCAGGAGATGTGCCTTGGACTGGTTAAATCGTTACTCATTGATTGAACTCAGAGGGTTGCTATGGGATACCAGCTGTCTTCAGTATTACAGGTTCCACAGGCACAATCTTATCCCCTATGTTATTCAACCTCTATGTAAAGCTTTTAGGAGAAATAATTTGTAGTTACTAAACGATGTCATCAATATGCAGACGACACCCAGCTCTGTATCTCTCTATCCAAATCCCTTGGTGCTGCAGTAGAAGTCTTGAATTGTTGCCTAACAACAATAAGAAATGTGCTGAAAACAAACAAATTGAAACTGAACCCAAACAAGATGGAAGTGGTGCTGGTTGGGAAGACAGAGATATTGAAGGACATTGTGCTTCCCACTTTTGAGGAGGTTCAGCTGACTCTTGCAGATTTGGTTAAGGACCTGGAGACTATACTGGACTCAGTGCTGCTGCTAGAAAATCAAGTTAAGGCAGTTGTAAAAAAACACCTTCCACAAGCTCTATCTAGCCCAGAAAATCGACCCACCCCCTCCCCTGACATGTGCACGTGGTTCCACATCATGGTAAGATCAAGACTAGACTACTGTAGTGCAGTTTACATAGATCTCCCCTCAAAGTCAGCTTGGATAATTGAAATGCAATTATTATCAGGAGCTAGGCAGAGCATACGTATTACTCCCATTCTGCAGTCCCTACATATTGGCAGCCCATCAGTTGCTGGGCTCAATTCATACTTTTGGCTATTACATACAAACCCTTCATGGCCTTGGTCCCTCATATCTATGGTACCACTTCTCTCTCTATACACAGCCACAGCGCTTTCATCCATCTGAACAGGACTTTTTGCAGGAGCCATCTCACACATGGGCAAAATCAACAACTGCCCATACATACACTCTGGTGTCCCTAACCTTATGGAATGGCTTGTCTGAAGAAGTCAGGAAAGCTCCCACTCTCTTTGTTTTCTGCAAACTGTGCAAAACCGAATTATTCAGGAGTGCTTTTTTACACCAGTAGTAGAGAAATGGTTTAGAGAGATGCTTTGAGAAAGGGGATAGGAACTTTAGGCTGTAAGAAAGGGGATAGGACTGTGAACTATACTACTGTGTACTGTCTGTTCCTGTTCCCACTAAGTAGTTTCCACATTGTTTACTGTGTCATGTCAGATTGTTTATGTTTTATTCTAGCATTGTATTAATTCTGTATCAGATTGTCTGCTTTTTCATTTTTCTATAATCTGTAACCTTTTATACTATTCGAATGCCACAGCCTCTGATCATGTTGATTTACACTGTAATCCACTTTGAGTCTCAATGAGAAAGGTGGACTATAAATAATAATAAAGTTAAATCAGTGGGACTTAATTTCAAGATGATCATGTTTTTAGTCAGTACATGGAAAATCCTTAAACAGAGGTAAGAAAATGTAAGAAATGAACAGCAAGTTCAGGGGAAACATTTAAATCAGTCTGACTTCGGAGAAGAAAGGGTTAAATGCCACTCCCTGTAATTCTCTGTGCTGATCAGATTAGGAGAACTGGTAGAAACATAAATGTAGGCAGAGCTAATCATAGATATAGCATGTGGTTTGACATAGCAGTTACTGAACTGACAATTTTTCTGGTATTATTTTCATCATCACCTTAATAAGTGGCAGTATGTATCTCCAGAGTGACCTTGAGGGCTCAGCTAGATGAGATGGAGATCCATGTATCTTTAAATTTTTATAAATAGCAGCCTCAGGGCCTCAGTTGGATTGGAACTGCTTTAAAAATCATTTGTGCTTGGCACTCTTGATAGGGATGGAATGGTACTGTTGATGTTAGCTAGAGTTCAGTAGAAGTGTGGTGGCTTTGACAAGTGTCAATAAAGAAAAATTTGCCAGTGAAGAACATTAATAATCGAATAAGATATTTACTTAGTAGATTTCAGTAATTATTGCATTAATTGAAATATTGAGTTGTAAGGCCTATTTCAGGGATTAGCAAGCTTTTATAATTACAGAGCCAACTACATCAAAATTCAGGACAAGAGATTAACAAAAACACAGTATATAAGAGATCTCATTTGCATAACTGAAAATATACAATTTAACATTCTTGATAATGGACACGTTGATTAATAAACCCATAAAGTCTCTGCAGCCCAAACAGAAGTTATTTCAGGTCCTGTATTAGGAAGTGCACATACAAGTTCTCACTATAAATATACATAGAAGCACTCTGCACTGACATAAATATGTGCATGGCTTGCTCTTGAATTACTAGAAGCCTTTTATCTCTATTATTTCCCTTTCTGTAAAGCACGTTCCATAAAAAAGCTCTGCCTGCATACTGGTAAATCTAACATCCCTCCTTCCTCTCCAATAAAGATATTTAAAGATATCTTTTGTGGGGGGGGCATATTTGTTTCCATACTGAGCCACATTTGGCTATGGAATTACAGGTTGCAGATCCCTAGCTTAGTGTGAGAAGTGAAATCCTAGCAATATTAAGTGACATCCCATTGGTATGAATGGTTTCAGTGTTAAATCCAAGTGCTTTCATTTTAGCTCATTTTGGAGGTGATTATTGCATCGATTTGGTTTCAAAGTAAAAGGGCTGTGTTCTTTTTATTATAGTTTATATATGTTGCATCCTGTTGAATATTTACTCTGTCACTATGCCAAGAATGTTTGTCCAAAGAGATTAGTTTGAATCTCATTTATTTTACTATCACTGACATTACTAACATCTTCCTATTCCAATATCTGCTCCAGTTCATTGAATGGAACTTTATTTTCATATAATATGTATATAATCACTGAGAGTGGACAGATTAAATTGCTGGTAAGTTTTAGAAGCTGAATCTATTTGAGACATGCCAGTGCATTTTGACCAGCTTTACAATTTATTTGTTGTTGTTGCTGCTGCTGCTGCTAGGATTATTTCCCAGTTTTGTGGCTTGCAATACTTAAAATCAGGGCTTTTTTCTAGCAGGAATGCGGGGGAACGGAGTTCCGGAACCTCTTGAAAATGGTCACATGGCCGGTGTCCCTGCCCCCTGATCTCCAGACAGAGGGGAGTTGAGATTGCCCTCCACGCCGCTCCAGCGCACAGAGGGCAATCTCAACTCCCCTCTGTCTGGAGATCAGGGGGCGAGGCCACCAGCCATGTGACCATTTTCTCCGGGGGCAACCCACTGAGTTCCACCACCTCTTTTCCCAGAAAAAAGCCCTGCTTAAAATTACTAAGGATGTATGTATATCTGTCTGTCAAATTAATTATTCCAGTAATGCTGTGAGGGATATTAAAATACAACCAGTTGCCTGCCCAGTGCAGCCATTTCTATCAGAACTCCAGTTCTGAAATTTTATTTGTTTTGGGAAAACAGCATAAAAGTGAAAAGTTTGTGCAGTCAGGTATCTTAAATCCTGTTGAAGTCATTGGGGATTTAAGTACCCAAAGTGTGCAGGATCACAGCCAAAGGTTTTAAGGAACCTGCAGCTTGTTTTAATAGAGCTTCAAATTAAAAATGTTATTATATAAAACTGCATGATTTAAATTAATGAAAGTTAACCTTAAAATTAAAAATGTTGTTGTTTAGGATACTTTGAGTTTTTTAGTTAGAACCACAAACCAGAAGAATACAGCAGGACGTTCAGCAAACTTTGGTGAAGATGCAGATTGTTACCTAGACTAATTCTAGTGATTTGTGAATTAAGTGACTTGATTGTGGTGGTTAGACAGGTATGCAAACCTTAATTCAATTTGTAAGCACATGCAGTGCAGCTTTAAAGCCAGCATGCTAGTCATTAAGTGTCAAGTGACTAATAACCAGGAAGATCATACTACATAATGGAAAAGGTACATGGATTATGAAACATTTGAATTACAATTTGCTAGATGTCTGAATCTCCATGGGAAGGAAATCTAAGTCCAGATAAGCAGCTGAAATATTAACAGTCACCTTAAGCAGAGTCACACCCTTCTAACCCATTGACTTAAATTGACTTAGACGGGAGCAAACTATTTAGGATGGTATGGTAAACCAATTAATACAAAAAGGAGGATTTTAAAAGGAAGATTAGCCATTTTATGTTGGCATAAACTTTCATGGATCTGATGGTAGGTTCTAGTCTGCAAACGCTAATATAAGTAAGATACTAGAATACATCATTTTGTTTCTGTAACATTAACATTAGATAGTCTCTGAAATTTGTTCTCAACGAAGACACTAGATCAGCTAGAACATTTAGAGTTCAACAGCACCCTTCTTTAAAAAAAAAAGAATTTTAGTAAATCTCAGTCGCTACTTTAGCTTGCTCTTACAGGCCATATTTTTGTTCTTGATATTATGCTGTTATTGCTACATCTTCCAGATGTGGACAGATGATGGGTTTCAGACCTCCTGCCTCCCGTGTACCTGAGAAAAATGGACAAAAAAGCTGATAAATTGCAGCCAGAACCATATTTTTTTTAAACCATTCAATTAAAGTTTTACATGAGCCCTGTTCCTGTAACAACTGTACATAGGGGTGTCTGGTCCCAGTGGGAGTGGGGGGACCTGGCACTTACCATGCGCCATCCAGGTACTCTTTTTCTTTTGCGCACAAAGTGCATGCCCATTCCCAGCACTTACGTGATTACATCGGGCACAGGTATGCTCCCATGCTTTGCGTGGGGCAAACTCAGCCTGTTTGGGGCTAAAATTGGCCCCAGCGAAGTGCGGAAGCATGCTGTAGCTTGTGCAATGATGTCACTTCAGGAAGTGACATTATTGCACCCCGCAGTAAGTGCACCTGGTGCTGCAACGAGACAAACCTCTGGGAGATTGCTCACCATTGGTGGGCAACTAGGAAGCCTACCTACACAGCCTGCATGTGCGTGCATAAATCTGTTTGTAAGAATGTGTGAGCACATATTCACTTTACCAATGAAATCAGGGATCAATAACTGCATAAATGTGGGCTGTGAATTACACATTCAACTGAACATGTGTTGAAGATAACATAGGATTTACTGAACACATATATAAAGAAAAATCAAGTATACACTGTACATGGATGTATTTATTTATACCCCCAATGGGGACCCAGAGTGGCTCCTCTCTGCTATTTTATCCTCACACCAATCCTGTGAGATAGTTTAGGCTGAGTGTGTGTGGCTGGTCCAGGATCACTAAGTGAGCTTCCGTGGCAGAGTGGGGATTTCAACACGGGCCTCATAGATCCTAGTCTGACACTGGCTCTCTACATGAATTGTGAGTAGAAATGGGAACGAACCGAAATACGAACCAAAATTCAGCACGAACCAGGGTGATTCGTGGTTCGCAAACCAGCGGTTTATCAGATCCCATTTCTGACGAACTGCCACGAACTTTAAGCTGGCTCATTTGGTTCATTTTTTGGTTCATCACTGCAGACAGCCTGGTGCCAATCAGTCAGTTTCCTAGGCAACAGGGGATGGACTTCCTGCAGACCTTCTGCTGACCCAGAAATGAACTTCTGCTGGCCTGGAAGTGACCTTCTGCTGACCCGGAAGTGATAATTTTCTGACCTGGATGTGACATTTTCACGAACCAAACGAACCAGTTTGTGAACCAGGGGCAGGTTCGTGAAAGTTCGTGGTTCATGGTTCATCAAACTTAACGAACCACATGGTTCAGGTTTTTTCCGGTTCATGCCCATCTCTACTTGTGAGCAGGGCTGTGGTGAAAGGTGAGTGTATGCAAGAGCATGCGTGCAGGCATATACTCAAAATCTCTTCTAAACAAGGCACTGAGCAGCAGTGTGTTGGTACTAGTGATGCTTCTCCAGAAAGAAGAAGATAAGGGACTAAAAGAAGCTGTTCCAAGAAACTCATCTATGCAAGTGAAATCATCAAAGAGAGTGTATTGTAGCTATCATTAATCACAAACATGGAAAGTGAGTTGATGCTAAGCAGTGAAGTCAGGATAAAAGAATGCTTGGCTGTATAGTACGTGAAAGAGGTTGAATCCCCAAGAAAATTAGACGTGAATAATAAAAATGTTTCAAGTCTATTGAGAGTTATAATGAACCATTTCAGCAAATCTGTCCTCCCTTCCTAATTGCTTGATGAAATATTAATTACTCATTTTTATTCAGTTTCCAGAAATGTTAGGTTGTAGTAACATCATTTACAAATACTGTTTTTGCTTTCTTTATGGTTTTAATGAAGTACACTCAGAAATCTTTGAGTGGGAATATGCTCTCTCTTCCAGAGTATCAGTCATCAACCCAATATAATGTCAAGTATTTTTCTGTGATTAGGGCTGAACAGAATACGCAGATGAGTTTAAACCAATGGTTCCCAAAGTGAGTGTAGAGCCCCCTGTAGGGTGATGAAATTATTTGGGGGGCACTAAGAGGTAAGGGAGTTGCAGAGGAGCTCTGGAGGCAGGCCCCTCCAAGCATGTTGTTCACTTACTTGCAATTGACCAGGCTAGAGTTTTGGTTACAGAGGGAAATTTCTGATCACTATCCTGTACTATGGATAGTAGTTAAGAAGTTTCTTGTTGGACTTCCAGCATTATATTTGGTGGAACGTGGTTTTAGAGTGATCATCCAATCTCTCTCCAAGCAAAAAGATTGACTCCAGATGACTAAACATGGGGATTTAAGACTCCTGCTAACAGACATTGGGAAACTGGTATTGCTTCATCATTAATCAATTTTGTTGAATTAATTAAACAAAAAAAGTTTTAATTAGATTACTGTTTTGATCTTTATTGCTATTATTGTTAGCGGGACTTGCAAATCGTTATTCAGAATAATGCTTTTTAAAGGGTAGGGAAGGAGGTACTAGGTGGAGTTTATAAAATCAAGGGGACGCTGGCCTGAAAAAGTTTGGGAACCACTGGTTTAAATTTTGGAATTTTCTGTACAGAAAAAAAGTTCTTCACTGCAGAAGGCTGAAGGGCATAATATCCAGGCAGTCTTAAGCCACTCCACATCTTGGTGTAGAAAAGCAGAGAAGATTGGAATAAATTTGAGCCAAGATTAGCCCAGTCTCTCAATACTGAGACTAAATACCATGTATTAGATTACGTTTACTACACAGTAATTATACCTGTTTGGTATTAGGAGATAACAAGGGGAGACCCGTAAGGGCTTGCGAAGAGCATCTCATGTCCCCCTCCAGCACCATGCCCTCTTTCCTTTCACTGCCCCCATAACCTCTCCCCTTTCCTGCTTTCTTTTCTACTTCCTGTGCACCTTTGTCTGCCCCCCCCAGTCTTAACCTTTCCCCCTCCCTCCCAACAGCCTCTCCCCTACAGCCCAGTTGCATGGTGAGGAGCTTGCAAGGAATTTTCCCTATATCCTCTTCTCCATACTGTTTTCTCTTTCCTTCCTCTTGGCAGCCCCCATATGCTCTCCTTTCCCTATGTCCTTCTGTCCTTCAAACCCATTAAACAACTTATCTTTTATCTGTCCCCCAACTTCATCTATATTTACTAATTTATATACTGCCTTTCTCCACAGTGGGGACCCAGAGCAGCTTACAGCATGCTTCTTGCCTCGACATTATCCTTCCAACAACCCTGAGAGGAAAGAGGCTGAGAGTGTACGACTGGATCAAAGTCACCCAATGAGATTCCAGAGCGGAGTGATGATTTAAATCTGGGTCTCCCACATCCTGCTCTGAAAGCCTAACCATTACACTAGATTGGCTTTTGTGGGGGTGGGACTGCTATTGAGCAGTAGCCAGCAGCCAGGCCTGGGTGAGTCGTGCGAGTCATGTGGTATCAAGTTGTGCTCTGGTTGCTTCTGGCTGGCCCCAGTGAGTCCTCCATCAAAGGCCAAATTGCCCTAGAAAGGGCCCTCCCCCTCCCCCCTAACTTTTCCTAGCAGAAACAAAGCCTGGAATACTGACCTGTTATGTGGTTGTCTACCAACATCCACTGAGTGCATTTGGTTAAAGCTACAGGAGCTCCTTTAACCATTTATTTGTTTTTTAGATTTCAGATTTTTCTTCAAACCTGGGGCATTTTTCAGGTGTATAGGAAGATCTGTCTTGTCTGATCATGGCTCCAGTCTCCAGATTTAAGTACCCCCAGACCAGGGCTACTTCACTATTAGTATATAACATTTCTAGATGGGAGTGAGTGATTTATAGGAAGGTGTAATTTAGGAATTTTGCCTTTCAGTGATTAAGGCACTGATTCCTCTGCCACCTACCTCAGTTTTCATAATACATTTTTGTATCTTGCCTTCCAGTATTATGTCCTGTATATCACTTGAGAGAAGAATGTAGGGATGTTAATTAAATCAATATAGGACTCCTAGCAGGATCATTTCTCCCTGAGTAGCTGATGGTATGTCATATTGCAGATATATGGCTTCTTTTAATATGTTCAGTTGTGTACATGTGTTGAAGTTACGTAAGACTCACTCAACACATGAACAAAGAAATATCAAAAAGGAAGCCACAGCACAAGTAAATTGGAGATTAGCATTAACATCTCAATTGTAATCTACATTTAGCATGTAATTAATTTCCATGTTATTTTTATTTCTTAATCTGGTAAATAGTCCTCTTCAAACCATGTGATTGTGATTATACATACATACCAAGAGGTACCTATCAACTGGTACAGAAGTACTACATGGTAGCATTGCGACTACTGTAATGCATTCTATCATAAGTCTCTCCTTGAAATCAATTTCAAAATGCTGCAGCTTGGTTATTATCAGGAACTAGACACAGCATGCTTATTACTCCTATTCTACAGTTACTTCATTAGCTGCCAATCAATAACCAGGCTTAATTCAAAGTTTTAGCTATTATATACAAATCCTTTCATGGCTTTGGTCCCTCATATCTATGTGACCACCTCTCCCCATGCTCTGCCATGACACTTTTGCTCATCTGATTTTATCTTGATGGAATTATTTTGCAAACGGGCAAAATCAGTAACTGCCCCTCTGCGCGCGTTCTCTGTTGTGGCCCCCTCCTTATGGAATGGCCTGCCTGATGAGGTCAGGAGGACTCCCACTTTCCTGGCTTTTTGCAGTCTGTGCAAAACTGAATTATTTGGGAGGGCCTTTTTACACAGGTAATGGGGCTGTACTGTAACAAGATGATTCAGAAACAGGCTTTGACAAAGGGGTAGTGACTGTGGGCCATATTTGGTATAGTACATATTTTTTGTTGCTGTAAATATGCTCCTACAACATAATTTCTGCATCATTTAACATGTCATTTTAATGCTTATGCTTTGTTTCAGATTTGTTTCAGTCTGTTTCATATTTCTGCGTGTGTCTATTTCATTAATTATTGGATGCCCCATCCTGTTGATTATATTGACTTGCACTGTGTAATCTACCTTGAGTCTCAGTGAGAAAAGCAGACTATAAATAACATAAACAAACAAACAGATAAATATTACTATTAATATAACAATTTGATGTGGCGTTATCAGGCTTCATCCAATGAGTCTCGTGATTTTGGATAATAGAAATCTGGCAACCTTGGACCCCTTCAGTATGCTCATAGCCCCTCACCATAAAATTTCTGGTTACTGGTATATATATTCATATGGATTGACCATTTCTTGTAGAATAAGTGGTGTGGTGGTGGAGACTGCCGTCAAGTCCCAGCTGACTTATGGCGACCCTGTTGGGGTTTTCATAGCAAGAGAGTAATGGGTGGTTTGTCATTGCCTGCTTCTGCAATCCTGGTCTTTGTTGGAGGTCTTCCATCCAATTACTGGCCACAGCTGACCCTGCTTAGCTTCCTGAGTAGTCCTTTGTGTATTCACTCTGTGAAAGGTAAATTGATTAAAGAAATACTTTTGTGAGTTTAGTTGTGTGTGTTGGTACAGATGGAGTTGGCATCAGTGCAGTTACTATAATAGATGGACTAGATATTGGAGGAATAAGTGCTGAGGAAAGTAGATCATTAATCATGCGGGGGGGAAAGGATATGTGTCTTGATTCCCACTTCTTCCACCTCCCAGTCAGCTGCTGTTATTTCAATTTCCCATCAATATCATTGAAGAAACATACATGCCAGAATCTGATGACCTTTCAGAGAGCAGCATTTTATTTATATATTATTTTTATATCTCAGACATTCTCAGAGGAGAGAGTCGGATTGCAAGACAAGCTACATTGTGAGAAAGACTTGACAGATAGAGAATGATTTTTACTCCTTGGCAGCTGTTTGACGATTTTACGTTTCTGTTACACAGTAGCTTTCTAGGAAACAATAAAGAAATTATCTCAATGCTTACTGAAAAGTTGATAGTAGAAGGTGTCTCTCCATCCATAAGACAACTGGATTTCTGGAGAGGATAAAAGTGGTTATTGTGCATTCTCAGTTAACTAAATTATATCATGGTTACAAACAAAAATAAAAGCGCAACAGTGATATTTCATCTCAAACGGCAGAAATCATTCTATGAAAGTGATGAACGATTAATGCTCAGATTGTAATAAGGTTGTGTCTATTTTGTTTGGATATTTATCTAGTTGATTTTATGGATGGAATATACTTAATGTTTTGCCATAGTCTTACATTCAGATCAGTGCAGAGACCCTGGTTTCTTTGGATCCTGGGGAATTGTTGACATACAAAGATTTTTGCACCAAGCTACCATGCAGGGACAGGGTAACTTTAGTCTATTCTTGATTGGGTTTCTACCAGCACTGTTAAACACAAATAATGACGGATCATGTGGTTGATGTTTGGGAGACCTCTAAAATCAAATCCTAATCAAATACTTGCCCCAAGCAGGGCAACCCTGGCTAGTGGTTATAATGTTTAGGGTTAGATATTGCTGAAATGTATGTTACTTTTATGCGTGGGGATGAGGTAGGAGACAAAATATCTGTGCCTGAGGTCTTCTCCCAATATAAGTGTGTGTAGAGGTGGAAAGATATGATTAGCAGTTATACCAGCCTAATTTCAATAGGCTGGAGGAATTCTGCTTAAGATTTCACTGTACATCTACCAATCAGCAAGACTAAAGTTGGGCCAGCTGCAATTTGTGATAGTTGTGACAGTTTTCCTAATTTTAAAAATATGTCATGTTCATACCTTTAATATTTTAATGATAATGAATACCTGTTACTTGTAATTAGGGATGTACATTTTTTTTGTTTTAATTTTTGCTGCATCTGGGGTTTTTTTTTTGTATCATTACAATTTTTCTTAGTGAGTTTGGTGGAGGGGGTAACATTTTTAAGAAATTGATTTTAAAAATGCAGTAATTTTAAAGGCAAAATTTCTGTCAAATTGCTTGATTGTAGTTGAGGGGGTGGTGGGTGGGTAACCAAAGCTTTATCCTGTGTGGGAAAACCATAACGGAAATGTGAACTTGTGAATTAAGCCAGAGTTGTCACAACATTTAGTAACTTCCCTATTTTTTATTGCAGAATAACTGACCATGACTACAGAATTGGGATCAGACTCTGAATCTAAGGATCAGAACCAAGAGCAGAAAGAAGCTTCTGGCCAACAAGAAACAGCGGGGACTGCGTCTCAAGAACAGCAGCAGCTCAGTGAAGAGCACCAGAATGCGTTAGAACAGTTCTCTGCTGTGGCAGCCCATAGCACGCCTGTGAAAAAGGAACAGGTAAGTTATCCAGGGACATGTGATTAACTATAAAAATACAATAGCAAGCAGAATTATGGTTATACTCAAACACAAAGATCCATCTCATTAAATGTTTTCTAAGAACCATTTCTTTATGGCATAATGTAAAAATATTGACCTACCTGAGTGTGTGTGCTTGGGGGTGAGTGGGGTGTTTTGACGCTACTTTTTTCATTTCACAGCCATGTGATATATTTGCAATTTGTGTCAGATTGTCCTTCTTGCTGAGCTTAATTCAGAGTCCTCTTTCAGTAAGAGGAGGAAAAAACCTATGACTATTCCATTTCCATGTTAGATCACACCAATTTGTAGGGAAGCAGGAGAAAATGGGGGCAGATTTCTTCTTTGACATTGCGGAAATCTAATTTCAGTCAGGGTCGTGTGATGCTTGAAACTAACACAATATCAAGTTTATTAAACCTGGACAATTCTTAATTGATTGCACTGTTACTATGTTCTGTCATGTGGTTTAATTCTAAACTTTAAAACGTTATTTATCATTGAGTTTTTTCTTCAATAAAACATTGATTATTGGATGCGAAAAAGCTACAACGTATTAAACTAGTCTCTAATTCCCTTCTTAAATAGGTCAGAGTCTTTTAAAAATAATTCTTATAGGAGGTAGATGGAACTGGATCTTACTTTGTCTTAATAATTTTCTGATCTTGATCACTTTTGATGTGCAACATATACATCTGTTTAACCTTGTGTGTTGTACTCTTTCACAAGTCTAAACATTAGTGGATTAATTATTATTTTAGTGAGATTCTTAAATGGATTTTAAACTGCATGGATTTCAAACTGTTTGAAAATATTTTTCAGTTGTCACATGTTACTAGCTAAAGAAACACAATTGTGCTGTGTGAAACATTTTTATCATTTACCTTAGGAGGAAAATACAGGCTTGTATTAGATGCTGATGAGGGAGCTGTGTCTTGCAGTCCATCTTGCAGTCAAGGTTCTACCATTTGAATAAGGGGGGAAAGTGTTGTAGATTTGAACGCTCCCCATGTGGGTTGTTTCACCCGCAACCTAAATGGTATAGTCAGTGGAAAGCTGCATCACACAAGCCTGCTGTATATGTAGAGAGAGAAAGCAATCATATTCAGTTTTCTTTTCAACGCTGGCCCGTCTCTTAGGTAACACATTTCTGTAGAAAAAGGATTTCTCCTGAAATTAAATCTTTATGTAGTTCAAAAGAAAAGAAAGTAGTCCTAGGGTTGAATGCAGTCTTTCTGTTTTGCTAGTGATGGATTTTCCTCTGATGTTACGCCGAGGAACTGAGTCCTGCTGGCTCAAGGTTCATTGAATGAGCCGTACACTTCTTACATCAGCGGAAGGCTCCACCACTAGCAGAAAAGAAACATATCTGTAGGCTTCACTGTTTTTTAAATGATAAAGAAAAGTTTTTGGTAAAGAAAAGTTTGATATGGTGCATTCAGTAATCTGCTTCAGCAATCTGAAATTGAGAGTTGGTAATATATGGCCTTTGAAATTTTTGACTTGATCATCATAAACTGCCTAAGGCAAATTTCTATCACAAAACTGAAGACAGTGTATTTCAGTTGTTCCAGATATTTCATTTTCAAAGTTTATTTAAAACATTTCTATTACAGTGTTTGAGGCATACAAACCTGAAATAAAAACAAACACAGCGCTTAAAAATGGCAAAAAAAAGATTGCCTCAATCCAAATTCTAAAAGCTTGCATAAAAATGTATGGCTTTTCTGAATATTAGGAGGGATGCCAGCTGACATTTATATATTTATTTAAATAAATCCTCACGTGGCCCCCAAGCTTCTTACGCGTGGCCTTCCAGCCTGCTTGTTTGCTGCTATCACCTTCAAGGCGTTTTCCCCTCAGTCTCACACGATTCTTCCTGCCTCAAGAGGCACCGCCTACTGCTGTCCTTCCTGTCCCTTTCCTGCAAAAAACTCAATAGCAACATTGTTTCTTCTGGTCTCCATGGTTCCTTCTGTCAGCCCCCTCTTGGTCTTATCCCTCATACTAGCATTTTGGCCATTCTGGGTGCTTTGCTAGCCAGCAGAGCTGAGGAACCCATACCACTCAGCTTTTTCACTCCCCCTCTCCATGAGTTACCATGTTGAAGGCTATATAAGTGTGTAAGGGAGATAAAGCAGTGGTGTGAATGGGTACAGGAGAGGTCTTGAAAAAAAGCAAGGGAAAGGACAGTAAAACGCTGGTATTTTTGCAAAAAAAAAAAAAAGAATACCAAGTGTTTTGCATGCTGAACATTTCTAGAGGTTCCACCCATCACAGCTACTCCAAGTGACTTGCAAGGTTACTGGTGAGGTTGCTGCTGCAGGCAAAAGCGTTCTTCCATCCTCAAGAACTGGTTGCTCTGACTTTTTGCCTTGCTTGCTTCTGCCTCTCCTCCCCCAATGTAAGTGGTCATACTTATCCTCACGATATTAAGGCTTATGGATATGGCAATATCATAAGCCCCTCTGCTCATGTGTTTAAAACACAGACAAGCTGCCTGGCTAGGCAGGAGATGGAAAAGTACTGGAATGTGAGAAGTGAAGTAAGACTAACTTAACCCCACACCCTGGAGTTTGTGCATAACCATAGAACAATGGAGGTCTCCAGAAGTACTTGAATTAATCCATTCACACACCCTGCCAATTTTACCCTTTACCCACTCCTATTGTAGCCTCACCCATCCAGCCATCGTGGGTCATCAAATAATCTTTTTACACCTATAGTTCCTTCCAGGAAGACCTAATCAAACCTTCCTAGTTCATTGTCCCACCTTGGAGACAGTTCACCAGCCTTACTGTCTCACCCTGGAGACAATTTCCCAGTTCTTTGTCCCACCCTGGGAAGAACCATTAAGGCATTGTTTTAGGGCAGAGACTCTTAGTCCTGCCTTAGGGCATGTCACACAGTATATATGACTGTCCTGCCATTTTCTCAGTGTATGTGTGTTCTGGACCCTCCACACCCTCAGATCGCATGTCTGAGCCCTTCTCCCTCTTGCCATGAAGTACTGGTCACTGAAGCTGCTCTCCCTTGGACACTCTCAGTCTTCTGGACCTGGTAACTATCAAACCAACTCTGCAACTCTCTCCAACTTTCTTCCCTGTTTTTTTCTAGTTAGCTGTGTGTGTGTGTGCTGTGTGTTTTTTGTGCAATTGATCTATAATATTTTAAATTTAAAAAACCTGTTTGATTGAATATCTGCCTTCTTATTGAAATGGTTTTCTAGAGGAATGGATCCTCGTAGACATTGGCGCACAAGATCCCATAGTCCCCCACAAATTCTCTTACTCACAAGGAGACCAATTACAGTAACACCACCCACATCAGCTAGGAGTCTTCTCATGCATCTGTGATTGCAGGAGCCAGTGAGTGGCTCCTTGGGTTGAGAGCGAAAGAGTACTCTCTTAGCAGGGAAGCTTATGGGATTCCCCTTCTCATATCTTCCTCCAGACAAGTTTCCCTCCTCCCGGCTGCCATTTTGCTTCTCATGATTGAGGCTTGACTGGCAGGCATTGATCTGTATGTGCACCATGCATATAATTTGAAGCCAACTTAATGGCATATCCTCTGCTTCAGGTGGGAGGCTGCCTTTTCATTCCTTCTTTCTCTCTACCTGCCCTTTTTTGTAGGGCCCCCAAAGTATTAGCATATGTAGATTTAAACCTCATGGCAGTGTGTTTATTAAGAAATGAATCTCATAGTATTCAATGTACTTAGGATTGCAACTCAGCCATCTGGTAGGTCAGATTCATAATCCATTTTTAAAAAATTCTTTCTAGCCTGTGCATATGGCCCAGTACCCCTAAGAACTGTAGAGGCAGGGGTTTCTTCTCTTCTTTGCAATGGTCAAAATTAAAATCCCCAGCTAATAGCAGCTACAGTGGGCTGAATTTGATGGGAAAAGTTAGATCCCTAAAACTGCTTCTCATATTTTTATTTATTCAGGGATAATGTTGAAACTCTGCAAATGGTGCTCTGCTAAAAATTCTGTAAGATGTCTGCAGAATAAAGTGCTGTTTCAAAGAAATGAAAAATTGCAAATGAGCACAGTGTCTTTTATGACAAATGGACTACTGAGTACTTGTTTGTTTTAAACAAGGATAAAGCAGTTTGCCTGATACGTCTTGAAACTGTCTCAGTATTAAAGGAGTACAATGTTAAAAGGCACTTTAAATCCTGTCACAAGAGCCACTCAATATATCAAGGAGAGGTGCGAGTAAACAAGATAAATTTTCTTAAAAGATCGATGTTTTTGCAGCACATTGTCTACTATGTCTACTATAAGGCCAGCTATCATGTTTCTAAATGTATTGCTGAGAGTGGTAGGCCATTCACTGATGGTGAATTTGTTAAAAAAGTGCACGGTTAAAGTAATGGAGGAAATGTGCACTGATAAGGTATGTTGTGTCAGTTGTATCAGTTCATCTGCATCTACAATCACCAGGCATGTTAAAGAACTAGGAGATGAGCTGCATGTGTCACTGATTGTCAAGGCAAAAAGTTTTGGTTTTTTTCTTTGGCATTAGATAAGAGCAGTGATATTATAGACGCTGCTCAACTACTAATATTTATCAGGGAGATAGATTCCAGCTTCAGAATTACAGAAGAGTTGTGTCCACTGCAGAGTTTGAAAGGCAGAAAACATACGGTGTGTGAATCAATAGAAAATCTTGGTCTGAGTTGGCATAAATTGAAAAGCATCACAACTGATGTTGCAAGAAATATGGTGGGAAGTAGAACTGGTATAGTTGCAAGAATTAATGAAGAGAGATATTGAAATTAAACATGCAATTTCACTGTATCATTCATCAATAGGCCTTTTGTAGTAAGATTCTTCAGTGGGAAGGTGTGATGCGTATTGTTGTATTCAGTATTAATTAGATCAGACATGACCTTGTCAGTTTCAAGATTTTTTCTCAGAGATAGATGCAGAATATGGAGATGAATTGTTCCAATCAAAAGTCAGGTGGCTTAGCAGAGGCAAAGTCCTCAAATGTTTTTTCAGTCTTCCTCATGAAGTTGTTATCTTTCTGAAGGAGAAAGAAAAAGGTCAAGAAGTACTTTCTGACCCTGGATGGCTTTTTGATTTGGCTTACTTGACTGATATCACAGAGCATCTGAATACATTGAATTTAAGTGTTCAGGGGAAAGGAAAGCATGTGTGCGAAATGAATTCTCAACTTAAAGCTCTTGAAGTAAAACTAAACATTTTGGGAAAGAAAATTATGAAATCCAAATATAGGCCAAGACTTACTGATTAACATTTACAAGATATTTTTAAGGGTGTCTGTCTCAAACCTTGACGTGGACATTAATAGAAAATAGCCACAAAAATCACACTGATTAGGCAAGCATATGTAGCTAGATAAAAGAATTCAGCAGTAAAATATTGTTCCAAAATGGATTGCATTCAAATTAGCATTTCTTCATTAACCTCTGAATGTTCACTGTTGGTCTAAATAGGTAGATTAATAATTTTGTTACATTTTGATTTAAAATGTGGCCCTCTTTAGGCGTTGGGCGCTCTAATGCAGCCCCCATGTACCAAAAGTTTGGGAACCCCTCTGTACATTGTATCCCTGAATGAAGTGGGTGCTGACTGACTCAGAACTGATAACAATTTATTTTTATTTACGTCTTCCATGCCATTCAGATGGGATTACATGGATTCTCTCACTCTTTTATTATCATAACCATTCTATGAGGTAGCTTAGGCTGATATGTAGTGACTGGCTTTGGGTGACCTTCATGACAGAATGGCAGTTTTGAACCTACATCATCTCCTCAGTGGTGCTAGTTTGACACTGTAACCACTACAGCACTGTGGCTTACAGACCAGGAGTCCCTTTGCAATGGAAGCAGTTTGTTTTGGAAAGCATATGGCTTAGAAACTTTAGAGATTAAAAATCTTGAAAATGTTGAGATTGAGATATATAAAATGAACATACAGTTGCATGTGATTTTTCTTAAGGATATCAGCATCTACTTCAAAGGAAACGTCAGGCATACTTTCTGAACTAAGAATGGACCTACGTTTTAATAACCTGTGATCACTTTGCAAGAATTTTGATGAACCATTTTATGCACTTGATCATGTGTGCAGGGGCTCATGAAAACCTCTGCTACAATAAACGTCAAGTTGGTCCACTACTCCTTAGAAACTAAGTTTAAAAACTGAGTCACAGAAAAATGTATGGTTGGAACTATGCTTTTAACTAGGATAGATTTGCATTGCAATCCTAGCAATACTTTCCTGGGACTAAACTCCATTGAATAGACCTGAGTAAGATTCCGAGTCTCCTTGTTTAGGAAGGCAGTGTTGGTCACCATACTCTCTTACTACAGGTGAAGTATCTGTGCATACATTTTGTAGTTTAACTTTGGCAATCTTAGCTCTACCAACAGAGCATTGTTAAGGAGATTGCATTTGCAATTGTGAGCACAGCTGCCAGTGATGTTTATGGTATAAATAGGGGTGTATGACTTCTTATTATAGAAGCCCCTCTCCATTTAGCATAGATAAAAGCTGTTGCAAGGATGATGGCTTGCAACAGCATGACTGTTGAGAACATGTTCTGCAGCAAAATTCAGGACATCAACAAAATAGTATATTGCCATAAATTTATCACCTTTTGGTTCAATCATTGCCTTCTGCTTATTAATTGGATTCCTCTGGCTGTAAATGCTCAAACATCAACCAGGTTGTATGATCCAGATAAGACATTTGAGTAGTGTCATTGCTGCTCCCCACCCCCCAAAACTGTAACATTTCTTCCCTGTTAGACGTTAACCAATGGGACAATGGCCAAATTCTCAGCTTTGCTGGATGAATACGTCACAAAGATATTTTTGAGGGAAAATTAGATCCAAAAGAGTGCATTTATGCATGTAAAATGCAAAATACAAGTTGTGTCTCAGTGGTCACTTTTGGCCTAGATAACTGTATGAAAGGGATGTCAGGCTTCTTTAGGAAGATGAGACTTAATTCCCTCTGAAACTGACTTGCTACATGAACATGTCTTGACAGTTTTGGGTCCTACTCTAATCGTTCCTGGCATGTTTTTGTGCACAGCCCAAATTAGTATAAGGTACTGCTGTGACTGTCTAAGCTAGAAAATTTCCCCCAGCATTGGTTTGTTCTGCTTAGCTACATCTAGAAATTAGTTCCATGTATGCCCTTAAAAGAAAATATATAAAGCTCCTTCTATATGTGTAACATTATCCAACAGTTTGTTTTTTAACAGCCAGGGAAAGTTTCGATCAGGAATGGGGGCGAGCAGTTTAACTCTCACCATTCCAGCCATTTTCAACTGAAAATTTCTCCATACCTGTTTTTCTATTCACAGGGAAAAATACATGTGTACTTGATTGCCTTCAGTGTATGACAGAAAGATCTCATAGAACCATGGTTCATGAATACAATACTCTTATTACAAAAGCACAAGTAAGCTAATGTTGTTCTGGCTGTGTGGTTGTAGAGGTTAGTGTATTGCATTTTGATTACTACTACATTGCTGTGAAACTCGTAAATGCTTTCTAACCAGTGGATCAAGACCCTCAGGTGGGTTGAACAGCTTCTCCTTCTGCGTCACAAGTTTATTTATTATTTATTTATTATTTCGATTTATAAACTGCCCATCCTCAGGGGCTCTGGGCGGTGAACAACAGTTAAAATCAATGATAACAAGAAAACAATAATTCTAAAATCAACATACAATAAGCAATAATAAAATAAATTAACCAAGTACATTAAATGGTGGGGAGAACCCCCCCCCCACCCCAAAGGTGGGAGGCTGACATGGCACCGCCCCCTTCAACCACCGAACGCCTGGCGGAACAGCTCTGTCTTACAGGCCCGCTGGGCCCAGGTCTCCATTGGCAGAGTGTTCTTATAGAGCTGCCAGTTTTGCTCCATAGAGAACATGTGTGCTTTACCTCTTGTCTTTCTTTGGTTGCATACTGAGAAGCGCAACTGAATAGTAAGAAGGGGAGGTCGTTCTGTGGTGGAGAGGATTTCTTCATGGCTCTGACCCTTGGCTTGTTCATCACTGCAGTACATCTTCTAGTACTTGTCCTGTGTTTCCTTTCCCCAGCACTTTTGGTCTTCTGGCCATGGTCTTTGACTGGTGAGGTCATAACTAGGGGTGTGCGATTCGGGTTTCCGATTCAGGAAAAATACCCGAATCGGGCCCGATTCACAAAGGTTTGGGATTTCCGAATCAGCTCCAGTATGCCGGGTCCATTTTGGAAACCCCGAATCAGAGATTCGTGCTGGGTCAAGGGATCAAGAGGGTTAAAATGCCTCTTTCTGTGCCGCTGTGGAGTGGCACAGAAAGGGGCATTCTAACCCCCGAATCAGCTGTTTGGCGGCGAGTTTTCCGCCAGGCAGCTGAGTCAAGCCAGCAGGGTTAAAATGCCCCTTTCCGTGCCACTGTGCAGCGGCAGGGAAAGGGGCATTCTAACCCCCAAATCAGCTGCTTGGCAGCGAGTTCCCCACCAGGCAGCCAAGTCTAGCTGGTGGGGTTAGAATGCCCCTTTCCGTGCCGCTGCTCAGTGGCATGAAAAGGGGCATTCTGACCCCCAAATCCAGTGGGATTTAAACTATCCCCCTCCACTTTTTTCTTCCAATGGGAGGGGGAGGAGGGAACCCCCTCCTCCCCCTCCCATTGCATGAAATAAGCAGCTGGTCAGGGAAGTTTGTCAGTGTGCTCTAAATCTTTATGGAGCACACCGAAGTGGGTTAAATAAGCGATTCCTTATTTATGGATTTTTGCTGCACACCCCTAGTCATAACTCTGGTACCCATTTTTCTTATTGCTTGAGTCTGATATCGTAAGTCTTACTGCTTGCAGGTTTGTGAGTTCTAGGTCTGGAAGAGTTAAAATCACTGCAGTAGGTAGTCTTGGGCCAATCACTTTTTACCTCAAAAGGTTGCTAG
Organism: Eublepharis macularius; assembly: GCF_028583425.1. NCBI lineage: Eukaryota > Metazoa > Chordata > Lepidosauria > Squamata > Eublepharidae > Eublepharis > Eublepharis macularius. The sequence continues at coordinate 69,739,408 of NC_072796.1, forward strand.
GAGAGTAAAATTAGACTACGCTATCCCTGCAGGAGAGACATTAGATAGATAGCACGGGTGAGGGGAACCACACCTTACAGATAATTGCAGTGGTTACTTGATGCTTCCATCTTAAAAGGCTTTTATGAACTATATTGGAGAAGAGGGTGGAAGGTACATGTGCTTCGTGTGTTATCTTTATTATCCTATGTGAAAAAACAATAAAAAATCTTAATGGGGAAAAAGGCTTATAGCTGATGGGGTGGCAGTAGGAGAGGGGGAAAATTAATGAACCATTCCAGTTGTAGGATTAGGCAAACTACTCTACTGAACTACTCTGGACATCTTATTGGATACCATAGGCCTGTAGAGCTGGAAATACCTGACCTATATGCAAAAAAATTGGAGTTCCTAGTCCTTATCTTGCATTAGTAGTAATTTTTGCACACCTTTCCCAGAAGCATTTCTAACTGCTGAGAAGTTTTGTTAGCTCAGATGGATGGTCAGGAAACTGGGGGAGATAATCTCGGTTTTGGTTCACCTTTTTTTACACCCGTACAGAAGTTTTTGTAAATTCAGAACATTCTTCCTTAATTCTCTGTCCCATTAAGCATTCAGTTTTCTATATGACCACGGCACAGTGCCCACCTGTTGTTAATACTCTATCTTTTGGAAAGAGGTACAGAGGGAAGCACAGGAGGATTCAGGATTTACCCATCAGAATTAGATGCTTGGAAGAAACAGCCTTGTAGTCAAGAAACTTGAATGGGTGTTTTTGTTTTGGTGCATATTCACATGAAGCTGTCCAAGCTGTTCACTTTTGAATAAAATTGCTTATGCAATACTCCATTAAGCTGTCTCGCAAGCACAATGTGGCTCTATTCAGAGCTCGGCATTGTCAGATAAAAGCTCCAGCTGGGGTTGTAACAGAAAGGGAAAGGGATAGAAGAGGACCAGTTGTTTACCTAGTGAGAAGATGAGTCTTTGGCATGGGGTAAGCAGCACTAAAAGCTGGATGGTATAAAACCTGTTTAAGACAAGGTATAAATGGAGATGGAAGCCTTTGCTCTCTTTTTCAGACTTGAAGCATTACTATAATTTCTCCTTTTTCTGAAGGCTTTCTTTTATCATTGTAATGGAGATGTAGAAGGATCCATGGTGTGGAAATGGGCTAGACATCCTATCCTCCCCTTCCATTTGCCTATTCAAATTGTAACATAAGGGATAGGAGATACAGGTCCTCATATTGTTTACCATTGCTGAAGAAAAGTTGCTGAGAGCAGGAACAGGGAAGTAGCTGGTGGAGGAGGCTCAAACAGCCCCTTTGCATACCCTTAGTCCTTCTCAGACTGACTTCACCTACAGCCGCTTTATGTAATATAATAGAACCATTGGGAAAGAACAATAATTGGATTATGTGTAATCCAGATGTAGTTCAACATTTGGTAGCATGATACACCTCACCTTAGATGAATTTAATCTTTTCATATAGTGCTAAAAAAACAAGAAAAAGCTGTTACAAGCCTCCCCCAGAGCTCTGCTATAAGCAGTGAAGTCTGTTTTGTGTGACAGTCAACTCTTTAGGTCTCAAAGCAGATTAAATCTTTTGACCAGATTAGATTCATTTTCATAGTGTCTTGTTTCAAGGAAGGAAAAAGACTAGGAGGATTAATTTATGATGAAGGTCAGTGCTGCAGCCTGCTGACTTATTCCGAAGCCATTTCAGGGCAAATCAGATAAATATTTTTATGATGGTCAGATAGAAATAAGATTAATTTTCTAAGCTTTATCTAAACTATTACTGTGTTTTTGTTCCTAATGAAATTCTGCTTGCAGAGTGGCTGGGAAGGAGCTGATTTATTATTAAAGTGCTGCTATTGTAATGCGGCTGCTGTATGGGGAAAGTTCACTGCTGGTAAACTGTAAAAGTGGTCACACTTGAGTCTTCTCAAAAGAGGCATGAGTTCTAAACCATCAGACAGCATGTTGGAGCTCTCAAAACCAGATTACTGAACAAGTGAAAATGACTTTCTGCAGTGATTCCTCTAAGCTTGTCTTCTAAAGCAGTCAGTGTACAACTGAGCAGCAATTAGTGTTTTATTGACTAAAAAAGCTTTTCAAAACCCTGACTGAAGTTTATCACTGTTGCACTGCAGTTGTATAGCAATCTAAATATTCAGTTCTAAGTAGTCATCTGTAAAAAGGGAATCTGTGCTTTGTAATTTTAAAAGCTTACTGTGATGAGCCACATTTTTTTAAAAAATCTGAAATTGGAGCTTAATCTCCCTATTTTCTCTTTGTAGGCTACTGACAAAGAACGTGAATTTGCTGCAGAAGCAGCAAAACAACTGGAATACCAGCAGTTTGAAGACGACAAGCTCTCTCAGAAATCATCCTCAAGTAAACTCTCTAGATCTCCTCTAAAGATTGTCAAGAAACCGAAAAGTATGCAGTGTAAAGTGACGCTCTTGGATGGTTCAGAATATGGCTGTGAGGTGGAGGTAAAAAACATTGAGGAAGGGCTATTACTGTGCCTGATATCAGCTGTGCAGTAAATTAATTGTATTTGGTTGAAGTGTGGTAGTAATAGAGCTCTTATATCTTTCTTTTTATTTCAAAAGAAAAGCATTTCCAAAAGGATATAGTGCTTGTAAATGCCTGTGGTTGGCACTCTGGAACAGTGACAGTATAAAATATAAAAGAAATGGAATATTTCTGTTTCCAGGGCTTCCTTTGATTCTTTTTCTTTGTGATGACTCACTTAGCAATTCAGCTTTTTCCTCAAAGTACAATATTGGTCCTCATGATGGTGGGGAATGTTGAGAATGGAGCAGCAGGAGACACCAGTAAGTGAAAGAATAACAGTATAGATGGAAAACTGTCAGGGTTGTCACACTTTGTTGCTCTGTTCTCTAGCTGTGTCTGAATCCAATGGAAGAGAACTGATTTAGGGCTTGGTAGTCAGAAGGCTCTTGCTTTGTGTACTTGACAAAGAATAGCCTGTTGAGAGTTTCACACCTTCATTTTCAAGGCAAGGATCTTGTTGGTGATTATGGAAAAGAAGCAAGCAATTTATTATCACCCAGGGCTGCAGCATGCAGCAGTGGTGAAAAAGGCAGAATCCATGGCAGGAGTTACTAGGAAAGGATTCGAAAATAAAATGGCGACAAGTACAGAAATCTGTGGTGCTGTTGCATTTGGAATACTGTGGGCAGTTCTGATTGCCCAGTCTAAAAAAAAAATTGTAGAGCTGGAAATGGTGCCAAAAAGGTCAATCTAAAGAATTATGGGGTTGGAGTATCTTTCCTATGTAGAGAGAGACTGGCTGCATTCCTGAGAACCCTTTCCTGGGAGTAAACCCTATTGAATAAAATGTGAATTCTAATGAGATCTGTTTAGTATTGCTTCTTTTAAAAAGGCATCTTGTTAAACAGAACTTTCTCCCTGAACTGAAGATTTAATATTAGAGTTTTGCATAACCCTACTTTCTGACATTTTGTGATTGGCTGCCCCCCCCCCCCCGTAGCAGCCATTTTGTGGTTGTGTCCACCATCCTGTGTCAGAATTCCAGAGTTGCCTGATGGGTCAAAAAGGTCAGGGATCCCTGCCTTAGAGACTGGGGGAAATTGTAAGAGTGTCACTGTCTGGAGGCCATTTCAGATTATAACTATGGTGATCACATGGCCTGTTTGAATTTGTTTATGTGATTTTGATGTAGGACTGGAAGTGGAGTCCTTAAGAATATTTTGAAGAAGATAAATCAGTATAATGATATTTAATTTTATTTCTTAAATCCTATATATTTGCATGTGTTATTACTGAGAGAACATACGTTAATGTTGGCTGCACCAGATTTTTTGTTGTATTTGGAAGTCACTACTCATTGTCAGCAGACTACATTCTTTCTAGATTTTTTAGTCAGCAGACTACATTCTCTCAGCATTTTTACAGTGCAATCTTATGCAGAATTACTCCAGTCTAAGCTCACTGATTTAATGGATTTAGACTGGAGTAACTATGCATAGGATTATACTTGTAAAGCTCCACCAATGTAGAACTACTCCACTGTCTTTCTTCTTCTTCCCATGGACTCTGGATTGCTTCCTCCCCTCTCCAGTGCTAGCAGGCAAAACAAGAAATGGGATCCTGATTTGTCAGATGTGTTCAATTATATAGGTCCTCCTGGCCAATAAGTGACAGAATCATTGAGTTTAAGAAACTTAAGGTCTGCATCTCAGAGTTTCCGTTACTTTTTTTGCTGGATGGTCATGCAGCCTACCCCCCCCCCCCAGCTGTTGTTACAATGTGCCATATAGATTTTTGCTATTGGTTAAATACAGGCTAGAAACCTCGTTTTGTTCTGTATGCTCCTCACTGGTTAAAATAACTGGTACAGTACCACTTCTGACAGGCAGATGGGATATATTGAGCTAATTTGGGCTGTAAATGCACATGTGCTGTAACTAGCCAATCCAACACAGAAATGCAAGGGAGTGTTTTAGGAGCCACTATAGTGAATATGTTTCCGATGCCTGGCTGTCTGAATTGAGGATAGAGGGCTGCATGTTCAAATGTTCCTCAGTGCATATAGAAATTTCTTAGAAGATTTCTGTGTACAAAGATGGCTTCTTTTTTAAATGCAGGAAACGTTTGGCTAAGACTGTAGCAATTTATTTGGACATGTAGTCTGAAATAGTACAACTTAGCAAGGACTGTACCAGATGGGGCTTGTAATGTTTGGTTCAGCTGTTACTGTGGGCCGTGTTCTGATGGAAGAGCTAGGAAAGTAGGAACCCTTTATGTTAGGCAGAAAGGGTGGGATGGTGGGGTCTGGACCTGAAGAGGAAATGTGTAGGCAAATAATATAAAGGTTGCCCATAAGCGTTTAGGATGCACAAATATCTATTTGTGTTTTGGTGGCCTTGAAGCTTTCCATTAATGGCATTTCTTGATGATTTTAGTGTCATGTTATTTTGGACTATTCCCACCATGTATGATGTATGAAATTATCCATCTGCAGCTGATTGGCTCTGCAGCAAAGCCATTCAAAATAGGGACTGTTTCCAGTTGGTAGTGGTAGTGGTCCTCCTTTTCCTCCACCACCAAAAAGGGAACAGTCATTGGTGAATGTTTGAAGTCAGTTTTTAGACATTAGGCTGGCTTTGGCTTCCTCTAATAGTTCAGCTGTAATGTTTTATGGTGTCTTCTTTGTTTAAATTTTAACCTCATAAAGTGGATGCTGATGGTTTCTGCAGTATTAACATTATTCTCCAATCAAATGGAAATGGAATTATCATTGTTGTTCCACTCACTGAGCTGTTTTTCCTGCTAGCACCCTACAATCCTTGTCATACTGCTAAAGTGTAAGTAGGCATATCGGTGGTCGTATCTGGTGGTCATTTTTTTTTAAAAGTGCTACTTTGCAATATAGTTCTGCACATTTATAGAAAATAGAAATCTACTGACCAAAACAGAAATTTAACATCTTTATTTGAACAGAGATCAACAGTGTTATAAACCTGCTTACAAACTCATGATGTTTGTAGCCAGTGTTTCTAGCACACAGTTTCAAAATGAAAAAAATTCAGTGGTTGATATAATTGTAAACATTTGTTGTTTGTATGCAGTTGTGCTTTAATTAATATAAAATGTATATTTGAATGTCATAATGTTTCTACGTAAAAAAAATTAGTGGTGAACATCATGGGCACGACTTGCCTCTTTTTAGGTAAGACAGTAGTGGGAGTGCAGGAGTGAAAAGACATTTCACCAGCCAGATCACAACCCACATTATGGAACTCTGCTCTGCAAAAGGCAAGACAAGAGCTCTGTGTCTGTCCACACATGGCAATGAATCATTGTACTACTGTTTGAATTCATAAGTATTACTGCAAATGAACAAAACAAAAATGACAGGGCAATGGAAAAATATTACGATGCAATAATAATAATAATACTTGATTTATATACCACCCTTCAGGATAATTTAAAACCCACTCAGCGGTTTATAAAGTATGTTATCATTATCCCCACAACTATCACTCTGTGAGGTGGGTGGGGCTGAGAGAGCTCTGGAACAGCTGTGACTGACCCAGGGTTACCCAGCTGGCTTCAAGCGGAAGAGTGAGGAATCAAACCCAATTCTCCAGATTAGAGTCCTGCCGCTCTTAACCACAACACCAAACTGGCACTCTCTAATAGTGTTTCAAACTAATAGTTTGAAACACTTGCTGTCCTCTGGATTTGCAGGAATAATTGACTGAACGAATGATGTCAATTCGGAAGAAATGGCTAGAGCAGAAGCATCCATATGTAAGGACCACAACTGCAACATTACATAATGTAACAAAAGAGAGAGATTCTGTAGTCTGTCTCCACACTTTTGGTAGCTTATAACTACTTTGATCTGGCTGAATAATTAGGGTTGCTAACATCCAGGTGGGGCCAGCAATCTCCTGGAATTACAGCTGATCTCCAGATGAGACAGAGATCAGCTCCCCTGGATAAAATGGCTGCTTTGGAGAGTATGGTTAAAACTCCTCCCCAAACCTTGCCCTCTTCAGGCTCCACCCCCAAATATCCAGGAATTTTCCAACCATGAGTTGGCAACTGTAGCTGGCTTCCAAATAGTTATTTATAGGAGCTTGAATCCAATACAGTATTTAAGGTTTTTTTTTAAAATAGCAGACCTCTTTTTTCCAAATAGCAAACTGATTTAAAATCTCTTCTCAATTTCAAATACTGTTTTTCCATGCTATTTGAGAAAATGAAGTACCAAGGTATCTTGTATTAACTGGTGGATGGCTCTTTGTTCCTTTCTCTAGCCATTAGAATACTTAACAAAAAGGCTAATCAAAGAATGCATGAAACAAAACAATTAAACCAAATAATTAAGGTTTTGAGGGAAGAAGTACTGAAAAATTTGCCAGAAAGAGCCGTTCACTGATACTACCAATTTCTTCCTAGTATGATTTTTATTTTCAGTATTCTTCAGTAGAAATGGGCAAGAACAGAAAAAAAACCAAACATGATGTTCGTTGTTCATTGCCATCCATGAACAGGGACTCACGAACAACCATGAACGTGGCCCTGTTTACGAACATGTTTGTGGGGGCCAGCAGGCTCTCCTCCAGCCATCATCCAAGTCAAGATCCCTACAGCACCAATCCCAGAAACCTGACCTGAGCAGGCACCAGAAAAGGTACCAATAATAAATAATAGCTTGGCCTCAGAGCCTGGCAGCAGCCCTGGAACTTGAAGGAGTAGATCCCTACCATACCACTCCCAGAAACCTTACCTGAGCAGGCAGCATGAAAGGTACCAATAATAAATAATAGCTTGGCCCAGAGCTTGGCAGCAGCCCTGGAACTTGAAGAGGTAGATCCCTATCCCACCACACACAAAGAAAATTCAAGCTCCAATGCACTCTCTCTATCAAAATGCCAACAGCAACTGTCTCTCCCCCTCTCCACTGTCTCCAAAGTCGGGAGCCCCCTCCCCCCTGCTCTTTGCTCCCTTGTTGTAACAAATTTGGAGCTCTGCACTTGAAAGGAACACCTGCCTATCAAGCTAAATTGGACTTAGATTGGGGTTTCCAGGGCAACAGTAGGAGTTCAGACAATCCCTGCCTAAGTTGCCAAGGGAATTGATTGCAGGTGCCAGACTGTCTGGCTTGACGGACAGCAACGGACAGCAACGAACGAAGCTTCCAACGACCACCTGTTCGTTTAGAATGGGGCCTCATGAACAGCTTGTTTGTGAGCAGCAGATTGGGCTGTTCCTGACTTTTTTTGTTTGTATTGCTGTTTGTGCCCATCTCTATTCTTCAGATAAGGTTCAAAATGCTTTTCGTCACTTATAACAGTTATTAAGAAGTCCGTATGTACTGTCACCTCATCATTTTTCCATATTGCTTTGTTTTTTACTCTTAACGGTGGGATTTGTACTGTTTGAAATAATTTGATATAATCCTCCAGATTCCTTGAGACACTTGAACAGGAAGTTGTTTTAGTTTGGAATTTTTCTAATTATACATAAGTAGACTGCTGTGCTCTTGAAGAGGCAGTCCAATTGTAGAGGCATTGTGGGCACAACCAGTACTAAGCTAGCATTTTCTCCACTTACTGAACAACCACTACAATGTGTGGGATATTTGTTGCTACTGTATAGTAGAATAACTGCACCTAAATTATCTAAAGCCTTTTAAGAAATCTGGACATTTGTCACTAAGATGATGAAAGAACAATTTATTTCTGTAATCTTCTTGGTGACCATAGGGTCATAAGGAACTTCAGAAGAGAACCACAGTTGTAAAGATAGTGGGAGCTAAAGTTTTCCCTGAGTGGGTAAATGGAGAGAAGCAGTTTTGCAGAATACCAGCAGAGAATTGATTCCTAGGGCAGTAGACATTTGGAGGTGAGTCATAGTAAGAATTGCGGAGTTTAAAAAAGTTTGTTTCACACTTCAGTCTCTGTCACATCATTTTATGAAGATGTCAGCTACAGACTGTATGTGGTATCAGAAGAGAAACTGAATGTAAAACAGTGAAGAATGGACCAGTTAAACGTTGCAGTAGGAAAAACGGAGCAAAGAATTGGTGGCATCAATCACTGGAGGCAATTCTTAGATAAAAAACTTTGTATAATGTATCTACACAGAATCTAGAGATTCTGTTATGTAGAAATGTGAAGCCCTTTTCCCCCAGTAAAAACTGCAATAAAAAACCCTTACATTTCCCTTTATTTTTTTTCTGAGCACTTTCAATCCAAAATTTGTGAAAACACGTAAAAGAACTTCTATGAAATATTTCATCTCTTTGAATGAATGGAATGCTTTTTCAAACAAGGGATCACTCACTCAAAATGTGTCATATGAAAATCTATGTATAAGACAACCCATAGCATTAGATAATTAAAATTCCCATATATACTGTAGACACATACAACATATTGTCAATAATAACGTTTATTGTTTAAATGTGAATAATTTTGGAAAATTAATATGTTGGAATGTATTTAATAACAAGAGGGGGACCTGTAAGGACTTGTGGGAGGTGCTTCTTTTTCCTCTCCCCCACAGTGTCTTGATCCCTTTCCTGAAAGGCCCCTTAACATTTCCTTTTATCCTGCTTCTTTCTCTTCTTCCTGACCACCAGCCAACCAACCTTTATCTGCTCCCCTGACTTTAGATGTCCCTCCTTTTTTCTCCTTAGCAGTCTATACTCAAGAAAACTATGGCCTAGTTGTTTGGTGCTGGCTGCCAGGCCAGGCCCAGTAGCAAGTGGGGAGCCTTCAAGAACTTGCTGGGGGCACCTCGTTTTACCATGTATCCCCCATTCTATTTCCTTGATATCTTCTCCTGGCAGCCTCCATATCCTCACCTTTCCCTGCTTCCTTCTCTCCTTCCACCAACCAAACTACCTTTTATATGCTCCTCATCATCAGCATAAATGTGGAACATGATAACTTTCTAAACATGCTTTTCCTTAGACTGAGGATAAACCAATAGTGTATTGATGTAATATATATGTATATTTATGCAGAAAATATAGGAGCAAGGTAAACAGGAAAGCCACCTTGAGTCTGAGAAGATAAAATGTAATATAAACGTTTTAAATAACAAAATTAAATACAAAACTTTGTCTTAAACATTGTAGAATGAATGCTATAGTGTCCTATAATGGTTATGTTCCTGGTGCTGATGTCACAAGCACTCCAACTCCCGATCAAAGACTAGGTCACCAATCTTCTTAGTAGGATTTAGAAATCCTTTGGGTTTTTCGTTTTTATTTTGTTTAGATTAGTGCTGGCTTTTTAGGATTTTGAGCTCAGTGAGTATTAAAAAGAGGCTGGCCCCAGTAAGAAAGTGTGTCATATTATACAGTGTCACTGACACAGTGTGCGCACACGTGTGTTAGCGTAACATGGAAAGTGTGAGGCATTCATCTACACATTAAAAGTACATTGAAAGAAGATACCCAAGTATTATTTAAATGGAACAGCTAGGTAAATTTTTGGGAATGTTATTTTTTCCTGCAATGATATCTTTTGTATAAAGTGCAAATTGGAAAAAATGAAATTCTTAATTGGACATTGATGATACTTTTCTAATCCACTTTAAGAGGTTTTATTCTCATGAAGCCTTAACTTACGTTATACCATATGTGTAATGCAGAAGCTGTTTGAACTACAGTGATAGTTTTAGTCTATAATATTCCTTTGTATTTTGTATACAGAGCATTAGGTTTTTAGAAAATTTTACCTTTGTGTAGTACAGAAATATTTTAATTTACTCTCATATAAACATGCTACTATAATAAAGACAACTGTGGCATTTGAAACTATAGTACATAATCAAAGAAATTTGTATTTATAGTATCTATATTTATAGCCTGCAAATGAAGTGTAACTCAGTCTTCATTGTTGGTCTTCTTGTGCAGGCACATATGGGACTGTGCATGTGCAGGCTTGCAGAACGGTGAGGTTTTTACGGCTTTAAATTCTACTAAAGGACGCCTGTATCTCACAGAGCAGGCTTGGGCAATTCCCACCAAAAAAATGCCTGCTCTCTGCAGAGATGGCGCCCCTACCCTCAGTTCCCCTTTTGCCCCCGGGCAGAGAGGTTCTATTCAGCATGTGTCACAGCTTATTTTCTCTTTGATTGAGATCTTTCCCTCCTTCAGAGACAGATTTACCAGCAGATCCCTGTGGAATGGCACATAAGGCTCTGTTTAAGAGGTACACAAAATGCTGTACTAAGATGACCCATACGAACGGGCATGATCTTTGCCTCATTTGCTTAGGGGAGGGCCACAACATCCCGGCCTGCAAGTCGTGCCTGAAGTTCACCCCAAAGGCATGGTCTGAGAGGGCTACCCAACTAAAGGCCCTATTATGGGAGCAGGCTATTTCAGCATCTAATAGCCCTGCTACTAAGACAGCAAAATCTTAAGAACATAAGAGAACATAAGAGACGCCATGTTGGATCAGGCCAATGGCCCATACAGTCCAACACTCTGTGTCACACAGTGGCCAAAAACCAGGTGTCCTCAGGAGGTCTGCCAGTGGGGAAGGGTCACTAGAAGCCGTCCCACTGATTGCCCCCCCCAAACACCAAGAATACAGAGCATCACTGCCCTAGACAGAGAGTTCCATCTATACCTTGTGGTTAATAGCCACTGATGGACCTCTGCTCCATATGTTTATCCAATCCCCTCTTGAAGCTGTCTATACTTGAAGCTGCCACCACCTCCTGAAGCAGTGAATTCCATGTGTTAATCACCCTTTGGGTGAAGAAGTACTTCCTTTTATCCATTCTAACCCGACTGTTCAGCAATTTCATTGAGTGCCCACGAGTTCTTGTATTGTGAGAAAGGGAGAAAAATACTTCTTTCTCTACATTCTCTATCCCATGCATAATCTTGTAAACCTCTATCATGACACCCCTCAGTCATTTCTTCAAGCTAAAGAGCCCCAAGCGCTTTAACCTTTCTTCATAGGGGAAATGTTCCATCCCTTTAATCATTCTAGTTGCCGCTTTCTGCACTTTTTCCAGTGCTATAATATCTTTTTTGAGGTGTGGTGACCAGAATTGTACACAGTATTCCAAATGAGGCTATACCATTGATTTATACAGGGACATTATGATACTAGCTGATTTGTTTTCAGTTCCCTTCCTAATAATCCCCAGCATAGCGTTGGCCTTTTTTATTGCCATCACACACTGTATCGACATTTTCAGTGAGTTATCCACCACGACTCCAAGATCTCTCTCTTGGTCAGTCTCCGCCAGTTTGGACCCCATCATTGTGTATTTATATTTGGGATTTTTGGCCCCAATGTGCATTACTTTGCACTTGGCCACGTCGAACCTAATTTGCCACATTGACGCCCACTCGCCCAGCCTCAACAGATCCCTTTAGAGTGCCTCACAATCCTCCCTGGTTCTTGCCACCCTGAACAATTTAGTGTCATCAGCAAACTTAGCCACTTCACAGCTTATTCCCAACTCCAAATCATTAATGAACAAATTAAAAAGCATTGGACCCAGTACTGAGCCCTGCAGTACCCTACTGCTTACTACCCTCCACTGTGAATATTGCCCATTTATACTCACTCTCTGTTTCCTATTCATTAGCCAGTTTTTGATCCACGAGAGGACTTGTCCTTTTACTCCATGACTATTGAGCTTACTTAGTAGCCTTTGATGAAGAACTTTATCAAAAACTTTCTGGAAGTCCAGGTAGACAATATCTATTGATTCCCTCTTGTCCACATGTTTGTTCACTCCCTCAAAGAACTCTAACAGGTTCGTGAGACAAGATCTTCCCTTACAGAACCCATGCTGAGTTTTCCTCAATAGCTTTTGTTTGTTAGAGTTGGCCACACACTTGGATCCGACCACCTTAGAACCCTTGACTTCGGGGATGTGTGCTCCCTTGGATCTGACCATACCACCTCTGATCCTAAAACATCACCCACTCTGACGTCGGCCTTGACAGCGAGACCTATGAACCCTTCAGATCCAATCGTGCCTCTTCGGATTCGACACCCGACTCTAGGGACACAAAACCTGTCGGAGTATCCTCAGGGCCAACATTCTTACCCGATCTTCCCCTCACCTAGCAGATCAGAATTGGTGCGGACAAAACCAACTTGACACAACTCGGAGTCAAGGGGACTGCCTGATGCCAGCTGTTGCTCTAGGCTCTTGTCCAGAACCACCCAGTGAGAGGGAATGACGGGCAAAAGATTGAAGTGAACCACCTAAGAAAAAGGCATGACCAAAATCACAACATACCCACAAGAAAGTGGAAAAAACCAAACACACTGTAGATACCAAAATAGAGTCTCCTGAGGTCCAGATCGTTGAAACCCCAAGAATCCCTTCTATGCACTCAAGATCACAATCAGGATACTCATCAGAAGAGGGTCAGCTATCCAGGATCTAACCAGATCGACTTAACTGAGAATGAGAACAGGGCCACTCTCCCACTGCTGCTCCCATAAATATGCGTCATATAGACAATACCAGCAACAATAGCCTTTCAGAAGTCGCTTCTACAGATACCAGCCCTACCAGCATCCGTCATACTGTCAGAATCCCTCTCAACTGGATAACTACCAGAGGTGGAGGTCTGCCCAGAAACAAAGATAGGGTCACAATCCTTCAAATAACAAGGACGTAACCCAACACAGTAAATAATTCTGACTAGAGGTGGAACACCTCGTAGTATTTGGGGACAAGCTAAAAGAATGGCATCTGATTACTTTTGATGTGTGGGTTCTTAATATCGTTGAGGTTGGTTTTAAAATTGAATTTGAATATTTACCAACTCTGAGTCTCCCTCATAACCTACCCTGAGCTAGTTCAAGAGTTAGCAGCATTGCTGCAGAAGGGAGCCATCCAACAGGTTCCCGAGCAAGAATCCCAGTGGGGATTTTACTCTAGATTTTTCTTGGTTGAAAAGAAAGATGGAGGGCTTAGAAAATTGCCTGCTTCTGAACATCTACAGAGTAAAATTCTTATATTTTGCAGAACCTCTCTTCCTGCCCATCATCTCTTCAATTTTTTCTTTGATCAAACAGAATTGATTAGAAACTGACTCCAAATTTCTAAAAAGAGGAAATGTAAAATGGATTATTGGATTTCAGGGAGAAATTGGGTGCAGATGAATTAAGAGAATTTCTCTTTTTACAATCCTAGCTCCATGAGCTAGGAAAGGTAAGTCTGCCAAATCCCATTTCCCCCTGCATTCCTCATTATTCCTAAGGATGCCATGATTTAGGGGGCCTACAGCGGTAGAAACAATTCTTAGAAATCTTTAAACTACACCATGCAACCCAAACTAGAACCACTCAGAATGGTAATCAAAATATTTAGTAATAATAAAGTGCAGGTGCAAGTGCTAATACAATGTTATCATACAACACATGAATACATGTAAGGAATGGAACTGAAGAGTCCACAGACATAAAGTCTTCCTTAAGATACTTGGAGCAATGCTTTCTTCATTCGTTCAACAAGTAACCCCAATGGCGTGAATAAGCCAGGAAGCCAACTCCCGGGAGGGAGATACTGCTGCAAGGTGTGGACTACACCGGAGAAGGTGCAACTCCCCAACTGCTCAACAGTTTGCAAGCTGGATTCCTGTTTCGGGAATTCTTTCTCAAGAGCGTGGAAGGACAGCAATAATACCTATACACATAATCATAAAACATTCCTGTTGGGAGCTAATGTGATAGTCTGGTTAAATGGTTGCACTGGGACTGTGGAGATTTGAGATCAAATCCCCATCCAGCCATCAAACTCACTGGGTGATCTAGGGTCCGGTCACACAGTCTCAGCTTACCTTGTGGAAAGCTCCCTTAATATTTACACATGGTTTGCCCAGATGAAAAATAATTTCATGCATAAGACTTAAGTGTAAAACATTCTCTAGTGGTCCTAGGAGTGGGGCAGTCCTTTTGGGATATAGCTCCTCCTCTCCGAAGGCAGGGTCAGTCAGCTGATTTTGATCCTGGAGGGGAGGGGCTTGTCCCTGGAATCACCAGTCTTTCTGGCCCTGCCATCCGAGTAGGACGTCTTCAGCAACGCTCTGCAGAGCTCACTGATCCTGGTGAAGAAGAAACTGCCAGAGATGAGCCGGGTGTGGTGGCGCGCGCCTGTAATCCCAGTACTCAGGGAGGTCGAGGCCACAGGCAGTGAGGAGCTCTCAGGGGAAAGGAAAAGCCCTACCGCCTACCCCACCCCCATTTCGCTTGGAGCAACAGTGAGCATTAGAGCCGACAGCCCTAGGCTGCTCCTAGGTTCCATGGCCACAACCGCAAAACTCCACCAAGGTCCCCCACCTTTGGGTTGGAAGGAACCCCACCCCTCAGACGGCCAGAGGGTACAGTGTTTGAGTCTGCGGTAGCCTGTTGTAGAGACCGATATTATCGGGAACTCCCTCAGGCTTGGAAGGAGCAGCCTCCAGCAGAAGCAGCAGAGGACCAGCTCTAACCCCGGCAGCCCCGACTGAACCGCGGTAAGACTGATCCTGCGGGTAATGGGGGCAGCGAAAGGAAAGAGGGAGGAGAAAAGAGTAGCAGAAGCCTCAGAGCCAGCTCGCCCTAAATAAGAGGGAGCCCTCCTTTATTTCTCTTTCCTTTTAGCCGGGACTTGTGAGGTACGCTTTCACTTTCATTTCTCCTTTTGGAGGGAAAATTTCTGTGGGCAGAATGTCAGCAAAGGCAGACCTAGCCACCTCACAGGCCTCAAAGAGCGTAAGCCTGCGGCCTAGACTTTCCAAACTCCCAGGCCTCAGCCTCTTCTAGGCCTTTCAACAGGCCAGTGAATGAGAAATGTCCAAGGGCCTGGATGGCAGCATTCAGCAAAGGCAGGCCTAGCTACCTCCCAGGCCTCAAAGAGCATATGCCTGCGGCCTAGACTTTCCAAACTCCCAGGCCTCAGCCCCTCCTGGGCCTCTCAACAGGCCAGTGAAAGAGAAATGCCCAGGGGCCTAGATGGCAGAATGTCAGGAAAGGCAGGCCTAACCATCTCCCAGGCCTCTAAAAGTGCAAGCCTGCAGCCTAGACTTTCCAAATTCCCAGGCCTTAGCCTCTTCTAGACCTCTGAATCGGCCAGTGAAAGAGAAAAAGCCCAAGGGCCTGGACCCGTCAGGCAAGAATGCCTGGAAAATTTTCTGCTGGTGGTAGGTTAGCAAAGGCAGGCCTAGCCTCCTTCCAGGCCTCAGAGAGTGCAAGCCAGTGGCCTAAACTTGCCCAATTCCCAGGCCTCAGCCTACTCCCGGGCATCTCAAGAGACTAGTGAAAGGGAGAAGGTCTGGTGTTTGCGTTTACCAGGCAAGGAAGCCTGCAATGAGTTGCTGTAATGTTGTGGTTAAGTGCTGGGCCATGAATCATTACCCTGCTGGTTCGAGTCCCATAATTACTTGAACTCGGTGTCTGACCATGGGTAAAAGTCTCAATTACCTAGCAGTTCTGGGGGAATAATGATGATTCTGACCTTATCACAGCCCCTGACTGTGATATCACAGTCCAGGCAAGCCAGATCTCATCAGATCTCAGTACCTCAGCAGGGTTGGCCTTGGTTAGCAATTGGATGGGAGACCCCCCCCCCCAAAAAAAACAGTGTTGCAGAGGCAACTATGACTGGATGACATTTTCCACCACTAAGTGGAAAGAAATTACATGCCCCCTATTTACGTAGTCGCAGCCATAGTTACTATTTAACAAACGAACTGGCATGGCCCAGGATGAAATAAGGAATTCAAAGAGGTCCTGAAAGCATACCAATAAATAGTCTAGCGGCTAGACTCTCAGATGGGCAAGAGAGGCATTCCAGTATGGGAGTCTGACTCCAGATAGGTAAAGGGGTGCCCCTTCCCCAGATTAAAGAGGAGGCAAGGGCCATTAAGAGCACAGATCTCGGTTAAGCCTTCAACCTGAGGACCCTGAGCTATCAGCTTTCTCCCTCAGCCAAGAAGAAAGGGGAGCTGTTAAAAGAAGGGAAAGTCCCCTAGCAGGTCTTCCTCAGGAGCCGTATCTTAAATGGCTCCCTAAGGTGATGAGGATCCTGTAGTCTTCTCCCTTAAGGACTAAGGGGTTGGAAAGAATCCTCCCCAGAATCAGGAATAATCCCATCAGGGATTCCCTTCCAGTAGTCTCACATACTTGTAGAAATCTAAGAGGGAAACTTAGGCAAAACTAACTACTCTTTTTCCCTCAAACCCCCCCCCCCAAGTCTTATACATTAGTTCCAGGGGTCACTGAGAGGATCAAGCTGCCATTGGTGGATTATCTGGTAACCAGCCTGCCATCTAATCCTGTGCTGCCCGTTGACAGGGATGGACTGCCTAGGATTCCAGCCTCAGGTGGTTTGAACTGGCTGTGCGCAGAAAATTGGAAGTTTCCGCTACATCCTTCAGAGCATTGGTGACAGCTCCACTCCTTCCTAGAGTCACATTCTCTCGGGTCTCAGACCTGGCTGCAGTGAGCAGTAAACCCCTGCCAAAGAGCAAAACTAAGAAAATAGCCCAGGCAATATGCTATGCTGTGGTCAACAAGGACCGTGGTTTTCAGGCAACCAGGCACAACACTTAGCTTAGAAATTGGAACATGGACCATTTGCCCCAAAGCCAAAGTAACCGTGGTTCCTTTCAAAGATATAAACCTGTCTGGAGAAACTCTAAATAAAGGAAAGCAGACCAGACATCGAGAGGAGGGTAGTACCTTCTCCCTCAACAAATCCGATCAGAATACTAAAGGGCCAAAGAAGGGAACTCAATGAGTCTACACTAAGGCAGCAGGCGCGATGGTGTTTGGGGGATGCTTACAATATTTGACAAACCCTTGACAGCTAATAATAAGAAACAGGCGGATACTGTGATCAGTGGAATTCAATTCTGTGCCACCTGGTCCCTTTCCCCATAGATCCAAAGGAATTTGGTCAAATAAAATAGATGCCTAAGAACAAGAAGGTGGGAATGGAAAGGGTAAAATTAGTCATGACTGCCATTCAGAAGGGAGATTGTCTGGCTTCCATCAATCTCTCAGAGGTACTTCCAACATTGGGCCTTTCCTTTGAGCTGAAAACGCCACCTATGGTGTTCTTCAGAATCCTAGTATCACTGATAGCATGGCTAGGTCATGGAGAGTGGCTCCTTTCCCATATCCAAATGACATCTTGATCTGCGCACTTCAGAAATGCCTGTTGCCATATCATGGGGTGTTAGATCACAAGAGGACCAAGATAGTTGAATTGCCAGAGATCTTCAAACAGGAAAACAACCAGTGGCTGTACCTCAATCAGTCCCATGTTGGTGTCCCACTCAAGGAACCAGAGAGAACAGTGATGGCTATGGACATGTCTTTGGGGATGGGGATCCCACACCCAAGGAAGAATGGCATAGGGCATCTGACTAAAGGACAAATGATCAACAAGGTAAACCCTTTGGAACTCGGAGCCATCAGACACGGTATGGTGGAATCTTGGAATCTTCCCACAGGTCACACTATATGTTTATACAGAGGACAACTCTGAGGCGGACTGGCTAAGCCAGAGAGTGATGAACCAAGCAGAATGGATGCTATCCAGAGAGATTTCCCCAACTGGTCTACCACAGTTTTCAACAAGGCTCAAGGAGAAAAAACCCTCAAACCATAGGGATAGATGATGTGAGCGGCAAGCTGCCTTCACACGTCCTGTATGTCTTTCCCAGTACAGCTATTGCACAGAGCTGTTCAGAAGATCACACAGTAAAGTGCAGAAGTGATGCTAATAGCAACCTTCAGGTCCAGAAAGACATGGTCTCAAAATCTGAAGAATCTTTCAAGCATGGATCCCTGGCACCTCCACTACAGGAGGGCCCATTGATGCAGGGATCAATACAACACCCCTAACCAGCTCTGACAAGCCTCACAGTGTGGAGGTTGAACACAAACAGCTAATAGGGTTGGACTAAACAGAAGACATGATTGGTACTATGCTAATCTCCAGGAAGAGTTCCACAGAGTCTATAAAAATTCCTGCCAAGTTCCCAGAAGAGTGCATGGATAGAGTCATGTAATCTTTTGGGGCTAATTATGGAGTTACTATCCTTTCTTCAAGAGGGGTTGAAGAAAAGTCTTAATACCAACACCCTTAGACAACAGGTAGTGACCAGTTAGGGGTTCTAGGAAGGGACGTTCCCTAATATATCACCTTCATGGCAGTGGATTCTAAAAGGGGACCTCATTGTAGAATCTTCCAAGGATTCGCTGGTTTTTCCCACATGAAATCTTAATCTGGTATTGAGAGCATTATACAAAAGATGCCTTGAGCCTATAACCTCATGTCCCCTAAAGGAACTGACCTTTAAAACCATCTTTCAGATGCGAATAAAATCAGCTAGACAAGTGTCAGAATGGCAGGCACTAGCAGTAGATAGAGAGCCATGCCCATTCCTCCAAGATGGTAGAGCAAATTATGAACAAAAACAACTTTCTTCCAAAGGTGAACTTCATGTTTTCATAGGACAGGAGAGATAGTACTTACCTCCTTCTAATCTAATCCAAAGCACAGGAAGAAAATGAATGAATGAATGAATGAATGAATGAATGAATGAGTCTCACTACCTTGATATATGTAGAGATGTGAGATTCCACTTGGGCAGGACTAAACAGTGTTTCAGAAGTCTGGGACGCTAGTTGTGTGTTTGCAGGAGGCCCTTCTTGGGACCTAGAGTGTCCTTTTCTTGGCTAAGTAGGTAAAGCAAGAGGGTACATAATTCTGGCATGTCAAGCCAGAGGTCTGGAGATGCCCATAGATGTCAGGGGGCACTCACTAAGGGAAACAGCGACACAGGCAACCTATAAATCCTTTAGTCGTTAGAAATGATCGATAAGGTGGTCTTTAAGATAAGTTGTCTTCCCCAGAGACAACCTTTAGCAGGAGGGTACTAATACACACCCTCTAGGCCTGGAAGCCGGACTACCCATCCTGGGGTACACTGCTCTTGTATGTCCCAAAAGTAAGGACTGCCCCACTCCTCGGACCACCGGAGAATGGAAGATTTGTATTCACTTACCGTGAAGCTTCCTTTCTTGGTGGTCCAGGAGTGGGGCAGTCCTTCCCACCCGAGTTTCTTGCAGGGCGGCTTCTAGGATTAGATGAAGAGTTAGGATGATAGTCTTCCTCCCAGTGGATTCAAGGGAGGGATCTTTCTATTTAAAAAAATAATAATTGAGGGGAGTTATTATTTTCCCTTCTGGTATCATGATGGGGAGTCAGGGCTTGGGACCAGATTGGTGATTCCAGGGACAAGCCCCTCCCCTCCAGGATCAAAATCAGCTGAGAGGAGGAGCTATATCCCAAAAGTAAGGACTGCCCCACTCCTGGACCACCGAGAAAGGAAGCTTCACGGTAAGTGAATACAATTTCTGCTTTAAAATTCTTTACCATGAAGAAGAAACTTGAGCAGGTACCTTGCTTAGATGCTGCAACAGAAGTCAGCAGTTCAGAGACTGAACTGTAGACACTGAAATCCGTCAGCTACGAGGAGTGGGCATGTGCTATTACTATGCTACAAAGTATTTCTGACAAGCAGCTAAACCTCCCAGGCATTTTATTCCTACTGGGACATTTATGGAAAGGTGCAATATGAGTGGAGTGGCGATTCATGCTTATAGTTACATTTTTTTCAGTATGAATATTTAAATGTGTATATTAAACTGTATATAAATACAGATAAAAGTGTATACATGAACACATTCCTTTTTTAGTTTAGGCAATTTTAATTTTTAAAAAGGCTATTGTAAAGTATGAATTATGTATTTCATAAAATAACATGCATGCAACCCAAAGCCTTTGTGTACTCAATATCTCAGATGAATTGTGAGAAAATTAATAGTCTGTTTATCATTTGGACAAAATATTGAGTCCTCACCGTGGCTTCTTCTGTTCCATATTTATCATGGACTATAGATTTAAACTGACAAGAAGTTCCTGTCTTCAATTCTCTAATTCTGTTAACTTCGAAGTTATTAATCAGCTCATGAGGACTAACCACTAGAGGTGTGGGATCTAGAAAATGTTCATTGTGGTTTCATATCCAAGGCTGTTGAGTGAAATGTTTAACATTGGGTAGTTTTCCAGTGAGGTGTTGCTGGGCTAGGGTCAAAATTCATTCTTTTTTTTCACATTCTTATGACTTTTGTGGCTGTTCTTTTCACTGGGGAAGGGAAGGGGGAAAATTGGAGGCTCTTGGACAGCTGTTTTTGCATTTAATAGCACCAAAATTGCACAGAACACAGTCCTCACTTTAATCTAAAGAACCTTGAAGTTTCAAGCAGATTGACCAAAGGAAACTGATTTTAAAGACTCCCAAAGTAGGTCCCTCTCTGTGTGGCTGCAGTGAGTTCTCTCTACTAATACCTAAAATGGCTGTTAAGCAGCAGCCAGCAGAAGAGCTTTAACTAGCCACCAGTATTTAAAAAACCAAAGCCCTGTCTGCATTAATTTCATTTCCCTACTCTTACAGTAACTGAAATTAAAAAAAAAATCAACTAAAAACTCGGCATTTGCCTTCCTTCCTTGTTGTAGTTTTTGTTTGTTTCCTTTCAGAAAGGGAGGAAGGATTCCATTGCAGTCCTTCCAACATTGTTACACTTTCATTGTTCCCTATGAAGGATTTCTGGGGAGCCTTGTGTCACTGTTTTTCAACCAGATGTCACCAAAATTGCAGCAGTGTCTTCTGCCTGTCCTTCAAAGAACCCCAATTTTCAAGCAGATTGCACAAAGTGTTTGTATTCTACAGGCCCCTGAGCAAGCCAAGGCTTTTCTACTTTCACAAGATAAAAAAATTCTCTCTCAAACCCCCAAGGAGGGGGGAAGGAGGGAGAAAAGAGAATGGCGGCTGTCTGCAGTTTGGGATTGCTTGGAAGTGCTCCTTGCTCCTCTCCTGCAACAATCTGATTAGAAGGGAGAAAGTCTCTAGAAAATCAGTACAGATTCATAGTGTAATATGAGCGCATGCTGCATTGCTGGTAAACACCAGAACTTCAGGGGGGAAAACCATGGATTTTTTTTCAGGGAGGGGTTTAATGACTACTAAACAGCAAGGACTAGCTTTCTGTTCCAGAGAGTCACAGGTAAGATCCATAAACAGTTTTTTTTGGTGATTTTTGCAGCTTGTGATTTTCATTACACACCCCTACTAACAACCCCACTGATACCAGTGGTGCTTCTGTCTCAGCAATAATACATAGAAGGGACAGTTCTCATTTTTTCTATGCATAGTTGAGATCACTAGCACACTAATTCTGTGTTTGCTGGGATGATAGTTACAAACTGGAATCAGTAACAATTTAAATCTATTCTTGTACATAGAGGAAAGGGAATGGAGGCATACATATAATATACACTATTTTTAGGTTTAACAACAACAACATTCAGTTAATATACCACCCTTCAGGACAACTTAATGCTGACTCAGAGTGGTTTACAAAGTATGTTATTATTATCCTCACAACAATCACCCTGTGAGGTGGGTGGGGCTGAGAGAGCTCCAGAGAACTGTGACTAGCCCAAGGTCACCCAGCTGGCTTCAAGTGGAGGAGTGGGGAATCAAACCTGGCTCTCCAGATTAGAGACCCACGCTCTTAACCACTACACCAAACTGACTCTGCATTCTTTAATTTTGGAAAAAAATGTTTGACTGCAATTATTTTGTTCTCATCTAACAGTTGCAAAGATGGTCCCCTTGCAGTGCTTTATTGTTATTTTTCTTCATATGTGCAGATTTTTCCTTATAGAAACCATCCTAATTGGGATATTTTACGATAGCTTGCAGAGTCTGAAAGGTCTCTTGCCTTTTGCAGTAAGCTGTGGTTTTTTTGTTTGTCTTGTTCAGCATTCCTGATACACATGAGACTGCAGCGTTGCATATAAAAATAGCTTTGCTGTAAAATGTGGCCACTGAGTCACTACAATAGATTTCATTTCAAAAGAGAGTATTTTCTTTTGTGCTCATACTTGTTCAACTCATCTCTTGTAGATTAGTACACTAAGGGTAGCCAAGCATGGAATTAAAAATAGAAAATTGAAGCTGAAAATAAATAAAAAGTGGGGAGGGAGACAATAAGTTTTCTGGATTTTATCCATATGTGAATGAACAGACCGATATCGTACATGTCTAACTGGAACAGCCTAACACTTGATAATTCCATGTTGTTCCCACCAATGACACAGGATTCTCTTGGTACTGTGAAGATGATGATATTCTGAAGATAAGATATTCTGTATCTTAACTGGTATCGTAATTTGTGAGCAAATATTATATGCAAAGGTTATAATTATATGTACTGGCAGCAAAGATGTGGTCAGACATCAACAGACCTGTCTCTGAGACTCAGTGAGTGCAGTCCTGAGCAAAATTAAAACCTGAAGTCAATGGGCTTAGAAGGGTGCAGTTTGGTTTAGCATTACGCTATGAATAACCTAGGACCTCATGGGCAATCTCACATTATTTGAAGCAGTTCTCACCAGTGCAGATACACATTACCACCACCACCACCCCAGGTATGTGTGTATGTGTACGCATACTCTGATTATTTAGGTTTAGCACTTCCAATTTGCTGATGTGATGTGCTCTCGTCTCATCACACCCCAATACTTGTAGCCTTTATCCACCATCTGCTTTGGGTTGCTCGGGGTTACCTATGCACCCCTCTTACACTTTTCCTGTGGTTACTCGGGAGAAACATCTTCAAGGCTTTCTAGAAATTATCCTTTATAGCAGCACTCTCTAGAGTAAGGAGAAGAACCAGTTAATTGGGAAGAAGAGAGAATTTTAAAAGGATGAGGAGACTGGGGTGGGAGAGCAATAATATTCCCTCAGCATTATGTCCTCCCCTCATTTTGATTTTGTGTCTGTGTGACAGGAGTGGACTTTTCCTTCATGCGACTACTCCTCCAAGAAGCAGCTGCCACCAATAGTTTATTCCTGCAATGCTCACTCTTTTCCTTTTGATCTAGAAAATCTGATCTCTGTTTAGATAGTGTTACTGACATGTTCTCGAATTCATGCATTGAGAAGGTGGCCAAACAGCCTTCCTTATTAGATTTTTTGACCAGTATCCTCTTGTAGTTGCATCTGACCAACATTTTATTTGTTCTTATTTCTTTGAGAGTCATTCCATCTGATAGAACCTCCAGTAACATGCAGCACTTTGCCTAAACAGTGACTATTATTTTGAAACTACAGGCACATGAGTAGTAAAGCAGTTGATAAAATTAATTTATAGTGCTTCAGGTGCAAAAATGATGGGAGACCAAGGATGAAAAAGGAAGTAGTTACAATACTGCTCACTGGTAGCCTGAGTATCCTCAAGATGAGAGATATCAATACCTAGGGATATCTATCTATTGTTATTATTGGATCTTAAAGGAAAACAAAACCCTGCTTCAAAGTTATCTCCAGCACAGAACATCTTATCTATGATGAATCTATTATTTGCAGTTCCTTCTATAATTGAAAAGCACTTTGCGGGCATTGCTATAACCTGCTCTACTGTATTAAATATATTACTCTACTGTATTCTACTCTACTGAGAGCCAGTTTGGTGTAGTGGTTAAGAGCGTGGGACTCTAATCTGGAGAACCGGGTTTGATTCCTCACTCCTCCACTTGAAGCCAGCTGAGCGACCTTGGGTCAGTCACAGCTTCTAGCTCTCTCAGCCCCACCCACCTCACAGGATTTTTTGTTGTGGGGATAATAATAACATACTTTGTAAAAGTCATCCTGAAGGGTGGTATATAAATGTTGTTGTTATTAAATATATTAAATATTATGACCCAAAATAACCCCCCTCTCTCTTGCTGGTATAATAGTTGACATATATTATATTAGTTGACAAAATGGCTTTTTGTATTACACATACAAAATAGAATTAGTAAGCAGGGGACTTTTATGGGGGAGATCACATTTTCTCTTCCCTCACTATTTCCTCTTTCCCTTCCCTGAAAGCCCCCACATAACTTCTCTCATATCCTTGGTTCCTTTTCTCTTTCATGATGAACAACCAATCTACCTTTTATCTCCCCTCCCATCTTCAGCTCTATTTATTATTTAATTTATACCCCCCTTTCTCCATAATGGTGACCCAAAGCAGCTGACATTCTTTTAACCTCCATATCATCCTCACAACTACATTGTGTGGTAGATTTGGCTGGGAATGGACCATTGGATACTCACCTTGAAGGATCCTTCTCCTCTGAGGAAAGGAGGAACTCTTGATGGGTGATTCCCACCCTCCATTCACGAAGGCAGGAATAAGTTTTCTGCTTCCTGGTGGGAGTCACCCTTTCCTTGAGGTTTGGCAGCTCTGAGAGCATTTATAACAACATAATTATGAATACAATACTCTAGAACTGAATAACAAGAAGAAAGGTGAGTAACAACATGTTAAGGGAAACAACAGGACAAGCTTAAAGTGTTTAACAAAGATAGATACAAACGACAAAGTACCTTCCAAGCAAATTTATTTGACTGTAGCATGTTTGGCAAATGCTGTGCTGGTTGTGGCACTTTGTATTGAGTGAGCAGAAATTCTAGCTGGTAAGTCTAGTTTTTGAATTTTGTGTGCTTCTGTGATGCATGCCTTGAGGTTACTGCTAATGGCTGATTTAGACATCCTCGTTCCTTTATTCTGTGAGGATATAGAGATAAATAAGGAAGTCGTTTTCTGGATTTGCTCTGTTCCATAAATAAATGCTTTTAGAGTATGTCTTACATCCACAGTATGCCACGTTTCTTCTTTGAGATGAGAAGTATTTGGGCAACTGAGAGTAGACATAATTCCAATGATCTGTGAAAGGAAGAGATCACTTTTGGTATGAAGGTAGGATCTGTTCTCAGAATCACTTGTCCTTGTGTAAGATACATAGCTCAGGCTAATTGACAGGGCGCTAGGTTCAGATACTCTTCTTGCAGATGTTACTGCGGTAAGGAACAAAGTTTTTGTCCTCAGTCACTTAAGAGGAATTTCTTTGATAGGCTTGAAGGGATGTCTGGTAAGAGCAGACAAAGCTGTATGCAATTTCCAAATCAGAAACTGGTGAACCTGTGGCGGATCCTTCAGAGTATCACACTTGAGGGAGCTATGCATGTGTGCTGTCTGGACAGACTCAGACCCTGGTAGAGTGGCAGCACTGTTATTAAGACTGTGACCTAGGTGTTAAGATTGAGGCTCTGAGACCACTTGTATGACCGACCTGTAGGAAGGATAGAATGGATCTAGTTTTGGATTTCATGACATTAACCTCTTTTTCTTCTGCATGCCCTGCGGAGGCTTTCCATAAAGCATTATATATCCTGTTAGTGGACTGTCTTCTAGAGGCCAGTAGCGTGTCAGTTACTTCTTGAGAATAACCTAGCTGGGAGACATAGTCCTGCTCACTCTCCATGCAGTTAAATGTAGCCATTCCGGGTGTGGATGATGAACTGGGCATTGCTAGAGCATATCTGGAGATATTGGAAGAGTCAGTGGTGGAAGTGTTGACAGCTGTTTAAGAGCGGAGAACCATGAGCGCTGGGGCCAGTAGGGTGCTACCACTATGATTTCTGCTTTTTTTGTTTTCTGATCTTCCTGATTAGCATTGGGAGAATCAAAGTGGTTGGAAGGCAAACAGCAGAACATGTGGCCACTGTGATGTCGATGCTTTAGGATAGATAAATTGCTCAAAGTTCCAGTTTGTTGACAGAAGGTCTCATCTCACTGCTGGACTATCGACCTTGCACTGTTGGATCTTCTAGTGCTGCTCCCCATCCAGACAGTCCATGGAAACCTGTTCCATTACTGGAATGCAGTATTGCTTTCTTTACAGAAGGTTGGTCATCCTTGCCCACCATAAGAGGCTCATTTTTTTTACCATGAAGGGGACTGAAATGGAAAGATCTTTTCTGTTCATAATTTGTAGGTGGAAGGGACTTAGAAGTCACAGTAAGGTCTTGTATGTAGTCGACCCCCCTGGATGGCATCAATACTCAGAATCAGTGGATCCATCAGTTTTGCAAATGTCCATCAGCTTCCGTGCCAGAGTCATGGGAGTCTGGGGTAGGTATGTCCTCTGGGTTGGCCTCTAAGGCAGTGAGATGCCCTCTTGGCTAGTCTCAGAATGAGGAGAGGAAGGGGATTTACAGCACCCTTGTACCTTCTCTCTCCCATAGCTGGGTGCTACTCCTTTACACAGCTTGCCCACTCTCTGGCTTCACGTGTACCTCTCCTCAGCCAACTTCCTCCCTGACCTGCCTGGGCTCTCTCTCTTTATAGGGGCTTTCCTGGGTCTGGCCCACCCCTCTCCTAGACTCCAGCCCATGCCTGCCCTCGCCTGTGTCTTGACAGGTATCTGGGCCAATGCCAGGCCTGGACACCAAATCCTCCCGGCCACCTCCCCCATTACTGCTCCAATGGGGTGAGTTCCACAGGGTGGGGCCACCCCACATCCATGCTCACCAGCATGGCTGGAGCCGTCACTGCTGCCAGGAGCACCCTGGGCCTTATTGGCGCTCCTGTGGTGGCCTCGCCTGCTGGGGTTGCGCCTGCCCTGTTTTGGCCCTTCCCTGGCCTTGTGGGCATGGGCTGCCTGTGCATTGGGCCCTCCGGAGCATCTGGGGCTGCCCTGCAGCCAGCAGTGTGCTTCTCTGCTGCTGTCGCCGCTGGCGCCATCTTCTCGGGGCTTTCCATGGCTGCGACTCAGGCAGTCCCGCAGCCAGAGGCTTGTTCTCCTGTCTCAGCCACTCCTGCATCCCACTCCAGTCTGCCACTGAGCTATAGGTCTTGCATTACTAGGGATTCTGTGATGGATCTCATTGTCTTCAGTCTGAGATACCTCAGTCTGATTAACTTGTTGAATGTTTTAAGTCTAGTATCAGCCTTCAA
This sequence comes from Eublepharis macularius, assembly GCF_028583425.1. Classification (NCBI taxonomy): domain Eukaryota; kingdom Metazoa; phylum Chordata; class Lepidosauria; order Squamata; family Eublepharidae; genus Eublepharis; species Eublepharis macularius. The sequence continues at coordinate 69,766,806 of NC_072796.1, forward strand.
TCTCCGTTCTTTTGAGCACTGTAAAGAATATAAAGTATACTTTTCCCCATGTCCCAGGGAAATGGAAGCATGGCAAAGCAGAGATGCACTTACCTGTAACAAGGGTGTTGTCTATCTGGACTGAAGAATTCAGAGTCTCTGTGAAGTCACAGCAACAGTCACTATGAAACACCCCGATATCTGAAAAAAGTAAACTTAACTCACAAAAATTCATAGCAAAAAATTTATTAGTTCTTAGGGAGCCATTGGGCTTTTATCTTTTCCTACAAGGATGCAGTCTGCTATTAGAGATGATCAGTGACCTCAATTCATAGTACTTTGGCCCATTCCCTTTATGTTCCAGGATAGGGTTAAATGCATTTCATGTTTCCTTCAAGGGAATGGTAGAAAGCTCATAATGACCTGTTGATCAGTAGCTTAAAGGAAAAATTGCAACAGGGAATTCTGCTTCCCACATAGGCTAACAGTTTATAACATTCACTGTCTACAGAAACTGAAATAGAGATGAGGTGCTGTTTAATCTATAGATCCTCAGCCACAATAGTGATGAGCACTGGAATGAAGAATAAATTTGCTAAGGGTTACAGCAGAGGCCCTGACAGTAGCCAATTCAATGAAAGTTTGTGCATCAAGGACTTCTTGCCCTGGGGCACCCTTTCAGAGTAGAAGGATGGTCGTGGAATTTATCCAAACCCCAGCTTTCAGCCCCAGTGTGGACTCAAAGGTGATTGCAACATTTCATACCTTTCCATTCCATCCACACAATAACCTCACAAGGCAGGCCAGGCCTAGAGAATGCAATAGGCCCAAGGCCATAGGCAAGCCTCCCAGGCAGAATGGCAAGAGAATCTGGATCTCCCAGATCCCAGTCCAACGCTCTATCCACTACTCCAAACTGGCTCTTGTTAAAAATAGTGTCATACATGAAAGATTCAAGAGACAGGATGAATACAGTTGCAAATAGAACTCTCTCCCAATGTAGGCAGTTGTAATGCTGCAGAGCCTGTTTCATATTTTATGTTGGTCCCAGGATACTAAAAACTGGAGTAGTTCTATTCCAGTCCAGAGTTTACTCATGTCTGCATGAGCTGCTAGGGAAGGCCTGCTAGGCCTTGTGCTCTTTTCTTTGTTTCTGGCTGAATAAAGTTTCTATTTTTGTTTTGTACCTCTTTATGTAATTTTTGTTTGTTTAGATACTTCTACCTAATTATTATAAATATGTTCTGTATTTCCTAAAACTAAATTGTTCCGAAATCTTGTTCTGAAATCTCTGTGCTGATTAAAAGAGATTAAGAACCCTGGGGAGAAACGCTTGGAGGAAAAAGGGTGTGTTAGCATGTATGGGACCAACGGAAAAAAACCTTCACTAACTGCATACGTGTCAGATTCCCCTGGAGAGAGATCACTCCTCCCTTTTTTTCTTTTTTGTTCTGTGCCTGTTTATATAATTTTTATTTGTTTAGATACTTCTACCCGATTATTATAAATATGTTCTGTTTCCTAAAACAAAATTGTTCTGAAATCTTAGACTCTCACTTTGTGTGCAATTATCCATTACTAAAGTTAAAAAAGTACTTTTACATAGATAGCAGAAAATTTTCTATTGGTGGTATGTCAGCAAAGGCAGGCCTAGCCACCTCTCAGGCCTTAGAGAGCACAAGCCTGCGGCCTAGACTTGCCCAGCTCCTAGGTCTCGGCCTACTCCTGGGACTCTCAACAGACTCGTGAAAGGGAGAAGGTCCAGGGGCTGGACCCGTCAGGCAAGAATGTCTGAAGTGAGTTGCTGTAACATTGTGCTTAAGTGACTGGGCCACGAATCAGCACCCTGCTGCCTTCACATATCCTGTACACTTTCCACAGTACAGCTATTGCACAGAGCTTTTCAGAAGATCACACAGTAAAGTGTGGAAGTGATACTAATAGCAACTTTCAGGTCCAGAAAGACATGGTCTCAAACCCTGAAGAATCTTTCAAGCATTGATCCCTGGCACCTTCCACTGAAGGTGGGCCCATTGATGCAGAGAACAATTCTACACCCTTGACCAGCTCTGATAAGCCTCACAGCATGGAGGTTGAACGTAAACAACTAATAGTGTTGGACTAAGCAGAAGGCATAATTTGTACTATGTTAGTCTCCAGGAAGAGTTCCATAGTGTCTATAAAAATTCCTGCCAAGTTCCCAGAAGAATGCATGGATAGAAACATGTAACCTTTCGCGGCTAATTAGGGAGTTACTATCTTTCCTTCAAGAAAGGTTGAAGAAAAATCTTAACACCAGCACCATTAGACAACAGGTAGCGCCCTTCTTGACAATTAGGGGTTCTAGGAAGGAACATTCCCTTATACATCACCCTCATGGCAACAAATTCCAAAAGACGAACCCTCCAAGTATGTGAAATCCCACATGAAATCTTAATCTGGTATTGAGCGCATTATCCGAAGATGCTTTGAGCCCATGACCTCATGTCCCCTAAAGGAACTGACCTTTAAAACCATCTTTTAGATGGGAATAAATTCAGCTAGACAAGTGTCAGAATGGCAGGCACTAGCAGTAGGTCACCCATCCACTTTCCTTCAAGATGGCAGAGCAAGTTATGAACGGATCCAACTTGCTTCCGAAGGTGAACTCCACGTTTTCATAGGACAGAAGAGACAGTACTTCCCTCTTAGTAACCTAATCCAAAGCACAGGAAGGAAATGGAATCTCACTACCTTGGCATACATAGAAACATGATATTCCACTTGAGCAGGACTAAACAGTTGTCAGGGCTTGCCGCGGCTGCCGCTGGGCGTGGCACTGGGCGGTCAGCTCCTGACGTCACAGGGGGGCCAGGGATTCTGCAGGACCCTGCTCTGTGGAAGGAGGGGCGGTATACCTCACCCTGACTCCCTCTCAATCCACTCGCTGGCCTGCTCAACCTGGCCTTCTTACCCCCTACATCTTCCACCATCTCTTCCTCCCAGGCCTCTCCTTCAAGCCTCCACTCTCCTTCTTGCCTTTTCCTTGGCTTCTCTCCATTCCAACTCCGCTCCATCACTCCCACTCAAACCCACCACCCCAGAGCTCTTCCCAGCCACCCTTTGTAGGGTTTCCTCTCTCCGCCCCACCGGGGCATCTCTTCCCAGCAGCATTGGGTGGGGTAAGTGGGCTACCTTGACGACCTCTATGCGGCGGATCGCCCCCAGGTATTCCACCGTGACCCAGACCGCAGGATACGGCAGGGTGCGGCCCATCACATCTGTCACTGGGATCCAGCAGTGCACTGGGGTGGCAGCTGGGACGAGTTGGGTGTGGATTGCCGAGACTGTGCTCCCTGAGTCCAACAGCGCCTGTAGGCTCAGCTGGACTACCCTCACGGTGACGCACAGACTCTGTACCCTCTTGCCAGCTGGTGGGTTAATCTCCCAAGCCAACGCACATACCACTGGCGAGGAGGCTGTGGGGGCACAGGCTTGCATCCGCTGCTCCACAGCCTGCGTTAGCTCTGCCTGAGCTGTTTGGAAGGCCGCCTCCAGCTTCCTACACATCCCGTCCAAGCGTTCCTCCAGCCACAGTCTGAGGTCTGCTGGGGCTGCGGCGTTGGGATACATCCCCATGACTGGCGCCTGCGTCGGAACAACTTTCCCCATACGGGCCACCAACTTGTCAGGGCTTGCCGCGGCTGCCGCTGGGCGTGGCACTGGGCGGTCAGCTCCTGACGTCACAGGGGGGCCAGGGATTCTGCAGGACCCTGCTCTGTGGAAGGAGGGGCAGTATACCTCACCCTGACTCCCTCTCAATCCACTCGCTGGCCTGCTCAACCTGGCCTGCTTACCCCCTACATCTTCCACCATCTCTTCCTCCCAGGCCTCTCCTTCAAGCCTCCACTCTCCTTCTTGCCTTTTCCTTGGCTTCTCTCCATTCCAACTCCGCTCCATCACTCCCACTCAAACCCACCACCCCAGAGCTCTTCCCAGCCACCCTTTATAGGGTTTCCTCTCTCCGCCCCGCCCTCCTTCCAGGCTTGTTCCTTCTCCTGACCGGGCCCAGCTGTGCGTTCCTCCAGGTGTTTCCGTCCAACCACTAATCCCTCCTGGGCTCCTTTGCCTTGCTGGTAGGGTGGGGTTGAGTGCGAGCCATCCCCAGCTGAGGGCTCCTTGGCCTTGCTCACGAGGAGCTGCCCCAGCCAGCCTCTGTGCTATTGAGCTTGCCTGGCCTTGCTCACGAGGAGCTGCCACAGCCAGCCTCCATGCTATTGGGCTTGCCTGGCCTTGCTCACGAGGAGCTGCCCCAGCCAGCCTCTGTGCTATTGGGCTTGCCTGGCCTTGCTCATGAGGTGCTGCCTTAGCCAGCTTCTGCGCTGCCTGCTCAGCAATGCTGGGCGGGGCTACCCATCTCCTCCCCCAGAATGCCTGTGGCAGCCCCCCCTGGAGAGGCTTGGCTTCTAGAAACTCCTGAGCCAGGCTGCTGTCTTCTAGCCATGGTGTGGCTCTGGGCTGTAGAGGCTGCTTCCTCTCCCTGCCAGGTAAGGGCTCTGCTTGGGCTGCTGCTGGTCCCACATTCCCCCTGCTGTGGCCCTTTCCCTCTGGCCTGCTTAGCCCCCTTTCTTCCCCCTGGAAGGTGGGACTGGCTGGTCTCTCCTTGCCCCCTCCACCCCTCTGAGGTTCTGGCCTTTTACCCCTTCCCCCTGGAGTAGGTAGGTTCTGGCCCTGGTTGCCGGCTTGGGGGGTGGGGTTGCTGCCACCCTTTTGTCCCCTGCTGTTCCCTCTTGTCAAGTCTGGGGGCTGGGGCTCAGACCCCGGACAACAGTTTTCACAATTCTGGAACACTAGTTGTGTGTTTTCAGGTGTGTCCTTCTCTTGGCTATGTAATTAAAATAGCGGGTACATAATTCTGGCATGTTGAGCCAGAGGTCTGGAGATGCCCCTAGACATCAGGGCACACTCAGGGCAGCAGCAACATAGACAGCCTATAAATCCTTTAGTCTTTAGAAATGATAAGGCAGCCACATGGAAATCAGTATATTCTCTTATCAAGAAATATAGGATAGATAAGTTGTCCTCCCCAAAGACAACCTTCAGCAGGAGGGCACCACAACACATCCTTTAGGCCTGGAAGCCGGACTACCCATTCTGGGGCACACTGCTCTTGTATGTCTCCTGTAGGACTGCCGGAGAATGGAAGATTTATATTCACTTACCATTAAGCTTCATTTCTTGGTGGTCCAGGAGTGGGACAGTCCTACCCACCTGAGTTTCTTGGGGGCGGCTTCTAGGATTGGATGAAGAGTTAGGACAATCGTCTTCCTCCCACTGGATTCAAGGGAGGGGACCTTTCTATTTATTAAAAAAAATGAGGGGAGTTATTTTTTCCTCTTGGTATTGGGATGGGGAGTTAGGCTTTGAGAATGGACTGGCAATTCCAGAGACAAGCCCCTCCCCTCACGCCCCTCTGCCTTCAGAGAGGAGGAGCTATATCCCAAAAGTATGGACTGCTCCACTCCTGGACCACCAAGGAAGCTTCACGGTAAGTGAACACAAATCTTCTATTCCACTCACAGAGTTTTAGGTGTTCTGTACTTTACCCTGGCTTTTACCTTGAGAACACATTCCCTTTTGTTTGTGTGACCTATTTATTGATGCCTCCCTGACTCCCTCAAAAGGTTTTCACTGCCACCAGACTTTTGCCTGAGACCTCATTGTTGTAATTTAGGAAAGCTTGTTAGAGATAGTTGTTTAACAGAATGATCAGCACGTGAGGATGATTGTGAGGTAAAAAGAGGCTCTTTTTTTTCTTAAAGAAAAGTAGAATTTATTTAGGAGTACAGAAGCATGAAGATTGCCGAGTTTTGATAACTGTATTGGTTTCAGAATAGTTCTTGGCAGTTTTCAAAAACAGTTATATATCTACAAACTCAGTCACACAGACTAATTTTCCACACAGATTTTCATTAACAGAATAAATTTTCAACTAATCCACACAGACATAGATTCACTCAGGCCTTCCCACACATTTCCTGAACTAGATAGATTAATGTCTCAGTCAGATAATCTCTCACTCTTAGGCGTGCGCAGTTTGCCTGATTTAACTAGAATTTCTCACAACTCCATACAGAGAGCTCAGTCTCCACACAGGTTACCTGATTTAAGTAGATAACTTCTCTCTAAGAAATACAAAGGGTGACTGGAAAGTATTACCTCAGCACTGAATAAAACCTGAAGTTCACCCACCCCCTAGGGTACAGCTACCATCCAATCAGATTACACTTCATTCACCCATCCAGTTCCCCTACTTCTTTTCCCAGAAGCCTAGATTTTTGTTTCTTAATTACATTTGGTGGCAAATCTTGAAATATTTGTATTTCTTGTCCTTCAGTTCCCAATGGTCCTTTTCTATGTTGAAACAGAATTGTGTTCTTAAATTTTTTTGTGAGTAAAAGTAACTAATATGTCTCACAGTACCTTATTCCTGGTTGCGTACTTTGAATTGATTCTAAAACTTTGCTCAGTCTCTGGGAAATCACCTTATACTTTCAAATAATCTTGTATTAGCTTTCAGAATCTGTTTTCAAGATCCTGATCACCCAGCATTTCTGGGATTTCATGGAACTTTAGATTGTTGCTTCTGAATTTTGTTTCCAAGATTTCTTTTCTCTGATCTGCTTCTGTCAAGCTTACATGTAATTCTTGTACTAATTCAATTTTTCTGTATCCCTCAGTTCCTTCTCTGTTCCTTAATTTCTTGAATATCTTGTTTATTTTTTTGACTAATTTCATACAATCCAGAAGATCGCTCAGGCCTGAGCCTTTGTATATCATCCTTTAATCCAGATAATGTTTCTTGTGTGATCTGATGCGATTTTTGTAGTTGGGTCAAAAGTTCTTTGTTTTCTTGTCTTATGTATTCAACAGCTTCTTGAGTCTTCTCCACCAGTTTGGTGGACAGGTTTTTGAACTGTTGTGAAAGTGCTGACATTACTTTCTCAGTCACTATATCCATGTCATCCTCTGAAGTCAGCTCAATCTGAGCCCTTCTCTAACCTGCAATCATTTTCTTGCGTTTAGCTAATTTCCCTTGTCTTTTATATGCCCCATATATTGTTATCCATATAACAATACTCAAATAAGTCTTCAGTGCTTAAAATTCAATATATCCAATAATCATACAATAGTCTTACCAAAAAAAACCCACATTCTTTTAGCAGTCTGGATCTTAAACTTAACCAATATATTGTTAATACTTTATAATTGTTATAATAGTTTATAATTGTTACTAATTTATAATAATTAATAATAATAAAAAAACTGATAATTCAATATGGGTATCAATTTTGATTATTCAAACGAAAGTCAAATCTGATATGGAAGTTTAGATTTTCTTATCTATACCAGCAAATGAATAAAGTGATAGGGAAATGGATAAAGAAAACCAAAAAGAAAAAAATCTCTTAAATATTAGAAATCAGTTCATTCTTCAAACCAGCAGATGGTAGTGGAGTTCTAATAATAAATTTTACGCAGCTAGGATACCTCAGATGTTTTTAAAGAAAAATTCTAATGTTCCAACATGGCTTCAAAGATTAGACCAATTAGTTCATTCCTGGCTAACAGGTGGCAACAAATTTCAGTTTGTAAATTTCCAGAGTATTATTTTGATTCTTCAGCCATTTTACAAAAAGGTAGGAGAAAGGAAAAATAACAGTTCCAGCCCAGTAATATATGAAAGATCTTTATAACTTTAAATCCTTCATGGTATAATAGGGTTCAGTCAGTAGAAAAAGTTATTTAAAATAAGTATTTTGTAATCCAAAAACAGCAGAATTATTCAAAGTTAGTCTGGTAAACAAAGCAAAATAAATCCAGTTATATTGTCCCATTTCTTCTTAGAAAGACCAAAGAGTAGAGAATCAAAACAAGCAAAAAAAAAAAAAGATAGTGTCAAATTTGGGCAAAGTTCCTGGTTATGTTTACGCTTGTTCCTTTAATAGTCAATTAAGTTGCCAAAATAAAATAGCAGATTATCTTCATGTTGAGGTCAATATCCAATTAAAATCCGAGGACTCTTATAGACAGAAAATTAATAAGATGGTTCTAAGGCCAAGCATCTGAATTATATTTTGAAATCAACAGTCCAAATAAATAACAACAACAACAACAACAACTGTCCTTATATACCGCTCTTCTAGACAGACTAGTGCCTCACCCAGAGCAGAGAACAAATTAGGGTTGTTATTCTCCTCACAATACAGCTGGGGAGCTGGGGCTGAGAGGAGTGGCTTACCCAAGGCCATCAACTGAGTTCATGGCAGTAGTAGGATTCAAACCAGTAGAGAGATGATTCACAGCCGAACCACTTAACCATTTTATGGAGAGCCATAAATTTTACTAACTCTCTTCATTCGAACAGAAAAGTAAAACGCAGCCTGTAGATTCTAGTTTTGGTCAAAGTTTCTTACAAAATGAGAGAAGAGGAAAACAGAAGTCTAAATACTGTCCAGGAAAATGGCAGACTTATTCAGTCTTCTGACCAGCCTCAATCTGTTCCTGCTTTCATGTTACTGCATTATAAGGACACAGAAGATCCCACTAATTAAAAAGAGCTCAAAAATCCTCTGATCTTCCCTTGGCACATGACAGCTGGAGCGTCTCCTATCTGTAAGGAGATGGGCTAGGGTTGATATCCCAATCCTGCCTGGCAATTAAACCCAGGAAACAGAACCAGCACAAGAGCCCACAGAAGTTTGTGCTTTCAGACAGTTGCTGTCTTCTTCAGAATCCTGGATTTTAACTAACAGCAACAACTTAAAAACTTCCACATTAGCAAGCACAAATAAAATATTCAAACTTAATTACATGCAAAACATTACAGGGTATCATTGCACTTAAGATATTTATTCATTTCTTTAAGCACTTTCTGGCCACTTGTCTCTTTGGAGAGACCCGAAGTGGCTTATAAAACCAAAAATTCCAAATTACAAAATTATAGACAAAATTATAAAACAATAGAAAAATTTGGGCTGGTCCACATCCATGGCCACAGATCCAACGTTGTAAGCCCTGGGTTAAGCACCAAGAGCTCTGTGATTCATACTTCTGGCCCTCTCCAAGCTAAATACTTGCAGGATGAGGAGAGAAACTCCATGGAATTCAGCTGCTGATAGTTTGCTGACAGCAAACCTGCTAAGTCTTCCTCACTGCCCCTCCCAACAGCATTATTACATTTCTTACTGTACGTGTATCAGTATTCTCACAATATTTTCTTAAGAATCCTGACATGTTTATCCACTTTTTAATCTATTCTCATAATTGTATGATCTTATGGTATGTAAAAAATTAAATTATCTAATTCCCAGTCTACTTTTGCACTGTGTCTATTTAAGGTTTGAATACTTACTGGCAGCTTATCATTTTGAAATCTTTTAAACATTGTGTCTGTAAGCAAATATGCATATGCAATAATATTTCAGTGTTATGCTTCTTGTTCTGCAGTGTATGTGTTTGTGTAGGTGTGCACAAAATCATTCTAGGATCTGAGATGCATAAATGTGGAGGAATGTCTATGGTATCTAGCACAGGCGGTTATTGAGGGCTTGTTTCCAAATAAGTATTCATAAGATCAGTATGTGGGTTTTTCAAAAAATCTGCTGTCTAGAAGCCAATGGATCTGATAATTAGCAGGGATTCATGTTAATGGAACTTCTCCACACAATATTGCCTGTAATGAATTCCCCCAAGACCCACCAGTAATTTGTGTTGCTTTTAAAAAATTTGTAATGCATTCAGAAAAAATAAATAAATACCAGTGCTGTGACAGGAAAAATATCGTAAGCAACAGCAAACACTGATTTAGTTATATTCCATATATATATCACATGTCTTCCTTAAAACATTGTGAAATTAAGTCAGCATTTGCCCAATAACCTAATTCCTGATAATGGGCTCTATTTTAAACAGTTTCTGTATTCTGAAACTTTAAAACGTTTCCTTGTCTGCTTTCCTATAGAAACGCTCAAGGGGCCAGGTGCTGTTCGACAAGGTGTGTGAGCACCTAAATCTCTTGGAGAAAGACTACTTTGGACTAACATACAGAGACATGGAAAACCAAAAGGTAAAAATGGGAAAGCTGTCAAAATCCAAGCACAGAAACCTAAATAAATGGAACTGTGATAGTGTTTGTAAGAGTTCTCAGGCTTAAAAACTGACTAGTTACAAACTTTTTTTTTTGCAAAAGTATGGTTTCCATGTAATTTTAAGTCATTATGGCATTTTAAAGCAGGGCTGTGCTTCATGAGTCTGTTCCATGTTACTTATGGGGTAAGGGGAAGGTAACTTTGTTCCTTTGAATTTATTCAGCTGCCTTATATAGGTTAAAAAATTATAACCGTATGTACATTCAGGTTCATAATGTAGCTTAATGTTAATGCAAAGAAATGAATTTATTATCGCTAGTAATTCTTTTTCAAGGCTCATATTACTCTGATAATATTTCTCAGATGGCGCTGACACATGAAGTTCAGTGACCTATAAATATGAGTTATCAAGTGTGAAAGAGGCTAAGAAGGCAAAAAGCTTGAAAAAATTAGTTGTCCTATTGCCCCCTGCAGTAAATGTGTGGGATAAAATACACAGTATCTTGAGTGGACAGCCTATTCCTGAATCTTGCTTTGGCTTCTGATTTGCAAGTTGATGGATGGAACATTGTAGGAAATTTTTAAGATAGACAATGGCTGCTTCCAACATCCTTTTTTTTTTTTAAAGAAAATTTTATTGGGTAGGTTAAAATATAAGTATTACAAATTACATATATCATCCATTTTCCTTCTATCTTCTTCATACTAATTGCCTTACAATTATTACTTGATATAAGCACTTCCTACCCTCCCTTCCCCTCCCTCCTTAGACCCCCAACAGCACTAAAACCTTTTTATCTCTTAACAAATTCCTTCTATTCTATTACTTCTCACAGTTCTCAAAGGTAAAGTTCTTATATATATTCTAGTTCCATTATCGTATACACATCAATAATTATCTATAGACCATAACTGTCCTTTTACATCCCACTTATTTTCCAGATATTCTTTAAGTTTTTCCCAATCCTTTAAAAATTCATTTTAGCTTTGTTCCCTTAATTTTCTGGTCAGCTTGTCCATCTCCACCATGTACAACAGCTTTCGTATCCATTCTTGAATTTCTGGTACCTCCTCTTGCTTCCAGTATTGCGCATATAGTAGTCTTGCTGCTACCGTCATGTACCATAATAGTGTTCTATCCATTACATTACTTTTTTCCATGTTAAGTCCAAGCAAAAACAATTCAGGGCTTTTTGGCAAATTACCTTTTATAATTATCAACATTTCTGCATATATCTTGGACCAAAATTGCTTTGCCTTATCACAAATCCACCACATATGATAAAAACAGCCTTCATGTTGTTTACGTTTCCAACACTTATTTGACATAGCATTACTCATATTTGCTAATTTTTTCGGTGTTAAATACCATCTATACATCATTTTATAACTTGAATAAGGATGCTTCCAACATCCTTATTCATCACAGCCTACCACAAGCACAGGACACATTTTTTTAAAAAAAAGAACATATTCTTAGGTGTAATTCTTAAATTACAGTTTGGTTAATGTTATCAAACAATAGTAAAAGGCAGCTCACAAAATAAAAAACATAAAATCAAGTCATTTAAAACTCAGCCTTTAAAAATAAACAGATCACCAAAGTCCATTAAAAGAATCTAGGTAGTAAAAGCACATTGAAAACCCAGGGCACAAAACGTCTAGCAGATCCTCATAACGTTTAAAATGTCCTCATTATACAGTTCAGGCTAGAAGCAATTTGTAAAAAAAAGATCAACCCCCTGATTAAAAATGTAGGTAAAAAATGTTTTGGTGTGGTGCTTAAAATAAAAGAAAATAGGATAGGTGCCTGGCAAGCCTCAAGAGGGTAGGGCAGTCCAGCGCTGCAGATGGGAGTGGGAGAATATCACCTAGAAGGCTGGAGAGTATGGGAGGAGATGGTCTTTCAAGTACGAGCAAGTGTTTAACTTTTACTCCAGAACTGTGTTTTTGTTTTGCTTCATATGCTGTTAATTTAAAAGTTAAAATGCCATGTTTGTTGTGCATTTGATTCCAATTTTTAAAATACTGCTTTTCAGAACTGGTTGGATCCAGCAAAAGAAATAAAGAAGCAGATCCGAAGTAAGTTGTGCTATATTATTTATTAGAGGAGAACTGCAATTTTTTAAAAGCAACATTTTGCTGGATACTTTTTTTTAAAGTTAAGAATTCATGTTCCAAAAAGTTTTTTTTTTAGAAAATGCAATGATAAATTATGGTTTGCCATAAAAGCAGGGTTTTTATCCTTTTCATCTGAGAAAAATGATGGTGTGGGGTGGGGAGGACATGAGCTTGAGGATTCTTCTGGGTTGTTTCCATACTTACAAACTGTTTTGTGTTTATGTGTGAATCATACCATTATTTCAGCTGAGTTCTAGTCATTGTTAGGGTTTTCAACTCCTGGTTGGGAAATTCCTGGCGATCTGGGGGTAGAGCTGGGGGAGGCCAAGATTTGAGGAGGGGAAGGGCCTTAGTAGGGTATAACACCTTAAGATCCACCTTCCAAAACAGCCATTTTCTCCAAGGGAACTCTTTTCTATTGCCTAGGATCAGTTATAATTCCAGGAGATCTCCTGGCCCCAGCTGGAGTTTGGCAACCCTACTTCTTACAGGTCTTGGAACTGATAATCTGAAAGCATACAAAGGAGGGGGAAATGAAGATCCAAGTTTAACTACTGAACCTCTATGTCAGGAGCAGTCAGCTTGCTCCTGCCAGGTAGCATTACAGCTGGCTGTTTGGATCTGCCATGTTAACTAATAGCACTCTCCATAAGTATTTATTCTTTTGGGAAAAGGGAAAAGCTGCTACAGCCATGTTGTAAACAGCAAACTAATCTGATATATGCTGCTTTTGGCCTGGTTTAACCATTTTTCAAGCAAATTAGGTTCAAAAGCAATCTATAATCGGTCATCTACTTTCTCCAACTTTACTGAGCATTCATGGTGAAAGGTAGGTAGTCATAGTGGAAAATCATCTAGGGGACCAGGTGTCCACTTATGCTCTAAGATTTATAAATTGAAGTCTTACATAGTATTAATATTATAGATTGTGCTAAAAGACTACTAGAAGAATCAAGCTGTGAAAACAAAAACCACAATGGTAAAATGAGAAGTGAAAAAACAAAACTAGTAAAAGATGAATGAAATCTCTCAGGTCTAATATACTATATATAGATTTTAGTTCTTGTATAAAATATGTGGCACTGGAAAATAAGTGTCTCTGGAAAACAAAGACTTTGTTTGACATAGATTTCTCAATACAACAATCTAAGATCATTTTTAATGTTTATATTTGAAGGATTCCAGTGTACTTTTTGAAGTTATTCAAACTTGTGTTTGAATACCTTCAATCTGGGTTCAGGAAAATACAAAAACCATGTTGTGAGTATTTTAATGGCCAGACTTCCCTTGTAACAAATTAGGTCTAGTTTATGATTCTTTGAATCCTGGACAATGCATTGTCCATAGATGGTTTGGTATAGGAGGCCTTCTCAATAATGCAACTTTCTCTTTCAAAAGTAACATGGTATAGGGATCCAGGGGGGTCTGTAACTGCTCAGTCCTCCCTATCCACCTCCATGGTTCAAGCCAAGCCCCCTGGGCTGGCAAAGGCTTCAGATGCAGAGAGAGGAGAAAGTTTACTCCTCCTCCAGACAATTGCGGGAACCTTATATGGGCCAGGCTTAATTACATGCATACTTAATAGCCTCCTCTGACTTTCCATGCCTGTTCTTTATTTGGCTGATAGCCTGGCTGGTCTGGCTCAGCTGCAGCTAGCAGCTCCTTAACGGGGCCACTTGGTGATGTATAGGGGCTATGTATTGCCAGCCCTCTTGCTGTCAGGGCTGAGAGTATGGGAGAGGTCTGATCTCAGACATACTGTAGGAGGCAGCATTGTAATGTTGTGAATGTCCTTGCAATGTTTGAAGAGGAAAAGGTTCTGAATGGCAACATGCTTTGTCATCATGGCTGCCTGTCAGGGTAAATTGCCTAGCATTAGTGGACCTGGCAAAAGTCTGTCTACACATTTCATTTATCAAGGTGCACAGGGTTGCAGGATTTCACCATCCATATTTAGTGCTACCTTTTGGTCTGGTGTCATCTTCAGTGATGATTACAAAGGCATTAGTCGCTCTAGTAGGACTGTCCCACACTCAAGGGGTAGTAGTTTTTTCTGTATCTCTCTGATATCCTCATCAGATCACCCAGCCAGCAACAGGGGCTGCAGAACACGGAATACACTCTCACCTGCTTATGGAACCGCAGGTTCATGATCAACGTGAAGAGTTGCCTTATTTCCAAGCAACAGATTCGTCATCTGAGAATGTACATAGATACCAGCACAGACAGACATTTCCAATCACTGGCGAGACAACTGTGAATATACAGAAGGCTCTAAAGTCTGTCTTCCAATAGATCCAAGAAGATCTTACGATATTGACACAGCTGCTGAGAATTCTAATATTCTGCCAGGATGTTATTCCATGGGAAAGATTCCATGCTAGGTCACAATAAAAGTGATTACTGCCATTACAACTAGAGGTGGGCACGAACAGCAATATGAACAAAAAAAGCTACAAACAGCCGATCAGCTGTTCGCAAGCAATCTGTTCATGAGGCCCCATTCCCGATGAACATGTGTTCGTTCCAACCCCTGTTCATGGTGTTCATCAGCTGTTCATCAAGCCAGACAGTCTGGCGCCTTTCAATCAATTCCTGTGGCAACGGTAGGCACAGACTTTCTGAACTCTGTCTGAACTCCTGTTGCCCTGGAAACCCCAATCTAAGCCCAGGGGCACTTCACCCCCAATTCAGCCGCTTGTCAAGGAAAACCCTGACGAGGGCTGATTGCAGCCTGCTGGGGTTTAAATTTCCCTCTCTCTGCTGCTCAGTGCAGGAAGAGGGACATTTAAATCCTCCACTCAGCTGCTTCTCAGGGAAACCCCTGACAAGCAGCTGAGTGCAGCCTGCCGGGGTGAAATGCCCTTCTCCCTTCTGCTGCACAGCAGCAGGGAGAGGGGACTTCACCCCCGACCCAGCCACTTGTCAGGGATTTCCTGACAAAGTCTCCCCCCCTCTCTCCAGCCGGCTGGAAGGAGGGAGACTGAAGGGAAGGAGGTTCCCCACGCTGTTTGCAAACAGCATGGGGAACCTTCCCTTCAGAATGTCCCCTCCCTCACTCCAGCCGGCTGAAAGGAGGGAGACTTTGAAGGGAAGGAGGTTCCCCACGCCGTTTGCAAACGGCATGGGGAACCTTCTTCCCTTCAGAGTCTTCCCCCCTCCCTCTAGCCAGCTGGAAGGAGGGAGACTTTGATGGGAAGGAGGTTCCCCACGCCGTTTGCAAACAGCATGGGGAACTTTCTTCTCTTCCAAGACTCCCCCCTTCCTCCCATGAACAGCCAACCACAAACATGTTCGTGAACAGGGTCATGTTCGTGGATGGCAACGAACATTGTGTTCGGGTTTTTTTCCTGTTCGTGCCCACTTCTAATTACAGCCCCAAATACCTTTAATACCATAGATTTTGCCATCCTGTTGAGGCATTTGGGAGCAACATAGGTATCAGGGAATATACTTTGGATTGGTTTAAATGTTCTTTATGGAATAGATTCGAAGAGTTGCTGTGGGAGATCAGCTAGGAGTAGGTCCCCTGCAAATTTGGGATTGCACATGCTTAGGCCTGCTGGCCGGAGGCTTTTTGGTAGCTTTAAAGTCACTAGAGGGTGCTCGACACCTCCCAGAATGCAGGCACGGTGACTCTCAGCCTGCTATGTTCTACACTGCTATTCTACACTGCTATGTTCTACGTAAACAAGCAGGAATGCACGACTTCCAAAACTCTGTGTATAGAGGCCATACTCATTTGGGAATGGGCCAACAGACAGGGTGCATGGCTTCAGGCTATTCACATCCCAGGAATGACCAACCTCATTGCAGAAACACAGCAGATTAGGCTCCTCTACTCACAAATGGTTGCTGAAAGAATCGTGCATACTACCACTGTTACGACAGTGGGGCTTCCCGGATGTAGACCTGTTTGCCACAAGGGAGAATTGAAAGACTCCCTTATTCTGCTCCAGAGGGGGACTAGATCCAGCGTTCTTAGGAGACACATTGCAGATAAATTGGTTGGGATGCTTTTCCTCCCATTCCTCTAATTGCTTGAATGCTCAGCAAGATACAGGCCGAGGGAACAAATGCCATTGTAGTGACTCCATTCTGACTTTGCCAGCCATGGCCAGAGGCAAATTTCAACAACTGCCCATGACTCCAGATCTACTCACAGGGGAGTCCAGTATCACAACATACCCGGACTCAAACTGATAGCCTGGTTGATTATTCAATAGGGAAACTTCCAGAAGGGGTAACTGTAGTTAACCTTAATGCTGGGAAACTTAATACCCAAAAGTCTTATGCCTTCAAATGGGGCAAGTTTGTTGATTAGACCAAGAATATGGGTTTGGACCCTTATAATTGCTCACTAGCCCAGATACTGGAATACCAACTCAAGTTCAAACAAGCTGGTCTATTCATCTCGTCTACTAAAGTGTATTTAGCTGCCGTCTCAGCGTTTCATCCTCCTATAGACAGGAAGACAGTTTTGTCCCATTACTCTTTGAAACTATTCCTTAAAGGGATACATATGTTTCCACATGCTCCACAGATTGTTTCTCAGTGGTCATTACAGCTGGTATTAGCAAAGCTGTTAATGAGACCCTTTGAACCTTTAGCTACTTGTCATCTTAGGGTCTTATCCATGAAAGTGGTGCTTCTTGTGACAAGTGTCTCTGTCAGAAGAATAAGTGAACTGGCAGAATTACTCATGGACCCACCTTTTCTTCAAATCCACATGGAGAAGATGGTCCTTAAACCTAGTCTGGAATTTCTCCCAAAGATGGTTTCCAAGTTTCACACCACACAGATCATACTCCCAGTGTTTTTCCCATCCCCAGTGTCTGAGGCTGAAAGGACACTTCACATACTAGATGTACAAAAAGCAATTCTTTTTTATCTGGACTGTCCAGTGTCCTTAGATCAGACATTGAGTTATTTGTTACACAGGTCTGAATAAAGGGGAAAGGACCACCTCACAAACAGTTGCTAGGTGGGTGGCCCAAGCCATAAAACTGTGCTACAAGCAAGCTAACCTACCTTGTCCTTTGGAAGTCCATGCTCATTCCACCAGGTCACAAGCATCTTCAGCAGCACTTTTTAGAGGATTACCTCTGCAGGAGATATGCAGAGCGACATGGACTTCATCTGACACCTTCATCAGGCATTATGCTCTGGATGTGCTCAATAGGAGAGAAGCAGTATTGGGTCCTACAGTTGCTGTTCCAGTGAAGAGCCCAACCCACCACTTTGGGTAAGTGGCTTGCTAATCTCCATGTGGGACTGCACAGAAAACCGACAATGAAAACAGGGTTGCACTTACCTGTAACTGTTGTTCATTGAGGTCTTCTGTGCAGGCATACATACCCTCCCTCCTGCCTCACTATGTGTTCTTCACTACTTACCTGAAGAGTCCTGCAGTTTAGGAGAAACTGAGGATTGGGAGCACCACCTCTCCCGAGCATGGGCTGCTTTGGCAGGAAGTGGCCATGCATGTGCTCGGGTGGGGCGGGGAGCCCCTTACTGGATTAAAAGCTGCAAAACATCTCCAAATGGCAGGTCTGTATGTGCACGATCCCCCATGTGTGCCTGCATAGACGACCTCAATGAACAACAGTTACAGGTAAGTGCAAACCTGTTTTCATGAACAATTTATGCAATCCTATACAGTGCAATCCTAAACAGAGTTACACCCTTCTAAGTTGAATGACGTCAATGGGGTTAGAAGGGTGTAACTCTGTTTAGGATTGCACTGTAAGAGAATATCCAGGATAGAAAACTCTAGGCTTGCATTTCACTGTATGGAAAGTACGTGAGGCCTCCTGAGTGGAACCTGCCAGAAATTTGCAGGCACTTTAATGTACATTGTACAATCAAGGTTAGTCTGGCTTCTCTTCTTTCAGGCACAGCAAGGCTGTGGTAATAGTATTTGACATGCCTTCAACATATATATTCATCAGTCAGTTTAAATACTTAAAAATAGAGCACTTCAAAATGCCAAGCAAATGAAATAAAAGGTCCCAGAATTTGGCCTGAGCTGTACATGTGAAGTGAATGTGGCTCTTTACTGTTGTTTCTAGATGATATTTTCTTGTGCCAAGATACAGCCAGTATAAGGACAATTGCACCATGCTTGTCAGAGTTTGGGCTAGTCACAGCTCTCTGGAGCTCTCTCAGCCCCACCCACTGTTGTGGGGATAATAATAGCATACTTTGTAAACCTCTATGAGTGGGCATTAAGTTGTCCTGAAGGGTGGTATATAAATCGAATGTTGTTATTATTACTGTTAATGTGAAAAAGAGAATGGTTAAATCCAGATTTTCATGTGAATATTTATTTAAAACATTTGTATGCACCTTTCCATCCACCTTAGAGTCCAGAAGACAGTGAACACAGTGCAGAGAGAGAGAGAGAGAGAGAGAGATGTTTAAACAATCTAAACACATAGATCCACAGACACATGAACAGGGAGGAGGGCCAGTGAGAGTTAGAGCCAAGCTACAAGTGACGCCTGACACAGGTTGGACACTTGTCAGCTTCCCTCAAGTTTTGATGGGAAATGTAGGCACATCCTGGTCTTGCAGCTGTAACGGAGAGCCAAGCTGTAAAACCAGGACGCCTACATTTCCCATCTAAACTTGAGGTAAGCTGTCAAGTGTCCAACCTGTGTACGGCGTCACTTGTAGCTTGGCTCTTAGTGAAGGAATGCAAAAAAAAAAAAGTCTTCTCCCACTGATAGACAACAGTGGTAGAGGAGGACAGACTAATTTTCTTGAGGGGAGAGTTCCAGAGTTTGAGTACCATGACTGAAGAGGCCTTTTCCAGGTTCCCGCCTGAAGCAGGTCCTCTGGGTAGATTCATATGAGAATGTGTGGGCCTAAAGGCATGCTGGCCCTAAACTGTATAGGACCTTAAAAATCAATACTACCTCCTTTTAATTGGGCCCAAAAGCAAATTGGGAGCCAATGTAGATGGAGTATGACTGGCATGATATGATCTATGTGACCTTCTTTGGTCAACCTTTTAGCTGCAGTATTCTGTGCCACCTGAAGCTTCTAGATACTCATCAAGGGAAATCCCCCATAGAACACATTGCAGTAGTCTAATCTAGATGTTATGAGGGCATGCACCAGAGCTACAAGCTCTTTTCTGCCTAGGAAGAGCCACAGCTGGATCACAAGCCAAAGCTGGTGAAAGTTGCCCTTGGCAAACACTGGGGCCTGTTAATACAACAGGAGGCCCAGGTCCAACAGCACCCCCAAATTTCAAACCTGCTTCTTTAAGGGAAGCACAACATTATACAGGAACAGTAGGTCTCAATTCCTGGGTTGAACCTCCCCCTGCCCGCCACAGTAGTGCCTCCACTTTATTGGGATTAAGTTTCATCTGTCTTTAAATGAATATAGCTATGGAAATACATTAATAATATAATATCTAATATTAAAACTTTCAGGGCAGATTTTTCACATTTGTCTTTACAGTTTTGTTCATGATAAAGGCTAAGCATTTGAGCTGGGATAGCGCTCCCAAAGGGGTTATTGATTTTGTTGTGGATAAAATAGTGCGTGCTTCACTAGGTTATGGATGTGTAACCCATGCCAGCAGATGCTGAAAATTGCTGAATGTGTATCTGGCAGTGTTCTTTCTTATCTTCCCTTTTATTTGTTACATATCCCCCCATGGGTCAGTAATGACTCGGTGCTTGCACAAGGGACTCCCTTTACCTTTTTTAAACCAACCAAGGAAACAGGTTGTTTGTATACCAGAGTTATGGTCAGTATAGGACAAATTATTATTTGCTAAGAGCTATAACTGTGCCTGAGTAGGGAAATGCCACTGAATGAAATTCTCTGAATGTTTTATGATAAAAACTACTTTTAATCTTTAAGAAAGCAATTAAATTGGTTCGTGCAACTCAGTAACTGTTATGGGAGACAGTGTGCCAGTAATTCCAATAATCTTTTGTTACTCTTGCAGGTGGTGCTTGGCAGTTTTCATTTAATGTGAAATTCTACCCTCCTGATCCTGCTCAGCTTTCTGAAGATATCACCCGGTATTTCAAACACAAGCACTGTTCCTAACTTGGTTGGAAAAAAATTCTGATAATAGTAATCTTCATTTACCCACAATCCTTCCTATATTGTTGAGTGACCACCACAATTCTAATATCAGCAGGTGGTAGGAAAAGGCATTAGTTGTTGGCTGTGCTTCTGCACTTCCGTTTATTTTTTGCAATATTTACACAATTTGTTAGTGTACATATGTATTTTTAATAAAGATTAATTTTGTTGTCAAATGTTGTAACTAATAACATATACAGCATAACAGCGTATACAGATGCATGAGGAAAAATCATTAAAATTAAGAGAGAAAAGGTTACTGCTGTTGGAGCTGACTTTATTTTAAAAATGAAGACCCTGAAAATGTAATGTGAAGATTTCAGTTTTCCCCTCCTACACAATGTTTGCTATCAGTAATTTTCATATTTCAAATTTAATCAGATAACCTGCTGATGACAAAAATTTGTACCAGTGTTCTTTCCAGCAATACGAACATGGTATTCGTGCATCATTACTGTAATGTCCTGGTTTGTGCTAGGGGTGTGCACCCCAGAAGATTTGGGTTTCCCACTTCGGGTTTACCCAAAGCAGTTTAAATAACTGAACGCTTCGGGTTTGGGTATTTAAACTGCTTTGCGATTATTAGGGAAGATTCGGCCATTGTTTCCAATGGGAAATGCCACTCCTGGCTATCTGGGGGCCTGGGGGTGTATTTTCTTCCCGAATAATCCCAAATTTGCTGGGGACTCTCTCCTAACCCTCCTCTCACAGCCACCCAAGTTTCAGGGATATTGGACTTTGGGGGCCCCAAAGAAGGTGCCCTTATCCACTGCCAATCTCCATTATTCCCTATGGGGAAGCAGTGGATAGGGGTGCCTTCTTCCTGAAGTCCAATCTCCCTGAAACTTGAGGGGTCATGAGAGAAGGGTTAGGAAAGAGTCCCCTGCAGGTTTAGTGTATTTTGCTTACAAAATGCCACCCCCACCCACCTAGAACCCCCCCAATTTTCCCCATAGGGAACAATGAAGATCGGTGGTAGATACGGGCACCTTTTTGCAGGGTCATAACATGGCCCCTACGAAGTCCAATCTTTCTGAAACTGGGGGGGGGGGGGTCTTGAGAAGACAGGTAGGAGTAGGTCTCCTTCAAATTTGGTGCATTTTCCTTGAAAAATGCCACCCCCAGCCACCTAGAAAGTCCCACTAGCAGCCGAAGCAGTGTTTCCTCTCAGCGTTCCTTAGGAACGGCAAGGGAAAGACTGTTTCCGCACTACCCGAAGCTTAACGAAGCACTTCAGTAAGCTTTGCTTTGGAATTCCCGAATCACTTCAGCAATGCTGAGGCTGATTCAAGAATGCCAAAACATCCCAAATCGGGCCTAATCCGTGTTAAATACCCAGATCCAGAACCCAAATCACACATCCCTAGTTTGTGCTGCCACTGGAGTCGGCATGCTTATTTTAAGTGCTTAGTTGCCTGTGCAACAAACTTTAGGATTAGAAAACATTTATTTTTATTTATTTTACTGAGGGAGGTGGGGGCAGAGTTTGAGATAGACTAGATGAACCTTGGGATCAGTTCCATCTCTGTGTTTCTATGTTTTATACCTGCCTTTCTCTCCGGTGAGGACCCAGAGTGGCTTACATAGTTCTCCTTTTCATTTTTTCTTCACAACAAACTCTGTGAGGTAGGTTAGGCTGAGAGTAGGTGACTGGCTGAGGGTCACCTAGCAAAGAGTGGGGAATCAAACCTGGGTCACCTAGATCCTAGTCTGTCATTCCAGCCACTGCACCACACTGACTCTCAGTAAACATGTACATTATCTTACAAAAATACAAGCTGCAATCTGAAGGAATTTGGTTTAAATATGAATATTCCATGTTTAAAAGTTCAAAGGCTGTATTTCATTACTATTTAGTAGGAATGATTGAAAAAACCTGTTAGAGCCCATTGAAAAAGAATTTCTTTATACCTCCTATAAAAGGAAGGAGCAAATTCAGTTATACTTTTGTGTATCTACTCTTTCTTTCCTTCTCCTCTTCAAATTATTGCAATCTGTCCTGCATATACCAAATTGTGCTGCTTGTTATTCAGTTCAACTTTTTCACTTAAAAGTGTACATTTAAAAGTAAATTTTCTGGTAAATATTCTGTTACTGAATTTCCTATCATGAATGAAGCCAAAGATATCAAGAATACTCTGACAAGTTTAATAAAATCTGCTGTGGGAATTACAGGTGGATTGTGGGAACTTGTACATTTTCTGTTTGTAAGAGAACTGAAAAGTTGTTTTTTGTTTTCTTTTAAAATCTGCTACAGATACTACTTATGCTTGCAGTTGAGAGACGACATCGTTTCTGGACGGCTGCCATGTTCTTTTGTTACACTTGCACTCTTGGGCTCCTATACAGTTCAGTCCGAACTTGGAGATTATGATCCTGAAGAATACGGGAGTGATTACGTCAGTGATTTTCGCTTTGCACCAAACCATACTAAAGAACTGGAAGACAAAGTAATAGAGCTTCACAAAAGCCACAGGTAAGATAAGCAGCAGAAGGAGATGCAAATATATATTAAAAATACGGCTTTTTGGAACTTGAGGCTGATTAGAGGAAAATGAAAGTAATGAGCATGTATTGTATCTTTAGTTTAAAAGTAGACAATATTATGAAAGATTATCATAATATTTCATTTAAATCAATACAAATAATAAATGCATTTTTAGTTTATTTTTTAAAATATATTTTCATCCACACTAATTAATGCTTGTCAGGGGAATGACACCTGCAGAAGCTGAGATGCATTTCCTGGAGAATGCCAAAAAATTGTCCATGTATGGAGTAGATCTACACCATGCCAAGGTACACACTATGAACAGAACTCTAATTTATATCGTGATCCTTATGTTTGCCTTTGTGCATCAAGTAGCATGTTACCCTTTATTTGAAAGTGTGCTATCCTATAGTTATTTCTTCTTCCAGGCAAGGACATGTCCAGTTTATTAAATGTATTGGCATGAGAAAATAACACACATGCTTTTTAGTTAAAAGTCACATCTAATCGGAATAGGAACATCAATGGGCTATTTATTTATTTGAAAGTGCAAGTGTCTCATAATTACAATAAGTGTTGAAATTCGTGTGCGCTTTATGCTGGCAGAGCCTTCAGCATTGCTCCAGCAAAGCCCCAGCTGCATTGAGGAGAAAGGGAAAGAGATTCATTGCAGTATCCACTGTACCCTGAGAGAAATCCTTCTCCTTCAGCGCCTGTGCAAATCTGTGCCAACAGTTTACCACAATGGAGGGGGAAAGCATGCTTGTGTAGGTTACACAATAGCAGCTAAGACATGTGGTATGGCTTTGTCCCATTCGCCTCGAATAGAGAGCCTCTGAAGCAGGACAGGCACAAGCCTTTTATCACAACAGCTTATGCATGTAGAATTGGGAGCAAACATCTTAGAAGTGGCGCAAAAGGGAATCTGGCTCTGGAATCTAATTCTGCTGTTTTTTTCATGATCAACCATCACTCTGCATTTAGCTGCATACGATTAGGCTATCCTGTCATATATATTTTCATGCTGAAGAACACTTCGGTAATTTGCCCAAATTAGATACTTTGTGAACTAACCATTTTAATAAACTGTGTTCTGTAATTATTAAAATGGAAATCATTAACAAACCGTGTATGTTTTAGTACTTCAAGAAAAACAAAATCAGTCATATTTTTATACAGTGAAAAAATGTATATTCCACTGTTTAGCACAACAGTTTTTAAAAAATAGGTATTGCTCCAGGATTTCTGTCTATAATATCAGCAGAACATCTTACAGATTATTTACAGGAAAAATGGACTATGGCAATACGACATTTGAGATTTCCTTTTTATTATGTATGTACACCTTTATATATATTTCACCTCTTTCAGAGGTTCAAAGAGTCTCAGCACACACAAAGGTTTTGTCATACATGCAGAAAGTCCCAGTCCCTGGCATCTCCAGTTGAAAGAATCAGGTAATTGGTCATGTGAAAATATCCTCTACCTGAGACCCTGAAGAGTCAGTGCCGGTCAGAGTAGATAATACTAACCTTGACAGACCCATGGTCTGACATTGCATAAGGTAACGAGTGCATACATTCATTGGGGAGAGCTTGGTATGTACGATAGTGAGGCTCCATACTTTGAATTCAACAGGAAATCCTTTCTTGTGAAGCTTTTCTTTGTGTGTGTCTCAGTCCATGCAAATTTTCTGCTAGACTGGATACTAACAGAAAAGTTAGCTCAAGTTATACAAGCCTTTCTTGGGGCTAGATCCAGGGATTTCCTTTCACAAAGTGCAGAACCTTTGTGGTGACCTTGCTGCTCTCCACCTGTTGATGGACAGACCAGGGGTTCCTCCTCCTTTCCTCCATCAGGCGTGGATCAAGTGGGTAGTTCCCTTTTCAGGTCCTTTTTTTGTCTCCAATCTGCTCCTCTAAGTTACTGATAGAGCAATCCTAAGCAAGTTTTCTCAGAATCCTACTGAGGTCTTTTCAGTGGAGGTTACTTCCAGGAAAGTGTTCTTAATTTCTCACTGTTAGGTGCAATCTTAATATCAGTCTCCTGGGAATAAGTGAATAAAATGGGATTTACTTCTGAGCAGACTTGCTTAAGATTGGTCTCTACAGTTACAAAGCTCCATCTTCCCAGATTGCCACCCATCTAGCCTCAGGGCCCATTAAGATTACTTGGTTGGTTGGGTAAGTTCATATGAGAGTAGGCAATCCTTTGTGTATGCTGGCCCCTAGCCATATAGAGCTTTAAAGATCAATACCAGCACCTTGAATAGGGGTGTGGAAACAAACTGGGAGCAAGTGTAGATGGAACAAGACTTGGACTAATATGGTCCTTACAACCCACTCCACTCAGCATTCCATACCAACTGTAGCTT
This sequence comes from Eublepharis macularius, assembly GCF_028583425.1. NCBI lineage: Eukaryota > Metazoa > Chordata > Lepidosauria > Squamata > Eublepharidae > Eublepharis > Eublepharis macularius. Next base: position 69,792,013 of record NC_072796.1, read on the forward strand.
CTGGTCAGCCTTCAAAAGTAGCCCCATAAAGAGCACATTGCAGTAATCTAGTATATATGCTACCAATGGCAAGATCTTTCCCACTTAAGAAGAGCTGCAGCTGGCTTGCCAGCCAAAGCAAGTAAGAAGTGCTCCTATCCAGCTGGTCCAGTAGCACCTCCAAGCAGCACAAACCTGCTGCTTTAGGGGGAGTGCAAACCCATCCAGAATAGGAGATACCTCAGTTCATGGGTCAGTGCTTCTACTTGTTAAGTAGCACCTTCATTTTATTAGGATTAAGTTTCAGTTTATTAGCCCTCATCCATCACAAAACTGCCTTCAGGCACTGTTTTAGCAAATATGGAAAAGCTAGCTTGATCCATGGGCACATGCTCAAAAGGTGAAGGAGAAAGGAAAATCAATGCCAGTGTTAGTGATGCTGTTACTGAAATTCACACCTGCTTTACATAATAATGCCGTTGATAGTGAAAATGCAAATGAAATAGCACAAATCTAAACATCTCCTTGAGAGCTACGTCTCTCTGGAAAGAGACTTCATCCCACTTCTTTCACTTATTTATTTATTAGGATTCTGAAGGAGTTGAAATCATGTTAGGGGTTTGTGCAAGTGGTCTTTTAATATACCGTGACCGACTCAGGATAAATAGATTTGCCTGGCCTAAGGTTCTCAAAATTTCATACAAGAGGAACAACTTCTACATCAAAATCCGACCGGGAGAGGTAAGCTGTGAACTCACCTTCTGAAGATTTCTCGCAAGCTTGTTCTGCTTGTCCAGCCTCACATATTTTGCTTTAAATATTAGTGCTGTAAAAAAATCTGTTTCTTGTATAAATTGGTCACTTTTGTTTCAGCCTTAAAAATAATTATTGCTGGGTAATTATCTTTTCCTTTCCCTTCTGCCTAGTATCACTGAAACGGAAGATACTTCTTCTTCCAGAAGAAGAAAGGCTTGCTCTTCCAGTGGCCAGAGCACTCTGCTGTATTTGCATAGGCAGCAGACCTTTGCTGCTGTTTCTGTGCTCTCCCTCCCTCTCACAAAGGCAGAGGGGATGAATGTATGGCTGCCTGCCCAGTGCGTGCACACCACTCTCTCACACTCCCTCCCTCTGTGTAAATCTAATTATAAAGTTATATTCACATTATTTCAGCATGTATAATGTTCCTATAAAAGTGGGTTAGTTCCAAATTACTTCTTCAAGGATACCCAATAAATTTCCTTACTAAACGGGGACTTAATCTATGTGGGTCTACTAATTCATATTCTGGTCTGCCACACTGTCTAAAGTAGTGTGAACTCTAAATGTTGGTATAGGGATAGCCGCCCCAAACCTCCTAATTCTGGGCACAGATCACAGCCGCTCCAGCAATCAGGCCAGTGGGATGCACTTCCCTCTTGCTTTGAGACGGAAAGCTTTATCTTACCCTGGGGCCTTGGTTTTCCAATCTCTGGGTTCATTCTGGGGTGTACCCAAGCACAAGTCATTAATTCCAGACTCAGCTTAATTAAAATTATATTTATTAGCAGGAGTGTTGCAAAGTATAAAGCATTCATACACAGGCAACAGACATAAAACAAAGAAACCTTACTGTTGTTACCTAAAAATCTGCCTATCTAAAAACTTAAGCATCTCTGGTTGGCATCCATTTGTTGTTCATCTCACCCATCTGGTAGCATGTGTGCCTCTTCCATGCCTAGTTGGCCTGGCATAGGGACATGCCAAGGTGAAAGTTCAGTGTAGTGGTTAAGAGCGGAGAGCTTGTAATCTGGAGAACAGGGTTTGATTGCCCACTCCTCCACTTGTAGCCAACGAGGTGACCTTGGGTCAGTCACAGCTCTTCCAGAGCTCTCTCAGCCCTACCCACCTCACAGGGTGATTGTTGTGGGGAATAATAATAACATACTTTGTAAACCACTCTGAGTGGGCATTAAGTTGTCCTGAAGGGCAGTATATAAATCAAATAATGTTATTATTGTTATGAAAGAAGGGACCTGGGTGAGCTGAGAAGCCATCTTTTCTAGAACTCAGCACATCAAGAGCAAATCAGGGCCAAGCTATTAATTAGCATTACAGCTGTAAGAGCATCTCAGGAGGACAGATCTAGGTTGAATCACTGGGAAACAGAGAGACTGTTTGCAGGTGTTGTTGATCAGCTTAGCCAGCACATTTGAAGTTAGGCCAGAGTCTGCAGCCACTCACAACACTGAACCAAAGTCCATCCATCCTTACTAGAACTCTCACTTGACTAGCACTTCTACACTTTTATGCTGGAATTAATTGACTGTTAAGGATGTATTGCCATTGTAATGGTCTCTGACCGCAAATAAATTCAAATTCATTCATTCACTCACTAGCAACTTCCATACAGGTGGTTGCTCAACTTATCAGTAAAATGAAATATTACATGTGCATATATATATATGAATTTCAGATTAGTAACCACATTGATCTGTAGTATAAGAGGAGGATTTGAGTCCTGTAGCACCAACAAGATTTCCAGAGTATAAGCTTTTGAGAGTGAAAGTTTCCTTCATCACAATACCAGTAAGAATATATATATGAGAGAGAGAATATTCTTCAAATATATTCGTCTAATTAGTCTAATCCAATGGTACTCACTCCATGGCTTGCAGAGAGCCATATTCACAATTACCATCAGCATCAGCATCAAAAAAACACATTTACTTCCATCTCTTGCATGAGGCTTAAACCTTAGGAAGGTTTGCAGCATACCTGTTCCCAGCAGTGGCTGTTTCAAGGTGGAAACCACTTGCCAACCACAGGCCCCACCAGGCAATGGCCTTGTCCACTTTCCTGAAACATGGTACATGTGCCGTATTGGGAAACAATGCTCAGAAGAGCCACAAATGACATATGAAAGAGCTATATGTCACTCTTAAGCCACTGAGTATAAGTGGTATAATCTATGTATAACTGTAATTTGATAAAGAGCAAATTTTCTAATTTGTTTTTTGGCCCAGAATCCATTAAACATTTCTACTCTTATTACAAATTATGTATGCTCTCATATATGCATAAACACAATTTAAAAGCCATTAACCAAATTAAATATACCATTCTTATGAAATAATTGTGAATTTTATAAGCTAGATCTCTAGCCTTAGGGGATATTTTAATTTCTCAAGTATCTGAAGTCTTAACATTACTGTTGAAAGACTGCTCTCTAGTGGTATTAAAGGGATAATAGGAAATACTATCAAACCACTGGGCTGTATTAGTCTCCAGAAAGGCAGATCACTGTATTCTTTATCAGGTGCACTTCTGCTTATAAAACTACAGTTCTTTCATTTGCAACAAACACTTACTTCTTCAGCCATTAATATAAAAATAGTAAATATTTGGAAGAAATCCTCTTCCAGATATTTTTTAAAGTGAACTGAGTTTCTTTTTGGTGTGGAGGAGCATTCCATCATGCCTGGACCTCATTTGCAGTCTAAAATGGTGCAGGTAGAGTTTATCTTCTCAGTGATGCCTCACAAGATGTCATATTTTTACAATAGGAGCTAAATCACATGTCCGTCTGATGTATTATGGCTGCCAGAAAAGTCTGCATCGTTCCCAGAGCATGATGGTCATGTCTTCATGCTACCTTTCTCAGGATTCTATTTTTCAGTGTGTATTTTAAGTGCCAAGAAGTTACGTACAACTTTTCCCCAAGACTCTCCATCCCCTAAGAGCAGCACTTCATGGGACATTTTGTGCTGCAGCAGGATGAGGGAGGCAAGGAATTTGTTTTCCACTGATGGAAATCCTTCCATCAGTGAAAATTGTTGGAAGTATTCTAGCCACGGTGGTTGGAATAATCAAGACCAGCCTACTGTGCCAACTTACAACACATAAAACAAGTACATCACCCTCAGTCTGCTTCTAGAGGCTGGCAAAGTCCTTCCGACTTGGTATATGAACAGAGGAGACAGCATCTAATTAGAAATCCCGAATATCTGCAGAATGTATCCTATTATTATTCACTGTTCATTAGAACACATCATGGAATAGAGATTCCCCATTTCCCAGAATAGGAGCTATGAGATTTTTCTCACAGCACCTTTTCTGCTCAACAGATGGCACCAGAGACATGTCCTTCATTGTGATGTGCATCGTTAATTTACTAGCATGGGTAGCTTGAAATGTCTATACTATATATTTATCAAGATGCAGAGATAATAATGTGTATATCTTGCATGATGATTGCAGTGGTGTGAATATCATTCCTTAAAAGACTATTAATTGGGTGTGTCAAACACTACAGTAAAAGTTGTCTGTTTTTAACTTAATTTTGCCCCTCATGTGAGTTTTATGGCATGATATATACCACCAGAGTGTTCTTACATCTGACCCAGAAGTTGGTCTCAGACAAGGGGCTAAATTAAATTTCATGGGCAACTATACATCTAGAAACCCATGTTACTTGTGTAAGTTGGCAAACAAAGTGATCTGCTAATCAGATTTATCTATTATGTGTTTATACAGATGCAAATAGTGTAATGACTGAAATAACAATCTCAGTCATTATGTATTTGATGTACCTTGCATTGGAAACAAATGAATATTCCTTTTCTCCTCTAGTTTGAGCAGTTTGAAAGCACTATTGGTTTTAAATTGCCAAACCATCGTGCTGCAAAGCGTTTGTGGAAAGTTTGTGTTGAACATCATACATTCTTCAGGTAAAACATTTTTTCAAGGTTTGTTTTAAAATGTGACATGTAGGAATAAGAATTGGCTGTCTGGACAGAATTCATATTCTTGGCCATAAAAGAATATAGTATTTTATGTTTATCATTAATATTCTTAATTTGTTCTAATTTAAAGAAAACTTGATGAAAATTATATGAATCTACCATCTGTTCTCCAGCTTTGTGTTTCTTGCATTAAGAAGGGGGGTTGGACTAGAAGGCCCCTCTGATAATCACTAATTCTTTGTTAGTGCTATTTTTTCTTACCATGAATATCTTTTCCTTCCTTTTATTCCATTAGAATCTCATTGATTAACAAATATTGATCAGCAGAAAGTTCTTGTTCATCATTTTTTGGATTCTAGGGATAGAGGGACTGGAATAAATTTTCCTACTGCCAAAGCAATCTTTGGATAGTTATCTCTAAGCAGATAAACCAGTGTTTCTAAGATGTAGGTGGTGATGCCGTGAATATCTGTGCTGGTTGCCTAAGCTGAATATATTTTCATATTCTCATATCCAATTAATGTATTTTCATATCTTTTCCTAAATAACAAAATGCCTCTGGACAGTACAATGGTGAGAGCTTCACCTGAACAGACAACTTCATACTGTTCTCACAGAGAGAGGTAGAAATCACTAGTGATGCTGTTACTGCTATCACTGCTTCAATAGAAAAGGGAGGATATTGGCAGCAAGGGGGGGGTCTTGTAAGGAAACCATTTCAATGGACTGTACAAGAGATTGGGGAGAATGATTTCACAGTGAGAATGAATTTTATGGCAAGTGTCATATCTGTGGCATCTACTAATATGAGAGGAGTGGAGGGCAGAGTCTCGGAGCTCAATGTTTCTTCTTCCTGGTCTCTCTGAATCAACTTAATGGATTTTGCTCCTGCACAGAAGCCAATCTCAGAAACTTCTACAGTTACAAAAAGGTGTGAAAATCCCCTTTCCTGCTGCCAGAGGATGGGGTGGTGGAAGTTGGAGCTCTAACTGAGCTTCTCTTGAACCTGACTTACACATGCGCAAGCCATGACTTCTTCCTCCTCAGGACTAACATACAATTGCCTTTTTTTTTCAAACCCATGCCACCTAACTTTTATTTGTAAAACTATACCCAGGCTTGAAAGATAACTAATTTTTTTGTAATTGTGACCTGAAATGAATGTATGGAACTCTTTTTAAAAACCTCAGTTTTTAACCTACTAGCAAAGCCTTTTAAAAAAAATTAAACTAATCAATACATTTTCCAAAAACCTGACTTCAGTTTTTTAGAAGACTAAAAGGTCAGTCTAAAGCCTATGTGCTAAACCACTTAGCTTCAGTAGTTTTGAAGCCTAAATCAGCCTAATATTTTTTAAAAGTAAATCCTATGCTCCAGTTTAATAAAAGAAACACACCCAGCTTATTATTACTTTGGAAGCCAAACAGACACCTATAATTTTGGGGGGATAACACTGACTGAACCCTAAGCTAATATTTATGTTGTTTTTTAAATACCTAAACCCTCACCTACAGTTTACTATTAAAAATTTTATATGAAAACCAAAAATTTACTTCAGAATGATTAAATTTTTCAACATCAACAGGAATATGTAAGGATGCCATAGAACAGGGGTGGGCAAATTGTGGCCCACGGGCCACATGCGGCCCGCTACAGAGTTTTTTGTGGCCCGCCAAGACAGTCAGAAAAATCCGCCTTGAACCGAGATTTCCTTCTAAAATTAAATGTGCTTGCAGCTATAGATGATATGAAATTAGCACAATAAATAAATTGAATAAAACTACCACTATTTTATTTAATTTATATTTATTGATTTTTATGATACAATTTATACCTTTTCTGAAATGCAAAGTTAACTAATGAATGCAATCATTTTAAAAGGTGCGGCCCTCCGCTAACCTCTGCTCCCACAAAGTGGCCCCCGAGCCAAAACAATTGCCCACCCCTGCCATAGAATACTGTAAAACCACTCCCCCAAATAACACAACACATAAAAATCTTTAAAATAACTATACAAGAACAACTGTAAAACCAGAACCATAAGTATGCCATAACTTTTAAAAACAGCAACAATCTGGAACCACCCCCCAGCACAAACCCATTAACAATTTAAATGCAAAGCAATTAAAAACTCTAGAAAAAGCCAAGAGAAAGAACCCCAACAAAAAACATAAGCCTTTTAAACCTATAACAGCACTAAAGAAAACTGTTTTTTAAAAGAATAAGAAATAAAACAAAGCTTCTTCTTCCAGCTGTAACATACCAGACCAAAAAACCCCAGACAATTTTGAAATAATATTTTAAAACAAAAGTGCAGTCCTGGTGCAAAACAGAAAATTGGTCTTGCAAGGCAGGCAGCAGAATTAATCCAAGGCACAGAGAGGCCAGAGCAGCCAGAGACATACCAGTTCAAAAAATCTTGCCCTGAAATGAAGTCAAGCTGCATCCAGGCCTCTTTGCCAATAGTCAGAAAGTAATGAGCTATGAGAGAGAACTGCCATGATTGGGCATACAGTTAGAGCGCCCCCTAGCATGTAAAATTTTCATGATAGGGATGCCTCCTTAACCTCTCCCTCCAGTTGCCCAGGAAACCTTTTAAATGTGGAGGGAGGGGACAGGCCTTGGAGGCTTAAAATGCAGGCCCTGGATATTCCCAAATATTTCCAGAAATATTCAGACTCAGATACTGTTATTCTTGAGAATCCTGGATAGCATCTGGATACCCAGATATATTTTATATTCAGACTGGATATGTCTGAGTGCACATCTCTAAAAACAGGCTCCAATCAAACCAAACCCAGTCTTCATGATCTTGTACTTGATGGCCACCCACTAGAAGTCTTTCTGCCTGTTGCAAAGGCTCAGTGAGGTTGCCAGAGATTCTTGGGACAAGCTCTCCTCCAACCCTCCCACCTCCAGTAAAATGCACGGCCTCTTTAGGTTGCAAACAGGAATGTGCCTTCTTTAGTTACTCAGTGACTAACTCAGTAATTGTTGAAGCTGCTCATGGCAAAACACAACAGGAATCCCATTATTCCTCCACTTACAAAAAGGGCAGGAAACTGGATAACTTTGGCAGGAATATCTGACCACTATGTGTGAGCTCCACCAGCTGGGACGTCAGGGCCTGAAGGGGGCGCTGTCACCAGGTTTGCCCTCCCGGCTGTCACACCCAGGAATAGGGTTCCCACACAGCAGGGGGGAGGGGGGTTCTCTAGCGCCCTGTCCTCCCACTCCCTTCCCTGTGTCACTTCCCAGCCCCTCCACTCGACCGGAGAAAAAGGGGGGGTTATCCTGCACCCACCCCTTTAATAGCCCCTCCCTTGTCAGGAAAAGAGGGAGGTTTTATAGCACCTGGCTCCCTCTCTTTCCTCCCCCTGATAACCCTTGCTCCGTTGACTCTCCCTGTCACTCCCCCTTTGTCCCCCTTCCATTCCTCTCTCTCTCTCCTTCCTCTCTACCACCAATACTTCCCTGCCAATCTGAGGGCTCCCCGGCCAGTCCTGTTGCTCAGGGCGTTTCTGTGGCTCTGCCCAGCCCCGGCACAGCACAGGGCTGGCTGGTCCCACCCACCGCTGGCGTTCCTGTCGGATGGCGTGGGCCTTGCTGTTCAGCTCCAGTGCAGTGCCGCCCCGCCACTAGCTGGTGTGCACCAGGGCTCTCTGAGGCCATGCTCCAGCCCCGGCGCCTGGCGGCGGCTCTGTCATCCTGTTGACAGCAGCCGGCTTCCAGGTGCCTGCAGCGGCCGTCCCTCATTCCGCCACCTCGGGGGGAGTCACGACCTTCGTTGGCCCCCACACCGCTGCTGCCGGTTGCGGCTGAGGCGCTGGGGGGCCCTCCCAGCCCAGCCTCGGCTGCTTCCTTTGTCCTGGCCCTTGGAATGGGCCCACCAGGCAAGTTGGGGGTGAGGGAGGCCTCTACGTCCCGACACTATGACTTGTGTAACGGCCAGTGTAATGATTTTGTTTTTTCTTTAACCTGCCTTTGCCTTTGGACCTTTAATTCAGCTCCCCCTTATGTTACTTTAAACTTTTGTCTCTGGAAGGCCCTGGCTACAACCAATGCTCCTTTTATTTCCACTCACACAGAACTTCAGGTGTTTTTTACTTTTACCTCAAGAACTGTTAGCAGTCAACTCTGACCCTCACGCTAATAGAGAAGCCTATAAATAGAGCTATATCATAAGTCCCTTTCCTCACGTTTTAAACACACAAACACTGCCTGGCAAGGCAGAAAATGGTTGCCAACCCCTGGCTGGGAGTTGGAAAATTAACAGAATGTGAGTCATAGGCAAGACTGCCTATCAGCCCCACACCCAGGAGATATACAAAGATCTTAAGACAAAGGATCTTCCAAAAGTTTCTGAATTAATCACATCCATACCCTGTCGATCTTCTCTTATCCACTCTCCCAATCTGGGCTATTCAGGGATCTAAGCCCCATCTGTCCAGCCATCACGGATCATCAAGCACTTTTTTGTTTAGTAACACCCAGAAAAGTTCAATCAAACCTTTCCCATTTTATTGTCTCGCTTCTAGAGACAGCCATTAAGTTACTGTTTGGGGGCAGAACATGCCATACTGCTCCAGGGTATGTTCCACAGTAAAACTGAGCTACCCTCCACCTTAGTTGTGTGTGCATGTTCTTCGATCCAACACCCACCCTTAATGTGTGTCTGAGCCTCTCTTCCTGCTGTGAAGCGCTGGTCACTCAAAGCTACTATCACACAGACATCCCCTACTTTCTAGACTGGTAAAAATCACCCGATCCTGCACTCCTTTCCATTTTCCTCCTGATTTTCTAGTTAACTCTGTGTGTATGCTGTATGCGATTTCCTGTGTTTGCTACCCCTTTAAAAACCATTCCTGTTGAATATCTGCCTGTTTTTATCAAGAGTTCTCTAGAGGAATGATCCTCATATACACTGGTGGAGAAATCTCGCTTAGTTACCCCCTCTCAGTGCTTCTCCTTGTATACTAATTCCCCCAACTCACAAGGAGATCACCTATTTGGGTAACAGAACACCTTCCTGTTGAGGTTTGAATCCTATTGCTGTGTGACCTATATATTGCTGTTTCCCAAAAGGTTTTCACTGCCACCAGATCTCCTCTGGTATTCTGGGAAGGCCTTGTTATAATAGTAGTATGACAGTCAATTGTGAGTTTAAAAAGGGATCCTTTTTTGCTTAACCAAAAGTATAGTTTATTTAGAAGTATATAAGCAAGATAGTTGCAGAGCATTGATAAGTGTATTGGTTTCAGAATAGTTCTTAAGCTTGGTGGTTTCCAAAACAGTAATATATTCAAAAACCCAGTCACAAAAATTTGTTTTCCGCACAAATATTCACAAACAGGAATACAGGATAAACACTCGGCTCATCTGCACAGACATAGATTCACTCAGGCCTTTCCACACAGTTTGCCTAACCTATATAGAAGAACCTCTTCATATACACAGACTGCTCAAACTCTACACAGATTGCCTGACGTAGCCAGAGTCTCTTGGCTGGTTAACTCTCTATCTCTCATAAACACACAGACACAGAATCTCTGGCTCCACAGTTTACCAGACTCAACTAGAATGAACACTTTCTCTCAGCACACTGAATAAAAACTGCAATTCACTCTGCTCCCTAGAATACAGCTACCATCCAACCAGAGTAGGCTCCAGTCATCCATCCCACCCACCCCCACTTTCTTTCCTCAAAGGCCTGCATTTAAACTCACAGTAACAAATATTTAAAAACCCCACAGTAACACAGAAATAAAAAAACACATTGTTAATTACATTCAAAACATTACAGCCAGCTACCAATCCTGCTTCTTGCAGTACGAGCTTTTCCTATGAGAGAAAATCCCCCTAATCCTGGAGTTCTTGCCTGACAAATTATATTGATGGCCCTTGCATTTGGGAACAAAGGCCTGTGAATTACAAAGTAACAGATGTTGCTGAAATGAGGATGAGGCAAAAGGCCTCAGACATAGCTCTCTGTTGCCTCGCCTGGTTACAATCCTCCACTGTGGCCCCAGATAACTGAAGACCTTCCTTTTGACAATGAGGGCCTGTCCAACAGCAAAACTGACAACTCTATAAACTCATCAGCTCTCCACATGACGGCTAAATCTATGGGCCTTGCCCCTTCCTCATCTAGGCCATAATCTGCCAGGCTCTGGCACCCCAATTATTGAAACATCATACAGTCCAAGTCATACCCTGATTGAGGTTCTAACTGACAATCCTTCCAGCCTACATGAAGAAAGCCTTTATCAGGACTGAAATCACAGTCATCTTCTCACTCCAAACATTCCTCCAGTACCGTGGAGAGATTTTGATATTCTGAGTGACTTTTCTCCCCTCTTCCTCCTCCACTTTAGTCTACCTCTCTCTGTGTGGGAACTCATCAGTCATCACCTCTTACTAAAGTCAGGCTTGACTATAGCATACCGACACCGTCTGCTTTTACCATTCAAAGACTCCTGGAGCTCATGACTGCAACCATTTTGACAATTTGGTTTCCTCGACTGTCATGAGACCCCTCCAATGGTGGTTTTTTACTATTCCCACCCACTCAAGGACTCTCGATACAAAATGCTAACACTTCCACTGGAAGTATGGTACATTATTACTTGGTGTTCGCATCCCAGCTACTTAAATCAGCGTATGCGTTTCCTACGTCCTAACCAACCCTCGTCTTCACTACCAATACCTCTCTCTGGGACCACATCAGCCTGCTGTGGTCATGCAAGAACTTCACAGATCAACTGCCTGCATTCCTGGAAGCCTTCAAGGACATTCTTACTTTCCTCCTCTTGAAATGACAGATAATCCATGTGGTCACTGTTAACACTACCACAGTGCATTACGTAAGCAGAAAAAGTGGCACTGTCCACAGCCTCAACAGTCTCGCTTGTTGCCTGCAGGAGCATTGCACCTAGTACCACATTCTCCTAGTTACCGTACACATACCCAGAGCCACAAACTCCATAGCAGTCACTCTTGAGTTGACAGGACACCATGGGGCATGAATGGTCTATAAAAAATGTCATCAGGGATGTCTTCACTAGGGGTGTGCAATTCGGGTTTCCAATTGGGGTAAAATACCCAAATCAGACCCAATTTGCAAAGATTCGGGACTTCCGAATCGGCCCCAGCACACAGGGCTCAATTCGGAAACCCCGAATCAAAGCTTCCCGAAGCAATTGGTATTGCTTTGGGTCAAGGGTTTAAATGCCCCTTTCCTTGCCCCTGCAAAGCAGCAGGGAAAGGGGCATTTAAACCCCAGATCAGCTGTTTGGTGGAGAAATCTCTCCCTCCTTTTGGATGAAATAGCCAGACTGGATACTTTCAAAGCTCAAAGCAGTGCTGAAAAGCCCTGCTCTGAGCTTTGAAAAAGTCCAAGCCGGCTATTTTACCCAATGGGAGGGAGGCAGAGAGAGCTCCCTCCTATTGGTTGAAATAACCAACTTGGAGTTTTTCAAAGCTCAGAGCCGCGCTGAAAAGCACTGCTTTGAGCTTTGAAAGTTTTCAGGCTGGCTTTTTCACCCAATGGGATGATGGAAGAGGGAGCTCCCTCTTCCCCCCTCCCATCAGGTGAAAAAGCCAAGAACTGCTGTGATCTTCTGTATGCTCTGAATTTTTACGGAGCCTACCGAAGCAGCTGAAATGCCCTAATTCCAAAGCGGCTTGCCGCTTAGGGTTTAGGGGCATTCCGATTGTTTTCCTGCTTCGGGTAAACCCGAAGCAGGAAACATGAATCGTTTCCCTGTTCACACCCCTAGTCTTCACCCATGTGAGTCATCCTCACCGTGACCTCTCTGCAACTTGAGATAACAAGAAATTCCTGTAATTTTGCTCTTGCAGACAACACAATTCTGACACCATCCCCATCCCTCTCCTTCAGCCATGTCAACTGTGATTTCCGACAGTTCTCAACATGGCCCAGGAACATTACATCTGTCTCCCAAAGATGCCCAGCCTCCTCTCTCAGGAGGAATGGTTCAAACATCTAGACTTCTTGAACATAGTGGCTTTGAAAATCCAACCATGGAACTCGTCATGAGCCCTGAAGGACATTCCCTTCAGTGTTTGAAAACCCTCAACAAGCAAGTCATATGACCATAAGTGGAATTTCATCTTTACGTTTGTCACAAATCAAGGAATGAAGCCATTCAATATTTTCGCTACCTGTAATCCTGGAATACTTTCTACTATTACATTCCTCTGGACTGGCTTACTCATCAAATCTTGCTGCCCTCTCAGCTGCATGATCACTCATCAGTTGCAAAATTACCTTCTCTTATACTGTTGTTAAACAGTTTCTTAATAGACAGTTAAAAAAGCATTTGAACTTCTGGCTACATGTGATCTGAGATTCCTTTCCTTTAAGATGGCCTTCCTAGTTGACTGCTGACCCTTACATTTACTTCATACCCACAGTTGTTTTTGATTTTCATTTGAATCAGGTTATCATTCTTCCTACTTCCTTTGCAGCATCTACTAACACAGAGAGGAACCTGCACTTGCTTGACGTCAAAAGTTCACTGACCTTTTACATTGTCTGTACCTCTTCCTTTTGTTTGCATTACCATTCGTCATATTTTGTGCCGGCAACCACAAGCACCAACCTGTATCCTCACAGATGGCTCTCGCATACCACTGAGGTGTGCTACAAGCTGGAGTGTAAACCACAGCTACCACATCGTAAGGCCCACTTCTGTGGCAGTGTCCCATACCTTCGCCAAGGAAGTACATCTTCCTGAACCCTGTTGAGTGTCCACGTAGGTACCTGGGCTATTGTTCACCTTCATCCAGCACTATATGCTCAACATTAGAGCATGCAGGGATGCTTCCTTTGAGCAAGATGTTTTTCAGTCCTTCTTCTCCTAAGCAGTTCCTGCACCTAGCTCCAGATAGGCATGGTTGCTAATCTAGATCAGTCAGTATGATGCATGGCCATTAAGAAGCAAAGATAGGTTGCTTACCTGAACCTGTAGTTCTTTGAGTGGTCATCTGTGCAGTCACACAACCTTTCCTCCTTCCTCACTGCAGGTACTGTGCATCTTAGTTATGTCTCCATAGTTGGAAGGAACTGAGTAGGAGAGACTCAGCTCCTCCCCTTTGGGCATGTGTTGTGTATTTCCATGCTGGGGGGGAGGGGATTTTTGTACCTTTTTGTAGCTCTAGAAGTTTCTAAGATCAGCTTCTGTTGGGCAGAAAACCCACCGGTGTGAATGCACATATGATCACTTGAAGGACAACAGTTACAGGTAAGCATTCTGTCTTTCTTACCAATCACTGTCAGGTGCTATAAAATAACGTTTATTTTTATGCTTGGTATGATGACCAGCTGTTTTTGTTTAGAACAATATCTGACATAGTTCCATAAAGACTTTGAAGTATTCAGCCATTTCTTACATAATACTGTACTAACTAAAAATATAATGTTGAGGGCTACATCTATATCTCTTATATTGTAAACTCACAGTCTTAAGTACACAGAACTTCATTTTAGTGCATGATTCATTACAAATGCATAATATTAATTTGCTTTGATATGTTCTAGGCTCTTGTTACCTGAAGCTCCTCCCAAAAAATTCCTTACATTGGGTTCCAAGTTTCGCTACAGTGGAAGGACACAGGCCCAAACGAGAAGAGCCAGTGCACTGATAGACCGCCCGGCACCTTACTTTGAACGTTCTTCAAGTAAACGCTACACTATGTCTCGCAGTCTAGATGGGGGTAAGATGCTCTTAATTGACCTTTTTTTTTAGTTTTATCTTTTTGTTTCTTAAGAAACAATCTCGTTAAAGAATAGATTTAAGCCTCTTGTTATCTTCGTGTCTCCTGAGCTTCTTCCAGATGACATTTGTAAGTATATGCATGACTTTTCATTGACTATAGACTTTCATTGTCTGACAATCTGTTCCCTCAGATTCTTTGTTTGAGAACTTTTACTTCCTTCTCCAGGTTTTCATGGTCCCCCAGCTAAAGATATCTTTGCACTCAGTGAGTTGGCTGTAGGTGTTCAGAGAGGACTTTGTTTCTAGATCCAAACAACACACTCATATTCCTAACCAAAAGGGTGTATTCAACATGTAGAACACGTGCTGTCAGAATCCTACTACTGTAGGTTGCATCTTGGTGCCTGTAAACTTCATGAGGGTGGGTAGGGAAGTAAGGTTTCCATGTGAGTTCACTGCCCATAGGATCCCTCATGGGCAAGAAGGGAGTGGGGAAGGCTCGGTTTAAGTATCTAAGCTGTGTGGCTTGAAATGATTTATGTGGATCAACTTGGCATCCTCATCTATCAGTATGAATAAGATATACATGTCAATGAATTTTCAGTTTTAAATCATACTTTTCATTCTTTTATATATGTTATACTTTTTCTAGATGATGCTATTAACCCATTCCTGACAGAAATTATCACTCAGTAGCCTGGAAAATATTCTTCTTTGTTTAATTTATAAATGGTGCATTGAAAAATGTTTCCGATTTAAAGAGCATTGGCAACAGACCTGAGAGGAAACTATGCCACTCATGTCCATTGCCTGCCCTCTCTACCCTGGCCAGTCAACCCTGATCGGCTGGCCTGCAGATTTAAATTGGAGTAGAAAGTGCTGCCTCATGGAGGCTGCTGGGAGCCTTCCCGCCCTCGCTAATATGGCAGCAACCATATGCCTTGTCTCCCCCCACCTGTGGGCCCATAACCAGATCCCCCAGGTAAGTCTGGGGGCTGGCATTCTTACTTTCATGTTGAACTAAACATAAAACAGTTTGTACCTAGTAGGACTGGTTGCATATTGTAATACAGCCCTACCCCATATAGTAAGCCAGCCGTAAGAAAATGTTTGCCGCAGGTCTTGTACAAATAACAATTTTACACAAAGACTTCAGTTATATTTCACTTGAAAATGACAGTCAGCAGTTGCCCATTTTGTGGCCTTGCTTGCATGTGTACAGTTTTTTATGAAAAGAAATGAATTTGTGTTATTTCATAATATAAATAATTAAAAGCTGTTTTCTTTTTTTTCTGTGCTTTTACTGATTCTCACAGAAATCAAGAATTTAACAGTCCTTTTAAACTAATCAAGCATGATGCTCAGAGAAATATAAACATATCTAACCATTTTTCAGTACAATGCTGCTTTAATTGCACACAGATAATGGCATATGATTGTTTCCTATGTAGCTCTGATTCCTGTACTTTTAAAATGAATGTAACCAGGTGGATTTCATGCATGTTGAGCACAGCAGACACTGAAGAATGTAGAAGGTCAACCAAAAACAAATCTGTGTTCCATATAAATCAGCAATAATCCCTGTTGCTCCTTGCTGCAATTCGTAATATGGTTAATACTTTTTAATAGTGACCCTTTGAGTCATAATATTCTGACTGCTGGTTACCAAGCAACTCCTGTCCTTAATGCTATGCATGAAACTTGGAATACAAATTGTTCTCAATGTAATTTTTTTTCTGATCTGGGCCTTCCCTGATCTGGGCCTTCCCTGCCACCCAGCTGTCTGCTGTGGCGGCAGAGGAGGCGGTGGAGGAGCTGGCTCCGGGCTTTCCTGCTGCCAGCTCCAGCCTTCTCTGCCACCTGGCTAGCCACTGCAGCAGTGGAGGAGGTGGTGCGGGCGGCGGGGGAGCCAGCTCCGGCCTTCCTTGCCACCCAGCTGGTCTTCTCCCTGGCTCCATGGCCTGGTAAGTGGGGTGGGGGTGCAGAGGACGGGGGACTAATTGGGGGGTTGAGGGGGGCTGGGAGACAGGCTGCTTCCCCCTCACTTTGGTATGCTCCAAATCTTTACGGCGCATACCAAAACAATTTAAATACCCGAAGCCAAAGCGGCTTGCTGCTTCAGCTTCTGGGGTATTACAGATCATTTTCCTGCTTTGGGTAAACCTGAAGCAGGAAAACCGAATTTTTGCCCTGACAGTAACTGTGATAGCAGCCGTCTTAGTAGCATTAAAGGAAAGATGGTCCAATAAATTTTGATAAATGTGAATTGAGGCATATGCATCTTTCAGTCTCAGATAACAAGCCCTGCAAAGTAAGAAGTATAGAAACTTTTTTGTAGGAAAGTGTCAGAAGAGTCAGGATTCTGAATACATTAACTTGGAAACTCACTGTGAACTAAGTATATATACATAAAGAGAGGGGCATGAGATTATTTCAAGTCAATTGTTTTTTATTTGACAGAATAGGTTTACCCTACACTCTTTTATGTTGCATACACTGATACCTATGAGCAAGGTTATGCAAGTGTCTGTTAATTTTGGAATTAACCAGGTTGTAGGATTATTGATCACCAAAGTGACATAGGAGTACATCTGGTTTTTATTTAGTTATTTCTTTTTTTTTTTTTGAAAAATTTTTATTGGGTTAGAATCCATTATTTCCACATTTACATTCAATTTTCCCCAATTTTTTCATCTCTAACCCCCTCCCTTTCCCCCCCCCCTTTTTGTTGACTTCCAACAGCTTTCCAACCCTTTGTCCCCTTTCCCTTACTTTTATTAACTTCCTCTATCTAAAACAAATATATATTCTCCATTATTCTAAGCAGTACATCCTTAACTATTTTTAACATTATATGCCCAAACTGTAAGCCTTTGTTTCCATCTTAGATAAACAATTTATCCCAATTTTTCAATTTCAGGTATTTCTATATATCATAAACCATATAGATCATACATTCGTTTATATCAAACAATTTGACTTATTCTCTATATATATTACTCATTCTATCTTTTTATAATAGTTCTATATATCTCTCCTCACGTAGTCAATCAATTTGACCCATCTATATCTTCAGACATTCAGTTTGGTACAAAACTTATCCGAAAAAAAAAGAAAATATTGTTAGTTAATCGCTCCTTATATTTAGTCCTTATAATTAATTATTTTCTCTATGTTCTGTTTGTTAACCTATATATATCTATATATATGTCAATCTATTAATCTGACTGCTTATTAATTCACATTTATCTCTTCTCCCCCCGGTAAAGTCTCCCCCCTCTACTTCAATACTTCAGTAGTTCTCAAACTGCCACAGTTTTCCTCCCACCTCCCATTTCTTCTCCAGGTATTGTTTCAGCTTCTCCCAGTCTGTGTTGAACTGCCCTGAGTCCAGATCTCTCAGTTTTCTTGTCATCTTGTCCATTTCAGCCATATACAGCAATTTGTAAGTCCAATCTTCAATAGTTGGCACTTCTTGTACTTTCCATTTTTGCGCATACAAAAGTCTAGCTGCTGCTGTCATATAAAATATCAACGTCCTGTGTTGGACTGGAATTCCCTCCATTCCCAAGTTCAGTAGCAGGAGTTCTGGGTTCTTATTAATTTGAAATTGTAAAATTTCACTCATTTCTCTTATTATTTCCCCCCAGTACTGCCTGGCTACCTCACACGACCACCACATATGATAGAGGGAGCCCTCATGCTTCTTACATTTCCAGCATTTATTAGAAGTATTCAAATTCCCTAGCGCAATCTTCTTTGGTGTCATGTACCAACGATAGATCATTTTGTAAATGTTCTCTTTGATATTAATACATGTCGTTGTCTTCATTGTAGTTTTCCACAAGTATTCCCATGCCTCCATTGTTATTTCTTTATTAAAGTTTATAGCCCATTTCACCATTTGTGTTTTAACTATCTCATCCTCGGTATACCACTTCAACAGTACTTGGTATACCTTGGATATTCTTTTCTTATCTTCTTTAAGAAGGGTCTGCTCTAGTTCCGAATTCTCTATTCGTATACCTCCCTTTACAGAGTCCGAATTATATAAGTCTCTGATCTGTCTATACTGGAACCAATCGTAGTTAGGTGATAGTTCCTCTTGTGTCTTTATTCTAAGTTTGGATGCTTCAGTTTTAGTTATTTCTTTATACGTTAAACATTGTTGTTCATTATCAACAGCTCTCGGGTCTATCACCTCATATGGAACCACCCACAAAGGGGTTCCTTCTTGTAGATAAATTCTGTACTTCTTCCAGATTATGTATAGACTTCTCCGAACAAAGTGATGCAGGAACATCGAGTTGACCTTTACTTTGTCATGCCATAAATATGCGTGCCATCCAAATATTTTTTTATATCCCTCTAGGGCTAATAGTTTCTTGTTCTTTAATGGTTTTTATTTAGTTATTTCTATCTTGCGTGTTCCAGGGAGCTTGGAATGAAAGTTTGACCCACGAAACTTGGTGAAGTAGGTTAAGATTAGTAAGATTCAAAGAACAGTGTGGAACTAAAGCTGAGTTTTCTATTTTCAAACCAAATCTAGCCCTTACACATTTACACACCCAAAAGGGTGGTGAAAGTTTTTAGCATTACGTGTAGGTTTCTTGGAAGAATGATGCATATAACTGCTACTGCTGCTGCTTTTAAAGTTGGTACTCAGTTTGCTGCTGAGGTGCATGTATGTCATTAAAATTAAACAGTAGTCTAATGTAATTTTACTAGAGGTAATATGTTTTCATTGCATCTGGGTTAAATGCAAAGAAGGTGTTTCAATTCATCAGAAACAAAAATAATATGTAAAAAAAACCGATTTATAGAACTTTTGTTAAACCTGTTTCTCAGGAATATGGAGAGCCAGTTTTTCATAAAATTTAGAATTCATCTAGACCTACAAAGAGCAAATTAATATTTTTAGTGTAAAATGATTAGTGAATGATTGAGAATGGTCACTTTGGGGTAACTGGCTGTTCAATAGAATTTAGTAGGCCTGCACCATATAATTCAGTTAGATTGATTTAAAAAAATTTGATCAATTATAAAAGAATTCCTAGTTAATCAGGTAGAAAATTTTTCGTTTTTTAATTATATTAAATCCAAGTACTTATTAGAACTACATATCAAGCCACTGTTTTATGGGAAGGATTTCTCCTGTGTTGAGAAAAAGGGGACAATGCCTGTTCCCTCTGATACATCTCATATGCATTATAGAAAGAAAGCTTGCTTCTTCCTTTAGAAATATATATGTAGATTTATACATATTTGACTGATTGACTTAAATTGGTTTATTGACTTAAAACTCACAAGTAATCAATGAAGATTTCTTTAATTAGATGATAGCTCTCTCTATATGTATGGTTTTTCTCATATGTGTTTATTAAATGACACCAGGACAGCTAACATATGACAAGTACATGGTCAAGCTTGCCAAAGTAAAGAGAAAGTGTGGCATGTGATAAACAAACCTTCGACCCTCTGATTATCAAATGTATGAATTCAGGGACATCAGTGTTAATTGATCTATTATTATTATTATTATTATTATTATTATTATTATTATTATTATTATTATTATTATTATTATATAACTTAATATATTTGATATTTATAGATGTATATTATACCCTAATGAAATTACATTTTTTTCTGGTTCTAGAAATTGTTGTTTACATATTCTAGTTTCTAAAATGTTATTTTTTCTTTCAAATAAATTACAGAACCATCTTTGGATCCCTATTTTTTTAGGTTCACGGTATTCTCCTGTGTTTGGCTTCATTTTATTTGGATGGCATTTGGTTACATTATCATTAAAATGTTAAGTCCTTTCTTGCTGTAGCGGCATCTCTGGAGCAATACTGATTGTTTCTTGCATTGTATTACACAACAAGAAACATTGCAATGTATTCAGCAGCTGATATTTACAAGTATTCTGAATAGATGTTATGGAGCATCTGCATGTGTGCAAATACAAGCAAATTCTCAATATTGCATATACACATTTATCAATTAGCTTGACCCCTCCCAGCACATTTAATTAGCATTTATACATGTTTCTGCATGTTTTTTGAAACATGGCATCACTTTGGCAAGTTGTCTTAATCCACAATTCATGTTAGTTACAAAGAATATTTATTTCAGACTTTACCTCTTTAAATTATATTTGCTTTTAGCATCAGTGAATGAAAACCATGAAATGTACATGAAGGATTCTATGTCTGCTGCAGAGGTTGGTACTGGCCAGTATGTCACGACAAAGGGCATCTCTCAAACCAACTTGATAACCACTGTGACTCCAGAGAAAAAGGCGGAAGAAGAGAAGGATGAGGAACCGAACAAAAAAAAGAAAGAGGAAGTCACTCCAGTGTCAGCAATACGACATGATACCAAGGTACAGTTTTCAAGTCTCTATTTAACTCAGCCAGCTAAGGAATATTAGAAGTGATACAATAACTGCTAATAAAAAAAAACTGAGCAAAATCAAAATATGTATTTGGTGCTCGATGGTGAATATAGTGGGGTTTGTGTACTGTCTTACTTCTCTTGTAACCAGTCTGAATTAGGGTTTTTTATGGAGAAGCGCTTGTTAAAATGTAGGTGGCATTGTGATTAACAGATGAAATTTCTTCTGCATTTTACTTGGGTTTTTTACAAAAGAAAGAATTTTGTGAGAGTAACCTGTAGTTTTTTTGTCTGCTTGCTGTTAATTTATTTTGATAATTTTTTCTGATAACTATTGTGACAAATTTTATTTTTCTGAATAGACTGTTTGCTTCCTTGTGATTAACCTTAGAATCAATGTTACTGCCATTTCTGTACACAAGTGTATTTCTGGCATTCCTTGCATTCTACTTTTCTGCCATATAAATGTAGAATTGCGTTAACTAAGTCGTTACTGTGCAGTAAATTAGGACTACCAATGTCACACATACGATTCAGTTATAAGGCTAAAAGTAAAGTATTAACATTTGCAGTTTGCAAATATTACACTGAAGGAAATGACTGTCTCTTCTCAGTTGGCTGAGCTTCATTTGGGTTGTGTTTGTTTTTTTCTAATAAATCAGAAAATATTGTGAATTGCAAATATTGCTGAAGACTAATATCTAGAAATACACATTATTATCCTAAAGGTTTTTTTGATACTCAAAATTACATTCTGATTTTATTAAGCAATATTGATTTTTTAAAAAATAAGATTCCTTGTTAAAAATGTCTGCAAGATTTAACTAATTTTAAAATACCTTTTAATATCCTTTCTGATATGAAGTACACCATCTTAATGAACAGGATCCTGATCTGGATCATAAAACCTAGTAATTATATCAGACTTTTGCAAAACAAGTCTTTCCCCCCTTATTCTTCTTGTTGCAGCCTTCTGAACTCCTAGCAGATGGGTTGGGGGCTTTCTTGAATGTTGTAGGATATGAAGCAGTGTTCTGCTTGATCCATTTTAAATCCTATTCCACTGATCTTTGTGTGTAACAGTAGACTGCATGCAAAATTCTGTACATATCAGTCTGCCAAACTGATTGTCAGCGCACAGTCCTCAAAGCGAATGCTGAAAACTAACAGCTCCATCAGTTTACTGCAATATACATGCAAGAACCAACCATGCACTGCAGTCCTTCTCCCAGTGTGACAGTTCTTGTTAAAGTCAATAGCAATTTAATCTGCTGATTTTTAAAGAAACTGGATTGTGCTCACCAGTTTGTTTATTTGTATTTTATTATATATTATTTTCAGTTACATTTTATTTTATTTTGCCAGTTGACTATACCTGAATGTTTGTGGGAACTGGGATGTTTTGGAAGATTATTGGGGTTTATTACTTCTCATCGAAGGTACTAGAAATCCATGATCTGACCGCCCATGTCTTTAACTATCCATTGAAAACAGTTGCATGAGATTCACCTACTGTACCTGACTTATTTTCCTGTTGTAAATCGCTCCCATACCTGGCTCTGATGTTTGTCCTGATAAGATACCCATATGTTTTCTCTGTCAGGGTAAATAGTACTTTTGAGAAGGGCAGGGGGTTAATTAATCCTCTCCCTATGCCACGGTACCACCTTCCCCCCAGTAGCTGCTGTTTACAGACATTAAAAGGCATGGGAGGTATACATGGATTTCCACTATTTCATGCAGTTGCATCCTGAGAAGGTCAAGCAAGTTTCCCTGAAATATGAGATAAATTTCCATGGAAGTCATTTTGATCATTATCCACCACTACTGATCTCCTGTAATGAACAGCCTCCACACCGGTGCATTCTAGAGTCCATGCTAAGATCATGTGTGGTTATGGTCACTGCCCTAAGTAGTCCTTAGAACATAGGTCAGAATTCTCTACAGCACAAAGAGGTTCCTTGTCAGACATGTGAGTCCCTCAGCAGGCAAATCAATGTGAGTAAGATTTCCTGATGACAAAAAGGAGCTATATAAACTGAATTTTTGAAGTACTTGGTTTTGTGACGTCTTAGAAATTCAGTTGGAATAAAAACTTTAAAGAATATTTAAGAGGCAAGCATATAGAGCTTTAAGGGCGGTTTTGTTATTTATGTGCACAGGAATGCTTGGTAATAAACATGTTTTCAGTATCAACTAACATGATTTCATATACTGCATTTGTGTCCAAGCACAAATCAATACAACCAACCAGTGGCAGAACAGGACAAGAAAAAAGAAGAAAAACTAAATAGATGAATGGCTATAATATGTACCCTAAGCAAGCCAATTCTGAAGGATAATCTGTCTTGCCCAACCATATTTGTGACACACTCACATCTGCTATTGCTACACATTATATCATGCTAACTCACATCATCACAAAATTTTATTTGATTATCAAATTTAACACCTGGTTAACTCCAAGCTTAATGAATGAGTAGTTAATAACAATTTAGTGATCACTTGTATTAAACAAGCTTGGTTGATAAGATATGAGAGAGAAGTATAAAATTAGAAAGTTGTAGGGGAGCTTAGAAACATTTAAAAGGGAGTAATCAGAACGGCTATGGAATGGCCATCACTATAATCCTATACTTGAAGCATCTTAGAGATATCTGGGAGGTCATTGTGGGAGATAAAACCCTGCATTACACAGACATTGACTTGATTCAGCAAGGCAATCATATCCTGTTCCATTATTGTTTCATCAGCAGAAACTATTCCACTAAAAAGTACTATCCTGTCCATTTTGTGTCTGATTCTCTGAAAATCAATACACAAAGTGGTTTCAGTTAGCAAATACACTCCTTTCTTGTTTTGTAGTTAGAATGAATATGCACAGTGTGAACATTCCGTGTCAGGATCTTCATTATCCAGCTTGAGGATCTTTCCTAATTAACTTGGAACTAGCATGATTACTAGCCAACTTAAAATTTAAGTGAAACCAAGAGTAAGGACCAAATGTTAATATGCTGTAATAGATCTAAGGCCATGCCCACTGCTTTGTTTTTTGAAAATTGCCTTCTGTCTTGAAAAGAAAAATGAAAAGACATAGTTTTTTAATAAACCATCATTTTTAATCAACTTCATTCACAGTTTTTCTGCCATTCTATTCTTCCAGTTTGCACCTCTCCAAAATTTGCTCTTGAGTGTTTGATGACACTTAGAATGGTATAGGATGTTGCATAAGCAAAAATCAGGTGAGGAAGCACATCAAGAGGAAGTTATTATTTTAACATTCATATGCTATAAGTAGCCTGTGTTGGAAAAAAGGAAGTATATTAGAATCTTTGAAAGATTCTATGAAAAGACACACACAAATTGGCTATTCAGTTGATTTGCCTGTAAGGAAACATAAACAGTGAAATACTAAGTAGAGTTACTCTAGTTTAAGTCCCTTGAAGTCAAGGGGCTTAGACTGAAGTAACTCTGCTTAGTATTTCACTGAAAGTACTTCTCATGTGAAAATTCTTGCCTTTCTGTGACATCACCGGATCTTCAAGAACATATGGCATTCTATGAAAAAATCATTACTAAGGATCTTCAAGATCACACGTACATTACAGCAGGGCTTTTTTGGAGCCAGAATGGCGTTCCAGCAACTCTTTAAAATACCCACATGACTGGTGTTATGTGGGTATTTTTAAAAGGGCCAATTTTGGACCCGGATTCAGCCCAAAACAGCCTGAATCAGGCTGTTACCGGGTGGAGGCAGAAACAACCTGGATTGGGGTCGAAATGGCCGGCATCGGGCCGGTGCTGGGTGGGAGAGGGTTCCCCCATCTAGCAGCGACCCAATCCAGGCCATTTAGGGCTCAAAATGTCCCAGAATGGGGCCGAAACAGCCAGGATTGGGCCGGTGCTGGCCAGGGGAGGGTTCCTCCACCTGGCAGCATCCCGTTCCAGGCCGGTTCAGCCCCAATGCGGGCCATTTTGGCGCAATTTTGACCGTTTTGGGCTCATTTAAGACAGAGATGTTCCACCAGGCATTTGGTTGAGGCCAGTACCCAGATCCACCGATTGGCCTCCCTACCTGTCTCCTATCAGTAGGAGACAGGCTATATTGAGTCATCTGCCCCATGTAGGAAAGGTGGCCAATCTCGCACCGACTCAGGTCCCCACCCCCTCTTCCCTTATGGCTGGCAGGGAAGGGTAAAGTGAACCTGGGACATAGTGCAGAGTCAGAACATAGTTCAGAGTTTGTTTTTATGCTGTTAAATCAGGCTTTTATCATTACTTAACGTACCGTTTTATCAATGTGTTTTTATCCGTATGTTGTGATCCGCCCTGAGCCCGTCCACGGGGAGGATGGACTATAAATTTAATTAATGAATAATAATAATAATTTAGGGCCCAAAATGGCCAGGAACGGGCCGGGTGGGGAAGGGGTCCCCAGTCTGGCAGTGGCCCATTCCACGCCTGTTCGGCTCCCATCCAAGCCGTTTTGGGGGCATTCTGGACATTTTAAGGCCATTTAGGCGGTGGAAGAGTCCCCTGCCTGGCAGCAACCCGATCCTGGCCATTTCGGCCCCAATCTGGGCCATTTTGGGCCTGAATTGGGCCCAAAAGGGGCCCAAAATGGCCAGCATCGGGCCTGTGCCAGGCGGAGGAAGACTCCCCTGCCTGGCAGCAGCTTGATCCTGGTCATTTTGGACCCCTTTGGCCATTTGGGGCCCAATTTGGACCCATAATGGCCTAGATGGGCCTGAAACAGGCAGGATTGGGCTTATGCTGGCTGGGGGAACACTCCTCCCTCCCGGCAGCGGCCCAATCTTGGCCATTTTGAGCCCCTTTGGGCCATTTTGGGCCCAATTTGGCCCAGAATGGTCAGGACTGGGCCCGAAACGGCCAGGATCAGGCCACTTCCCAGCGGGGGAGTGCTCTCCCATGTGACAGCAGCCTGTTCCAGGCCGATCCAGGCCATTTCTGGCTCATTTGGGCCCAGATCGGGCCCTAGACAGCCTGGTTTGGGCTCCTACCCTGCAGGGGAGTGCTCTCCCGTGTGGCAACAACCTGTTGCAGGCTGTTCCAGGCCATTTTGGGCCCAAAATGGCCCAAATCCAGCCACTGCCAGGCGGGGGAGTGGTCCCCTGCGGCGGAGCAGCCCATTCTGGGCTGAATCAGGAACCCAAACCCCCCCCCCCATGGAGCACAGGAGTGCTTCTGGGGCGGCCACGCCTGCATCATGACATCATTTCCCAGAAGTGATGTCATCATGCAGTCCTGAGAGTGCACGAGCACGCATGTATTGAGAGGTGCATCACCTCCTTCCGGGAGTTGCCTTGGGTGAGATTTCCCCCACCTCTTTCTCCAGAAAAAAAACTCTGCATTACAGGCTATTCCAGATTTCAACTTCAACTTTCATTCTTACCCCAGAGTTCTGGCAATTATAATATAATTAGGTGGTAAGAATTACCTGTTAGAGATCCATATCCACCAACCAATAACATCAATTCCCAGGGTTTCCTGGGAAGAAGGAATGGGTTTGGAAGATTAGGAACATACTGCAGGATCAAACATTCTATATTTGCATTTTTCACACTGACTCTCTCTTGCATTTCCTGTGATTAGCACTAACCCATCCAAGCTATGATTTGAAGATGATGGTATGAAGTGAGTTTGTAAACCATGTTTGGACTTAGCATTTACCATAGCTGCCCGTTTCAGACATTGTGGTAAACTAAATTTCATCATCATTTCTTCCATGCAGTCCCACATGGGTATTGCACATGCACAAGCCACCCATGGGCATTCTAAAAGCTGCTGGCAGCACAAGGCGCTCTCCCACCATCCAGCATAGTTTTCCACCTAAACTGCCTATTAAAAAAGGAAGAGCACTTCCCTCCCTCAGTTCTTTTCACTTCTCCAATTCCTGACAGTTGGGAGGCAAGAAGAAACACTTGTGGAACTGATCATCTTTGTAAATCTTGTTATAGCAACCCCTGGGGGGTTCCTTTCCTCTGGCCTTATGGATCAAAAACCCTATTTTAAAAATACTTTTAAACTGTGGAACCAAGATGAATCAGTTATACTGTCATGACTCTTGCCTGTTTTACCTCGGCAAAACTCATGACACCTCAAGGTGCCCTAACTGCCAGCAATCTATGCCGAAGGCTTGTGATGAAAGGGTTTCCAGACTTGAAGCCACCCTATAGGAAAGTACCCTGAAAGGAACAGACTCAACCCCAGCTACGACAGGACAAAAAGGCTCCACTGATTACAACCATGCATCAAGTTTTGGTATCTTTGTTGGTTCCATCATCTCCATTGTTGGTTTCAAGATCACAACTTTCACCTCTGAGTCAGTCTGAACCAGCATCCAAAAAAGCCAAGATGAAGATTAAGCACTTGGAGAAACCCTTTTCTGCCTCCTTTTCCACAAACTCCAAGTCACTGAAGAAGAAGAAGAACGGATCCTCTGCATTGTTTGTTCCAGTGGGTCTCTTGGATCTGACACCATTTCCAATCACTCCTTTGCCTATTCCCTGCTCTCGGTTGCTGAGAGTAGATTTGAGAATCTTCCCTTTGCCTCCATCACTGGAATATAGACCAATCTCACATCCAGACTCAAGAGCGGTATCCTCTCTTCTGAACCAAAGCACTCAGCTTACTCTGACCATTGTCAACACCACCATCAGTTCTGATACTCTCCCTGTTGATCCCCTTGCCATTCTTTTTATGGCTATGTGTATGAGGATCCCCTTTACCCATACCTTCACCATTTTCACTTTCATTATCCTGAATATGATCATTCCCACTCAGAACCAAGACCTAGTCACTGCTCACCACTTTCTGCTGCACGTGACAGATAACGTTGTGAGTGATCAAAGCCTATCTCTGGAACCCTGTGCACAGAGCAACCACAGTTCTGAATCTGATTCAGGCATCATCATTGAATCTTCTCCTGACCTACATATTGAAGACACTACCGCTTCCCCAAGTTAGTACCTTCACCTTTACACAAAACAACTAGTGCCACAAGTCTTTGGAGACGAACAACACCTGTCAGGTTCCCACCTATACTAACCCTGTGTTTAAGGTCCTACTCTTGGATGCTGTACCTTATGTTCTTTCCCATGATGGAGGGCATACTAGACATCTTGAAGGACATTTGGTCTAGACCAGCTACCATCCCAGCTACTGCAAAAAAGCTGGAAGATGTATGTAAGACCAAACAGGAGGGTTTGCGCTTTCTTTTTATCCATCCAGCTGCAAATTTAGTGATGACAGAAGCATTGCAAAGAGTATCCCAAAAAGGCCAGCCCATTTTGCCTCACATGATAGGGAGGGCAGGAAGCCGGATATTCTAGGGTATAAGGCCTATGCTTCCTCAGCTTTAGTTTTCAGAGTAGCTGACTATGAGGCTATAATAGGAAGGTACCAGCTCTTTTAAGAGAAAATGGGTTTTTATCTTGAGCTGATCCCACATGAAAAGAGGCATCTGGCTAAGATTTTGCAGACAGAGGCCCTTAGGTTGTCCAAATAACAGATTAACACAGACTTTCATGGCTTACCGCTCATCCAGATCCATGGTCGCTGCAATCCCTTAGGAGAGGCATGCTTGGCTAAGGTCTGTGGATTTTCCCTCATAGGATCAGGGTAAAAGATTGACCTCTTGATCATATATGCTGCCCTTAAGAAAATCAAAGAAAATTATTTCACAGCCAGATCCCTAGGCAGTACCCTTGTGTACCCCAATCCTTACAAGCAAAGGGATTCTTCTTGACAGTACACTGGTTAGCAGAGATACCCTAGGTACTCTGCACAAAAATCTCCCCTCCTCCCTTGACCTCCTCACTCATCGCTTCCATAATCAACAAAGTCGTAAAATTTAACATTCTAAGCATAAAAGATCTCTCTAAAATCCTCAGGGAACAGGCAAGTGGGGGGGGGGGGTTGAATGTTGACCTTTCCTATTCAGTGATTGCCTGGCCTGCTTTGCTCAAAAATAGTAGGCTGTTACTTGAGACAAGTAGGTTTTTGTCTTGTTCATCAGGGCTATGCTAGAGTTCTAAAGCAAGCCATGTTTTGCTGCTCCTCATACCTTTCCTCCTGCCTCTCCTCCTCTTAACAAGAGGTGGAGGTTGAGAGAGGCAGTTCCCTCTCGGCAAAGAGAGCCATACAGGAAGTTCCACCTGAGACTGCAAAAGGAGTTTTCTACTGATACTTCATATGGGACAAAAATTCAGAAAGCAAACGTCCAAATCAGGACCCGTTTTCTATACAAGTTTGTTGTTCCAAAAAGTCGATATGGTTTCTCTCAGATATATCTTACCGCTGTCAAGTGATCCTGCTTCGTTTGCTACCATAGATCTTTGCGACGCGTACTTTCATATCTCAATAAAAAGTTTCAGAAAATCCTTTCGTTTTGAGTGTGGGAGCCAGATGTACCAGTATACCTTCCTTTCGTTTAACATGTCTGCCCACATTTGTTATTTTGGACACCCTTCAAGACAGGTCTGTAGGTAAATGTGGTGCTTTCTTCCATTCAGTGTATATGGGCACAGTTCTCAACTCTATAATGAGTCTATCTTATCCTTCCAAGGATAGGATTGCAGTTTTTTTGCAAATAGTAAACTAGATGCTCTCTTTCTGTTTTTAACCTGCAGGAAACATCCAACGGTTGTTAGGGTTTATGGCCTCAATGACCCTAATAGTTCCACTTTGCCAGACTAACACCCAGGCCGTGACAAAATTGGTTTGTAAGAGTATTCACTCCCCTCCAGCACACCTCACACACAAAATATTCTGTTCATAGAATTATGCTCAAAGCATTGTTTGTGATCCCACTGAACAAATCTCCTTGTTGGAAATCCCTTTGAGTCTGTCCCTACCAATATTTCTCTTGATCACCAATGGGCTAGGGAGGTCACTGTGTGGGCACTCAGGTAAAAAGTTTTTGGTCCCCACTTGAAAGCACTCTTCATATCAACAATCTCAAACTCAGAACAATAGGATATGTCTGAACAACTTGTTTCTCCCTCATTCAGGGGGAAAACATACAGGTCTGGACAGAAGATATCACAACCAGACATGACAGCACAATTGCCTTGCTCTATGTCAGCAGGACACCCTCACTTGAGAATCGTCCATCAATCACAAAATGGGTTTGTTAAGTGATTCGCATAGCATGGAAGGACAATGGTCTAGCAGCTACTTTGAGCTGTTCACCCCAGGAAAACCATGAATGGTCTTCAGCCACCAGATCTCCCGCCCCTCCCCCCCACCATTCTCAGAGTTTGGAACTCCCTCTGTAGACCTGTCTACCACCTCCCTCAACACCAAATAGAAACATTTCTATTCAAAGTTGAGGAAGAACCCATCATCTCTAGGACATGTCTTTCAAGTTCCCTGGCAGGGTGATCTGTTCTTTGCCTTTCCCCCCATCCCTTAATCCCTGGAACTCTCTACAAGAAGCTGCAAGATGGGACACCAGCTATCTTCATTGCCTCTTATTGGCCAAGGTGGAACTAGTTCACCACTCTAGCCTACATGGTCAGGAAGAAAACTCATTCATTCCCTCTAGCCCAGACCTCCTGCAGTATAGAGAAGTCCTTACTGCTCTCCCAGATGGGACTGCACAGAAGATATGATGATAAACATAGTTGCACTTAATGCATGTTCATCAGGTGTTCTTCTGTGCAAGCATATATCCCTCTGTCTCCACTGTGAGCTCTTTTTGGTCTTCCTATGGTTGTACCTTCTCCAGCAGCAACCTCAACAAACTGAGGGAGACGCTCCATCCCCTTTTCAGGTGGTTTGGTTGGGAACCTACACCAGGAATGAGAGAGCGTCTTGTGCTGTCAGAAGTTTTCAAATGTCTGAGGCTGGCTTGTTCAAGAGCAATTCCCATGTGTGCTGTACAGAAGAACACTTGATGGACATCAGTTACAGGTAAGTGCAACCATATTTTAGAGCAACCTGGAAATATGTAGGAAGGAATTGGCATGTGAATGGAAGGAGAAAATGTACAGATTGAATTCAGCCTTTGTATTTGAGAGGACATGAACCAACCTTGTGTGGGGTGTGGAATTTCCACAGAATCTAAAACTTCACGTGCATAATCATTCTACAGCTCAACATTTTTAAACATACGGGCTCATACTAGTATACTTTGACAGGTGGTCTTTCAAATATGCTTTATTGGGCTGCTACCCTTTGCTTAAATAATTACAGCATGCAGCATGGGAATTGATATATTTTAATCCAGTGAATAAATTTGGTATTTTTTAATCTTGTGTAATTACATTTTTATATACAGAGGAAATTAACTAATTACAATTTTCTTTTTGTCCTTTTTGCTCTTGCACTTCGTTTGCTGCTCTTTCTTCTATGTCATCAGCCACCTTTGCTTGGCACAGATTCATCACACCCATCTCCATCCTCACAGTCTGGTCCCCTTGAGTCTTCAACAAAGCTCCGTAGGAGATGCAAGGAGAATGATCAAAAGTCATTTGATTATGAGGCATCTAAAAATAGTGTTCAAAAGCACAGCAAATCTGACTTGGACTCTGATAGAAAAGGAAGAGTTTGCTTGGTTGAACAAGATACGGCGTTTAACTATAAGCAAAAAGCTGGGAAAGGTGGAACGTTGTTTTCTTTCTCCTTGCAACTTCCAGAGTCATTTCCTTCTCTCTTAGATGATGATGGCTACTTGTCCTTTCCTAATCTCTCTGAAACCAACTTCCTGCCAGAAAGCATACAGCATTTTCTTCCCATTCGCTCACCCTCCCTCGTGCCTTGCTTCCTTTTCATCTTTTTCTTTCTGCTGTCTGCCTCTTTCTCAGTGCCCTATGCCCTCACTCTCTCCTTTCCTCTGGCTATGTGCCTCTGCTACCTGGAGCCCAAGGCGGCCTCCTTGAGTGCTTCACTTGACAATGACCTGAGTGACAGTTCAGAGGAAGAGGTGTGTACCTCGGCACAGAACACACTTTTTTGTGTTCGTTGCTGCAGTCCTAAACAGTGTTAGAATGCTGAAATAGTAGTCCTACTTTCAGAGCCTCATTTCTGTCTGTGCTGATATGTTCAGAATTTTTTTTAACTTCTGTTGTGTTGAGAGTGTAGCTTGAGCCCCAGGGTTAGGCACAACACTACGTGTATGAGGGGGTGGTATTTACAAATTGCCACAAACCCCCTTTAAAGTAGCTTACTTGCAATCTAAGGTCTTCTAGTCATATGTTTAACTCAATAAACTATTGGTTTGGTTTTAGTGCCATCTAAAAACAAATAAATAGGTCTAGTTTTTTATATAGTTGACTATGCCTTAACTTTAAATGTGTAGAAGTTTAAAGTTAAAGCATGGTACGTAATTGATTTAGTAGCTTTCATCTTTGTAAGATGCTGAGTCAGCATCTGGTAGTGCCTAGTAATTTAAGTGCTTTATAAGTAAATACATTCATAATAAAATGCATTCAGTATTTGAGGTGTATGTTATTTGGATATAGGTATTATAACCTCTGTTGCAGATCCAATTGGTGTTTCATTAAATAATCCCATTGACTAAGAAACTGTCAAAGGAAATATATCCACCAGTTCTCTCTAGGTGTCTATCACATACTATGCCACACACTTACACTGCCAAAATTGGTGCTTCCTGTATGAAGGGCATTTTTCCATATGTTTGCCAAGGAAGTAGACTGTCCAGACAATATTTAAATATACTTACTACAATTCAAAAGACATCCAATCTATTTTGCACGGATCTGTTAAGTTTTTTTCATTATAAAAAGGTTTGAAAACAGTTTCACCACTTATTCTCACCATTATCTTATATATACATTATGATGTATAGCGGCAACCAGATTTATGTTTTGTATTCTTCAAGCAAAATATAACAATATTTATGTCAATTAGGGTGCAATTCTGAACACGTTCTGTAGTGGCCACCTTATTTTCTGTCAGACATCAGCATGTTTGTGACTGTAGGATTAGTAATCAACCAAACTATTATTGGCAAAAGTAGTTTTTGACTACCATTCAAAGAAAATTCACATAGCCCTTCTGAATCTAGTAGTATTTGTGAATAGAAATGCACAGACTTGAGCTGTATCTGATGGTGTTTTGAGACTACGATTACTCCAGGACCAGTACTTCTATGGTAGATTACACAGATTTGTGCCTAATCCAGGGTGCTTTTCTTGTTGGACATTTTGCATGAATATTTATTTTCAACCCAGGCATGTCTACATTACATCAGCAAAACAAAACACAGCAGTTATTAAGAAAAGCTAAAGAATTTGTCTGAAACTTTGTTTTAAAACTCCTACGTTTTACTTGAAAAGTCTTTACGTGCCTGTTAGTTGCATCACTAAGAAACTAAAGTCGGTTTGTAATTACCTATTCATCTTTTTAACTAACTGTCCCTACAAAAACTTTCCTTTAGGGCCCCTGTTAAGTTTCTATTTCACTGCAAATCCAATTGGTGCTTCATTTAATATTCTCATTGTTTGAGGAGCTGCCAAGAGAATTGTGCTAACAGCTTCTCTCTAGATATGTCTTCATATCCTTTACTGGGCTGTTACCTATATACACACACTTTTTCATTGTAGCCTTTGTTTCTGGTTGCAATTGTATACTTCCAATTAAGGAGGGATTACTAGTTTTATGTTCCATCTGACAGAAACTGTCAATTTATACAGGCAGGCTCATATTTTATGGCAGCCATGATGTCCAAGCTTGAAAGATTTTGAGGACTTCTTTGGTTGGGAACATTTTCCCTCCCCTGTCATGGTGCTGGACTATTTGCATTTGAGAAAAGTTTCCAGTTGTAAAGAGAATGAGGGATATTTAAATAAATAGGAGCAGAACATGCAAGTTACAGTTACAGACAGTTAAAAGGCAACACTGGAAACATAGTACATTGGGCAGTTGTACTTATTAACTCAACTCTGGCAGTGAAAAACCAAATCCAGTATGATAAAAATAAGTGCACAGAATTCTGAACCTATTTAAGAGTAACAATTAGCATTTTGCACCTGGAAATATTTTAATTGTGGATGGTTGAATACTAATAATGTTTCTCATGTAAAACTTAGTATATATCCAATAATTTGATGTTACATAACTAGTTACTAAGCAAACTCCAAGTTCCACAAATAATTTACCAAATAAGTAATTAATTAGAACTTTTGTGACTCCTGATATCTGTATATATATTTCTTTAGTTAGTGTCATGGAATATCACCATACTAAACACAATACTACAATGTAAATATATCCATTCAAAGCATAGCTACTGAATGTATTGCAGCACGGCATTGCTTGATTATACAAAGAATTATGTAGCCATAATCTTCATTTGGAATAAGTCTAGTAGGCCAAATGTGGATTACAGAACTAACCAGACACACGGGCATGACACCATTTCCCTTCCCTGAGATCAGGGATGTGGAGGTTCACCCTGACAATGCATCAGCAAGTGGCATTCCAGAACCTCAGTGGAGTGGCTGGTTTCCCAAAACTAATTTTGCTGCTACTGCGCTGAATCAAGCTGCACGTGAAAAATGAACACTCTGAAGCTTATTTTTGTAAAAACAAGGATGATAGAAATTAATCTTTAAAAATACTGAAATTTCTAAGGTTGTTTTCTCATTGAGATCATTTGTTCTTTAGCATGGATTCCTGTGTACCATCAAGGATTAACAGTATATGTGTGAGACTTTGGTTGCATTCTACTTTCAAATACAAGGGCCACTCCAAGTTTTCACTACTTGCATTTTAAAACTGCACACAGTAAACATACACTTCCATACTTCGCAAGTATCATGTGTATTTTGTACCCTAGTAACCATCCTTAAATACAAAAGATCACATGAGGCACAGCAATTAAAATTATCTAGAAGAAACAGCAAATATACAATATATTTTAGAAATGCCTTTTCCCAAAAAAGCCTTCACGTTATCAGATTCTATACCAGCATTTTGCAAATGCTATAAAAATAAATTTGGGGAAATTAAAAATGCCATTAAGTTTTGTCTTTTAATCGGTCTGCAAATGCAAAAGAATGAGATACAGACGTGATCAAATTCTGAATTCTATTAGAATGGGCTTAAGATAGCAAGGATCAATGGTTGTTGTGGGTTTTCCGGGCTGTATTGCCGTGGTCTTGGCATTGTAGTTCCTGACGTTTCGCCAGCAGCTGTGGCTGGCATCTTCAGAGGTGTAGTACCAAAAGACAGAGATCTGGGACACTGAGAGATCTCTGTGTTTTGGTGCTACACCTCTGAAGATGCCAGCCACAGCTGCTGGCGAAACGTCAGGAACTACAATGCCAAGACCATGGCAATACAGCCCGGAAAACCCACAACAACCATCGTTCTCCGGCCGTGAAAGCCTTCGACAATACATAGCAAGGATCCATTTTTGAATGCTTCCTTGCATTTAAAAATGTGATCAATAGGAAATTAGTAGAGAGCAGATTGGTGATGGACCTTTCTCTCTAATGTGCCAGATTTTTTTTCGATATTGTTTACAGAAGGTTTTTACATCATGGAACAAACAAATTGCACTCACACCTTCAGTCCCAATGCTGCAGCCCACTGTATTACCGCAGGATTTTACCACCCTATTCTGCTGCCTATTTAGATCAGTCTTCATTGTTTCTGTTTTCCAAAACTAGTGTGTTAGGCATCCTATTTTGCATAGTCCCCCAAACCTATATTGAGATGGTGAAGAAACTCTTAGATTCTGCACATGGCAGCTGCTTCAAGCAAACAGTTTGCTGTGGACTGGGAGATGCTGCATGATTGATTCTTAAAGCAGCTGTGGAGTGATTATTTTTTAAAAAAAATGGCTGCAAACCTATTGCAAAAATGTGAGTGGATGTGCAAAATTGCACTGCACTTTTCCAGATTTTCTTCTCAGAGCCTGACATCGGGCTCTTCCGTGACTGGATTATTATTATTTTTTTTGCAGACGAGCCAAACTTTGGGAACACTGCCTGTATTCATTTTTTGGCTATCACCTACATGGTACCATTTGGAAATGTCATTAATTTTACAACAATGTATTGTTTGTAACCAGCAATAGATGGTTTACTGATGCTAACAGAATCTGTATTGTTGTGACTGGGGATACTATGGCACTGAATTGCCTTTATTCTCTTAACAAGAACTGTTTGTAAAATGTGAGATGATTCCCCCTTTAAACTGATTCAGTCTATACTTACCTGTAGTAATTCCTTTTTTTCAGTAGTGTTAGAGTTATTCCTGATACAATCTAAATCAATAATAGATTAGGATGGATAATGCTGTGCTTTGTTTCACTTTTATCATTTGTACCTAGTAAATACCATTCTTTTTTTAAAAAATCTGTTTATGTCTTGTAAATTGGAATGATAAGTATTGTCTTTTTTAACTATTCCCTTACAACTTTAGAATTATAATCTGCATTTCTATATTAGCAATAACTGACATCTGTTGAGAATTGCCATTCTGTCAAAGGCAGAATGTAGCATATGAAACGTTTTGGTAATGCTAATTCCCACTTAGCCTTTTTACAGGGAAAGACATCAACATCTGTACAAATGAGGAGCTGAAAGTCAGGTGACGGTTAACATGGAGAGAGTTTGTGTGTATACACACAAGAAATTATTTCCAACTTTTTCTTATCAAAATACAAGCTAAAAACCAATTTTCACAGATAATTTTTCATTAAATGTTTACAAGGATTTTTGGTGTGTGCATTGTAGCAAGAAATGTCCGCTTTACACATTTTTATTGTTATTCAGAGCCACCTGGCTTTCCTAAGAAGAATCATAAACTACAAATTACATGACTTTTTCTAGAAATACTTTGGCTTTGTACAATACATCTTGAGTCTTCCTCTGATTCTGGTCTGTTTCTCATTTTGCTTCTTTAGCTATGTTTGGAAAGTAACTCAAGTGCAGTTCACAGGGATGTAGACTTGGCTAATCAGCCTGTGACTTATATTTACTGACAAACTGGGTTTATTCTTTTTTCTTGTTAACCTGCTGGATCCTGGTTACTCATGCCACAAAACAGACTGACAGTGAAAGGACAGATACAGCAGCTGATGGTGAAACAACTGCCACCGAGGTTTGTTTAGTTGCTATCACATTGTTGCCAAATAACATAACGCTATCTTCACCTATAATTTTTGTGTGTTAGCACCATGTGTGTGTGTTTAGTGCAACTCTTAAAATATGCTGGAGACCTCAAGCAGTGAAAAATACATAGATACCAATGATGCTCCAGTAATAGAGTATACACATATTAATAATTTACAGATTTTTTGTTTCAGAGTATGCCCAATTTCAAATATTTAGAAAGCAAAAATCTGAATATTGTTAGGTATGTATTTTTTATTCTGGTACTAGAATCCAGTTATATAATATACTAACAATATTCCTGTCATCATGATGAGCAGTATATGTGGGACAGGGTTTTTTTTGTACTGGAATAACCCCTAGAATGTGCAGTCACAGAAACCTTTACCAAGGCTGCCATGGCCAGAGGCACACTGCCAAATACAAGCTCCACACCAGACAGTCCAACAGAACCAAACTGATACCCCCCTCCCCAAAACCAATACCCCCTGAAAGGCTAACTAGTCACTCTCCATAGTTCCCAATGATGAGAGAACTTTTAAAAGTTCATTCCCAGGGGCACATATGCACAGGGCAAGGATGCCACAGCCAAGGCGTGCTCCTAAATGCAAGCTCCTCCTTGGGGAAACTCAACAGAACCAAACTGATGCCCCCCCCCCACTCCAGTGCCCCCTGCGCAGGTTGACCAGTCACTCTCCATTGTTCCCTATGAGGACCAACATCACACCAGAGAATCATGCAAACCAAAATGAAGTAAGGCACAGTCTTGAAATTAGAAGGAAAATAAAGCAAGGGAATGGACACCCCCCCCCCGAACCAAACTGAAGCAAGGGACACTTGCAACTTAGCTCAACAGAACCAGTGTCATTCACAGCAGCCAGGCACTGGGTTCAGCCAGTGGGGGAACACCACAGAACAGAATCAAGCAGTACCCAGTCACAAGTACAAGAGAATGGCATGTGCCAAGCTCAGTTGCAAAAGTTGGATCCCATTCCTACTCACTGGCCTCAGCCTGAAGCTGACTGTGAGGTACAACTCTTGGGAAGCCCAAGGAATTCTCTTTCAGCAGTAATCTCTTTCAGAAGTAATCTTCATCATCAGCCAGCAATCTCTCCCACCCCTGCAATGAAGGAAGTTCAGTCAACAACAGTAGAACATGATTTACATCAGCCATGCCTCCTACCCCTGGCAATGAGGGGGGTGTCCAAAACTGCACTGCATTTTTTGTGCCAACTGAATCAACTGTCCTTCTGCTGGTTTTCTATTTAACATTTAAATATTAGGAAGAGTGTTTTTCCTTACCTCGTAGACTCCCAGAGTATGCAGGCCACAAGGTGGGCTCATTCTCTCTGGAAGTACACAGTTTGAAAATTGCAGAGCTGCATGTTGACCTTCAGGAAGACCAACTGCTCAACTCTCCAGGGGAGCAGGCGAGTGTGATGCGAGCCGACAATGTCGCCCATATAGGAAAATACATGCTTGCTCTCCAAACTCGTCAGAGGGCATGAGAGGAGCTTCTGAGCCTTGAGAGAGAGAGGTCCCACCGGACCGCCTCCTTGGACAGTAGCTCAACCGATTGGTGGAAAGCAACTCTGCAAGCTAGCCCCTGACTATTGCCTCCACTGAATCCTGATTCACGCGCCTCAAGTTCCCAGTGGGTATGCCAGAGCATCTCCATCTCCATGAACATTTCAGCACTGGCTGTGGGGAGAGCCTGCTGAGAAGGGGCAAAAGGGGGACCAGCACAACTCGTCTCCTCTGCTGGCAGGAGATCCTCTTGGCCTGCCTACATCACTCCCACACAGAGGAGGCATCTCTCGCAATGGTGAGGTGGTCAGCCTGCTCAGTGAAGGTACACATGGTTGCCAACACGTATAACTCCTTGCTGAGAGACTGCAGCAGAGAGACAAAGCTCTATTGCAGCCTTCGCATGACCACATGCACTCCTGGAACCAGGTCTGTATGTCCTGTATCTGGGTCCATGAAGGAGGCTATAACATTCTAAAGTGTATTCACTAGAAAAATGACCAGACCCTGGGTTGCCACGTCAGATGAGACCACAACAGTAAAGTCCTTGAAGGGCCTCAGGACCTCCACTGTCTGGGACATGGCAAACAAATCCTCTCAGCTGAACTCACCCCCCCCCCTCCAAGTGGAGCTCTCAAAGAGCCATTCTATGAAGGCAGCCTGTTTCTCCACCACGCAGCCAAGCATGGCGCAGGTGGAATTCCAGCAAGTGACAACATTAGTGATCAGGCAGTGCTCCGGCACATCTAGCCTGGTCTGCTTCTTCTGAAACTCACAAGTTGTAGGGTCCTCAGCAGGTTCCTTGGAGGAACCCAGACCACGTGCATCCTTCACCAGGAGGTGAAGTTTGTGGGCCACACAATAAATGTGCTTGAGGCCCACTTTAGACACTGCTTTCTTTATGTTTGCACCACGACCATCAACATGAATCCCATGGTGACTATGCCCTCACCATCGCCTACGTAGTCCACTAATTCTCTTTTGATTGTGGCAGCAATGTTCCCCGCTGTGTGCGCCTCATCGAGAATCGCAGTGTGGAGCAAAGCCTTGTGGTAGCCGACCCAGCAGTCTCCCATCTGGCCCTGCCTGACAATGTTCATCCAACCCCCACCCTGAATGTCATAGGGTTGCCACCACTGTACAATAAGCAAGAGGTAAACATGCTGCAACTGAGTGCAGGTCCAGATGTCTGACATGAAGTGCACAGTTCTCTCAGCAGTGAGAGATAACTATGCCTTCATGTACTCCTTGGCAGCCCTGTAAAAGTAGGGCACAATAGTCCTGCTCGCCATGGTGCGAGCAGGGGGCATGTACCAAGGAAAGAGCAGCTGGGGCAGCTCTGAGAAGCCGAAGTGGTTTACTAAGGAAAAGGCTGCCCATCTTTGATGATCATGCCCATGATCTTCTAAGTGACAAGCCTAGATTCCCTCTGGATAACCCCTCTTGGCACCCTAGTGCCATGTGCACCAAAGATTTCAGACAGAGATGCTTGGAATTCCTTCCCTACAGGAAACTTGTCGGGGGGGGGGGCACCAGAGGTGGCAGCCATGTGGTGCCAGTCTCTCTCGCCCTCCAAAGAAGCATTGCCTGGTGGTGCTTCTTCAGGTGATTCCTCAGGCTGGTTGTTGAGAGATCATTCACATCCCTCTCAACTGACCCAGAACCTACAGTGCTAGCACTGTGCTTCCCGATGTTGGAGGACAAAGGTTGCTCACACTGCTGTGCAGCTGCAGGCACTCCAAGACATGCCTCCTGTGAGGTGCTTGAGCCAGACACACCCTTTGTAGGCTGGGCAGAAAAAGATGGCTGAGGGTGAAGGGGTAGAGATGTGGGGGTCAACACTTCCACACTCTCTTCCTCTTCCTCCACCATCTTCTCCTGTGTGGCCCTGAAAGACCTGCTACTGGCCTCAGCAAAACCTGGGGAAGTCTCACCGATGGTGGGCCCTCTGCCAGTTCCTTCAACATCTTCCATGTCCCTGGGGTGAGCACAAGGGACAGAAAACTCACATCCCCTAAGCCCATTCTGAAAGACTCCTCCTGCTGCTCCTCCCGCTGCTGCTGGGTCTCAACAGCGAAAAGAGGGAGAGCCTCAGCAGCAGGCCCCTGTCCAGTGCCAGCTCCTGCCTCAGGCAGCTTTAGTGGAGGTAGTGCTCCTGCAGCTGCCTCAGGAAAGAGAGCCTTGTGAACCCTCTTGCTGTCACCAGAATCCAAGCTGGTGAACAGCAGCTGCACTGGGGTAAGTCTTCTACGTGCAGGTGGGGGGAGAGCTGCAGCCCTCCCCCTCTCCTCCATCCCTCTAGTCTTATCCCTTGCCTTTCCCCCAAGGCCCTTTCTGGTCTCTTGTCACTCATTTTTCTGCCCCCTGGAACCTATATTAACTAGTAACTAACCTTATTAAACAATTAAATTACCAACCCTCCCAAAGCACCTAGCCAAAAATGAGCATTTCTTTTAAACCTACCTACCTACTCAAAATGCTTGTTTGTTGTGGGTCTAAATCTGGAGATGGACATACAGATCTCTTTTTTAAAAGCCCTATTTAGGTGTGTGGTGACACTACAGTAGCAAGCAGCTGAATTCCTCTTCAGGAATGAAGCTACCTCTGAACCCCAATCTACAGGTAAGCCTAATATGACCCCCCAAAAAAACTGCTTCTAATGAGCCTGGCCTTGCTACAGAGAAAACTTAGTTAAATGCACAAATGGGTGGGCTATGTATCGATAGAATTTGATTTGAACCCGAACTCTTCTTAATTCTCTACACAAACAAAAGGGGGGAAACCTCTCTTTGGTCCCCAGAAAGCTAGCAATTAAGGGTTTTTTTACAAGACCTACAATCTTAAAAAACTATTTTTAAAAGTTCACACCTTCTCAGGATACCCAAAAGGTGCACCCAAACACTGCTAGATAATTTAAATTAACAAACATCCCATAGGAGGAGGACAACTAACAACAATTGAACACTTAACCAAACCACCAGAAAAAAGAACCCTGCAAAAATACCAACCAAACTTCTGTAAAGAAAGCCCAACAACAGGAGAAAACTGTTCCCCCAAAGAACAACCAGCAAAAATTCACAGCAACAAAGAAAGCACCCAGAACAGGGGAGCCCCCCCCCCATCTAAAGAAGAAGTGAATTTAATTAAATGAACTATAAAACACTACAGTAAACTAAACAACGAATCACTGACAATAGGAAAAGATCCCCCGCCACACAAGAACAAACAGCAAAATTAAGAGTAAATATAAAAGCCAGAAACCAAAGCCTCCCCTGCACAAAAACCCAACCAAAGCCCCCTACACACATAGCAAAAAGCACTTTTAAAAATGAAAACTAAAAAAAGCTTTTCCATTCTCCCCCCCCCCATCCCTCCCAGATACCAGGCCAACCCCCTCCCCTCAAAAAGAGAAAAAACCCAGGGAGTCTAACGACTCTCAAACCAATCATCCAGGTGCAGTCTTTGGGTGTAGTAGCAGAAGTCCTCCAAGGGCAGGTCTCAGCAGCAAGAATCACTCCAGGATCCAGGCAGTCACAATCCAGAGAAGGCCAGCCAGAGTCCCAGACTACAAAGAAA
This sequence comes from Eublepharis macularius, assembly GCF_028583425.1. Taxonomy (NCBI): domain Eukaryota; kingdom Metazoa; phylum Chordata; class Lepidosauria; order Squamata; family Eublepharidae; genus Eublepharis; species Eublepharis macularius. The sequence goes on from NC_072796.1 coordinate 69,834,067, forward strand.
AAGCCAACACCACCAGCAGCAAGGCAGTATTTCTTTCAATCTCCAGGCCAGAGCAAAATGGAGACTACTCTGAGGCAAGCCTCCTAATTTAACTCGTTGCAGCAGGTTAAAAAAGGTACTCTCCTTGAACATCCCATTGGCCAGAGAAGGAGAGCTGCTGCAATGATTGGCCACTCACACTGCCCCTCCCTTCCCCCCTTCTGCCTCTGCTTCACTCTCCCCTCCCTTCTCTTCCATCTGGTTAAAAAAGGCAGCAGCAAAGAACAGCCCCACTACAGTTTCTGAAGTTTGCAGAATTTTACTGAACAAATTCGATAAACTTAAATTTAAATTACTGAACTTAAATCTGTATTACTGAATTCAGTAATACAGACTAAGTTCAGTAATACCAAATTTTACCGAATCAGGTAAAATTTGTTATTTTTTTACTGAATACCGAACCCAAATTTTACACCCATAGTTAGCAGTATGATGAGCTGTGAACGAGGAGGATCCTTGTTCCGCTCTCATCTCCATGAACACACTTAAGCGAGTAAGAACCCACATCACTGGAAATATGACCGTAGTAATTCTGACCTACAGGATTGTTGAAAAACACTTTAATGCTGTGAAACACTTTAATACTGTGAGAAGAAGAATATAATCTGAAAGAATTGTATTGTTATACATGTATATATTGTTTTAGTATAATTTATTTTATTATAATATTTTCAAATCTTTTCTTTGCTAACAGTCAGATCAGGAGGAAGATGGTGATCTCAAGGCGCAGGTGAGTGTGTATGTGTGTGGGGGGCTAACTGTTGGTACCTACAGAGGTTTCTTCCTCTCAGTATGACATTTATCAATTCTACCTATTACACCATTCTTGTAACCTTTCAATATTGTTGCCCTTACTTTTCCTTTTCTCTTTCACTTTTTCAGAATAGTCTGATTAAGCGCATAAAGGGTGAAAATGTGTATGTCAAACATAGTAATCTTATGTTAGAGGTTGGTATTGGTATATAGCAGTGCATGTACTGTACATGTGTTTTGATTAAAGTGGTTAAACTGTGAATCTACACTATGATGCATGTATTCTCACTTGCTAATAAATTTAACTATCTTCTGAGGACTTTCTGTTACACTGTCTTTTAGGACTTTTGTGTGTGTGCATAGATTTTTTTAAGTCTTTTGTAGGTAGAATCTAGAATGTGTGTGGAATCTGAGAATTCTTTAGAATATTTGACACTCGCAGAAATGAGGACCACTTTACACACTGCATTTTTAAAGTGTTCTCATGAAACGTTTTACTCATCCAAGCAAAAATGTAATTTGTGAACGCAGTGAATGAGTTTGAAAATGCATGCATTATACAGGTATGCTCACCAGGGAGCTGGGTAGTTTCCTGATAAGAGTGCATTCAGTTTGCTATCAAGTTCTGTGTGAAGCGGGTCTAAGAGTTTCTCTGTAGCTATCTTTCAAAATACCACAATTTCACACGTGTTGTGTTAGTGCTGTGAGACCTAATCCCTCCAAGGTTTATTTTTTATCCTTTTTTCCTGACTAATTTACATGGTTTGATCCCCTCCCCCACAGTTTTTCAGTTTAGATAAATTAAGTTACAAAATGCTGCATTTTCCCCCAGGAGCTAGATAAAAACCAAGAAGACCTGATGAAACATCAGACAAATATAAGTGAGCTGAAACGGACGTTCTTGGAAACCTCCACAGATATCTCAGGGACCAATGAATGGGAGAAGAGGCTTTCTACATCACCAGTCCGGCTTGCTGCAAGACAAGAGGAAGCTCCTATGATTGAACCACTTGTGCCTGAAGAGGTGGGTGACTGTCAATGCCATACTAACCAGTTATACTCCTCTAAGCTTAGGGTAAAAATACACAGGATATGTCAGATGTCTGAAAGAGATGTTTAGTAGGAATAGGAATAAAAAATTGCTTACTGTATCTTTCTCCCTACAATTGTGATTGTATGAGGCCAGTAGGGGGGTCCTGTTAGCATGAATAAAAAATAATCCAGGCACTATTATGATTTGTGACTGATTTGCTTTATATTGGAATTTCTACGGAGAGGAATCCTCCCCAATCACTAGCTGATCAGCAATTTGTCCAGTTCATCTCCGGTCTTCAGTGCAGTCCCACATTGGGGACTTCGCTTGCACAGGCCAGCCGCTCGGAATAGGATCTTTCTAGCTTTTAGGCTATTAAGGGGGGCAACCTCCCCCACAGCCAGTCTGAGCCGGTTCTTCCCGCCCAGCCAGCCACGTGATCGGGGAGGTCACCCCCTCCTTTCCCCAGTTCGTTTTTTGCCACGGCTTAGAACAAACGTGTTAGGATCACGCTCTTAAATTTAGGCTTATTAATAGTTATTAGTAGTTGTTAATATAGTTAGTTGTTGTTAGTATAGTTAGTGGTTTATATTGTTAGTTGTTCGAGTTCTATTGTTAAAAGAATATATAATAAGGAACACACGGAGGGTGAGAACAGGAAGGTGAATTCATCCTGTGTGAGTTGATCTGTCTCCTTTCCTCCCCCCCCCCCCGACTGTGCCCAAGGTCAGAGACAGGAGATGGCGGGCAAATCCTTATTTTAAAAAAGTGCAACTTGTAGCACTAAGATGGCAAAGACTGATGGCCACTCACTCTGATTAGCTTGCTTAGGAGAGGGCCATATCATGGAGAAGTGCAAGCATTGCCAGCTCTTCACACCTAAGGCAAGAGGAGACCGCGCTTCTAGATTGAAGGCTATGCTGTGGGAGAGAGCGATGTCCAGTGCCAACAGCCCGGCAGCTAAGATATCTGCCCCGGCAGAGCGCACAGCAAGAGCGATTTCAGAACCAGCAAGGGAGGCGGCGTCCACCTCGACTCCGAATGTGGTTACTCCTTCAGTTCCGATCGAGCCCGTCCATGGTCATTCGAGGAAGCGCTCTCGTTCCTGAGATACATCGGCATCGATTGTCTCAGTGTGTGGCAGTGAATGAAAGCCCTCCACATGCTGCTAACCCGGTGCTGCAGACTCCAGTTCTGAGAGCAGAGGAGTCCGAACCAGATCCACCACCAAAGAAACTTAAAGACAAATCGAAGCATCGGGAGAAATCGAAGGGTAAATCTAGAGATAGAGCAAAATCAGTTCCAGCACCCATTTTGGAACTGGTGGCTGCGAAGTCCACAGGTCAGCGAGCCAAATCTCCATTCTCGGGAGAGGAGGATAGGCAGGGTTCTTCAAAACATGTTCATGCCTCTGGGAAGTCCGATGTAGGGAGAAGACCTTTTCTTCAACTTCCGTGGTACCCTCCTTATCCACCAACTGCCTACCCTTATGATTGGGATACCTACCCAACTTTTCCACATGCAGCATCTATGTCAGAAGTCAAGTCATGCAGCTCCAAGCTGGTACTCGCATTCACATACCGCGATCTCAGTTCGCAGATCTGATTTGGGTTCAGAACCGGAGTTGGATGCATCAGATTGTAGTTTGATAGTGGCCTCAGATCCGGCTCCGGAAGATGTGGCAATTGATTCGGAGGGATCAGCTCCTGTCATTGACTTTAAGTTATACTCAGAGCAGGTGTTCCGTATGGCAAAATCTTTGAATATTGATGTGTCTACTCTGTTGTTGAATATTGATGTGTTTATCTACTCTGATAAACCGGACATTATAGCCTTTCCCATGATTGAAGGCTTTGTGGATGTCATGACTGAGGTGTTACAGAAACCAGCTACAGTTCCGGCTACTAGTAGAAAGGTGGAGAGTTTGTACAGGATCAAACAAGATAAGTGCTCTTACCTGTTTATGCATCTACCTGCTTCCTCGATGATTGCTGAGGAATTACAAGCCAAGCATTGGCAGGGTGGTTTGGTAGTACCTGCGGACAAGGAAGGAAAAAAGCTGGACGCAGTTGGAAGGAAACTTTATGCTGGTGCACCTCTGAACATTAAGGCGTCGAATTACCTAGCGATTATGAGTGGGTACCAAATTTTTCTGTGGCAGAAAATGATGCCCTTTATGGACATGGTAGCAGAGGATAAAAAGCCTCTGGCAAAGTTGATCCAGGAAGAAGCTATTGTGCTACCAAATTAGCAGATTAATGCCAGTCAGCATGCTCTAAATGTATCAGCCAGAAGTCTGGGTACAGCTATGGTGCTACGCAGACATGCCTGGTTGAGGTCGACAGCCCTTCCTCCCGATACCCGCTCAAAGATAGAAGATATGCCCTTCGAAGGTTCCTCCTTGTTTGCGGAAAAGATGGACGAATATCTGTCTAAGAAGAAGAAAGATAGGCAAACCTCTAGGTCCTATGGAGTAGTCCCAAATGTACCAGGCAGTATGCCATATAGGAGGCCTGGCAGGAGAGATTACCAACCCAGAAGGGATTATAAACCTTACCGGTATCAACCTTATCGTCAGCCGTATCCATTCAGTGCTCCTTATGCAACTCCGCATCAACCTAGAGGGAAGCAAAATCAACAATCTAAGTTGTCCCATGAAACCCAAGCCAGCAAGGAGCAGGGACAAAATCAAAAGAATCAATTCTGACTATCCATACCGGGGCAGTTGCCCCCTATGTTGTTCGAAAACAGGCTGTTTAGGTGTTTTTCTGAGAGGCAAGCCGTTACTAATGATTGTTGGGTTCTTTCTATTATTAAAACACGTTACAGATTGGAGTTCTATTCCTTTCCTCCTACTTTGTTGCCTGCTGGTGCTCCCAACAATACCTTACCTGAGCTGAAGGAAGAGATTCAGGATCTTATGCAGAAGGGGGCTCTGCAAAGGGTGTCCCAGTCTGAGTCTCCCCTTGGTTTCTTTTCTCGTTTCTTTCTAGTGGATAAGAAAGATGGGGGTAAGAGGCCGATACTGGACCTTGGGGGTCTTAATTCTTATCTGAGAGTTGAGAAGTTTAGGATGGTCACACTCCCAGGGGTGTTGAATATGGTACCCCCTGACTCTTGGTTTGCGGTCTTAGACCTACAAGATGCTTACTTCCACATTTCAATTTGTCAGGAACATAGAAAGTACCTCAGATTTGTATTTAACAGTGAATCGTTCCAATATTCGGCCCTACCATTTGGGCTTGCTACAGCACCTAGAGTGTTTACGAAATGCCTGGCAGTTGTAGTAGCTCATTTGAGATGCCTAGGATGTTCTATTTACCCTTATCTTGATTATTGGCTTCTTACAGCTGATTCCCTTGTAAGATTAGAGGAACACATAGAACTGGTATTATGTTTTTGTGATTCACTGGGGCTGGTAGTTAATAGAAAAAAATTGGAGTTGGTCCCAACACAGCTTATAAGTTTATCGGAGCGTTGTTGGATTCTAGATCCAATAAAGCATTCTTACCACAGGATAGGTTAAGTCGCTTATCTGGTCTTGTCCTACACTTTCAGAAGAATAGATTTCAGTCTGCTCGATCAATACAAGTGTTATTGGGGTTAATGGCCTCTACAACTGCAGTTGTGTCGCTGGCACGTCTTAAGATGTAAACACTGCACCTTTGGTTTATCATGCACTTTCATCCGAGTGTGCAGTCCCCGCATACCAGATTCTCTATACCCAGGAGAGTGTTGAGGTCACTATCTTGGTGGACAATACATGATAACCTATCAAGAGGTAGGGTACCCTTTGGGGTACCCTCTCATGAGACCACTATTACAACGGATGCTTCCTTGGAGGGTTGGGATGGCCATTGGGAAGATGTGTCAGTTAATGGGTTGTGGTCTACTTCGGAGAAGGAGAGTCATATTAATTTTTTGGAACTTCGTGCAATGATTCACTCTTTGGCAGATATGCTGACGGGAAAAGCGGTGCAGGTTCTGTCAGACAACATTACCATGGTTTACTATATAAACAAACAAGCAGGCACAGCCTCACAAAAGCTATGCAGGGAGGCCATTCGCTTATGGGAATGGGCTATTGGCCATGGTATTGCACTTTCAGCCCTACATATCGCTGGTGCAGACAATGTCAAAGCAGATTGTTTAAGCAGGCTAGGAAAGTCACATCACGAGTGGGTGTTAGCAGACGAGTATCTCCACCCCCTATTTTGTCAGTGGGGGTTCCCTCAAATCGATTTGTTCGCTACGGAAGGGAACAAGAAAGCCCCTCAGTTTTGCTCAAGGGGAGGGATAGGCGAGAAATCTCTAGGTGATGCCTTCCAAATCAGTTGGATGGGGGGACTGTTCTGTGCATTCCCTCCTGTTCTCTTGCTTCACAGAGTGATATGCAAGTTACAAGTAGAACATCCACGATGCATAATTGATAGCCCTGTTTTGGCCTCGACTGCACTGGTTTCATACTCTGAAAAGTATGGCCAGAGGACGATATGTCTACCTACCGCTGGTGCTGAATTTACTGACATACGGGCAGACTCATCATCACAATGTGCACAGGCTACATTTGATGGCATGGCTCCTGGGGTAGTGGGTCTGCAATTCTCTTCAGAGGTTGCGAATATTTTACTTAATGCCAGGAGGCTTTCCACTAGAATGTCTTATACTTATAAGTGGAATAGTTTCATTCATTGGGCTTCTTCCAGAGGGATAATCCCTGATATGTGCCCTCTGTCTCAAGTTTTTGAATACCTGGTGTTTCTACAGGCGTCTGGCTTAGCATCTACATCCATAAAGGTCCATTTGGCGGCCATATCAGCCTTCCACAGAGAAATTGACAATAAGACAGTGTTTTCACATTACCTGTCGAAGCTATTTATAAAAGGATTGTTTAATTTGTACCCGCCTAGGGTTCCTCTAGTTCCACAGTGGTCGCTGTCCCTAGTCTTGGCTAAGCTGATGCTGAAGCCTTTTGAACCTTTGGCTACATGCCCCTTATCTTTTTTATCAGGAAAGATGGCATTCCTCTTGGCCGTAACATCGGCTAGGAGGGTGGGAGAACTAGGGGCGCTAAGTATAGACTCTCCCTTCAGATTTAACCAGATAGGGTAGTGATGAGGACTAGCTTACAGTTTATTCCTAAGGTGGTATCTCATTTTCACGTTTCAAAGGCTATCTCACTTCCAGTGTTCTTTCCTAATCCCTCCACACCACAGGAACGCACTCTTCATGCATTGGATGTGAGGTGGGCCATTTTGTTTTATAAGGATAGGACGCAGTCCTTTCGCAAGGATTCAGCATTTTTTGTCTGTTATGCTGGTCCCAAGAAGGGGAAGGCGGCTTCATCTCAAACAATTTCTAGATGGGTATTAATGGCGATTAGGCAGTGCTATAAGTTGGCCAATGTCCCATGCCCTTTTGCCCTGCAGGCGCATTCCACAAGACCTCAGGTAGCTTCAGCTGCTTTCCTACGTGGGGTTCCTGTCGGTGACATCTGTCGAGCTGCTACATGGTCGTTGGAAGAGACCTTTGTGAGACATTATGTGGTGGATGTCAACACACGCAAAGAATCGGCTGTGGGGCAAGCAGTGCTCCAGTCCCTCTTCAGTTGAGAGTTCATCCCACCACCGGTTAAGTAGCTAGCTATTCTCCCAATGTGGGACTGCACTGAAGACCGTAGATGAAAACAGAGTTGCTTACCTGTAACTGCTGTTCATCTAGTTCTTTGTGCAGGCACACATTTGTGAACTCTTTGGTGTAAAAAAAAAAAGAGAGAGAACATGAGGAAAATTGGAACGTAATGTTAAAAAAAAACAAAAGGAGAGTGGTGGTGGCACAGGAGAACTGGGGAAAGGAGGGGGCCACCTCCTGGATCACGTAGCTGGCTGGGCGGGAAGAACCGGCTCAGACTGACTGTGGGAGAGGTCGCCCCCGCCCTTAATAGCCTAAAAGCTGGAAAGATCCTATTCCGAGCGGCTGGCCTGCGCAAGTGCAGTCCCCAGTGTGCCTTCACGAAGACCTAGATGAACAGCAGTTACAGGTAAGCAACTCTGTTTTTCATTGTTTCTGCATGACATGTTGTGTGACTCAGGACTAGACATGGGCACAAACACAAACAGAAAAAAAACCCCAAACATGGTGTTCGTTGTTCATTGCCATCCACAAACAACGAACATTGATAAACATGACCTGTTCACGAACATGTTGGTTGTTTGTGGGGGCCAGCAGTCTCTCCTCCAGCATCAAGATCCCTACCACACCACTCCCAGAAACCCTACCTGAGCAGGCAGCAGGAAATGTACCAGCACACCCACCCACCCCAAACCCCCCCACTTAGCCCCTCCTCCCTTCCAACCCATTTACCTGGCCCTTTAAAGATCCCTTTAAACTATCAGCTGGCAGGCGACGGGGGATTCCACCCTGCTGCCTGCTAGCTGATAGTTTAAACGGCCCTCTCCACCCACATGCAAGCAGCAGAGCCCTTTAAACATCCTCAGCCCCCACCCCCCCCTGCCCCATGCCAGCACTGAGGGGCTTCTTCTGCCTGGTGCGAATGGGGCGGGCAGATTCTCTCCGTCCCTCTTGCACCGGGCAGAGCTGGTGCCGCAGGGCTGCTTCTACCCTGTGCGAGTGGGGCGGGCAGATTCTCCCAATCCCACTCACGTCCGGCAGAGCTGGCGCCGTGGGGCTACCTCTGCCCGGTGCCAGTGGGGCAGGGAGATTCCTCCTGTCCCGCTAGCACCCGGCAGAGCAAGCGCCGCAGAGCTACCTCTGCCTGGTGCCAGTGGGGCGGGAGATTCCCCCCCCCCCCCCCCCGTCCTGCTTGCACCCTGCAAAGCCAGCACTGCGGGGCTGCTTCTGCCCCATGCGAGCAGGGCCGGGAGATTCTCCCTGTCCTGCTCGCACCCGGCAGAGCACTCACTGCAGGGCTGCATCTGCCCGGTGCCAGCAGGGCGGGGAGATTCTCCTCATGCCTCTGACACCAGGCAGAAGCAGCCTGGGGGCGCCGGATCTCCCAGGGCTGAGAGCGACGGGAAGATTCTCCCCCCTCCCACTGGGAGAGCGAGTGCGCTGGGCTGCTTATCCTTGTCTCTCTGACACTGGGCAGAAGAAGCCTGGTGGCGGCAGCCCTCCTGGTGCTGAGAGGGACGGGAAGCTTCTCCCCGCTCCCACTGGGAGAGGGAGCACACGGGGCTGCTTCTACCCGGTGTCAGAGGGACGAGGAGAATCTCCTCGTCCCTTTGACACCGGGCAGAAGAAGCCTGGCGGCGCCGGCCCTTCCGGAGCTTAGATGGACCCTCCCACCGGCAGAGCGAGCTCACCAGGCTGCTTCTGCCCAGTTTCAGAGGGATGAGGAGAATCTCCTCGTCCTTCTGACACTGGAGAGAAGAAGCCCGGCGCTCAGAGGGACGGAAAGATTCTCCCCCCCTCACACCAGGAGAACAAGCACTGGGCTGCTTCTGCCCCGTGTCAGAGGGACGAGGAGAATCTCCTCGTCCATCTGACACCGGGCAGAAACAGCCTGGTGCACTTGCTCTAACGATGGGAGAGGGGAGAATCTCTCCATCCCTCTAACCACTGGGAGGGCTGCCGCCACCAGGCTATTTCTGCCTCTCGCACCAGATTGCTCCAGCCGAGCAGCGCTGGCTCTCCCAGTGGCTGAGGGGTAGGGAGAATCTCCCGGTCCCTCTCGCATCAGAAGAGCTGGCGCCACCGCCTCCTCATCCCTCTGACACGCGCTTGCTCTCCCTTGTCCCTCTGACACCAGGCAGAAAAAGCCCGGCAGTGCTAGCCCTCCCAGTGCTGAGAGGGACGGGAAGATTCTCCCCTTCCCACTGAGAGAGCGAACGCACCAGGCTGCTTCTGCCCAGTGTCAGAAGGACAAGGAGAATCTCCCCAATGGGAGAAGAGAGAATCTCTCTGTCCCTTTAACCACCATGAGGGCTGCCGCCACCGGGCTATTTCTGCCTCTCGCACCAGGTTGCAGCAGCTGAGCAGCGCCTGCTCTCCCAGTGCCAGAGGGGTGGGGAGAACCTCCCAGCCCCTCTCGCATCAGAAGAGCTGGAGTTTCTGACACCGGCCAGAAGAAGCCCAGTAGCGCTGGCCCTCCCAGTGCTTTGAGGAACAGAGAGAGTCTTCCCCCTCCCACCAGGAGAGCGAACGCGCCGGGCTGCTTCTACCCAGTGTCAGAGAGATGGGGAGAATCTCCTCATCCCTCTGACACCAGGCAGAAGAAGCCCAGCGGTGGTGGCTCTCCCGGTGCGAGAGGGATGGGGAGATTCTCCCCACCCCTCTGGCACCGGGAGAGCCGGCACTGCTGGGCTGCTGCAACCTGGTGCGAGAGGGGCGGAGAGATTCTTCCTGTTCCTATCGCACCAGAAGAAGGGCAGCCGGCACTCAGCCACTCCTCTGGGAATCCCATTATGAACAGCTGATTCATCCCTGCCTAAGTTGCCACAGGAATTGATTGCAGGTGCCGGACTGTCTGGCTTGACGAACAGCAACGAAGGAGGCTTGCAACGACCACCTGTTCATTTAGAATGGGGCCTCACGAACAGCTTGTTTGCAAACAGCTGATCGGGGTGTTCGTGGGTTTTTCAGTTCGTAATGCTGTTCATGCCCATCTCTACTCAGGACTGTAAGTGAGAAATATGGGTATGAAAAAGGAAAAAGGCATGAGATACACATTTGATGAAGCGGCCTCCGAACAGAAGCTAGAATTAAAATGTGTTAGATTGCACAGTGCCACACGTTTCTTTTTTTCTGTGACAGACTTATTTGGCTATGCCTATGGTATGGGAAAAAGATCTTATATTCAGTCCTAGTCAATACACAATGTATGTGAAAGTTTTGAATTCTTACTCAGAGTGAAGCAACCTCGGTTGCTTCTGAAAGAGAACATTTGATTCCACTTTAGAACAACATAGCTACATTAAACAATCAAAAAATTTCCCACATTCTTACTGCTTGTAACTAGGATTTTTATTCATAATGATGCAACTTTGAAGAGTTACATCATTGTAAAGAAGTAAATAAAGTGAAAAGTATCTAATAAAAGAGAATTTGAGTCATGTACACTAAAGAGTTCCTGAAGCCATTTGTTGAGGGTCACACCATTTGGAGGCACATGCTATGGCAGGATAGATGGGTAGGTAGACCCCATCTCTGAGACACAAGCCTTTTTCACCCCTTTGCCACCCAGGCAAGTAAAGATTGGGAGTCCACTGCCACACACCACCTGTCTAGCCTCCACTACAGCAGGCAGAGAGCTCTGACCCAAATCCTCACAAGGTCCCCTCTATCCTCTTCCAGAAGCACCACTAGACAGGCACCCAGTATGTACCTCCTCTCACTCAGCAACAGCCCAGGGCTATTGGTGAAAAGGGAACTCAGATGTTACCTTCCCTGTATATATTCTGCCACCATTTAAACTCAGCCCATTTAAGGTGACCAGAGCGTTTGAGGTCTGTGGTTTTTTCCCCCCGCAGGCAACAAGTTCAAGCCAGCCAGGATTAAACAAAACAGAAACAGACTTTATTTAAACGATGGAATATAGAGTGAACAGATTTTAAACTAGCAAACATACTGTGGTTGAACAGGAAAGGTTTCAAGTAAAAGAACAGATTAATAGCTAACTATATTTCTGATGCTTTCTTAGCAGCATCTCAGAACCTTCTCTGTCTCCCCAAGCCTCCTTTTCCATCCTACGGACCCTCTTTCTCATTGGCCCAGCATTCCACCTGCTCCCATTGGCTGTCTGTCCTGTCTGTCACACATGCTATAGAGGATGAATAGTGATTCTAGATGTATACTATATAAGCCAGTATGACATAGTGTTAGGGAGTCAAAAAGAGATCAAGGAATCCCATGTTTAAGTCCCCACTTAACTAATGAAGCTCTCTGGATGACCTTGGGGCCATTCTGTCACAGCCCACTACCTCACAATATTTTTATAAAGAAACGGAGAAGAGAACTTATGTATGCCACCCTTAGCTCCCTGAAGGAATGGCAAAAGAAGATGTAATAAATAATAAACAAGAATGATATTAAGGAGATAATGGGTATTTCAGCTTGTTATCAAAGTGTAACCCCCTTTACACACTGCCAGCCACCAGAAATTTCACAGGTCTGGGGGCTTCACAAGCAGTTAAGGGCAGTCACTACACACTGCCTGTCTAGCCTCTAATTTTCAGACAGAGAGCCCTGACCCTAATCCACACAGGATACCTTCTCTCCTATTCCCACAGGCTCCACCAGGCAGGCAGCCCATTCGCTATATTTACTTCCCCTCACTTAGCTACTGCACTGGGCTATTGGGGAAAGGAAATTTAATGTTTACTTCCCATATATGTTGCCACCATTTAATTAAACTTGGCCCGTTGGTCGTGACCAGCATGTTCGAGGTTTGTGTGTGTGTATCTTAATTCCCCTCAGCTAACAATTTTAAGCCAGCCAGGAAAAAAAGTAGGAGTGAATAATTGAAACACATAAATATATGGTGATTAAACAGGGAATGGTTAATATGTAACAGAATAAATTATGCTGCTCCTCTCAGCAGCTTCCAAAACCTTCTCTCCCCAATAACTGCCTTTCAACGGACTCCAACTGTCACTGCCCCATGCTAACTCTCATTGGCTGTTTCTGAGGAGAAGCAGAGCTGGAACTAGTCTTGTCCGACACATGGAGTTACAAAGGCACTGGGATATCAGGGAATTCCAGCCTGTTGCAAGCCTTGCCATGGTAATTAGCAGCTGGTATTAATTACCTACAGAATTCTATAATATGTATGCCAAGGAATCTTAAAGAATTGTGGCTTACAGTCTTATCCAATACAGACTTATATGAATCTAAGCCCTTATAAATCAATTAACACAAACCTAATTTGGCATAGGATCAGGCTGCCAAGTAAATCTTGGTTTCATCTTCAGTAGTCTTCCCTAGTGTCTGGAAGACATATTTCTGTTGTCTTGTTTGTTTGTTCCCAGTAAAATAGCTTAATGATTTGTGTTCTGCCTAAATATTGGAGACAGATGGGGAAAATATTTACATTTTTGTTAATACAGGAAAAATGATGTTGTAAAGTACACAAACAATTATTTCCCTACTTCCTTTTATTCATTAGACCAAAGAAGAAAGAGAAAAAACTGAAAAACGTATATTTTTGCAGAAGGAAAGCTCTCCATACCTTGATTCTCAGGTAAAATAAACAGGGCTCAAATTCTTATGATTCTGAAGTATATCTTGTGATACCAATTACTCACTCATTGGTAGACAGGATCATGGGGCAGAATGGGGGGGGCGGCGGGATTAATAGCATGAAAAGGTCTGTGAGATCTCTTTGAGACTTACTCCCTAGAAACTCAGTAGATGGAGCGTAGACTCTCTTAATGTGATGTCTGTGTATGCGTGTATTTATATACTAAATACCCTTGCAAACCGTATACTAGTAATACAGTGTGAAAAAACCCCTCAGATCTCCATACATTACAGAAAATAGCATGTTTCCCAGTATATCCATACAGACTAGAAAGTTTCATCTCCTATGCCATATATTCCTATCATTCACAAGTTTATATTTATTTATTTATTTATTTACTTCATTTATGACCCCCCTTTTTCCCCAGTGGGGACCCAGACCACCTTACATCGTTCTCCTTCACTCTGTCTTCACAACAACCCTGTGAAGTAGGCTAGGCTGAGAGTGTATAACTTCCCCAAGGTCACCCAGCAAACTTCCATGACAGAGTGAGAATTTGAACCTGAGTCTCCTAGATCCTAGTCCTACACTCTAACCACTATACCTCGCTGGCTCACAATGTATTTGCCATAGGCAAATCTTTCACCATATAGACAGCGTGTACACCCACTGTTCCTAATGGATGTAGTAGAGTCCTCTTTCTTTCCCTGCCATCTCTGGCACATTCATTACTGCACATTCAGCCATTTTGTTGGACTGTTACTGGGAACCAGAAAACTGTGCACACTGTCTTTATTCCTAGAAATTGCATAATATGACTGAGTGGTAGGGATTGGGAAGGACTGGATGGGGATATAAGAGTTGCACCTACACTTTCAATTTCCAGTAACAGCCTATTGTGCTGCCTGCATGTCTGCTCATCGCTGTGTGCTAGGGTGGGGAGAGAAATAGGCCTGTGAAGCTGCAAGAGGATCGCTTTTCATCAAACTAATAGGCCGAACTATTCTTTCATTACTCCATATAAATGGGCACAGAGTTTAATTAAAATAACACATATCTCTCTCTTTGTACAACAGTCTTAATCATATTTATTTAGAAGCAAAAATGATTGATTCGATTGTGATATACTTCCAAGTAACTATACTTGGGATTGAATCTTTGGATTCCAATGTACAAAATGGCTTATTTGGATAATTGTAAATAAAGTTGTGTCCCCATAAAATTAAGCAGACTTTGTTAAGAACCTTGATATAAATATGCAGTATTTTCAGGAGCCAGTGTGTATTAAGAACATTACTAGGGCAGAGTGATTTCCTTCCTTTATGATTTATTTTGGATTTTACTTTCTACAAAGTTCAGTGTTTAAATTGTCTATAGGCTTTTGAAACCTATACAAGGTAGTATTCCCTAAGTTTATATTCTCAGCATGGTACCATAAATGTCCTAAAAGGTATTATATTTCACTTTCCTAACACAGAGATAAACCAATTAGCTGTTCTAATTTAGCTTTTATATTTCAAATATAGGGCACTGAGGATTGGGTTATTGTAGACAAAGTACCCACTGAGGTAGTTGATGGTGAATCGAAAACCATTGTGACATACAAATTAATGACTGTGAGCAGTAAAACTGGTGACATCCCAACCAAGCTTTTAAAACCCACTACCACTGATATGCAGACCTTTGAGGACTTGGAAGGTGAATTGCAGTTGAAAGATGAGAATAAGCAGAAAATGTACACCTTAGGAAAATCGTACGATACTGTCTCTGGGAAAATTGTAACCATGACCACTAAAGTAAAAGAGGGAGAAAAATGTGTGCCATCGCCACTTGAAGCATTACAAAAAATGGAAAGAGCAGCGCCAGAATCTGTGAAAATCATTCCCATAGTAGCAGAGTATGAAATTCTAGAACCAGTCACAGATGAAAATGCCAGAAGGTTATCTGATGCAAAAAGAAGGGTATCAGAATCATTGACTCCCATTAAAGAGGCAGACTCCCGGTTGCAGAGTCCTGAAGAGGAAGGTTTGAAGAAGACCCAGAAAATGGATCAGGATTTGCGGCTGCGTGATACAGTGGGGGACGTGCAGATGGCCGGAGCTGAGAAACCTCTTGACAGTGAAAGACTAAAAGGAGAGCCATTTGGTCGGAAAGATAAGACGAGTATATCAGAATGGAAATATTCCCGAGAGCCACCCTTTACCATTGCTACTGCTCACTATGTTACTGAATCATCAGCATCAAGAGTAGTGGTAACATGCAACTTTGCCACAGTTTAAAGATAAAAGCATGACTCTTTGGGCAATACCCTTACTACCCTGCCTTTCAGTCCTTTTGCTGCTTGGCTTTATGTTGACAACAGCCAACCCAGCTTCTTATTATTTCCTCATGGTTTGTCAATTAACACAATACAAAGCAGGCTTTTTCGGGCTTTTAAACTTTTAAAAATAATTGTTACTGAAATATAATATATTGCTGTGGCTTCTTTTGAAGGGGTAAAATGCTTCACAAATTCTAATGCTAACAACTTTGCTTTTTAGATTACTGCTTATAGTCATTACAAATATGTGCTCATTTATTTTCCCATTATTTTCCTCTCTGTATCCCTGCCACTTTTCCTCCTCTTCTCTGTTTTTGTCTCTACTTTTATCAATTAACATAGCCTGTGTATGTCTGTCTGTTTCTCTTTGTGTGTGTGACTCTACATTTCTCTGTCTATTTAGACAAAACAACTCTCCAGTGAAAAAACTTTGGATGGTTCAGATATCTTCACTTTAATAGAATCTGCAAGAAAACCAACTGAGTTCATAGGAGGGGTTACATCTACTTCACGTAGCTGGGCTCAGGTGGCCGTTTGATTCCATCTTTAGATTTTAATATGGGCATATGCTTTTGGGAGAAGGGGAACGTTCCTTATATTTTTCATATAAGTGTATGATCTCACTTATGTACTTACATTTCCTCAGAAACTGCATCCTGGGAAAGAGTTCTTGCCTCTTAGGCTTGAATCACATACAAAAAACACAGGAAAATTTGTTTTGCTTGATTGTAGTCATTTCGTTTGCTTGAGGATTGATACATGCGAATGCTATGCAATCTTTTATAATTACAAATACTAAGGTCTATATACAACTAAAGCTACACCAACATTCAAACCTAAGAAGGTGGGCAAATTTAGTAGCTTTACAGTGCTATCCTAAACTGAGTTACTCCAGGGTAAGCCCATTGAAATCAATGGGCTTAGACTGGAGTAATTCTGCTTAGGATTGCACTGGTAGTAATGTAATACATTGCTATATACATTATACATCACATTGACTTATGATATTAACTTTTTCTATTATGGTTCAAGGCTGAGGGAACCCATTGTATTGGGAATATGCCTCCAGTTGCTGCTGGCAAGATCTCTAGGCTTTGCTGACCCCATTTGGGGTGTGTGTGTGTGTTCAAATGATGCTAGCAGACAGTAGGGTCATGGGTAGAGTTGCGTACCAAAAACAAATTCCAGGAAATCCAGATCTGTGTTTTGGGGATCCCCCCCAAAATTCAGAATTTCTGAAATTTGGGAGAGATTCTTTGATGCGGTTAAGACTGATGAGAGAATCCTGGATTTATTCAGCCATTGTTCTTTATGGGGGAAACTTATCAAGGGCTATCCAGGGGAGCTGTGGGTGGCATTTTTCAAGTGAATTCAACCAAATTTTCAGCTAACCTACTCCTGTCCTGACTGTTCTCTAAAGCCCCCCCCCCCCAAAGTTTCAGGAAGATTGGACCCCGGGGTCCAATTCTGTGGGCTCTTGAAGAAGGTGCCCCCAGCCACTCTCCATTGTTTCCTTAGGGGGGAAACATTTTCAAGCAGACTTTCAGACAGAAACACACAGAGGCAAGATGGCCAGTGGCCAAAGGCGCACTCTCAGTGCAAGAGGAAACCCAACAGAGTCAAACTGAAGCAAGAGAATGGATGGAATCCCCCTAGAACCAAAGTGAATCAAGGGGACCAGTATGAAACCAGAGAATCATGTCAAAACAGTAAATTCCATCCAAACCAAACTGAAGCAAGAAGAACCAAAGTGAATCAAGGAGACCAAAACCAAACTACAGAATCATGTCAAAACAGAGAATTCCACCCAAACCAAACTGAAGCAAGGGACACTGTTACAACTTAGCCCAACTGAACCAGTGTCATTCACAGAAGCCAGGCACACAAGGAGAGTTCCTGCACATATTGGTCATCCACTCCCCCTTCTTTGCCCCCATCCCCTCCCCTCCCCTACCTGAAAAAGGCAGAAGTTCAAGAGGGAGCCAGTCAAAGGCTGAAGCCACATTTCCGGGATTTATCTGGGGGTCTGGATCCAGGATTCTCTGGTTTAGAGTCGCAAAAGCCAGATGGTAAAAATCTGGCCAAACCTGGATTGCACTCCCCTAGTCATGAACTTCCAGGAGTGAAGATGACCTCAGCGCTCCACAACCAGGTTTCTTCTTTCTCATCTTAGCTGGGAGTCAATAGGCTTGGGCTGGTACCCTCAAGCAGGGGATAAGACTGGTTTTACAGAAGGAAATCTACCTAGCACTAAAGGTTCTCTAAGGACATCAAAGAAGGGGGGGGAAGCTGTAGCACACTCAAGTCAGCTGGGAGGCTGTGAGCACAGCTAAACACCCATAGAAGAAATAAAAGCTTCCCCTCCTCACATCTAGTCTTCAGAGCATGGAGACGGGTAGTTGCAAAAGGGGCAGTTGGACTCATAAACAGGGCAGCAGGAAATCTCTACTTAGCAATGAGAAAGCGTGTTAGCATGTGTGGAGCTCTTCTATTGAAGATTCAACTCTTGTCCCTCTTCCCTAAAACATGTTCTGCCATATGAATCCTCTGTAAGCGCAGGGATGGTATTCCTTATCCAGTCTCTCAGGATAAATGGCTCAGCAAAATTCCTTATCCAGTCTCTCAGGATAAATGGCTCAGACATTAGCACACGTTCTCTATATGCTGATATCCTGTAAGGACATTGATCCATGGATCAGATTCAGTATAACTCAACTATAGAAGTATGACTTTCCTTTCAGGCTCACATAACCAAACAGGAATAACACCTTGTAACCATCCCCTCCAGACTATGTTAGGAAGTTGTATTGTGACACAAAAGAATGTCCTAAAGAATCACCAGGATGGTCCTGATCACAGCGGATGCTAGTCTACTTGGTAGGGGAAGCCATTTTCAGGGAACAGTGACACAGGGAAACTGGTCAGACTCAGAATCCAGAATGAGCATCAACTGGCTAGACCTTAGAATAATTTGACTCTGACTTCTTGCCTTCCAGTAATGCCTAAAGAGCAAGGTCTGTTAATCCATATAAACAATACGTCAACCAAAGGAGGAACCTGTTCAAAGTCTCTTCATGCAGAAACAAGTAAGATCATGATGGGATCAGAACAATATAGAGAATCAATCAAATCTGTTCTTCTGGCAGTGGTCTGAAAGTCACAACAGATTGTCTCAGCAGCAGAATGCTGGGCCAGTCCAAATGTAATTTACATCCCTAAGTCTTCAGATAAATTTTTCAATAGTTTGGGAAAGTGGCCATTGATCTCTTTGCATCCCTGGACAACAGATAAGTAAAGAACTTCACCTTCAAGACCAAGTGCAACCAAGCACAGGCTGTAGATGTTGCATGCTGCTGGTCCCAAGGTCTAGTGATCTATGGATGAAGCTGGTTCCACTGATCATCCAGTGAATACTATATCTGAAGGCAGAAGCAATCCTCATTGCATCATTTTGGCTTCAAAGACACCAGTTCCATGGCCTTCTTAGGTGGCCCTCTTAACCTGAATGGTGGCTATCAAAGCCCCCAGGCCTCCTAGTTTGATCTTGATCTTCTTTCATAACCAGACCTCCCCAAACTGACAGACTAGAAGTTGTGTAGCACCAGTTACATGGGCTAAGGTACTCCAAGGAGGTTATTGCCATACTAACAGTGTCATGCAAGACTTCTACCCATAGGGCCTGCAATAACATATGGGAAAGCACATGCATACATGCATAGCAAAGGAAAGGAAAGGTTTTCCTGCCCCAGTACAGCAGTCTGCTTTGAAACGCCATTTTTTTGATAAATAAAGGGGGGGGGTTGCATATATGTCAGATTTGACATAATTTTAGAGTTTCAGTTCAACTTCATGAATGTTAAAAAGTTGCTTTTGCATTTGATACAGGCATACTCTTAAATACTAATGAATTTTAAAGCAGCAACACTAAGTGTCTTTTATATACCACCTTTTGCAGCCAAAATAGTTTGTAATGATGAGTTACGACTTTGGAGGATAAAATATAATTTGTAAGGGGGGCATCCAGTCGCCTGCGGCATTCTTTTATTCCCCTCCTCCATGCAGTGTTCCAGAGTGACAGTGCAAACTTAAGCATATATACTCAGAAGCAAATCCCACTGCATTTAGTGGTTTATTCCTTACAGATTAGGTTTGCAGCCTCAAAGTTCTAATGATAAGTGAAGGGAGGAGACAGGATCAAATCCACAATCATTGTATTTTTAATGATAAATACTTTTGGTTCAGTATCTTAGAATATTTCCATATCCAGAACCAATGTGGAACACTAATCTACAATTAAAGAAATTATTATTAATTGTACTGTGCCTTACTGTCTCTTCATTCTGTGAATCTACTACATTTTTTTATCATTCACATTCCTCAGGGATCAGGAATGAATACAATTGTGTGAGGTAGACTGGGCTGAGAACTAATGATGGGCCCAAAATCACACAATGAGCTTTTTGGTTGGACAGAGATTTAACACAAGGTATCCACAATCCTCGTTCAAAACTCTAGCCCATTTTGTGCTAAGACCATTGGAGGGGATGAAGAGCTGATTTGGCCCCTTAACTGAACACCCCTGAGCTAAACCACCTGCCCCAATTTGCTATAGGTAAGCAAAATGTTGCCATTATTGGTATGTGTTGCTTTTGTTCTTCTGGGCTTTTAATCCTTTCAAGCAGTCTTGAAGGCAAAGATGGTCTGGACTAGCAAACAGAATTCTTCCATCCATTGATAGAATATCAATGAGGAAATCACTTCACATATTCATATACTCCCTGGCAGCATTTGGCAGAAAGGACAGAACATGTTCACAGTTTGAATTACATTCCCGCCCTGGGCCTGAACTGCTTTTCTAGATCCCAGACTGACCCACCCCTGAACCAAAGAGGAAAGGAAAATTTGTTCATCAGCCATGAATTTCCATTTTCTGTGGTTCCAGAATGGTGCAGTCTTCCCTCCTTCTTTCTACCCCTCCCCTCTCATTCAAGCCATGCAATACTCTCCAGCTTGACAAGTACTGAAAATCTTGGAGTGGTTTCTGAATAGGAGAGCCTCCCCAGATCTTTACCAGGCTTAGACAGTTTAAGTCCTGTAGAATGTCCTCTTCTGTTACTGTTTTTTTACTTCTTATTTTCTGTGATTGCTGGTTTGACAGATATTGGAATGTGTTTTCTTGGGGTTTTATTAACCTTTAAAGTTTTTTTTCAAGAAATGGCCTGGGAGCATTGTGGAAAACCCCTCCCATTAGGGTCAGCAAAACCTCACAATCCTGTCTGCAACAATGGAAGGGCTGGCACTTTTCCAAGAGGGCAGACTGCGTCACCCTTGAACCACTGAGAATGAAAATTCACAATTCCCCCCCCCCTTTTTTTTTTCTTTGCAGAGAACACAAGCTAAGACTGATCAGGAGGTACATTCCAGTGAAACGGTGACAGAGGAGCAGCAGGAAGAGGAGACGATGAAGAAGGTTGTGCAGGAAACTATAATGGTCGAGGAGAGACGTGTGATGAATGTGCATGCAAGTGGGGATGCTGCTAATGTTGCTGGCGTTCAGCTGGATGCTGCAGCACAGGCAGTGTCTCGTATGGCTTCTGGCATCCAAGGGAAGGAGGGCTGTGCTGTGACTGAGGGGTCTAAAGAGGGGCAAAGGCAGGAGGCTCTGCAAGCTGAAACCAAACAGGAAGGAACTGCTTCTGTTTCTCATGATCAAGAGGAGGAGCAGAGTGCAACAGCCCAAGTTTTGGATGCACTGGAAAGAAAACCTCTTTTTGAGGTAATGAATAACTTCTAATGAGTCAGTTCTACAAAAATCATAAACGGATACATTCTTTACATTAAATTCTTCATGAAGTTACATGTTGGGCGTCATTGCTGTAAGTGAGCAGTTTGTTTCTCCTCTTAGGATAGGGCTGCTTCTCAGCAATTGTTTCTTCCATGGATGGCTATCACACAGAAAAGCTGTTTAGACTGTACTACACTATAAAATATATGAAGATTGTCCATGTATTTATTTCTCTGCATATTCACTCAGTGAAATACATGTGACAGCATATACATTGCATAAAAGCCGTTTTCCTACTTGGATGGGTGTGATCTTTGTAGGAAACCTCACATGTGAAGTAGTCCATATTGCCTGTGCATGGCAGTTTTGAAGCCTACTGCTGGTTTCTGCTTTCTGCTTTGAGTTCAGGCATCTTGTAGGTTGCCAAAAACAACATGTGCTGCAGCTGCTGAACATCAGTGCCTAACCATGATAGCCTTGTGACACGAGACAGCAGTGGGCTGTTCTACAGAAAGATTAACATCTGTTGATCTTTCTTATCTAGGCAATAAGCTTTCCCCCTCCACTTCTCCAGTTTGGAAATAGTTTTCTATACAGCGTCCCTGCTAATTAAAATTTTGTCCTCTAATTGTCATGTATATGATCTTAATGAGCTTTTGATTGTATTGAAGTAAAATAAGCTTATGTAGAACTCAGTAATTAAAAAAACAAAAATTAAGCTAAAAATTACAAAGCTCACTTTCTTTAAATATGTTCTATATTAAATACAATCCTGCTTTAGATATGTATGTTGCTCTAAGCTGCTGCTGATGCCTATTTGAGTGTATTGTCTTACAATGGATATCTTGTGTTCTTAATATGCAGTAATAAAAAACATTATTTATTTTACTCCACAATTATTTCAGAACTCTATAACTTTAATATACCTTAAAATTACTTTTTTTCATTGAAATAGTCACCAGTTGTGAAGACTGAAACAATTAGTTTTGGAAGTGTTTCTTCAGGTGGGGAGAAAATGGAAATTTCTATGAAGGAAGTGCCCATCATTCATACTGAAACAAAAACTATTACATACGAGTCATCTGAGGTAAGAAATTCTATAAAAAAAATTTTACTTAGGAATTACAGAACTTTACTAGATACTAAAAGAGTGGCATATGATTAAATGCATATAAATTAAAACTTTATTGGATTTATACCTTTAAATGTTGGCATTGTATGATGAATATATTTCTCTTTCACTTGTGATGTAGTTAGTTTTCGCAGCCTGTTGTTTTGGCTTGGCTTTTTTCCATTATACTCTCCTTTGTGCATATTAATACCAATACAGCATAAAAATCCCAAGCCTGACAAGTCAGATATTGTTGAAGGCCTTTTGTAGCAGAGGCATGTCTTTAACAGGTGGCAGTAGCATCCACATTTCCCTGGCAAGGAAGTTCCAGTTTAGAGGTGGCAGCTAAGACTACCCAAAAGGCCCCTACTATTTGCATATCAGAAAAAATAGGTTCCAGCAGCCACATCCCCAAACAGTATCAGATATTGATAGAAGCAATCCATCAGGTACTCTGGGCATTCAGAGTCTTAATGGTCAAAAACAGCAGTTTGAATTGGATGTGGAAACAAATCAGAAGCCAATGTAATTGATATAATGCTGGTTGTATGTGTTCATTTCTGTAAACACTCTGGTCAACTCGTTTTGCTGCAGCTGATATTTCTGGATTGTCTGCAGAGACAATGGCCCTTTTCACACTGCTTACCTGCTGCCGCACCGTCGCAAAATAGCGCACAAAAAATGCGGAAGATAGCATCTTCTCGTGAGAGTTTCGCGCAATGTCGCGCAAAACTCTCGCGAGAAGACGCTACCTTCCGCGTTTTTTGCACGATATTTCGTGGCATTGCGGCAGCAGGTAAGCAGTGTGAAAAGGACCAATGTACATAGAATGCATTATGGTTGTATATTCTGGTTGTTCTGAAGACATGTATGACAATGGCCAGGGTAGACTGGTGAACCAAGCTCTAAGCTACCCACCTGTGCAACCTATTTGTCTAAGGACAGTGAAGACATCTAGGAGTACTCCCAGGCTGCATAGTTTATCTTTGAGACAGTAGTCCAACCTCATCCAAAACAGTTTACACCTATTGCCATATTAGATTTACTACTATCAACAGCACTTCTGTATTGCCTGAGGGCCAAGCTACAAGTGACAAATGACACTTGAACGGCAAGTGGATTGAGTGGAGGGCAAGTGAACAGGGAGAAATACACTTGCCGTTCAAGTGTCATTTGTCACTTGTAGCTTGGCCCTGAGTTAATCTCCAGTTTGTTCATTCTCACCTAATTCCTCGACTGTTTCCAGATGCTAACATTTTCACTGTCTCCATGGAACAGAAAGGAAAAAAAGAGCTCAATGGCATCAGCATGTTGAGCATGTTGATGGCATTTAACTAAAAATATCTGGATGAGATCCCAGTGGCTTTATATAGAAGTCAAATATCATGGGGGACAAGATAGAACCTTGTGAAACCCCACAAGATAGAGGGCAGCATGCAAAACAGGTCTCTTAGCAACACCCTACTGGAAACTGCCCTTCAAGAAGGACAATAATAGCAGTGTTCCCAAAGCCCATTCAAGCCATCTGGTCCAGGATACTAGGATTGATTGTATCAAAAGACACTAAACTATAGATTAGTATCTTCCAACTTTTAAAGATATTTTAATTATACTTTTGTTCATTTGTTTTCACTAGGCAGATCCTTGTGCTGATTCAGAGCCAGGAGTTCTGATGAGTGCACAGACCATCACATCTGAAACTACCAGTACTACAACTACTACACACATTACCAAAGTAAGTTTCTGAGAAATATGTACTCAAAAACAGGTTGGACTTTTATGACATGGTTAAAAAAATGGATAACTAAAGGCTAAACCTGATAAAATGTTGAAAGATCTTTTCTGCTGTTATACATACTAACTATGGAGTCCTTTATTCGGATTGAGATGGCGGGATATCTGTTCCCCTCTGCCACTTTCCTGGCTTCAGATGGCTCCATAGTGCTGATATTTGCCCCTTTGCCTGAATTTACCTAAATATTTTTTTTCCTCAGCAAGATAAAATTCAGCTCCAGGGGGCTGTTTGTAATTGGAAAAATGATGCTGCAGGAAATAGTTATCTCAATTTCCCCCATATCACAGTCCAATTCAAGCCCCCTACAGCATCTTATTTTGTGGCCCTGGGCCAAGGAAATCAAAGTCCCCTGTCTCCCCCGAGTCTCATTTAGGTGAGTTAATATTACATGGTAGATTCTGGAACAATTGTATGAATTACTGAACAGAACATCTATACTTTGTCGAAGGCTTTCACGGCCAGAGAATGATGGTTATTGTGGATTTTCCGGGCTGTATAGCCGTGGTCTGAGAGATCTCTGACTTTTGGTGCTACACCTCTGAAGATGCCAGTCACAGCTGCTGGCGAAACGTCAGGAACTAGAATGCCAAGACCACAGCTATACAGCCCGGAAAACCCACAACACAACATCTATATTGTTTGCCACTACTCACTCTGGAAATAGGTAAGCAAGGCCCCACAAACATGATTGACAGTGGCAACTAGGTATTTAATTCTGGTGACCATGGAAAATCTTCAGTACACTCCACCACAAGAGTAAGATGTTTGCTAAATGCTGGTGTCCAGGACGATAGCATATGCCTGTTATCAAACAGTGCTAGCTGATCATGTGCTCGACACATCATCATCATGGGCTAGCAGAGATTGCAACACACAGTGCATATCCCTTTAAACACCAGGCAGTGGTTGTAAAAACTTTACACTTATTTTGCTGGACATTGGGATCAAAGGTTAACTACCAGTGTTTGTTAGTGTGTATTTGTTTCCTTTAGACAGTGAAAGGAGGCATATCAGAGACAAGAATTGAAAAAAGAATAGTCATCACAGGCGATGCAGACATTGACCATGATCAGGTATAGTATATATAAGCTATAAATTAACCCACAGTCTAACTACGTTCTAACTATATATCTAAAGACCATGTTAGTATTAGCATGCCTTTAAAAATGGATTAGTCTTTAGATCAAAGATGATATTCCTGTTTTGATTCACTTTTCCTCATTTGCAAACTGTGTAATTTATCATGAATCTCTTCACCTTGCTACTGATCATGCATGTTCCACCTCCTTCTTGTTTTTGCCCTTCTGTGGTTTCCTTGGGCTAGGCGCTGGCTCAGGCAATTAAAGAGGCCAAAGAGCAGCACCCTGACATGTCAGTGACCAAAGTAGTGGTACATAAAGAGACTGAAATCACACCAGAAGATGGGGAGGATTGACCACAGGTAAGAGGCTGAGATTTTTCCCAGGCACTCACTGGGCTGGCATGTGACAAAGGCATTTCTTCTTTCATAATTCATCTCTAACCCTCTATATTCTCTCTGGCATTTATAGCACATTTGATGGAAACAATGAGTCTGAAATTTACCTTAAGCTTATGAGGTCCCAGCCCCCTTCCCATTGTGACAATGCCAGTTAGAGAAATAGAATAAATCCATTTGCTTGTGCCTGCTTGCTAGTTGCTATGCATTTTCCATAGTCCAATACATGCCAAAATAATTTCTGAAGACAGCATACATATATGGCTTGTGGGGCAGCAGGGAAACGTTTTTAACTGTAAATACTTATTTGTTTGTTAATGGGTTCGTCCTAGCATATTATTGAATTAATAGAATTGTAGGCTTTTACTGCCAAGTTGTCTGGATATGGTTGAGCCACTTTTAAATGTTATCTTAGTTAACTTGTTGTAAGCACGGATCTAGGTATCTTTATCTGCTATGCATTGTTTCTTGAGGAGAGACAATACAGCTTTCCTTGTCTGCTATTCTTCAACAAAGGCATGCTGACAGTCTAGCTGAACAGGCATCTTGAAAGTATTTCAATTGTAATTTGCATGTGCTAGAATACATTCTGCATACTAACATGCTATGCAAGAACCCGTAATACTAGCATCTTCTGTAGGTGGCTTTGAATGTTGCGTGCAAAAAAAAATGTTTTTTTTCCTGCTTTGTGTGAACTGACAGCAACAGTTTCAAGCAATATGTAGTCCCAAATCTTGACAGAAATCTTACTTTGCGTATGGAAGAATGGGACTCTCCAGTGGTTTGTTGGGACTTTCTAAATAGATTTACAGGCTTCTAGCTGCAAGTGAAGATAAAATAAAGATTAAAAGAACTTCTGAGGTGGGATATTCCCAGTAGATCAAAGAACACATTTCATTGATGGGTCTCCTTTGCAAAGTATTTAGGAACTATGGGCATAAAAATATGTATTAGTGGCACAGCATCACTGAATACAATTGTTGCCTTACATTGAGTCAAACCATTGCTCCATCTGGTTGAGTAAAACCTACTCTGATGTACAGTGGCTCTCTAAATTTCATGGAAAAATCTTTCCAGCTCATGTAAGGGATTGAACCTAGGACATTCTGCATGTGGGGCATGTGCCACATTACTGAGTTATAAGAAACTAAAGCTGATTACTCCTTTTTGCTGCAGTTTCAAATCTTGTCTAGGTATTTGTTTACTGAGTTATAGTTCACTCTCCTAAGGACTTACTGCAGTTTTTCCCTATAAAATTATGCTGAGTCCCAGCATAATTTTACGGAATTTTTGCATATTGCTTTAGAAAACTTGAATGCCTGAACCTTATGCCTGACCCAAGTCATTGGACTCAAAATAATTTTTGAAACGGTCTTGCTGTAAAGAGTTAATTCTACTAGACTAGGCTGCTTGTAGCTTGGTCATTTCTGACCATGATCTGTTTGAATTAATTCACAGAATTTAACTACATTCTCTCTGCTGCAGGAATAACGTAGCTTTCATATGGATTCAGTCGTGTACGTCATTGGGAATAACAGAACCTACATGGAGTCTTGGTTCTACCCAGCAGGCTTACATCTTTCCAGAGAAAAATTCAGTGCGGAAGAATTGATCTTGATTGCTACTAAGGTCACTGGCAGAAATATTGTCCCCATTTACAGCAATCTGAATCAGCATTAGCAACCAATATTGCATGAAGCAACAAACAAATTACAAAAAAGCAGCATTTTGATTTTCCAAAACTAAGTTTCCATCTATACCTGCACGTTCATCACCACTATAAAACAGCGATCTCATGTTACACATAAACAATTCATGCCTTCACAAATTATTGGAAGTATAAACAGATCACAGTTTCTTAGGTGGCAAAACTTTTGTTTAAGGTAATTGAAGATTACCCTAAAATGCTAAAAGCTGTATAGGTACTGTGTATAATGTTTTATCACCTTAGATGTGCCAATAACACAATTTATTCAGTAAACAGTTTGAATTATATACTTGTGTCATCTGGTTTCATTATCGTCCAATAAACAATGATCAATCTCTAATGATGTTTAAATATTTACAAAATGTGCTTTGTTTACCTGATTTTAAACGTTTAATAGGTAGTAATAATTTTAGATTATTCAAAGTTTAAAGTTAGAATTTTTCCACCATTCACAAATACTTCTTATAAATTATGTTGTGATTATTTTAAAATGTATGCTTTCCTTAGCATTACAGTATTATTACTCTGAAAATATTTCCCTTTAGTTCTCAAAGAAAATGTTTCTTTTCAGAGTGTGGTTGCATTTTCCTATCTAGGACAGAGTTAAGCCTTAAACTGTACAGAACACCTACTGAAAAATTCTTTGGTATTTGGTTTTTCACATTCATTTAAGGGATACTGTCTTCATTGCACTGTCAGTCACATCACAACACATGGTGAATGTATGTTTCTGCATAGTGAAATAAAAGTGGTAAATGCATCCAAATTTGTATTGGTCTGTGTCTAAAAACATGTTTTCTGTTATCAAAACTTCAATATCATTTGTATGATATAAAAGACATTTTAATGTGCATAACAGATGTTCTTCCATCATGTCACACAGCTATTTATACAGCTAAAACAGAAAATCAGAGGCCTGAAAAATAGTGTAAACGAATTCCTGTACAATTGTGTACATAGGACAGGTGCCCTCCAACCTCTTCTGTATTATATCGCTGTGAAACGTGCTTCACGTAAACTAAACAAGAGTATAATCAACTATTTTTTGAGCGCTGGGCTGGGAAAAAATCCTTTTGTATTTTCCGTTCTAAATCATGAGAAAATTACCCATTTCAAGTAAGTACTCTGGGCACAATCCAGCCAAAGTTAAGCACTCGTTCAGTTCATTTCAATAGGATGAGATTTTAAAAATGTTTAACTTTGGGCAGATTGTGCCATTGACTATTTTGGATTAGTTGCTCAATTACTTCACAATATTCTTTACAGAAAAAATGTAATAAAGTGCATTTTATAGAACTATCAAAATACGTAAGGGACCATATGTAAGTCAACTTTTGCTGGTAAAAACTAAGTACATAAATATTTCCAACTTAATAAAGTGACAGGAGCTTCTGTGAAGTAAGACCAACTCTTTAGGGTAGATTAAATGGAATAAATATTTTTAGAGAATATATATATATATGAAGGAAAATATAGAGAAAAACTATATAAAAATAATAGACCTAGAACAATAGTTTTTGTATGGATGGAATTCGAGTGTTCAGTGATTTTCTTGTAATCTTTACAGTATTCACCAACTGACTTAGGACTTCGTTGGGATCATATGATTGAGATTTATGCGGCCACATAAGCTTGAGAAAGGGTCATATTAACTACTAATGACTGACGTGAGTTTACTCCAGGTGGAGCTTCTGGTTCATTAAAGTGGAATCTCCCCACAGTCCCAGCATAATCATGAACCTGCTGGTGGCACAGCACACTCCTGTAGGCAATCACATAGGACTTCTGATCTCGACCTTGTTAACTGGACCTCTTGGAAAACTTTGGATCAGAATGAATGTTTTGTTTCTGTCTCTGCTGAAATTGTTCTCTAAATCATTCTCCATGTTACAATAATATAGGCATAAATTAACTTGTGTGTCTCAAAAGTTCATGTAGTAACAGTTAATATACCTAGCCAGATCAGCTAAAGACACTACTGAATCCTTCACAGTAGCTTGACATATATGCCACCTTTAGAGCAGATATAATTCCCTTTATTCTAGTTATACCCGTAAATTGATGCACCTTTGACTCTTGGGCATGTTTACAATACTACATGACACTTGCGTTGCTACCTGACTCACAGGAGTATTCTTGCTGTTAATGCTGTTGATCCAATCATTTTTAATTGTTTTTGTACAGCTGTTCTCAGTCCAACCATAATCTTCTGTTAGTAATGAAAAGCAAAAAAAATTGGTCATTTTGTGTCACGTTTTAGATTCACCAAGTTCTTAACCTCATCATATTGTTGAATATAGCATCCAGTTGTTACTGTTTCCTTCCATCTCTGTGAAAATCAAAAGCAGCTTTTTTTTTTCTTGTGGCAGCTGTTGACGGTATGTGTGCCATGTTTCTCAGAAGACTATGCTCCAAATTCTAGTTAAGGCAACAAGTGTTAAAACAGATTCTGAAATGGTATTCCTATTCATTTCAGATAGTTGCATTGTCAGCAAAAATGAGTTTCAGATGGCCAATTCATAGTCACTTTGTGAAAAGCTTATCCTGTTTAAAAACTAGGCAATTGTAGAGCTAAATGTCAAAGTTACTATTAAAAAGTGGAAGATGATATTTTGAAGTGGCTGAAAGGGTAGGTTTTCAAAACCAGGTTATATGGTAATGCTAAGCAGATGCTTCTTTCAGACAGTTGGCATTTCTTGGTTCATATGATAAAACTATCTATAGTAGCTATTTCACAAATCAGCATTATCAATTGTCTCAAGCACAGCATCAGAGTCCACTTAAGATTTATGGAACAGATTGATTTTTTTTGTCCAAGGTTGCTGCTACTTTGCCTACATTTTAGCATGACATTAAAATAAGAATGGTATCAAAAGCTACTGATTGTTCATAAAATTTGTCTATTTAGAATGGGTGCTCACTGCTAGAATAACAAGTGCACAGTGGTGGCTCAGTCTTAGTGAACTTTGTTTGAAGATACTTCCTGGCAAATAAATGTTGCTTTTTAATAATTGTTTTTTGAGTTTACTGCCTAATTCTGTGCCAGATTAAATAAAAAGCTCTTGCCTGTTTCTAACAGCTGCTGTGTCTCAATCTTTTGTTCGTTGGTCCTCTTTCAGCTCTTATACTTAATATGGGCTCATGCCACTTTAGCAAGATAAGCTTTGTTAGAAGGCAACTGGGATGAGTTTTTATCATAATTATGGTGCTTTTACATAACGTGGGAAATGGGGGAATTATACTACATGACAGCAAGCATAACAATTCTTGATAATTGTGTATTTGTTTAGTATTTTTCTATGCTGCCTTTTCAGAGTCCTACTTGAGGCAACTTAAAATTAAAAACCACAGTATAAAAAAACAAGCCATTAGATGTAAGTAGCATAAAAACTGTCTATAAAACAGAGCAGATCATTTAAAAGCTGATAACGCTCCTAGTTAAAAGTCTGGGTAAAAAGATGTCTTAACCTGGTTCCTAGAAGAAAGTAAAGTAGATACTAGGTGAACCTCGAGGGCATTCCAAAGGCAAGGTGCCACCGTGTGCTGTCTCTAGTCACCATCTGCCTCACCTGTAAAGGCAAGAGCACATAGAGCAGGGCTTGATAGACGGCTCTTAACTGGCAGATCAGAGTATGAAAAGATATTTAAGGGCTTAAAGGTAAGAACCAGCACTTAATTGTGCTCAGAAACAGATGGGCAGCCTGTGCAAATCTTTCAGCACAGAGGTGATACAATGCTTGTGAGTAGAGATGGGCACGAACTGAAATATATACCAAAATTCATCATGAATCAGCCAGTTCATGGTTTCGTGAACCGGTGATTCGTCAGAGCCCATTTCTGACGAACCATCATGAACTTTAGACTGGTTCATTTGGTTCATTTTTCAGTTCTTCACTGCAGACAGCCTGGCGCAATCAATCAGGTTCCTAGGCAACGGGGGATGGGCTTTCTGCAGACCTTCTGCTGACCCAGAAGTGACATTTTCACGAACCAAACGAACCAGTTCACGAACCAGGGCAGGTTCATGAAAGTTCGTGGTTGGTTATGTTTGTGAGACGCAATGAACCATGAACGACATGGTTCTCCCCCCCCCCCCAGTTCGTGCCTATCTCTCCTTGTAAGCAACTCCTGACAGTAATCTGGCCACTGCATTTTGGACCAGTTGAAGTTTCTGAACCATTTTCAAAGGCAGTCCTACTTTGTTGTTTAATATAGAATTGCTTATGTTCTGTTTCAGCATTTTTTCAACTGTTACTCACACTATGTAATCCACCTTGAGTCTCAGTGAGAAAGGCGGACTATAAATAACATAAATAAATACTTTTTCACACCTTCTGGGTGCAGAAATGCATCTTGGATTTAAGAGCTGTGTAAGTCTACAGCATGCCCACCTTGTCTTTAAAAGCATTTAATGCATTCTAAAAGAAAAAATATTCATAAGTAGGTTTTTTTCAGTACTTCCCAAATTTCCAATTTTTCCATTGGAAAAACGGGGGGGGGGGAGACTTCAGGAAAATAATTCAGGAATCTTTTTGAGCCTTTACATCTCCAATCTTGAGACAGGGATATGATTCCTTTATCCTTCTTCCATTTTGTCAAACCTCCTGCTTCACCGCTGAACTGCCTGTCTACTCACTCTTCCTTCACAACTGATTTTTTTCTAAAGGCTGCTTTCCCCATCTTTAGTCCTATGTCCTAAATCTCTTCCACATGGTTTTTTATACCTTTTTATATACCTTTATTCTTACCTTTGAAATACAATATTGATCAAAGTCATAAATTATCCTGTTCCTCAGTCTTACATAATGCAAACACAGCTTTACAATTCTCACAACTTTTTATTGACATGTTTATCTATATAGGCACAACTTACATGGAGAACAAGCAAAAATTTCAGTGTGACCTGGTCCTAAATTAACAATCCAAATACGAATTAACGGGGTAGTCCCTGCAGGCTAGATAGCTAATATTCAGATTGTGTTTGTTTATTTCTAAATGGAACTATTTAAAACAAATATAATTATGTATTAAATGTCACATTCATGTTCATCCTGCAGTTGTAATAAAGGGTGTACATTTATAAGAACCTACTAATTAATAGGGGAGGAAGACGTTTTGCACATATATGTTATTTTTCAGTGTAATGCAGCTTTGCAAAACATTTATTATGGTTGTACAGATATCAATAATAAACAGATTTCCATTTTAAGCAGCTTTTCCATTTTACCCCAATTATGATCTTATAAACTAAACCTATAAATGCAGATTGCTGTTCTTTAAAATCTTGAATCTTTGGCTTCAGCTTATTAAAAATGAAGACTTCACTAGCCATTAATAATTACTCATTTATAACTCACCTATCCCTAAAAGGACACACGTACACATAAACAGCGGGGTTTTTTCTGGGAAAAGAGGTGGTAGAACACTCTATTATCACATGTGTGCGCGCGCACTCCCAGAACTGCGTGATGACGTCACTTCCAGAAGTGACGCCGCTTCCCGGACCCCAGCAAAATGCATTGTGACTGATACTTTAACTAATACAAATAACTGTAATTGATATATTTAACTAACACAGAACCAATCTGCATTCAAAAGCTGTGGGAACCATAACGTCAACTTCAGTCAACAAAAGAATGAAAGCAACACACACACACACACACACAGCCTCACCCACCCCCATGAAAAGAAAGAAGAATGAACTCAAAGCCGTACACACACACACAGCCCCCACCCCCATGAAAAGAAAGCATAATGTACTCAAAGCAGCACACACACACAAAGCCCCACCCACCCCCAAATGAAAATAAAACAATGAACTCAAAGCAGCACACACACACACACTGCCCCACCCACCAACTCCCCCAGTCCCACCCTTAGAGACTATTGCAATTAGGAGTGGTTCTACAAACCTCTCTGATGCAATGTGGTGAGCCATGTGTGAAGCCAAAGTTATTAACAATTAAACAACATTAAAACTTATATAAATCAAAACATTCATGCAGTATAACCAAATTTAACCCTTATCACACTCACACACACACACACACACACACACACGGGTCATTTTGTAGAAAAAACTGCAGAAACTCATTAGCATAACTCATAAGCATAACTCAGTATATGCCACACCCCTTGCCATCGCCAGAAGTGTGTCATTGGCATAACTGATTTGCATATGCCACACCCCCTGACATCACTGGGGGAGGCTTTATCACCCTCCAGAGTGCCCTTTTTCTCCCTCCAGAGGAATACAGATACGTATTCCTAGGGCCCTTCTGGAAGATGACAATCAACGTAACAAAAGATGACAAAAAATAACCTCAGAGGAAAAAAGTCACTACACAGTGTAGTACACACTAAGGAACAACCCTGTTCTTGCAGTGGCAAAGATCAAACTGAGGGAGATGTCACTTCAATTGGCTTAGACTGCAGTAACTCTGCTTAAAATTGCACTGTAAGTCACTTAACTCTACAATCCTCTCTAAGTGGCCACCATGTGCACTTGCTAGGCCAGCACAGAGATTTCTAACACAGTTCAGACCTCAACTGCATCTCCTGAGCAACTCAAGAAGGAAAATGGCACGCTAGGCAGATAACCGAAGCAGTAGAGCTGAGCCTCAGATGAAATGAATTCAAGATCTGTGAAGATCTGTCAAGATCTGTATTCATGATCTGCGGATTGATTTTTTTTCTCTCTCTCTACCACCCCACCCACTCTCTCTCTCTCTCTCTCTCTCTCTCTCCCCCCCCTCTACCCCCCCCTCCCCCTCCAGTCCACACATACTCACACACACTCAGGAGTCAAAGATTAAAATAAAGCAAATGAAATCAAAGCAGTACACTCTCCTTTAGAAAGCCAGCCCCAGCAGCCCAGCTTACAGGCAGTCACTCACTCACTCAGGAGTCACGAATGAAGGTAAAGCAAGTGAAATCAAAGCAGCTTACCCTCCTTTACAAATATAGCCCCAGCAGCCCAGCTGCTGCCTCCGCTTCCTGCTGCTAAAGAGATGCTGCAGGGAGGCAGCGTTGAGGAAAAGGAATCACATGGGCAGGGCCAAAACCCACGTGATCTCTTTTCAGAGCTACCGGAACGCCGTTCCGGCGCATTCCCCCTCCAAATGAGCCTTGTTACAACGTTTGGTTTATCACAACCTAGACATTCCAATAATGTTTCTTGAGAGAGCATCAGCTATTACATTTTCTTTTCCTTGCACATGGATGATATTAAAATTATAGTCCTGTAGTTGCAAGCTCCATCAAATTAGCTTGCTATTTGTACTTTTAACTTGATTCAGCCACCGCAATGGCGAGTAGTCTGTGCACAACGTAAACTTTCTCCCCCATAAGTAGGGTTTTAGTTTCTCTATTGCCCACACAATAGCTAGGCATTCCCTTTCAATGACAGAAAGATGTTGCTCTCTGTCTACAAGTTTTCGACTAAGGTAAAGGATGGGGTGTGACTTTATACAGTTCTCCCTCTCTGATAACAGACACTGTATCTCTGACTCCTGAGATACACTTGTTTTCTTAGTGCTTAATCCCGGGTTCTGAATTTTGAATCTATTTGATCCTTTCATATAACCTTTTGAATTATTGGTTGGCATACTTATAGTTTACATCTTTCGGATGTTCAGTAAGAAACAGGTAGCAGACTATTTCCATGACAGATATTCTAATGCCAGGTGCTACAAAAGATAGACCCCAGTAGGTAGATGTCCAGTAGCTAGCTATTAAGGATCCCACAATATTTCCCACTGAAGTGTGAAAATTCCAAAATCCCATTATTAAGCCTATCCTTACTTTCTCTAACCAATTGCCCATGCACATTAAGACTGCTTGTAACAGCATGTGATTCCATTTTGATAAGCTAAAGACCAAAATGTGTCCCAAGTCATGCTGGAACCATTTCATTTGGCACTGAGCAGTAATAAATACTGCAACACGTATGAAGAATGGTAACAAACATGTTCCAAAGTACCATACAGTAAACCAGGTAGCAACATCTAATGTCACAATATAAAGGAAAATCAAGAAAAAGAAGAGGATGTTGGGCTTCTGGAGTCCTGTCTTCTCAACAGGGAATAGCAGCTTCGGAAAGTTCTCGGTTATCAATTGATTTTCGTTGGGTTCAGAGTTAGGTTGCTCTGGTGCCAGCTCCCCATTCAGAAATGTTCTCAAGTTTTTGCTGTCGTGATTATTATCAAGATGGAATGCTGGAAATGCATCTGTTGCATCTTGTGTGGTATAGAGTCTGATCACCTGGGCGCCTCCCGGGTGCCTCTTGTAGAATTGGTTGACATTGTAGACTTTCCTGTTGCTCACCTGCCAGTGCTCCTCATAAGGCTGGACTTGTCCTGTGCGCAGCTTGATCTCTTCTCCAGTGAAGAAATGGTGGTGTCTGTTCCTGCCGCTGCTCACAGCCTCCTTCCTTACAGGTTCATCATAGTTCAATTGTAGCGTAGTCATCTGTGCTAGGCCAGATCGTCCACCTGCTATCTTTCCTCGGCCACACTGCTCTCTGGTCTTGTTGATGCCTAAATGTCTGGCCCTGGATGTTTCATGGTGCCATCTGGGAACCACCAATTGTTTTCTCTTTTCCCAGACGACAGCACATTTTCACCTCATTGTCAGTCTGCATAGTCTCTTTTCCAGGACCCTGAACACACAAGGGTTTTCAGGACTCAGTTCTTGGGTGTTTGCTTCTGCTTTCTCCTACAAAACTCTCAGTGTCTCATCTGCTCTTTGCTCAGCTATGAATTCTTCAGCTTGAGGTCCCTGTAACAATGTATCAACTTTTCTAATATTGTGCTCGGCTGGCACTGCCTGCTGCACTTCTGATAACGTCTGTTGCTGTGGAACCTGAGGCCTACTTCTGGTAATTCTGTTTACATTTCTCACTTGCGCTGCCAGGTCATTTCCCAAAATAATAGGTATGTCTAAGTCTTTCCATGCTCCCATAACCCAGTTCCCTTGGAAATCTTGGTATTTGATTGGGATTTCTGCTAAGGCTACTTTGAATTCAGGGCCTCCTATCCCTTTGATGCTGCATGTTTGCCCAGGCAAATACTGTTCCTGCTTCACCAGTTCTGGTTTAATCAATGTGATCGAAGCGCTCGTATCTCTCAAGCCTATTCTCCTCATTTACTTCTACAGCTTCCAAGTAATCTTTATTTAAATCACTTTGGGCTTTCCATACTTGCATTACCCTTGCAGGCTGTTCTGTTGGGGCAGTCTCTAGATCTGGCTTTGAAAGCTTTTCAGTAGTCTCCTCTGCCCTCTTAAGGATGTTAATAGTTTTAGTTTGGCTGTGGTAGGTTTTTCCCTTGGCCGTTTCCAGATGGCTTACCTGAAGCCGCTCCATTGTGGATCGTGCCGCAATGTTGTGGATCGTGCCGGGGAAAACGCGAAGTATTGCGTTTTCTCGTGCAACATTGCGCAAAACTCACGTGAGAAAACGCGATATTTCACGTTTTCCCCAGCACGATCCACAACATTGCAGCATGGAGCGGCTTCAGGTAAGCCATCTGGAAACGGCCCTTGTCTAGCTGAGGACATCTGGATTTTGTGTGTCCTTCCTGACAGTGGTAACAAATAATCACTCCCCTCCTGAATGTGGTTGGAGTGTCCTGCCTCACTGGTTGGTTTTTGGTGGCTCAACTTTCCCTTGAGAGGCCCAGACTTTATTCTTTCTAATGGGGTGTTGTAGTAAATCTCCCATGTCCCCTTCAATTTCATCTAGCACAGTGGCGGGCTCTTCCACTATCTGGAGCTTCTTATCCTTCAGGAACCATCTTAACTGGGAAGAGACCTGCCTGTAAAATTGCTCTAGCCCCATCATGTTCTTCAGTTCCTGGAAAGTGTTCACTTTGCTCCCCTCAATCCATCTATGGAGAGCTCTGTCTAACCGACATCCCAGTTGGGAATAAGTCTCCTGGTTTTCTTCTGATCTCTCTAAAAGCCTTTCTGCTTTGCTCTGCTGTTAGGCCAGAATGAATTCTGACCATTTCTTTAAACAGCTGGTAATCTGAGGTTTCCTCATCTCTGCATAGATTTCATTTAGCCCTCCACGGATCTGTGGGCATAAAGACAGCATTCTAGCATCATCAGGAATTTGTAAATCTTTGCATGTTCTTTTAAAACTAAATAAAAATGCTTCCACATCATCTCCCTTCTAATAACAGGGAAATTTCTTTTGCTCTACTGAGAAGATTCCCTCACTTCTATGTCGAATTGGTAGTTCTGCCCACATCTGTAATTCTTGCATCCTTAAAGCAAACATCTCTTTCTCATGTTCTCTGTCAGCCTCTCTCTCAACACTTCTATCTTCTGCCTGAATTTTGGCCAGCTGTTCTTTTTCTGCCTCAATTCTGGCTTTTTCTTTTTCTGCCTCAATTTTTGCCAGTTCAACCTTCATTCTCATTATTTCCAAATCCTGACTAGGATTCTCTTCCCCAGCCACTTCTGGTGCCTGAGTATCGCTCGGTGTCTCTGTTCTTCCGTCTAGTGGCCATTTCTGACAGGAATTTTCCAGAATTACTTCACAAAATATTACTGTAGAGTAAGATGTTGCTGTTTTGTGGTGGGAACAACTGTTGTGGGTGTGCTATTCAGATCTCGCAGCTGCCACCAATTAATATGTCACAAACCCACATCCAACCCAGGCTTGGGCTGACTTTCCCCTATCCTGAGGTAAAACTTCTCCTCTCTAAGCCTATGAAGCTGTATACTGGGCTGGGAAGCCTCTGGTATAGTGGTTGATGTTAAGTTTTCGCTTTCCTTCTTGTCCCACCCTTAAGGATTATTAAAAATGGTTACCCAGCCAAGTTTTAGTAGGAAACAGATCAGGAGTTTGCGCTTCCCTTTAGCAGAAACTGGCACACAAGGCTTGGGGAGGTTCAAAAGGTAACAGCAGGTTTATTTACAGTAGGTTAAAGTCAAAAGGCAGGTAGGCAGATGTTTGAACTGATGTAACAGAAAGGTTTTTGTACAGAAACTTCACTGGTGTGTGGCACTAAACACTTGGTATAACTCTTAAGTTGCTGGCTTATTTCAGAGGTTGACATTGCTTAACAAATGCTTTACTTTCAAAGCACAGACACAGCATGACTTCCCCTCCTCTCCAGACTTAAGGGTGCTCCACTGAGACAAACCCTTACTAGATACTGGGCAGGTGTTATAGTTATGAGCTATAACCCTGTTCCTGGCACTGAAGGGGAGACTCCTTTCTACCCACTTCCTTGGCCCACTTCTTTGGCCCAGACCTCTCAAGTCTAAGCAGGAGTTAGTGCTGGTTTTTCCCACTTTAGCCTGAGGACTAACAGTGCTTCACAAACATTATTTCCTCTCACAGAGGATTCTCTGGATGACCCTCTGCTCAAAAGCCAGACTCCAAACCCTTTTCACTCCCTTGTTTTCTCTCTCACTCCAACTGACAGCTTCCCCAACATTCCATCCCCAACTGCCATTTCAGGCTAGCCACATTGGGGGAGGGGAGGAAACATGTCAACCATAGCTCACTGACTGAAAATCTCAGCATCTGAAGCTGAGTCCGTCACACCCCCAATGAAAATAAAACAGAATGAACTCCAAGCAGCACCACACACACCCAAACTCCTGAATGAAATGAAAGCAGAATGAACTCAAAGCAACTTAACCTCCTCTGCAGAGCCGGCCGCAGCAGCTCTGCTTGCACTCTCTCACTCACAAATTTAAAAAAAAGCAGAATGAACTCGACGAAGCTAAACCTCCTCTGCAGAGCTCATGCCGGGCCCCAGCTTGTGCGCTCTCTCTCTCTCTCTCTCTCTCTCTCTCTCACAGAGGAATGGGAAAAAAGCAGAATGAACTCAAAGCAGCTTACCATCCTCTGCAGAGTTAGGCCCAGCTTCACTTTTCCTACCAATTGGAGCTTGAATTGTTTTCAAAGGCAGCCCCATCTAGGACATTTCAGTAATCCAGCCTTGAGGATCTAGTAGTACAGATCAGCATGTGTCAAAGAGAAGGGTAATACTCTTAATCAGCTGTAGCTCAGAGAAAGCACACTTCCATAGTTTTAAACTGTTCCTAAATGGAGCAAAGAGCATGCAAGACTTTTACCTAGTCAGACAGATCCATTCACCCCATCTAAAACAGTTCAACCTTATCTAGAACATTAACTCTACTAATCAGAATCACCACTGTCTTGTTGGGATAGCTTGTTCATCCCCATCCACTTGACCACTTTTTCTAAGCACCAAATTAGGGCAGAGACAGCTACATCGAGAGAGCTGGAGAAATACAGAGGTGGATGTTATCACACTGATGACACCCAACCCCAAGGCTTTGAATGATCTCTGTTAGAAGTTGCTTATAAATATCAAACAGCATAGGTACAGACATCTGTGAAACACTCCAATTTACAGGTACAAAAATCCTGCCTTCATATTTCTAACAACTTTCTAGGTAAGAAAGATTGAAACCAATGGTGTACAATGCCAGACACCCCTCCCTTGACCCCAGTAATCAAAATACCATAGCTGATGGTATCAAAAAGAGCATCAACAAAAACCTCTAGTAGAATCAACAGAGAAGAATCAACCTTATCCCGCTCTAAGCAAAGATCACTCCCAGGACTATTAAAGCTGTTTCTTTCCCAAAACCTACTCCTGAAGTTTGATTGAAATGAATTGCATCAAGAGCAGAGTTGCTAAGTAAATTTTAAACTGGCCCACCATTTGCTGAATCATCCTTAGGCAAGAAAGACTCACAGACATTTTTCTCTAGTTTTGGCATTCAAACAAGGAGTGCTTGGTGGGTAGGGTGGAGGAGATGTCATATTGTAATCTTTAACCTTTCACATTTCCCCTTGCTTTAATATGAGGTGTTGGTTGTTTTTTAAGATTGCAGTCTGTGTGCATGCTATATAGAAATGTGCCTGTTTTCTAAGGTCCTGCCAACACTGGCACCATTTTACTGGCTTTGACTCTCAGTGGTCATAATTTCCCCCCACTCCACCAGAATGCTTTTGGGAGGTCCTTTTCCCCCCTCAGCTTTATAAGAATCTATTGCCACAATCTTTTAGTTTTTATGAATCCCAAGCTTCCATATTTACATACATCCTTTAATTGCAAATATATATGGGAGAAAAGGTTAGAGACTTACTCTAAAAAATGAAAACTCAGAATTCAGAGGAGTGGGTAAGCCATGGCAACAGCTTGCTATAATGTTATAGTGACCTATCAACTGCCAATACTTTTAAGAGGCTTAAAAATGCTCTCTGGTGGACTGTAGAAATGGCATCCACAGGTGAAAGAGTATTAGAGAACAGTTGCAGTGACAACAAAAGCTACATAGAAAACAATTCTTCTGTGGAAGCAGCCATTGTTTATTTAAGATGTGGCATTCAACAAATCATTTGTAATACCACCGGTGTTCTGATCTTATCCCAGTAAAATTTAGTGTCAGGACAAGCAAGGATCCGTATTGCAAGTGGTGGCATTCATAACCACAAGTACCCTGTTCACATCACTAAGGGAACTCAATCAAAAGTTACCCATGTGAGAATGGCAACAAATTGTTGCTGCTATCTGTAACGATCTTCTTTAAACTTGGTATGTAAGTTGGACCAAATAAGAGAAATTTTATCAGGAAACAAACATCACAGCAATCAATCAAATTCACCTTGTCCATGGGTTCAGATATAGGAGTCAATAAATTCTATCACAATTTAGATTTTACTGGCAGAGAAAACAAGCTCGATTTGCTGCCACTTAGCCTTCAAATTGACTCCATAAGCTGCTGTGAATCAGTAGGTCTTCCAAACGACACTCCATTAATCTCCCAATCCACTTTAATTCTTTCAGCTATGATATACACCAAGAAACAGATGTCTAGTAGATGATAAGGGCATCAAGGCCTGGAGAGTTCACAATTCTGCAGCTCTGTAGAGTCACTATTGTGACTCAAAATCCCTAGATCATTCTGGTAACCAATTGGGTCTGTAAGTTTTCACAGTAAACCGTCTTAATTGATCCCCTGCCACTCTGTAATGTAACAGAATGTTATGGAAAGTTGATGAATATTAAGATTCTAGTCCAGTATCACCTTAGACACCAACTAGATTTCCAGGGTATGAGCTTTCAAGAGTCAAAGCACCCTTCATCAGACACTCTCAAAAGCTCATACCCTGGAAATCTAGTTGATCTCTAAAGGTGCTACTGGACTACAGTTTTACTCTTCTACTGCAGACTAACACAGCTACCCACTTGAATCTATCTTGATGAAAACTGAAACTGTCCAGAGGCTCAAGAGAACTGTCTTGCAAAAAAAGCGTTTGGACAAGTGGGATTATGTATTGTTAGGAGGAAGAGGTTAGGTAAAAAACAATGGGCAGCACTATCAACGTACAGGTCAACTGTTGAGACACGTCGATGTATACTAGAATCTTACTATATAATTGAGTAAGAGTATTTCCGACAACTCACTTTATATCCGGGTGCACCACCAGAGGACGCTGCCATGGAGGGAAGCCTAGGCAAGGCTTCATGTCCCTCCAGAAAATGTCCCATGGTGGGAAGCCCCGGACAGGAACAGGATGGGAGCAGGTGGCAATGCCCGCCCCCCTTTGAACCAGTTGGGATCAGGAGCAGAGCAGTTGGCAATGCCAGCCCTCCGCCTTAACCCAGCTGGTAATAGGAGCGGAGCACATGGCAATATCCACCCCCCATCATAACCCAGCTGGTATTAGAAGCAGCGCAGGTGGCAGTGCTGACCCCGCCTTAACCAAGCGGGTATTAGGAGCGGAGAAGGTGGCAATGCCCACCCCCGTTCAACCAGCTGGGATCAGGAGCAGAGCAAATGGCAATGCCTGCCCCATGCCTTAAGCCAGCAGGTATTAGGAGCGGAGCAGGTGGCCATACCCACCCCCACCTTAACCCAACTGGGATCAGAAGCAGAGCAGGTGACGATACCACTCCCCTTCACCCAGCTGGGATCAGGAGCAGAGAAGGTGGTAATGCCGCCCTCTTCAACCTACCAGAATAAGCCACTGAGCAGACAGCAATGCCCTTCCTGTCTTCACCCTGCCTGAGTCAGGAGCCAAGTATGCAGCAATGCCTTCCCCCCTTCAACCTGCCAGAATCAGGATGGAGCAGAGCTGGTGGCAATGCCCGCACCCCCTTCACCCAGCTGGGATCAGGAGCAGAGCAGGTGGTAAGGCCCACTGCCCACCTTCACCTGTCAGGATCAGGCATGGAGCAGGAGGCAATACCTATTCCTCCCTTCATCCAGCTGGGATCAGGCTCAGAGCAAGCAGCAATGACTGCCTCCCTTCACCCAGCCGTAGTCAGGCACAGGAGGCAATGCTCCCTCTTTACCTAGCATGTATCAGGCATGGAGCAGGTAGCAAAGCCCACCACCCCTTCACATGGCCAATATCAGGCAGATCAGGCGTGGATCAGATGACAACGCCTACTCCCCTCCACCAGCTGGAATCAGTGATGGAGAACGAGCGAATGCCTGCCTGCCCATCCTTTCTAGAGCCCGTTGTATTTTCCCCCCACAACGGGCTTTGTTGCTAGTATGTATATAAAAGTAAACATATACAAGAATATGTATATAAAAGTATTGGGGGTGTACAGTGTGAAAGGAGGGAAATCAAAGATAATGGACACTGGTATATTAAAAATGTGTGCAATAACTGTGTATGTTGTGGGCCCATTTACAGATTATATAATGGCATGCATCAGGATGAAAAAAAAACCTTGTTGCTGATGAATGCTTATATGGTACAACGAAGGAAAAGCGCTACTTTTTACAAAATTGAAATAGATACAGCAGCTCACAGTAGCTTGATGAGAGGTTACAATCTACCTACATTTATGTATTTAAAATTTATATCCTATTTTCTCTGCAAATGAAATTTTATTTATGTTGCTTGTAGTCTGCAAAGGCTAGGCACAGGTTATGAATTTAATTAAAATCAAGAAAAAACAAAATAAATTTACAGAAATTAAAATGAAGATTGAAAAATAAATGGCATCTAAAGCCATTTTGATAACAGCCAATAATTGTAAATTAAATAATTTTCATGTACTTAAGAGTTTCACAATGTCTGTCACAGTAGAGTAGCCATCCTTTGCCTATACACTGAGCTCCATCTACCTTGGCCAGATTGTAGCCCAAGTCTACTTGGCATCCAGTTTATCATGTGCAGTGAAATAACACACAGTGGAATCCTAAACAGAGTTGAAGTCAATAAGCTAAGAAGGGTATAACTGTTTAAGATTCCACCATCACACTCCTTCATATAAAAGTAAAAAATAGCTGTACCTTCACAAGATGCTACATGTCCCTTCAAATGCATTGATACATTTGTAGGTCCAAAGGTCCCATCAATTTTTAGTTAATAGCCTTCAAGCAAACATAATACAGAAACCCACACATTCAGTGCAGCTGCAGAGGGCCATATCTCTATCATATCTGACCAGAGAGCAGTTCCCCTGGAGAAACTGATTGCTTTGGAGGGCAGACTATATAACATCACATCCCTGATAAGCTCCTTCCCTTCCCCAAACTCCAACCACCTCAGGCTCCACCCCCCAAATCTCAAGGAATTTTCCAACCTGGAGCTAGCAACCCTATTCACACTCCTAAAAATGTAATGAAGTAAAACTCTGTTTACAAAAGCTTGTGTGGGAATAAATTTTGTTAAGCCTTTGAAGGTGCTACTCAACTGTTTTATTTAAAAATCTTACCTAACATTGTTAAAAATTATGTGTTGCCCTTTAAAAAATTTAATTCCATTATTTCACAATAAGTAATGTTTGTAATTAGCACAAATATCAAACATGTTGATGATTAAAACCTTGTTTGCCTAATAAACTCAATGCTTGACCAGTATTTGACCCATCAATTCACCAACTCAACACAGATATTTTAATATGTAGCATTAACCTTTTTTGTGCTGTTTCTGATCAATTAATCAATTAATAAAACATGGCCTAGACACAACCCAGGCATTAGGAGTCACCATAAGGGGAGCATCTGCCAAGGCCCAAGCACTGCTACTACAGATATTTGAAGAGGCCTCAGTAGGAATCTCCCACAATATTAAGCAAAATGCCTTGAGGGAGCCCAGCATGACTCCTTTAACCTCACTGGTGCTGATAAGGCTAG
Source organism: Eublepharis macularius (assembly GCF_028583425.1). Taxonomy (NCBI): domain Eukaryota; kingdom Metazoa; phylum Chordata; class Lepidosauria; order Squamata; family Eublepharidae; genus Eublepharis; species Eublepharis macularius. The sequence goes on from NC_072796.1 coordinate 69,878,439, forward strand.
GAGTAGAAGTATGAAAAGCCATTCCCTGTGTGAGGATGTCATGTTTAGCAAGTCAGCCACTAGAAGACGTCAGCCAGGCCCCTCAAAAAACTAGAGCCAGCTCTATGTAGACACGGTGGCGTGGTTAAAATAACCGTTTTTCACAGAGGGACTCTCTTGTGTGTTTCACAGGGGTGATAAATTTTCTTGTCAGTCTAGGGTTGCCAGGTCCCCTTGGTTGCAAACCAGGGAATGAGGGGGCATATGGGGGAAACTTATTGTGCGCAGCTCTCTGGAGTAGTATTACCATCCTCCAGGTGGTGCCTGGAGATCTGGAATTACAACTGATCTCCAGCCAACAGAGACCAGTTCCCCTGGAGATGGTTGCCGTGGAGGGCAGAGTATATGCCATTTCACCTTGCTACCCTACCTCCCCAAACCCTGCCCTCTCCATGTTCCATCCCCCAAATCTCCAAGAATTTCCCAACCCATAGCTAGAAACCCTACTCTGGAGCCTTCATTGTTGCTCCAGGAATAACATAATTCCCGGTGTGACAAGGAAGGGATGGCCCCCGAACCGGGGTATTTTTGCTTAAAATCAGAGCTCCCATTCTCCTCAACTTTTCCAGGCCAGGGAAGAGGTGGCAGGTGGCAGTGGCTCGGAGCCCCAATCAGAGGACTGGGAGCCCTATGTCACATCTATTTATTTATTTATTTATATTCAATTTATATTCTGCCCTCCCCACAACAGCAGGCTCAGGACGGATTACAACTGACATACCGTCTAAAATTACATTACAGTTTATACCATTTAAAACCATAACACATTTTAAATACCGTAACTAAAGTGCATATACACACACACAGCGGCACAATGATCCAACCAACCACACTTTAACTATCTCCAGAGCATTGTGGCAGGGAATATGTGAGAGATGGAGAGTGTCACTAGTAAGGAGGGCATGTGTTATGCTCACCCGGCCAGGGGGCACCGCCTAGCATTGACCATATGTCTGGCAGAACAGCTCTTTCTTACAGGCCCAGCGGAAAGATGATAAATCCCACCAGGCCCTGGTCTCATTGGACAGAGCATTCCACCAGGCTGGGGCCAAGACTGAAAAGGCCCTGGCCGATGCCAGACAGGCCTCCCTGGGGCCAGGGATCTTTAACAGGTGTTTATCACTGGAATGGAGAGTCCTCTGGGGTTCATATGGGGAGAGGCGGTCCCGCAGATACCAGTCCAAGCCCGCATCTATCTGTCATTTTGTCAGTTACTATCTTAATTTTAAATATACAATTATACCTCTAAAAATATAGAATCTTAGATAGCTACTGTAAGACAATTTAAGCAATTTTTAATGTATTACTGTTAATACAGATCATAGTTTTGGAATTGGGTGCATCAATATGTTAATGATACCTGTACTGTTAGTATTTAAATAAGTTAGTTTTTTCCTGCTTACTCATATGCGGTTTTTTGAGTTGTTGCTGTTAGTTAAAACGCAGGCCTCTGAGGAAAGGAGAGGGACTAGATGGTAGAGTTAAATGGATGGAGTTACATGTGATTGGATAGTTGCAGTACCCTACAGGGCAGAATGAACTGTAGTTTTTTAGTTAATGTTCTTAGAGAAAATATTGGTTCTGGCCAAAGCAGGCAATCCCTGTGAAGCCTGAACTGTTTGTGTGTTTCTGGTAAAAACAGGCAATCTTTGTGTCCGCATGTTCTTGAGAGAAATTTATTCTGCCAAGTTGAATGAACCTGTGTGTTTCTTAGGATTTGAGTCCAGTGGCACCTTAAGAGACCAACAAGATTTTGAGAGTAAGCTTTTAAGAGTCAGAGCTCCCTTCTTCAGACACCAGACAGATCTTCTTGGTAGTCATTATTAGAACAGCAGATTGGAATTGCTAGGCTGGCACCCTCTTAATTTAACATTTAGTTTGTAAGTTATATCCCTTCTAGTTGCAGCTGACCTAGCTATGTTGATCCGTGCCTCTTCACCCTCTAGTTAGATTGTAGTAATATGCTAGTAATAGACTGTCCTTGGATACAACTTGAAAGTTTCAGCTAATGTATGAATGCACAGCTCACCTTAGTCACTGTGATTGCACTGCAATTTTGAATTAAGTGTACTACTTCCCTTTTTGTTTTCAGGCTCACTTTCAAGAGCCTCAAGTTTTCAGGCTCACTTATTTTTAAAGTTATTCATGTGGTAAGTCACATATATTTGAAAGATCACTTCTTCCTGTGTATGCCAATTAGTCTTCTCTGCCGGTTGTACCTTCCATTCAGGAGGCAAGTTATAATGAAGTTGTGATCCAGCATTCTGCAACATCATGTCAACTCTACAAATACTAGTTTACTTTTTATTAACTTTCAAAAACCAGTTCTTTTTCTATGGATTTTTTTTTTGTTAAATACTGGTTTTCAGTTCAAACACTTCTTTGATGTTGACTGGCGAAATTTAAATCTTGACCTATCTGAAAGCTGCACTATTCCTAAGTCAGAACGTTGTCACTTTTAGTTAATAAAAGAAGTGAATCAAAGTAATACCAACAAATCTATAATTATTACTGTTATCTTCTGTAAAGGAAAAACTAAAAACCTTCCAGGCACTATCTTGCCTGGAAGATATCTTGTGACTATCTTGCCGTAGGTTTTGTTTTCCACTTTAGACTCAGAAACCCTCCTTATGTCCCCACAGCCTCCCCCCCATTCCCGATGCCTTTCCAGTCAAACCTACCCCCCGCCTAAAATCTACTAACTCAGCCTAAACGTTTAAAAAACATTGAAGCGGCATGAAGGCTCCTCCGTGTGCGCGCTATAGGAATGGAGACCCGAACAGGGCAACTGTGAAATCACGAAGGGAACAAAAAGTTTGAGCTGATTCGACTATCGCCTTTTCCTCTGAGAGAGACGGATGTTAGCACGAGCGCTAATTATTGAACATATCATTATCCTCCTCTTTGGTGGCGATGAGAAAAAGCAGCCGCTCGAACAGGGCCTTGAGCACAGACGCGACTCCCTAACAAAGCCAGACCGTCAGCTTCGCGCGGCAACGCGTGCCCCGTCCATAGCTAGAGCGCGAGAATCCGCCCCGCCAACGGGCGTGCTCCGGGCGCGAGCCCGCTCAGGAGACCGAAAGAACGCCTTCAGGCCTCCCTCCCCACCACCTTTTTTTCTCAACCGCAGCTCCCGCCTTCTCCCTGCGGGGGGCGCGCCCTACTCGCATCGCGCATGCACGTTCCCGCCTCCGGCGCGCGCCCTCCCCGCTCGCGCGCGCGCTGTTATGCTCGTGCTGGAAACGGCCGTAACGGTCAGAGAGACGCGCGCCAGTTCCCCCTAAACCCCCCTTCCCCCCAAACCCCCCAAATTCCTTGCTTGGAGCAAAGAGCCGGTACCCCCCGACTCGTTTTCCCCCTCGCGCGAAACGTGGCGCCGGCAAGGTAAGCGCGGAGGCGGCGGCGGGGGGAGGGAATCCATGCGCGCGCGCTCGACGACAGGCTGCGGCGAAGCCTGGAGCCGTGGAGGTGGGGGGAGGGCACGAGAGAGGGGGAGGGAGGTGCGCCGGAGAGGCTCCGCCGCGCGCCGTTCCCCTTCCATTACGCTCTGCGCGCGCCGCACGTCTCGGGGCCGGCGGGCTGCCCCGCGCGGCTCGGGCAGGTCTGAGGAAGCGCGGTTGTAGTGCCGCTTTCCGAGCTTGCGGCGCGGTCCCGCGGAGGAGTGCAGCAACGAGCCCGCCGCTCGCTCCAGGGAAAAAAAAACCCGTTTGTTGTTCGGCCGTGCCGCAGCCCCCTCAGCCCTGCAGTCGACCGGCCAGGGGAAGCGCGAGCGAGCTCTGCGGCGAGCCTAGCGGCGGGAGGGGCTCAAAGCGGAAGCCGCTTTTCTCCGCTCCCGCGCGCGCCCCAGCTTTTCCCAGCTGAGGGGTGACGGGCGCCGCGCGCCTGCGTGTGTTAGTGCGCACTCCCTCCCTGGCTCAGCGGCAGTCCCGTCTCGGCGGGGCACAGGCAGGCAGAAAGGCCTGCGCGGGCATTAGCGCGCATGCACCAATTCGAGTCTCCGCAGTGCACGTCTCATGGTTACTCGCACGGAGCCGGCGTTGACGCTCGCTCGCTGGCTTACGTGCACGTACAGCGTGCACGCTTTCGCCTGCAAAGTGGCCGCGGGGGGGGGGGATTGCCCATCTATTCAGCGCGAAGCAAAAGAGACTGAGGAGCATAATAGCCTCGGCACTGTTAAAACTAACACATTTTTATGCGGATATAAACTTCTATGGATTAAAACCTTCGTATTCAAATAGGCCCTTGTCCATAAAATGTTATTCTGCAGTAAAATTTCGTTCGTTTGCTAACTTGCTGCAAAGCTTTTTTCCTGCAAAATGGCTACTTTTCTGGAATCACAATTTTAGAAATACTGATTTTCCCTCACGTTATGATTTCAGTTCATTTATCTCAAGCACAACTTTGTAGAAAACCATTCTGAATTAAAAATATACCTGTTTCCTGGCAGTTGTTGAGATTGTGATAACAATACTGCAAACATTGATATAATTGTGGTCTGCTTTTTAAAAACAAAAAAAATATGAATTTAATTGGTTAGCTGCCTACACTCTATGATAAAGTTTGCTTAGTCAGACTGAGTGCTTGCTTATTGGTCAACCTATTAACACCATAATCTTAAATGCATTTACTTGGAAGTAAGCCTTACTGATTTCAATAGCATCTATTTAGGATTGCATTATGAAGTTAGAAAGTACCATGTACAGTAAAAAACTAATTCTATTATCTTCTTTAGGATGTTTTATTGTATTTCATTATTTTCCAGTATAAATAAAGCTCAATTTTTATCAACAGGACAATAAAACCCTTTATATATTTGTTCAAAGGAAGTGACTATCAACAGGGATGTTACTAAGGAGTTCAAGAGCACTCTTATAATATGTAAACAGTGGGTGCTTTACTATATTAATCCTTTTTGTGTTTCAGATGATGTCTGCTGAAATATCTGCTTAAGGTGTTCTATTGCCCCCTTTCCTTAAAATCAACAAGATCAATGATATTCCTTTGGTGGTACATCTCATTTTTTGCATCTTTATTTTGCTCGTTTAAAGAGCGCTTTTCTTTAAGTCAAAGGGAGCCAAACAATGTAAGAAAATTAGATATTAAATTCCATCTAATCTCCACATTCATAAATCTGAGTTTTTTGCCAGTTGTCTTATGAATAAACAAAAAGCAGTGCCCTCCCCCCTGTTCAAGTCCAGCACTGGACTGACTGGTATCTGGGAAGCTGAAGTGAAAAGGGAAACAATAGTTGTTGTTTTTTTCATCTAGAGTCTCTAGGGTCTAAAAATATTCATTTCCCTAGGACTACAGTGATGAAAAGTAAAAGAGTCCCTGAACATAGGTAGGTCCCTTTGTAAGATCAGCATGCAGTATATCGTCCCTCCCCCTTTCTACAACTATTTGTATGATTACAAAGCCCTACATCTAACTGGCAAGTGGATGCTGTACTTTGCTGATTTAAAAGATTATTTAGCATCAGACTATCTTGTGTATCAAAATAAATTATTTGCTTTTTTTGAGGTGTAACCTGACCCCTAACAAAGGTCACATGACTGATACTCAAAGGTAAGTCATGGGAGGATTTTACGTGGAATTGAAAATTGAGTAGCTTGATCAGTCACAGTGCATCCAGTCATAAAAACTGCTTGTGGAGGGAACTATGTGACCTGTTATGTAGCTTGCCCTTGATGTACACAACTTTGAGGATTCCGCCATTCGAAATATCTTACTGATTTCAATGAAGGCATCTATGTAGAGATGCTTGAGATTATATAGTGAATGACTGTGCACATGAGTTTACTGTTTTGTACAATATGCAAAAAATGCTTTTTGTGCTTAATATGTGATTTTTTAATTATTTTGAGAATGTTTTCTACTAGTTTTCTAAATAACTTTAAATATATAATTAAAAGAAATTGATAAAGATAATGTTCTTTTAAACATTCCCCATCTTTTTTTTCTTTCAGGTTTAGGTTGCCAAGGATAAAGGATAATCTGCTGTCAAAACTTTGCTCAAATAATAAGAAAAGAGCATTCATTGTTCATGGTACAGTCTAAATATTTCCTTTTTCACTTTTTTATTCACCATGTGATTGCATATTAAGTTTCACAGATGGATTATGGCCAGGTAGAGAAAGGAGAGTTTTGTTCTCCTTACTTATGTCCATCACCCACCCACCCCGGTTCTTTACATTCTCTTTGCTACAGTCCACTCCAAATCAGCATTTTGTTGCTGCACTTCCAGCACAGTTGGTCAGGGAAGAATGGCTTGCTCTTCTAGGTTGCTGAGCATCCAGTCAAGGCCACAGTCTTTGTACATGCTTGGCCATGCTCAGCCTTAAATCAACTGATGTTTGGCAACTCTTTGGTAAGATACTTCAGCCTTACATTACTGAAGTCCACAGTTCAGTTGTTAAATTTCTTAATGAAGAAAGCTTATACAATAACAGTAATCAGATTTATCCGTGTTTGTTAAAGTTTATTAATGGTGTCATGATTCCCTTTCTGTTGTATAGTTAGAGTTTGCCTTTAACCCTCTTCTTCTTACATCCTCTGGGTAGATAATGCTGCAACCAGGAATTATATTCCAAATGAATTAATTTAAATTTCCCCCTGAATAACGTGCCCAAGCATCAGGCTCCTTCATGGGACTATGTGGCCCTAAGGATAGGAATGGGATATATAGGAATCACATATACACAACGCAAAATAGGTAAAGGAGGAGCAGACACCAGAATGAAGAACAAAAACACAAAATAAACTTATTTTTAGATGAAGAGTATGGGTTTTGCATTATTTCTTAAGCTTGATGGTTTCAAAGATAGTTATCTGTTCTTAACGTTTCTTTACATATGCTCAGTCACACAGGTCTTCTTTATGAGAATAAACTCCACACAGACAGATTCATTCAGGCCTTTCCACACAGCTTGTCTGATTTAGACAGCCCAATCTCTCACTCAGATATACATAGACTTTCTCTCTCAGGGGCACACAGTTTGCCTGCTTCAGACTGAATGAATGTTTTCTCTCAGGCACACACAGTTCCGGCTTTCACACAGGATGCCTAACTGAACTAGAATGAGAATCTCCTCAGGCTTCCACACAGGTTGCCTGCTTTGCCCAGACTGAATATTCTCTCTCAGACATACACAGTTCACTCTGCCCCTAGAGTACTGGTCCTGTCCAATCAGATTTCACTCCAGTCACACTTCTCAACCCCTCCCATATTTTCAGTCATCAACCAATCATCTCACTTACTCATGCCTCTCACCCTCATTCTTCATCTGTAACACAGCAAGCATTTAAAGAAACACACACACTTAAATCATTACAAATGGCTTTTAAAACAATTATCAAATTTAATAGAATTTGAATCTAGTGACATTTCTCACAGTGTCTCAACTTTTTAGAATGACTTGTAAAACAACATTTTAATAATTTTTTTCTATAGGAGTTTTTCCTCAGTATGTCTGAAACCATTAAGTATAATGACGACGATCACAAAACTGTGTTTCTGAAAACATTAAATGAACAGCGATTGGAAGGAGAATTTTGTGACATAGCTATTGTTGTAGAAGACGTGAAGTTCAGAGCCCACAGGTGTGTGCTCGCTGCTTGCAGTACCTACTTTAAAAAGCTTTTCAAAAAACTGGAAGTTGATAGCTCATCAGTGATAGAGATAGATTTCCTTCGCTCTGATATATTTGAGGAAGTTTTGAATTATATGTACACAGCCAAGATTTCAGTTAAGAAAGAAGATGTAAACTTAATGATGTCATCTGGTCAAATTCTTGGTATTAGATTTTTGGATAAACTCTGCTCTCAAAAACGTGACGTTTCCAGTCCAGAAGATAACTCACAATCAAAAAATAAGTATTGTCTTAAAATAAATCGATCAATTGGTGAATCTAATGATAACCAAGATGATGAAGTGGAAGAAATTGGAGATCATGATGATAGCCCATCAGATATGACAATGGAAGGGACTCCTCCTAGTCAAGAAGATGGAAAATCACCAACTGCCACTTTAAGGGTTCAGGAAGCTATTTTGAAAGAGTTGGGGAGTGAAGAGGTTCGAAAGGTAAATTGCTATGGTCAGGAAGTAGAGTCCATAGAGACTGCAGAAACAAAAGAATTAGGATCTCAGACTCCTCAAGCTCTAGCGTTTAATGATGGCATAAGTGAGGTAAAGGATGAACAGACCCCAGCATGGACAACAGCAGCTGGTGACATGAAGTTTGAATATTTGCTTTATGGTCACAGGGAACAGATTGCATGTCAGGCCTGTGGCAAGACATTTTCTGATGAAGCACGATTGAGAAAACATGAAAAGCTTCATACTGCTGATAGACCATTTGTTTGTGAAATGTGCACTAAAGGCTTTACTACTCAAGCTCACTTGAAAGAACACCTAAAAATCCACACAGGTTACAAGCCTTATAGCTGTGAAGTATGTGGAAAGTCTTTTATCCGTGCTCCAGATCTAAAGAAGCACGAAAGAGTTCACAGTAATGAAAGGCCATTTGCGTGCCACATGTGTGATAAAGCATTCAAGCACAAGTCCCATCTGAAAGACCATGAACGAAGACACAGAGGAGAAAAGCCTTTTGTGTGTAGCTCTTGTACTAAAGCTTTTGCCAAAGCATCTGATTTAAAAAGACATGAGAACAATATGCACAGTGAAAGGAAACAGGTAACCACTACCAGTGCTCTTCAGAGTGAAACAGAACAGTTACAGGCAGCAGCTATGGCTGCTGAAGCAGAACAGCAACTTGAAACTATAGCCTGTAATTAAAGGTGTAAGTAGCAGTGTGTTGAAAAATGTTTGATAAATCACCATTGGAAAATATTTTTAAAGGGATTTAAAGAGTAAGAAAAATAGTTTGCAGCAAAGAGCACTCCATCAGTGACCTTAAATGTGGGATAAAGTCTTGATTTAGAATGTTAATCTTACATAAATAAAAATTGGAGTCAGTTTCTTGCCAGTACTTTACTTCTCTATTAAAATTCTTTTTTTTTCCAGTGCATGCCCAGTCCCCATTAGAATAAACTCTATGCATGTGGAATGGACATCTTTACACTCCAATGCACAGCAAAATTAAGCCAAACTATATGAATTTCAACTATTTATTATTTCAATTCCTTTAATATCCCAGTCCTAAATCCAAGTAATCTATAACTTGCTTTAGATTAGCTGTGTTCTCTTTGGATGAGAAATGGTGAGGTGCTGAGTGAAAGGGGAAGAAACTATTTCATTATGGGCTCTTTGGACTGCAGTACTTGTGTGGAAATAAGCCTCATAGAAATCAGTAGAAATAAGGTCTATATACTTATGGCAATCAGTTTAAATCCATGTCCTTTGGTTTCATTGGCCTGCAGGTTGTACATTGAACACCTTAAAATTATGACTACCAAAATGAATCAGAGTAAGTGCAGGGATTCATTCAAAATTTTAGAAATACTATTTAAGCATTTCATCTAATACATCTTAACAGTTGTCTAATTCCAGCTTAATCTGCTGCAAATGGGTTGGATCTGAAGGTTCCATCCATTGGAGGAAGACCCCACCCTTAGCAGAATAGAAACTTTGGATCCAACCCTTATTTTTGTGAATTAATATAGCTGAGTGGACAACTGAAGAATGGGCATGCTGCTTTTTCTTTCCCCGCTCTGCCTGGTGAATTAGAATACCCTGATATTTCTGTTTTGCCTTCATCATGTACTTTAAGATACCAATCATATGTATACTCACTAGGGAATAAGCTCCGTCTACAGAGTGAGACTTGTTTCTGACCAATCATGCACAGGATTGGAGCAGTAAAGATATAGAATTTTCCTGTGTATTTGAGGAAGTGGTCTTCCACACTGCCAATGTGATTCTACAGGAGCTTCAAGGTCATGTCTGGCCCATTCCAGAACATTCTTCCTTACATAAGCATTCTAATTTAACCCTATTTTGTTTTTTCTAATCAGTGCCATGCAAGAGTAAGGAATGTCCATTCCTCTCAGTTGCTTTGTAGTGTTTAGTGTCACTGCAACAATTTTCTCCAAACCATTTCTTTTCTAAGCCCCCTTTCATGTTGCTTATGTGACTATTGCTGCAATCCAGGCCTCAAGGCAATAGCAAGAGTTACTGGCTGATTTGCTTGTTTTTGTCTTAATTGCATTCAAGTGATTAATTTTTTCTGATAGGGAACCCAAACATAAGACAGCAGACAGAAGAGGGTACAGCTGTTGCACCAGTGTTCATATAATGGAAGGCGATATTCACTAGCTGTACATGTAGGAACCAGTTGAGAAGCCACTAGGACGCTCAGGTCTGCATGAGTACTGCATGCCAATTCCCAATCCAATATGTTGTCCCTTGCACAAAGATATTTTATTCTAGTGCCAGAAGCTTTAGAGTAGAAAGCAGTGGGCATGGACAAAGAGGTCAACAAATATCATACAGAACTCCGAACTGTTCAGCCTTTTTTTATTCAAAACAGCTCAAGGGGGAGAGATTCATACAACAATGAGCTGCAATCAGTCTTTACCGTCCCTTCACAAGTTTGATCTTAAGTGGCTGAACAATCTTGCTGTAGTAGCAGTAGTAGCAGGCAGTTCAGAGGATCCAGCTATTAGAGATGAGTTCACTATAACACAGTTTAAAAGGCTCCAGACTCTAGTTCTCACTGAGGTGGTAATTTTATGGCTGGGCCATACAATTTCAGATTGCAAGTAATAGCTCACATGATTGGATACGCCTTACAAAAAAAATACCTACAGATGACAAACTAGCAGGTCAGAGGAATATATATATATATATATTTAAAATAAGGAAAACAGTCACATGAGTCACCATGTACCTTTGAAGCAGAATGGCCCATACATAAGTTCTGAGATAATTCAGGGTCATTTTCAGGAATCTAGTGGAATACAATGTGTAAACCTGCAGAATAGAAAGAGGCATGTTATAACACTATTCCCTTTTGATTGACAAAAATTAAAATTACAGTGCTGTTTTGCTTCTTGTTATTTTTCCTACTTTAAAAAAAATAGGTATTGTATTGTGGCAAGCTATATCACAACTAGTTGCACTATTCAGTGTTTTGAGATTTACATCCTAGTCATGAGCCTATCTGCTTGGAAGTAAGCTTCCTCGAGTTCAACTGGACGGACAAACTAGTAAGTGAGCTTAGGGTTGCAGCTTGGTACCAGAGCTTAGAAGGCACAGTTATGAAATCATTGCTTCACAAAATCACCAGATTTGGACAACAAGTTCATATACATTTCTTAAAGCAGCTCTCCAGAAAAGAGTTCCAGGGAGAGAATCCTTAAAAAAATTGGTAGAGAATTTCTGTCTGGGATATTTTCTGAAAAAAGAAACAGAATTTTTTTGAGATTCTTTCAAAATATAGTGCTCCCCCACTTTTTAATAAAAGTGGGATTTAAAATGCAAAAATCAGATATCAGATAGGCTTTCAGAGATTTCACTGATCATAATTTCATTTGTAATGAACTGTAGGATGGGATGTCTGTTTCTTGTGTTAAAAGAGAAGCTGGTAAGTCAGTTACAGACTTTGAAGAATTTTCTCAACACCTGTAAGATTTGTTTACATACTATTATCAAGATTACATTTAAAATAGCATCAGACAAAATGTGTTGTATTAACATCAGGTTAGAATAAGTTCCTAGAGTATGTATTTATAAATTATTGTGTGGCAAATCAACTTTTGCATTTCTAAATAGAAATTAAGATTAACATTTTTAATTATTAGAATAAAAATCATCTAACTATTGATCTTTGTTATACTGTCATTGTGCTTCATAGTTATATTTAAAATGCCAACAGTTTGAAAATGATCTTGTAAATAAAATGTGACTATTTTAGAATATGTAAACTTTGTCTGTATATTTTTACAGAACATTTTGATACATTGGTTTTAACTTACCTAAACAGCTTCCATACACAAAAGTAATCTAAATGCCAGTTCACAGATTACAAAATCCATGTGGCAGACACATGGGGAGTTTGAATCAGATGTATCTCTAGAGTTCTTTACTGGGTAAGAGCGCAACCCAGATGGAGATCATAGTGTGCAGGAAGTGTGAAGTTAACCCACTATTTTTCTGACCTGAAAAGGCCCCAAGGAGCTGCTGTTTGTCCCATTGAAAAAGGTAAACAACAACGGGCGGCCCCGGTACCAATATAAAGCAAAACAACCAAACCGGGACTCTACAGTCTTAGGAGCCAAAATATACTCTAATTTTCTGTATTATAAAGTGCGAACAGTGCAATAAATAGAAACATGAATACAGAATACGTTATACAAATTTTTAGAAGTGCCAAAATACAAAACTACAGAGTCCAAGCATATATACATATATCACAGTGTTTCTGTTGTCCGGAATCGTCAGGAAAATTTTTATAAAGTGCCAGTTGCCAGTTGCCAGTACATCAAAGGGAGCCGGTAGGTAGGGAGTTGTGCACAGTACTTATATATTCACAGTCCATAAATATGAATGTAATTAAACGAACGCCAACGGGGGTTTGCTTGCAAATATCATTAACCCGTTTCGTGAGTACCACGACTCACTTCCTCCTGGGCTTAAGGCAATTCGGACTGGTCATAAGTATGTTACAAGCACAAGGCATACTCTCCTACCACTCCACACATTCCACGGACATGTCTAAAAATTTGTATAACGTATTCTGTATTCATGTTTGTATTTATTGCACTGTTCGCACTTTATAATACAGAAAATTAGAGTATATTTTGGCTCCTAAGACTGCAAAAAGCACTGTACCATTTCGGGTGGGAGAAATGGCACACAGGGAAGGTGTAAGCCTGTTCTGTTTGTACACTGTGGTCCTGATGTGAGTTGGATGCCTGAGCAGTTAGGAACTGAAATGCCCTATTAACCTCTGACTGAAGACTAACTCATATCTGACTTTAGGTTGTGACATGAAGAACAATATGTGTGTATTTTGATACCAAGGAATACCATGTAAGTTAGCCAGTAAGTTAGCCCAATTGCATGGTGCCAACTGCAACGTTGGGCTCAGTTGCATGATGGGGAACCTGCAAGGGGAACCTGTATCCCCTTCCTTATACTATTTCCTCTTTCTCTTCTAGAAATCCCCATATTCTCACCTTTCCCTACTTCCTTCTGGCCTTCCCATCCACCTACTTTTTATCTGCCCCATCCAGGGCTTTTTTTCAGCTGGAATGTGGTGGAACGGAGTTCCAGCACCTCTTGAAAATAGTCACGTGGCCAGTGGCCCCACCCCCTGATTTCCAGACAGGGGAGCTTAGATTGCCCTCCGTGCTGCTCAGTGGCACGGAGGGCAATCTAAATTCCCCTCTGTCTGGAGATCAGGGGGCGGGGCCACCAGCCATGTGACCATTTTCGCTGAGGGTGATTTAAACTTTAAAATATTCCCTCCTTGTTCCAGCTGACACAAAGTGATGTCATTCTGCGGTACTGAGTTCCACCACCTCTTTTCCTAGAAAAAAGCCCTGGCCCCATCATATATTATTTCATATTTCAATATATTTATTGTTTAATTTATACCCTGCCTTTTTCCACAAAGGGGACCCAAAATTGTTTACAATATCCTCTCCATTTTATCCTCACAACCCTGTGAACTAGATTAGGCTGAGAGTGTATGGCAGTCACCCGGTGAGCTTCCTGAGCAGAGTGTTAACAAACCTGAGACTCCCAGAATCTCATCTGAAACACTAATCACTATACAACACTGGACTTCATGGGGTGGCTGCTGTTGAACAGTAGCAAGCAATTGAGCCTGAGTGAATCATGGAAGCCATGGTACCAAGTCGCCCAGTGGTTGCTGTCAGGCCTGGCCCCAATGAGTCCTAGTTCAAATACTCCGTCCCGCTTCCCTTTTCTGACAAGGCTTGAAAGCTCACTATACTGTGGTTGTCTATCAAGAGCCACCAAAAGCATTTGTTTCTTAAAACTACAGGTGTTGCATTATTATTGGGGGGGGGGTTAACCCCCCCCCCAATGTTTTGTCTCTTAGATTTTAGATTTTCTGAAAATCTAGAATGTTTTCAAGTTTATAAAAAGCTCTGTCGTGTCTATTCATGGCTCCAGACTCTGAATTTAGATATCCAAACATTTGTCGACATTGAGAATTACATGTATTAATAATAAATGTTTATGTAGGGAAGTAATGTATGAAACAGTCTTTAAAAAGTGAAAGGAAACTGATAAGATGGATTTTAGATAGCTTGCATATTTTGTCAGCTATGGTGGAGCCTAAGTGCTTATACAAAGAGAATTTATAGGATTCATGCTGGTAACAGTATGAGACTGAGCTTCCTGGGCTGAAAGGCAGCTAAGGCATTATGGCAGAACAAGCATTTCAGAGAATCAGTCTGCTCTTGAGTCTATTTTTTTTTAATAAACTTTTTATTAACTTTAAAAACAACATACAATGCGTAAACAGGAAAACAAATTACACAATGTTAAAGTCAACTATAAGACAAGAAAAAACAGATAGCTTATAATATACTACCAGTTTTCAAATATAATATTAACAAAGGAATAAGAAGATTTGGTTAGAGAATTGCGATATACGTAAGCAGAGAGGGAGGTTCTTTACAGTCTGTATGAAACCTAACATATTGCTCAGAAACACCATGAGACAAACAAATGTTTTGGAGGGTGTATATCATTGGTTAATAAGTAGTCAAAGAAAGGGAGCCATTTTGTCATAAAATCAGTTTCTTTTGGAAAATGCTGAGATATATAAATAGAATCATAAACCTTCTGGATATAATGATCCCACACTCTAGAAAACTAACTGTCGATAGATGGGATCTTGGGGGACTGCCAGTTTTGAGTCTATTTATGATGTTTCACTGCCTACATTGCCAGTGTGATCCACTTGGTTAGTGAACCATCCCCATATATGTTTGTTTCTATTTTATTTTAGGCTGATTTTATATCAGCCTTAGGCTGATAACCACAAGGTAAGGGCCAAGAGTCCTCTGGTTCTTGCCCTTCAACTCATGCCTCTTACAATTTTTGGATGTTGGGAGGCAAAAGTGAAGGGACAAGGTAAACTACTTAAGGAGAAAGATGCAAAATTTCTGTAAATTCTGAAGGAAAATGAAATAAATGCAGTGCTTACCTTCTTATCAAACCTAAACTCATCATATTTCTAATTCTGGACCATGTCATAGAATATGTGATTAATAGATCCACAAAATGGAGCTAGGGATGGGGGGGATTTCTCTACAAACCTGAAGCAAGTCTCGGGCTTTCAGAAATATCTGACAGCATAAAAAATATATGGGGATACGAAAACTCCCCCAAATAATTGAAACAACTATAGCTTTAAGAAAAGAATACCCACTGAGCATTCACTGGCCCATTTTGGAGGTATCTAGGCAACCACAAGTATATTGCTGAGCCTTCCAAACCTTGGTTTCCATAACTTGAAGAAATAGCCCTGGGAAAGGGCCTGCACCCCCCTTCCCCTATCATATTCCCTGATGAAGAATGATTTGCTGGCCACATGCCTGGTAACACCTACCAGAGTCTTATTACCCATTAAACTGGGCATGACTTGGCAGTGGCAGCCACCAACACCACACAACTGGGCCCTAGGGTTGCCAGGTCCTCTTACCCTTCCTGCAGGAGAGAGGGACCCAGCACTCACATTTTTGTCACTCCATGCAGGAAGTGATGTCATTGCGCAGGCCTAGGAGTGTGTGCATGCTTCACAGCGGGCCAATTTGGGTCCCAAACGGATGCAATTCACCCCATTTGGGGCCCATATAGTTCGACTGTGAAATGCGGGAGCGCTCTCTAGTGGCACAATGATATTACTCCTGGGGGTGATGTCATGCTGCTCTGGGAGTGCCTGAGAGGCCTGTTTCCCCACCCTCCACCCAGGTGAGTGGTGGGGAGGGGCCTGAGGGTGAAAGCAGGAGATCCCCTGCCCCCACCGGAGGACCTGGGATCCTTACTGGTCCCAGCCTGGTGGTGATGGCTGCCAAACAATTTGACCTGTTCTGATGGCAATCATACAACTGGGACCCGCAGCAGCTGCTGCACAATTTAGCTAAACTTTTCCTAGGAAGAGCTTCTTAGGGAGTGAAAGAGGAAAAGCTGAAAACAGGGACAGATAAAGGTAGGGTGGCTGATGGGTGGGAGGGAGAGAAGGAAGTAGGAAAAGGGGAGAATCTGCAGGGAATCTGCAACTGCAGAGAAGGGAACGAACAAATGTCCATGTACCTTATTGTTTGTGAGATCAATCCATTGTAGGAGGACCTTAACTATAATTCAATATACTTAGATAAGTACCCATACTAACAGTTGAGTATGCCAGATAGGCTTCTATAGTTACATGACAAAAATGCATAAAATAGTATGCATGCTTGTGTTGAAAAGAGTGTATACAATCTGTTTATTACTCAATATGTAGATTAGAGGTGGGCACGAACAGAAAAAAACCCGAACACGATGTTCATTGTTCGTTGCCATCCATGAACAGGGACTCACGAACAACCATGAACATAGCTCTGTTCACGAACATGTTCATGGTTGGCTGTTCGTGGGGGCCAGCAGGCTCTCCTCCAGCCATCATCCAACTTAGATCAAGATACCTACTTCACTACTAGAAACCTGACCTGAGCAGGCACCAGGAAAGGTACCAATAATAAATAATAGCTTGGCCCCAGAGCCTGACAGCAGCCCTGGAACTTGGAGGAGTAGATCCCTACCACACCACTCCCAGAAACCTTACCTGAGCAGGCAGCATGAAAGGAACCTGTAATAAATAATAGCTTGGCCCAGAGCCTGGCAGCAGCCCTAGAACTTGAAGGGGTAGATCCCTATCCTACCACACACAAAGAAAATTCAAGCCCCAATGCACTCTATCAAAATGCCAACAACAACTGTCTCTCCCCCTCTCCACTGTCTGCAAACTAAGCAACAGCTGGGAGCCCCCTCCCCCCTGCTCTTTGCTCCTTTGTAACAAATTTGGAGCTCCACACTTGAAAGGAAGACCTGCTTATCAAGCTAAATTGGGCTTAGTTTGGGGTTTCCGGGGCAACAGCAGGAGTTCAGACAGAGTTCAGACAATCCCTGCCTATGTTGCCAAGGGAATTGATTGCAGGTGCCAGACTGTCTGGCTTGACGAACAGCAACGAACGAGGCTTGCAACGACCACCTATTCATTTAGAATGGGGACTCAACAGCTTGTTCGTGAACAGCAGATTGGGCTGTTCATGGCTTTTTTTTGTTCGTATTGCTGTTCATGCCCATCTCTAATGTAGGTACAACAAATACAAAGTATAATGAATGTAAATGTAAGTAACATTATTAATATTTGTTCAAATTATCATGGATATCCTGCCTTGAGGATATTTTAAATATTTTAAATACCAGTAGGAATGACGTTGCCACATTTTCACTACTACATTAAATTGGAGTCATGGTTGCTTTTTCATGAGCCAGTTATTTCTGCCTGCAGGTTTAGTATTGTCCTAAGTGTCTGTACTTGAGTGTGTGGAATCACAGCTGCTTCAGCTGAACTTGTAAGTATAGTATTGCCAAAAAAAGCAATACTTAGCTGTGAATTATGGCTTCTTTCAGTAATATAACAACTTTCAGCATGCTCTGTGTTGCACTACATAGAGATCAGTATCTTGTTACATGGATCTACTTGCCTTCACAAAATCCAGTAGCAAAATGTTTAGCTGATGAAAGCAGCACAGTGGGGCCACTTACAGACAAGTCTTTGTATACTGAGTGGAGTGCCAGGTCTTTAACAGAAAGTCTTTATATGTGTCCTGATGAGAACTAAGCACACTCCAGAAGAAACACAATATTGAGAGAGGCTGAGCATCAGTTAAAAGGAAAGGGGAGTCAGCCTGCTCAAATGCCTGAAAACTTAGATTCATCTACAGTCTTTGGTGCAGTCTCACATCGGGGACTGAGCCTGCGCAGGCCAGCCTCTCGGAACAGGGCTTTTCCTAGCTTAAAGGCTATTAAGAGGAGACAACCTCCCCAGCAACCACTCTGAGCTGATTCTTCTTGCCAAAGCAGTCACGTGGTAGGGGAGGTCACCCCCTTCTTCCCCCAGTTTGTTTTTTGCAGGGGTTTTTTTCTGGGAAAAGACGTGGCGGAACTCTCAAGACAGAAATGAGGAAGAAACACACGGGATTCTTTGAAATCATATTATTTTCAAGCACTATTGCCGAGTATTTTCAAGAGGTGCCAGAACTCCGTCCCCCATGTTCCCCCTGAAAAAAAGCCCTAGTTTTTTGCCACCTCAAAGAACAGATGTTTTTAATGGCTCAAAGAACAGATGTTTTCAATGAACAGATGTTTTCAATGGTAGTAGAAGTTAGAAAGTTTGCTGTTTAAAAAAAAGAGGTTTTTTGTTTTCATTGTTTGCAGCATTACGGGAATCATGGGAGAGGTGAGTTGCGTTGTTCCCCCTTTTGATGCATTTGCAACCACTAGTGAGCTGTTTGCTCATCCTGAACCCCAATGATTTGAAATGGCGGACAAATTGCTCTTTAAGAAGTGTGCACAGTGTGGCTCTAAGGTGTCCAAAACAGATGGACATTCACTGCCTAGCATGTCTAGAAGGCCACATCATGGAGAAATGCAAACATTGCCAGCTCCTTACTCCCAAAGTGAGGGGAGATCGTGCCTCCCAGCTGAAAGCAATGGTGTTGGAAAAGGCAATGTCCAGTTGAAAAAGAAAAAAGAGAAAAAGGTGATAACTAAGATTCAAGAAAATGGAACGACATTGACCAATCAAACAGCGATTAGTAGAGCGTTCTTTAAATTGTATGCAAAATTGTATCAAAGGAAAGAAGTAAATTTGGATGCTCAGAGAATTGGAAGGAAAAGCTGAATGCAGAAATTACGGAGACAGAGATAAGAGAAGCCACTCAGTCGACTAAATTAGGCAAGGCACCAGGTCCAGATGGAATCACGGCTAGATTTTATAAATCATTGGTAGAGGAGTTGGTACCTTTTTTGAAGGTGGTAATGAATGAAATTTTAAGAGGACAAAAGGTTCCAGAGTCTTGGAATGAGGCCACTATATCATTGATACCAAAGGAGGATCAGGACCTATGTAATGTTAAAAACTATCGACCTATTTCATTGCTGAATAATGACTATAATTTTTTTGCAAAAATATTGGCGGAAAGACTGAAGGAAGGGCTTGTGGAATTTATTGCAGAAGAACAAGCAGGTTTCCTTCCAAATAGACAAATCAAAGACAATTTGAGAACTGTTCTAAATGCGATAGAATATTACGATAAACACTGTGAAAAGGAAGTTGGTTTCTTTTTTGTGGATGCAGAGAAAGCCTTTGATAATTTAAATTGGAGTTTTATGTTCGCCACAATGGAAAAACTGCAAATGGGAAAAGACTTTATTCGAGCGGTAAGAGCGATTTACAAAGACCAATGTACAGCAATTGTAGTCAATAATGATCTAACTAAAAAACTGGAAATAAGGAAAGGTACAAGGCAGGGCTGCCCACTATCTCCATTGTTGTTTATTTTGGAAATACTGTTGATTCAGATTCGAGAGGATGATGCGATAAGAGGCATAAAATTTAAAGATTTTACCTACAAAGTTAGAGCTTTTGCGGATGATGTGATGGTTATTGTCGAAGATCCAATACAAAATATGCCAAAGTTGTTGGACAAAATAAAGGAATTTGGAGAGTTGGCTGGATTTTATGTCAATAAGAGAAAATCTAAGATACTATGTAAGAATATGACCAAATAAAAGCAACAAGAATTGATGGAAATTACAAATTGTGAAGTAACACATAAAGTAAAATATCTAGGAATTGAGCTAACAATGAAGAATATTGACTTGCACATGAATAAATATGAAAAGCTATGGCAGAAAATTGACAGAGATTTGATTAAATGGAATAAATTAAACCTGTCATGGCTGGGAAGAATAGCAGCAGTCAAGATGAATGTGTTACCTCGGATTATGTTCTTATTACAAACAATTCCAATTATTAGAGATACCAAGCAATTCGAAAAGTGGCAAAGGAAGATTTCTGATTTTGTATGGGCTGGCAAGAAACCGCGAGTAAAAATGAAAGTTCTGTGTGATGCCAAGGAAAGAGGTGGACTGCAATTGCCAAATATTAGACTATACTATGAAGCGATTTGTTTGGTTTGGCTTAAAGATTGGATGTCATTGGAGAACTGTAAGCTACTAACTTTAGAAGGTTATAAAAAACTGTTTGGGTGGCATGCCTACTTGTGGCATGATAAATTGAAAGCTGATTCTATGTTTCTACATCATTATGTGAGAAGAAGTCTCTTCACAATCTGGAAAAAATATAAAAGTTACCTGGGTGAAGGCATCCCCTCGTGGGTGGTACCATATGAATCTATCGACCCAAGAGTTATTTACAATAGAGATCAACGTCTGTCCTATAAAAAGATTCTCATTCAGGAACAAAATATGTTAAGAATCAAAACAGAAGAAGAGTTAGGTTCATGTTATGGATGGTTTCAATATAGGCAGATAAAGGACTTATATAACTCGGATCGTTTAAGAAGTGGAATTAAATGGAAAGATTCGGAATTGGAAGAAGCTATATTGCAAGAAAGTAAGAAGAAAATCTCAAAAATTTATAAAATACTTTTGAAGTGGCACACAGAGGATGAAACTGTTAAAGTCCAGATGGTGAAGTGGGCTATAAATTGTCAAAGAGACATAACAATGGAGTCATGGGAGTATTTGTGGGAAAATACAATGAAGATTTCAACTTGTACTAGTATTAAAGAAAATGTTTTTAAGATGATATATAGGTGGTATTTGACGCCAAAAAAAATAGCTTATGAAAATGCTAAAATGTCTGATAAATGTTGGAAATGTAAAAGTCATGAAGGATCACTGCATCATATGTAGTGGACTTGTGAGGTAGCTAGGCAGTACTGGGGAGATATTTTAGAAACGATAAATGAGATTTTGCAGACTTCAATAACAAAGAACCCAGAACTCCTGCTACTGAACCTAAATATGGAGGATGTTCCTATACAACATAGAACATTGCTATTTTACATGACAACAGCGGCAAGAATACTGTATGCTCGGAAATGGAAAGTGCAAGAAATACCATCTATTGGAGATTGGATACAAAAGTTGCTGTACATGGCGGAAATGGACAAAATGACAAGAAGGCTGAGAGACCAGAATGCTGAAGAATTTTTTAAGGATTGGGGTAGACTGAAGGAGTATTTGGAAAAAAAGTGGGACGTGAAGGGGAAACTGTGGCAATTTGAAAGTTATTAGGGGAATTTAGTGGGGACAGTAATCTTTACCATTTAGAGAAAAGTTTTAATTATTGTAAAGTTTAAATTTTAAATAGATTCAAGGTTAATGGAAATTATTTAGTTTATTAATGTAATAAGAGTTAATTAAATATAGAGAGAATAGAAAAATAAGTTATAGAATAAGATATGGGTTGGAAAACTGTTGGAAGTCATTAGAAAAGGGGGGAGGGAAAGGGTGGGGGGAAATTGATATTTAGGTTTAATAACTGAAATAATGTTTGTAAATGTGTACTCACCTAATAAAAAATTCTTTAAAAAAAAAAAAGGAAAAGGCAATGTTGAGCATCAGTAGCCCAGCAGTGAAGGTATCTGCCCTGATAGAGCACACAATCCGAGCAGTTTCAGAGCCAGCGCAAGATTCAGTGTCAAAATCAGATCAGAGACCAGAGATCCGGTCGGATCTGACTGGTCGGCCTCGGGGTCAACAGCGAAAACTGTCCCAGTCTTGAGAAATCTCTGAGTCAGTCCGATCTGTCATGAGCATTACCCTTGTTGAACAGAGCCCTCACAGGACCAGAAGGCACTTCTTCGGACCCACCGCCAAAGAAATGCAAAGAGAAAACTAAACATTTAGAAAAGCCATGTCACAAGTCTAAAAACCATTCTAAATCCACCCTGGAGCCTGCACCAGAACCATGCAGGGAGAAACCATTCACTCCTCGTCAGAGATTTGAGTTCAAGGTCCCCTTCACCTGGGGAAGACAACAAAAGAGCTCGGATTCCAATGCCAAGGCTATCCACCCTGGGACTGAGGGCAGGCTCACCAACGCCCACCTTGGTATTCGCCTGGGTATCATTATGATTGGGATATACACCCACCTTTCCTGGGCGCATCGTCAGCTTTGGAGCAGACAGTTCTGACAAAGCCTTCTTGCCAGTCGGAACCGAATTGTTATACTCAATCACACACCATCTTTTCGGAGCAGAGATTGGAGTCGGGGTCCAAGCTGGAGGCAGAAGGGTCAGATTGGAGTCCAACAGGAACCTCAGATCCGTCACCTGAACAGATTGGGGGAGACTTGGAACGGAATTCCCCCAACATCGATTTTAAGCTGTACTCTGAGCAGATGCTCCATATAGCCAAGTCACTAAATATTGATGTTTCGACAGTGCAACAGAAACCCAGGGATAGCATCCTGAAGTATATTTACTCTGACACAACTGACATAGTGGCTTTCCCTATGATTGAAGGCTTTGTAGACATCATGGACAATCTGTTCCAGAAGCTTGCCTCGACACTCGCAACTGCACAGAAGGTGGAGGCCCTGTATAAAGTTAAACAGGATAAATGCCCTTACCTGTTTACACACCCTCTGGCTTCCTCAATGATCGCTGAGGAGCTCCAGTCCAAGCACAGGCAGGGTAGTATGGCAACACCTGCGGATAAGGAGGGAAGAATACTTGATGCAGTAGGCAGAAAACTCTATGCCAGATCGATCCTGATGATTAAGATGACGAACTATCTTGCCATAATGAGTGGATACCAAATTTTTCTATGGCAAAAGATGGCTGCTTTCATAGAGCATTTACTGGAGGAAAAGAGGTTCCTGTCCAAGCTTATTTATGATGAGGCTTTAATACTATCTAAGCAGCAGATCAGTGCCAGAAGGCACATCCTGAACATTTCTGCAAGGGGTCTCAACACTGCTGTAGTGCTATGTAGGCATGCTTGGCTTAGGTCGATGGCCTTAACTCTTGAGACTAGGGCAAAGATTGAGGACATGCCTTTTGAGAGTCTTCACCGAGAAGACGGATGAATACCTATCTTAAAAGAAAAAAGACAGACAAACAGCCAGATCCTATGGCGTCTTGCCAGCAGTAGCTGGAAGTTCAACATTTAGGCGTTTGGGAAAGTGAGATTACAACCAGAGGTGTGATTTCCTTTCTTATCAGTTCCAGCAATTTAGCCCGCAGTATCCCTACAGAGCATCATATACGGGCCAGGGTCAGCCAAGAAGGAAGCAGTCTGGGCATTCCAGAGCTTCACACCAAGGCCAAGCTAATAAAGAGCAGGCGCATAATCAAAAGAGCCAGTTCTGACTAGAGATGCAAGGGTCACTGGCTTTTAACCCCTTTTGAAGACAGGCTGTTTAAGTTCTTCCAGGCATGGCAGGACATTATGTCTGATTGTTGGATTCTGTCAGTAATTAAAATAGGTTACAGGTTAGAATTCTATTCCTTGCCTCCTGTTTCTTTGCCATCATGGGCTCCTAATAATACTTTACCTGAGCTACAGGAGGAGAATCAAACTTTGTTACACAAAGGAGCCCTCCAAAAGATCCCTGAGTCAGAGACACTTCTTGGTTTCTTTTCCCATTTCTTCCCAGTAGACAAGAAGGATGGGGAGAAACGACCTCTATTAGACCTCAGGGGTTTAAACGCCCATCTAAAGGTCTCAAAGTTTAGAATGGTGACACTTCCGTGGGTTATAAACATGGTTTCAACTGATGCTTCGTTTGTGGTCTTAGACCTGCAAGATGTGTATTTCCACATCTCAATACACCAAAAATACAGGAAATATCTAAGATTTGTGTTCAAAGTATTGTGTTTTCCAATACTTAGCACTCCCATTTGGTCTGGCCACGGCACCTCGAATATTTACAAAGTGTGTAACAGTGGTTGTGGCTCACCTAAGGCGGTTAGGGCCTTCCATTTACCCCACACCTTGATGACTGGGTAATTACTGCTAGTTCGCCAGGGAAGTTAGAGGAACACATAAATATCATCCTAAATACATGTAAGTCCGTGGGGCTGATAGTCAATAGAAAAAAATCTGAGCTCATGCCTAAACGCACAGTAACATTTATAGGGGTGGTGCTAGATTCCCTTTCCAACAAAGCATACTTACCCCGGGATCGACTTGCCTGCTTGTCTAACCTTATCCAGCAATTCCTGTCCAACAGGTTCCAGTCTGCACAGTCCATACAGATCCTACTGGGATTGATGGCTTCTACCACTGCAGTGGTACCATTGGCACGCTTGAAAATTGAGAACCCTACAGTTGTGGTTTATTAGGTGGTTTTGAGGGATATGGATTTGAAGAAAGGGATTTTATATACCACTTCTCGAGGGTTCAATCCACCCCAAACCAAATTCTTGTTTCCTAGTAAGGTCCTGAGGTCCTTAGTATGGTGGTTGGACCGTGATAACTTATCTAAAGGAGTCGAGTTTGGTATATATAGTCATGAAACCACCATTGCCACAGATGGCCTCCCTAGAGGGATGGAGAGGCAACTGGGAGGATTTGTCAGTAAATGGGGTCTGGTCTGAGTCTGAAAAAAGGAAGCATATTCATTTCTTGGAATTATGAGCAGTTTTGTCT
Organism: Eublepharis macularius; assembly: GCF_028583425.1. Taxonomy (NCBI): domain Eukaryota; kingdom Metazoa; phylum Chordata; class Lepidosauria; order Squamata; family Eublepharidae; genus Eublepharis; species Eublepharis macularius. Next base: position 69,903,151 of record NC_072796.1, read on the forward strand.
TTGAGGCTAAACATTCTCTACCAAGTACTCTTAACTCGCTCTCAGATATGCTTTCAGGCAAGAAGATTCAAGTCCTATCGGACAATACAACCACAGTATATTACATAAACAAGCAAGGTGGAACTGCATCAGGGAAGCTTTGTGAAGAAGCTATTCGTTTATGGGACTGGGCCATTGCCCATGGCATTACACTTTCAGCCTTGCATATTGGAGGAGCTAACAACATAAGAGCAGACTTCCTCAGCAGAGTGGAAAAGTTCCATCATGAGTGGGTTTTGACAGACAGATATGTACATCCAGTTTTTCTTCAGTGGGGATTTCCACAGGTTGACCTGTTCACAATCCAGGACAATACAAAGGCCTCCAGGTTTTGCTCCAGAGGAGGGAGAGACAGGAATTCCCTGGGGGATGCCTTTCAGATCGATTGGACAGGAGGGCTATTTTATGCACTCCCTCCCATTCTGCTGATTCTCAAGGTGATCTGCAAAATTCAGGCAGACCAGACTACTTGCATACTGATAGCCCCATTTTGGCCACAGCAGCCCTGGTTCCATATGCTGAAACAGATGGCCAAAGGGCATTATGTTCATCTGCCGCTGGCTCTGGACTTGCTCACCTGTGAGCACACACAGCACCACAATTTGAATAAACTGCACCTAACAGCGTAGTTCCTAGGGTAGAAGATGTGCAGTTTTCAAGGGAATTGGCAAATATCCTACTCAATGCCCGACAGTTATCCACCAGGAAATCATATGCTTACAAATGGAACAGATTTGTTCTGTGGGCAAACACTAGGACAATAAGCCCAGAGATGTGTCCCTTGTCTAACATCTTTGACTATTTAGTATCCCTACATCATAGATCCAGAGGAGTTAGCCATGTTAGTCTGTAGTAGCAAAATAGAAAAAAGTCCAGTAGCACCTTTAAGACTAACCAACTTTACTGTCACATACAGTAAAGTTGGTTAGTCTTAAAGGTGCTACTGGACTCTTTTCTATTTTAATATCCCTACAGTCATCAGTCCTGGTGTCTTTGTTAGTTAAAATTCGTTTAGCAGCTATATCAGCGTTTCATAAAGGCATAGATGGAAAGACAGTTTTTTCACACTATTTGTTGAAGTTGTTTCTGAAGGGGTTATATAATCTTTACCCTCCAAGGGTCCCTTTGGTCCCCCAGTGGCCTTTATAGTTGGTCTTAGCAAAATTGATGCTGAAGCCATTTGAGCCTCTGGCACCTTGTCCTTTTTCTCTTCTTTCTGTGAAGATGGCATTTCTACTGGCAATTACATCAGCCAGGAGAGTTGGGGAACTTAGAGCACTCAGCATAGACCCTCCATTTCTACAGATATATCCAGACAGGGCGGTAATGCGTACTAGTCTAGCTACCTAAAGTAGTTTTGAGATTCCACATGTCACAAGTCATAAGTCTACCCGTATTTTTCCCTGACCCTACCACACCCCAGGAACGGACACTGCATGCATTGGACGTTAGAAGGGCCATTTTGTTTTACAAGGATAGGACTCAATCTTTTGGTAAGGACTCAACATTCTTCGTCTGTCATTCAAGTCCTAATAAAGGCAAGGCTGCGTCATCACAGACAATTTCTAGATGGGTGGTGTTAGCGATTAAGCATTGTTATAAACTGACCAATGTACCTTGCCCCTTTATTCTCTGGGCCCATTCAACAAGGGCCAGGCAGCGTCAGCTGCTTTCCTGCGAGGAATCCCTGTTGCTAACATCTGTCATGCTGCTAGATGGTTGTCTGGAGAGACCTTCATGAAGCATTATGCTGTAGATGTCAACTCCAGGAGAGAAGCTGCAGTGGAACAGGCAGTCCTACAATCTCTTTTTGTCTGAGAGTTCCTCCCACCACTGGGTGAGTAGCTTGCTATTCTCCCAATGTGGGACTGCACCAAAGAGCATAGATGAAAACAGGATTGCACCTACCTGTAACTGTTGTTCATCTAGATCTTTGTGCAGGCACACATTACCCCACCTCCTGCCCTTCTGTGATCTCTCTGACAGTCTTGGGGAGATTGTGGCGGCACAGGAGAACTGAGTGAAGAAGGGGGCAACTCCCTTACCACATGAATGCTTTGGCGGGAAGAACCGGCTTGGAGTGGTTGTAGGGGAGGTCACCCCCCTTAATAGCCTTTAAGCTAGGAAAAGTCCTGTTCTACGAGGCTGGCCTGCACAGGCGCAGTCCCTGCTGTGGGACTGCACCAAAGACTGTTGATGAACAACAGTTTCAGGTAGGCGCAACCTTGTTTAATCATAGAGATTTTAAGGGGTGGGCTGGGTTTCCACACTGTTTATCTCCCCATGATTCCTCATGAGTTTTTAGTCCCCCCATTATAGTAATAAAAGTAGGGGATCACTCCAGGTAAACAAAAGGTATAATTTTATAAATTAGTCAAAAGAAAAGGAACCCTCCCGACAAAAAGAAACCCCCCTAACTCCCCCTAACAAATAAAAGGATTGATGAACACTGAGTGAGTTCCAAAAGCAAAACTGCTGAGAGCCGGCTGAATATCAGGCCAAGCTAGACGTTATGTGAAATGCATGATTGCCATGGAAACTTGTACAGTTTCTTTGTTGGAATTCAATTCTGAAGTACCATGGGTGCTCCATTTGGATTGGGACCATTATCCCCGCAATACAGTTGGAGAGCTGGGGCTGAGAGGAGTGGCTTACCCAAGGCCACCTGCTGAGCTCATAGCAGTAGTGGGATTCGAATAAGAGTACAGATTCACAGTCCAACCACTGAACCACTCTGCTACAGCAGCTCATGCGTTACATAACCACATAACATCTAGTTTAGGCCTCGGTGAAAGGAGCAAAGGGGAGAGAAGAAAACAAAACCATTCCTATCAGTTCCCCAGATTGTCATTGGCTATAATCACACTGTAAACGTATAAGATCGTACCTTCTTTTTCACTGGAATAAAAGGATGGACCAGGGATTATGGAACCAATCTGAACAGAAAGCCAGATATGATGAGGCTGTGGTGAAGAGAAGACTCAGGTGAGATTCCCACTCCTTGCTCTTGTCGCCTATGTGTTATGTTAGTCTGCGTTCCGGCTCAAATGACTCACACAACACCTTTCTTGGGTTAGAAAATGGCCACAATTTTATTGATTACAGCTTGCTGGAGCATTGGCCAGGCATCTGGGCTCGGATCCCCATTGGCATTGGAGGGCCATCCTGCCGACCGATGCATCCTCCACCAGCCCCGTGCTGGCCCACCGTAGCAAGTGTCATCCGCCGCCAGCACGTGCCAGGCGGTCTTCTCTTCCCAATCCGTCGGGGTGAGCAGACCCGTGGCCCACTCACCCTATTGGGATCCAGCCCAATGCTACAAAACCACCAAACCCATAAAGTTGTGACAGTCCTCCTTCCAGTCCATGGAAGTGGTGAGTGGGAGGGAAACGTGCTGCTCCAGCTGACGCTCTGGGAGGAATGGCATCGACCACGAGGCTGGACTGGAGATGGGCAAGGTGTTCTGCCCCATCCTGGCTGACCCGCCTCCACTGCATCCTTCACAACAGCAACAACCCAGCCCATCGGTAAGTCAGCAAGCTTCTCTTGTACCAGCAGATAAACTGGAAGTGACCAACCTTAGGCTCCAAAGTCTGAAGTCAGGACACTTAAATATATCCAGCAAAGTATGTTGATTTTGATTTATGCTTTGTGGTACAATCATAGTGATCTAAATGTAGATGTTTTAAAAGATGGAGCCCTTTTCCAGAGGCTCGTGAGGAAGAGGAGAGAGGAGGAGGTAGAAAAGGGATCAATGAAACAGAAGAAAGTGGAATACAAGAACACATTAATGTCCCTCCCACTTACTCTACTTACTCTGTTCTTCTTCTGTGCGTTTAACAGCAGCCTGACATTTAGCAGGAAAAGATTCATTTTCTTAATTCCTCTGTGTTAATGTTAAATGTTAATTCCTCTTTAATGTTAAAGGTACAGGAAAATGCTAGTTTAAAAAAATATATCAAACATATACCCAACTTTCTGTTTCTACTTTTTAATAATAATAATAACAATAATAACAAAAATAATATTTGATTTATATACCGCCCTTCAGGACAACTTAATGCCCACTCAGAGCGGCTTACAAAGTATGTCATTATTATCCCCACAACAAAACACCCTGTGAGGTGGGTGGGGTTGAGAGAGCTCCAGAGAGCCGTGACTAGCCCAAGATCACCCAGCTAGCTTCAAGTGGAGGAGTGGGGAATCAAACCCGGCTCTCCAGATTAGAGTCCTGCGCTCTTAACCACTACACCAAACTGGCTCTATTTGCTCCCTGCTTAATCTAAACCTCTTGCCAGAATCCTAAATACCCTTGCTTGAATCCAGTGGAAGAATTCACAGAATTAGTTGGCATAGTAGATCTCTCCCCACCATCCCCTTCCCCACGAAGCCTAGAACCAAATGCACCACAGGATGGATAGGACTACAGTGATGAAGGGGAATCAGTAAAAATCACCTCTTCCTCCCTCTTCCATGCACGGCCTGCATCAGGAGAGGATGGGATTGAGTGTTTAGAAGCTGAGACCATATACCAGCAAGTCAACCAAGGCCAAAGCCAATCCCTGAATAGTACCACTTTGTCTCTTATTTGGCATTCCTTGTGCAAGAAGAATGCAGGGAAAAATAGGGAAACACTGACCAGTTCAACTCATGTCTTGTTCATCATTTTCACAGAGGGAGTTGATTTTTCAATAATCCTTCCTAACAGAGCAGCGCAGCACAATTGGTGTTTCCTACCATTTCCCCTTTCCTGCCAATGCTACCCGAGAGCTTTTTGAAAACTGAAATTGCTAATGTGAAAGTGTACACTGACATTCGCACAATCTGTTGTCAGAGGTCATGACAATAGATCATGAGAATGTCAGTGTACACTTTTTATGTTGGTTCTGTTGGGCTTGCATTGGCCCCGGGTTCTGCCATTCGTCTGTGAGTGGCACTAGTTCTGTTCAACTTGTAACGGTATCCCTTGCCTCATGTTGGTTCTGCTAAGATTCTCTGGTTTGACATTGGTTCTGTTGGGGGGGGGGGGGTTGGTTCTCTTTCCATTGGAAGGCTTGGTCAGTGTGGTTGTTGTGTGTTTGGCTAAGGCTCTTTTTTCTGTCTTTGTCCTGGAGAACTCACTGGATAATGTTTTCCCCCCCTATAGGAAATAAGGGAAGGTGGCTGGTGGCACCATTTCAGGGGCCCATAGAATTGGACTCCTTAACCCAATCAACTTGAAACTTGTGAGGTCTTTAGTGGACAGGCAGGACTAGGTTCCCTACAATTTTGGTCTAGTTTGCTTGAAAACCAGCCCCTCCACCCCCTGGAAAGATTTCCCCATAGGAAATAATAGAGACAAATATATTTGGAATTCCAAATAAAATCCGTATCCAAATACTATACTGGTATTTTTGGGGCCCAGTATCGGAAATACCAAATTTATATGGTATGCCAGATACCCAAATCTGAAAAATACTAATTTTTTTAGTGCACACTCCTTGTTGCTGGCATTATATTTTCTATGTTGTCCAGTTTTAGTCACTTAAAAATGTACTAATAGAATGGTTCAGATGAAACAGCCTACAATGGCTACTTAGCTGAATAATTCTCAAGGGGGTACAATTGAAACCTTCACCGACAGTGAGGAGCCTGAGTGTGACCTTGGATGCCACACTTTCAATGGAGGCCCAGGTCACGACCGTTGCCAGGTCTGCCTTTTTTCATCTTCGACAGGCCAGGCAACTGGTGCTCTTTCACCCCAGGACCTGGCCACAGTAATCCATGCAACGGTCACCTCCAGGTTAGACTACTGCAACTCACTCTATGCTGGGCTGCCCTTGGGCCTGACCCGGAAGTTACAGCTGGTCCAGAACGCAGCGGCACGCGTCCTTACTGGAACTCCAATCCGAGCACACATTCATCCTGTGCTGTGCCAGCTGCACTGGCTCTCAGTAGAGTTCCGGATCAGGTTCAAGGTGTTAACCTTGGTGTTTAAAGCCCTTCACAGACTGGGATCTGCATACCTGTGGGACCACATCTTCCATTACACCCCCTGCAGGGCATTGTGTTCTGCAGACAAGCAACTGCTGGTGGTTCCCGGCCCAAAGGACATCCATCTGGCCTCAACCAGGGCCAGGGCTTTTTATGCCCTGGCCCCTACCTGGTGGAACGTTCTCCAGCTGGAGATCCAGGCCCTGTGGGACCTGTTACAGTTCCACAGGGCCTGTAAAACGGAGATGTTCCACTGGGCCTTTGGCTGAGTGCCAGCGGGTGTCCCCCTTCTTCCATCTAAGACCACCACTTTTTCTGGGGCTGCCCTCGGCCATCTACTATGCCCATATATGGACTCCCAAATATTTATTTAAATAGCCTGCGCCTGGACTATTTCAATGACTTTTTAAAGACTTTTTAAATGACTTTTTATGGTTTTGTGATTAATTCACTGTGTTTTATGAATGTTGTTAGCCGCCCTGAGCCCATTTGTGGGGAGTGTGGGGTATAAATCAAATAAATAAATAAATAATACCCTGGTGAACTGGAACATTTTCAGTTATTTCAGCTAAATAGTCAATTTTTCCTACCATTGTGTTATATTTGCTTTACGTTGGAAGCTTTGTGTATCATTTCAACTTCTATTTATAAATGTTCCTATTAGATATATTCTAATCTTGGGTTCTATTCATATTGAACTCTGTTTTAGAAAACATTGATCTTGTATCCATTTTAAAAATGAAATTTTGAGCATGAGCCAAAAAATCATAAAACGGCATCAAAACAACTTCGATCAGGCATTATTTCTGAATGTAAATCTCACCTTTTTGTAAATAAGCTACTGTGTTAACAGCCCTGACATCTAGTTTTGAGATTTGTGTCCTTCAGAAGAGATTTCTGGTCAATGCTGTCTACAAATCATCTCTTCTCACAATCTTCAGATTACCCTAAAGGATCTTGTGTTGCTTCACAATAGATCAGAGATCATTTCCACAAAAACTAACAACAAGTTAAGTTTGCTCCTAGATGAATTTTGAAAGTGTTCCACAGTTAAAGGTTAAAAAAGGAACGCAAGAGGGTCAGTGGATGAATGATGTAAATGTTGAAATGACTGAGAATAAAGATGAGAACTTTTTGAAAGAGGACAGCTAGAAATAAAGCAAGATGAATAAAGTACAAGTTTGGGATAACAGATGCAATGACATATTAAAGTATCTTGAAAAAATGTGAATGAGGGATGAAACTGAAACCAAACAATGGGAAAGCAGAAGTGGAAACAAGTTGGTTTAAATTAAATTTAATAGACTAACCAAAGTACCTTGAAATGATGAATTGCTTCTCTTACATAAAGATTATGAACATAATGAGCAAATATGCAACTCGGTCCTTTGCTGAATGCTATTGAGTTCAAGGAGGTTTACCCTAAATAAGCACCTTTAGAAACTTTTGCAACCTATTTTGTTGACCATTTGATTTAAATAAGAGAGTAAAGCATGTGCTTAAATCTTTCCCATTCAAATCGATAAGATTTGGCTGGATTGTACTTAGCCTATTTTGAAAGGATTGAGAAATCAATGGATATGAAGGCTCATATGGATGATTATGAAACTTACACCTAAGGCCTGATTAGACTAATCACTTTAACTTGAATTACTCTAATAGCTTTAAACAGCTAAATCCATGTATTAAGCAAAGATCCACACTAGCAAACAAACTGTCCTGAGTTCATGTCTGCAAAGCTTGTCATCATTCCAAATTCGAGGTGGGGGGGCAACCTGATGCTGGAATTGGTATTTGCAAATAATAACCCAAGATAAGTCCTCATGGCAGTCACTTAAAAAATCAAACATGTCCCCTCCAACTATGACTTCACAATAATGTGACAATAAAAGGATGACAGCTTTAAATTTTAAAAGGTACTAGTATTTTTCTGCTTAACACAATTTTCATCTCCCCATTTCCTAGAGTTTCACTTTATTTTGCTGCTGCTTTCCGAATTCCATTTGCTTGAAAAGCTGCCTGAATTTGGAGAACCCCCACGAAGATGCTGAACAGAATTGGCCTCTTACTTATGATTGCTTTTATTTCAAGAAAATGCATGATAAGCAGCTGAAATCTCTTGAAGAACTCTGCAGAATACGAGCCTGTTTACAAGCGGTTTTAAGATGAGCCTCAAAGAGCACCCCGTAAATGTCAGGCTGCATCCAGTGTAGATGTTGACGAGAGTTAATTAGGAGCAATTAGGTGGTCCTCCTGCCGAGAGTCTCTGCGATTACCTTTCCCTCCTCCCCCCCACCCTCCCGCTGCTGCTACTGCTGCAGAGTCCAGCATTGCTGCGTGTGCAGCAGGCAAAGGAATGAGAGATGAGCCGAGTCCCGGGCTCGCCTTTCCTCCCCCTCCTTCGCAGAGCGGTGCATTGTGGAGGTAACGTTGAGGAAGCGTCCGCTGTTGACTAGCGCTGTCCTGGGCTGGGAGCTGTCCAAGGTGCTACTTCTCCGGGGAGTCCCTGCAAAACGCACGCCCTTGTTCGCGCTCGCCTCCCTTGCCTGCCCGCTTCTTTCTGTCCTTTCCACACGCTCTCGGCTTATCTGTTGTTCAGTCCATTGTTCCTTTGGCAGGAAGAGATCATGGTGTTTGCTCCAGGTAACGTATTCACCTTCTCATTCTCTCTCTTAGATCGTTTCAAGTCGGCCTTATTCTGCTCTCCTTGGGAAGCGCAGGTTGAGCCATTCCTTCCACTCGCACACACAGTTCTAACCCAGTGCCGCCGGTGTTTATTGCTATCCTGTCCCCAGCTGGGACAGAGGAGCAGGGTTGCAGGTGGAAACGCTGCAGAGGAACCGCTGGTGGAAATTATTGTAGAGTCAGTCAGTTCTGGTTTTGGCTAAATGAAGAACAGCATTTGCCCTACATCTCAACTGCGCTAAACTAAAGCTGTGAGAGAGGAGTGGGAAGATTGTGGAGTCAGAGGAGTCTGATAACTGCGACTATTAATTAAGCAGGACATTGTTGCTATGTGTGTGTGTAAAAGTGTGTAGCATTCCTGCATTTCAGGTGTTTGAAATCATAAGGTCACATTGTACCAGAAAATTGACCTGGGTCAAGAGTGACCGCTAAACAGAAGCTCTTCTCTTCTTAATTTGAAATTCCTTATATTAGCACACTCTTAAGCATGTTTATCCAGAAATTACTTTCTCCCAAATAAGTGTCTTTAGGCTTTCAGCCAAAATCAGATCACAAAAGAAGGAAGTTTATCTGCATCAAAAGATAGTTCCAGAGTATCTCTTCAAAAATGCCCAGGCCAAACTTTTCAGTCTTCAGAAATTTGATTCCCTCTCAACTCCTCCCTTTTCCTTTTATGGTCACAGTCTTCAATCCATTAACTCTAGAGTAATCTCATTTGTCTGGGAAGTCGTTTTTAGGATCATTGCCCAAATAACAAAATAGAATGAGAAAAGGAATACTTTAACCAATCTTATCTCATGATGTTTGGACTTCGTGTGTGTGTGTGTGCACAAGATAAAAAATGTATTAAAAAGACAGAAAAGTGCAGGGAACAGAGTGGGCCTGTAAGCTTTATTCAAACTTTTAAAAAATAGGACTAACAGTTACAAAATCAGGTTTTAAGATTGAAAATATTTTTTGTTTATGAAGCTGTGGAATTTGTTATAGCCCATTAAAATTGTTTCAACTGCTGGATTGTGTAATCCACATATTGGGCTTGTTGGTTATAAAAAACTGGAACAGTTTTGATGTAGCTGATGGAGGGATTAAACAATACACACACACACACACACACACATATCAGCCTCAAGAAGTAAACAAATAGTTAGAGGTTTGCCAAAACCTAGGACTCTAAACAATGCAAAGGAAAACAAACAAAGGGGTATTTTAACTTCAAGGAGAAATCTAGCCACATGAAATGTCTTACTGACATTGAACCAGGATACTGTTCCATTGTACTTAGCATAATCTACTCTGACTGGCAGTGGCTTCCCAGAATTTCAGACAGGAAAAGTCCTTTTAACTTCCTACTTGCAGTTCTTTACCTGGAAACGAATCCAGAATTGAAACAAGAACTTTTTGTATTAAAGGATCACTAAATCATGGCTACTCCCCTACTTTTATGCCTATCACTTTCAGAGAAAGAAAATTAATGAAATTAATTAATTAAACTGTTTAGCACATCTTCAATAAATAAGGTTATATTATCATTTGCAAAGCTGGCGATGTCTGAAGAAATTTTCCAACCTAGCTGTTCTATTGGAGAAACAGGTAGCATTGTTGCTAAAAACTCCATCTTCAAATTATATCTGGTACATTAGATCACTTCAGCCATCAATGTAAGTGGAAGCAATTTTCACACACACATGCATGCATGGGCAACCACCCTGCACTGCTCCACTAGTTGCTGCCCCCCAGGACAATGTTTAGGGGGCCCAGTGGGATGTAGCAAGAGGGGGAACCAAGAAGGCTTGACTCTGCAAACAGAGTTGCACTTCATGATACCAGTATGTTGTAGTGGTTAGAGCGTCAGATTTTTATTAAAGTGACTAGTTAAAAAAAACAGCGTATGGATTGCACCCTAGGACTACATTATGGAATTCTTATAATGCCTTGAGGAAGACATTATATGATGATAACTATTCAGTTTTACAAGAAAGATTGAGAGCCAAAAGAGAATTCCACCAATCAATGGGACTTCCTTCCAAGTAAACATGGTTGAGAAAGGAGTTTTAAAAGGTGAAATAGCAATGAAAACTGAAATCATTTCCTTATATGTGAAAATAGTTTTAAAAAAATAATTTCCAGTGTACTGGATATTTCCAAAACGCATTGTATGAGTCTTTAATTGTGGGGATGGCAGTATCTCTGCTTTCTGCACTACTCTCCAGAGTTGCTACACTTCTTCTAATTACCTTTTATCTCACAGCCCAGATGCTCCATACCTTTATCCAAAGGCTGCTTTTGAGACAAACACTTGGGGCTCAAGAACTGTGACAAGAGATTATAAGTACAATAAAGTCAAGAAAACATTATCTTCAAGGGTTGATAAGTTGATCGAATTCATAATGTGCTGTTTGTTACTTCTGTGTGAGAAGGAACAATCTTTACATATTCTTAGGCTACTGAAATTGTTAATGTAATAATTGTCTTTTATACTTGTTTTTGCTGGAAGAATATTTTGTCATTTCCTAATGTCTTTCCCCCCTTGCAATGGTGTCATTTTAAAATAACAGTGGGTTGGATTCAACAACACCCTTCTGCTAAGTTAGATTCAATAGTTCTTTTCTACTTCCTCCAACAGAGGAGGACTTCCTGTGATGGAGCAAGGTTACCCAATGGAAGTTTTTCTTGTTTGGAAGATTTCTTTCTCTACTAAAGGAAGATACAGCAGAGGAGCCATTGGATCCAGCTTGGTGGAAGGGTGTCACTGAACCCAATCCAGAAGAAATAGCAAATGATATCTGTGAATTTTGAAATCAGATATAGGTATATTTGACCAATCAAAAATCTTAAGTACAGACACAAACTAGCCAAAGTTAATTGTTTATTTGAATGACAGAGACATACAAAACTCCTCCCTTGAAATAAATGGTATATCATACTGCTTAATAAGGTTTAGATCATTCCCTGTATTCTTAATCAAAGTACCAAGATGGCTTTGTACTGCATCTGTGGCCAGAATTATATGGGATTGTAGATTCCCAGTGGAATTTGTAGGTACCAAGTAACAAGCTAACGATTATAGATACTCAGTGACAACCACAGATTTGCACAATGTACTTGTGCAAAGCACTTGTGCAGATGCTCTTTCACGAGCATAAACCTTTGATTTAGCATGCAGTAGAAAATAATCCAGACTTGCTTGAGCAATGCTGTGCTAAATCAGTTTCTACTAAGAATGAAGTATCCTTGCAATGTCCCTTAAATTGGTAGTATTTTAATAATCTGGATTTCATTGCAGTGAACATAATTATTAAAATACTATCAGTTTAAGGGTCATCTCCCAAACTTCAAAGAACAAAGAATACTGTGCATGTGTAGACCTTGCCACAAAACATAATATTCAGATATTTGTTAGATTCATTACACTTCATTCTCATGTCATTTTCTTAATGGATTAATACTTGGTTTTATGTATTTGCCTTATAAAAAAACTGTAATTAGTTTTTTAATAGTGAGTTAGGGACCACAAACTTCACCACTACGTTGCCTTACAACATCGTATTTTAAATATGCGCTCCTATGAGCTACCTGTGCTTCGTGTTGTCTAATGTCAGCCCTAGAATTGCTTATGTTTCAGAATTTCCTCAACTCTGTATTGGATCCTAGCCAATGCTATGTCTTTGTAAACTTGTATTTACCCTATGGCATTGTTTATGGAAATATCCTTGATATTGACTATACTAATCTTACACTGTGTAATCCGCCTTGAGTCTCAGTGAGAAAGGTAGACTATAAATAAGTAAATAAATAAATAACCTTCAGCTTGGTGTCTAGTTTAAGCTATATTTAGTAGATTTTAGTTTAATCTACATTCAGTAGAATGTTTTCCTAAGGAGGAAAACAGAATTTTAAAATAGCTTGTCTAGGTTTTCTGAAGGCAAGTATTATTTTGTTTCAAAGATACTGCAAATCTGTCAGCCTTCAGTGCAATATATTACTACACAATGAAGATTAAGTTCTATTTAACCATATGTGAGAAAGTCTTCCTTCTTGTTAAAATACCTTGGAAAAGACAAACCTAACTGTATATGGACTATCAGCTAATCTACAAAGGCACACTTGCAATACTATCCTACTTTGTCCCACTTGCTTTGAAACAGAAAATTAAACTACTAGGAAACAGTAGTGGCATTGAATGACCTATAGAATGAAACTAAAATAGCCATTGCCAGCTCTTTCCCTACTATTGGGCCAAATAATTCACTTGAATTGAATTGAATAAATTAAATTAAATGATCATTTAGTAGAAGAATGTTGGGGTATAAGAAGTGTACTTATTTATGCCATGGATATAGTACTAGTCCTGTAGTTCAGAAATAACGAGCCTATATATTAATTTACCCATCTCAAAACATTCAGCTGTATTTCAAAGACTTTTAAAAGGCTAATTGCAAGTTCAGTTGATTGGGGGGAAAACAACAACCTCTTAGTCCATCAATGGGGGAGGGGGGTTGCCTTATGAACAATACATTAACCAGTCACTTTAAAATGTTGGCATGTTGACTGGTATAAGACAAAATGGTAAAATAAATAAATAAATGGAGCAAGCTGGAGAATTCAACAATCTCAGCCTCTGTGTTGCAATTCCCAAGGGCAGTGCGACAATGTGTATGTGTAAAAGTATCAAAATTTAGAACTTCCTCTCGTCCAATAAAATCTGTTTTCCTTAGAATTCCTCAGTGATGCTCACAGCTGTTGACTGAATAATTGTTCAAGCCAAGAGAACTTTACAAAGAATAAACAGAAATGTGTTTAAGATCAACATGTTATTGTGTTTAGGCTGTCTATTTATTTAATCTGGCTTCAGAATAGGGTGGACAGCATTGAGGGGGAAACACTGTCTTTCTCTGTGTTCTTCCTGCCAACATGATTTATTATAATTTCAGAAAGGGGGGGGGGTGCTTGACCACACAAACTCATGGCCAGTCTGTAAACAAGTTAGGATGGCAACAAAGCTGCACACTGGCACAATCTTTAGAAATGCCAGTGTTGTACCCTGCTAACATTGTACTGGTGAAATCTGGCCCAGGCCCAGTTGTGTCAGGTTAAAGAGCAGAAATGGGAAGTGCTGGGTATGTGCTAGGAGAGCAACAGGTCTCAATCAGTATACTAAGCCCCCACTATATACACCCCACTCCTAATTCCAGCAATAATGGCAAAAATTCTGACCTAAGTATAAACACTCCCAATGAAAGTGAAAACCAAGTCTGCCTGTCTACGTTCTAGACAGCCATTGTGCAGCTTAGGATACTGACCACACATGAGCATACTCTTCCAGGCTCTATATAAACCCAGCTAGGGCCCCTATATCTAAGATGATAGGACACAAGATATAGGGCTACATCTCTGTGGTTTCATGCCACACATAACAAATATGGACAGACAGACAGACATTGGAGGTAGGAACTGCAAGACCAGGTACTTTACACAAGGAAGAGAAGGTTACATAAACAAACAGCCAAAGGGGAGAACAAGCACTGCAATAGCATATTGCTAATTATGCTCTGCTCAGAACCCTTACAGGTACTCCACCTCAGGAAACAAAAACTGAATGCTCCACTCCTCCCACTGGGAATGCAAGGACAATACACCTAGCTCAAACATGGATGGCTGGAAATACCTCCCCCACCTCCAGTGGCGTGCCTACTGTATACCGGCTCAACTACTCTATCTCCCTCAGTGGTTACTAGCAACTTCACTTAGAAGGGGGCACAGGTAAGTATGCACAGTACAGAAAGCCCCCATCCCCTTGGAGATATTTTGGCAGAATGACACTCTAATATTGGCATGAGGTCATGTCAGAGTAAACCGACATGCAAGTGATAAAAACCGGGAGCACAAGTCTGAGTGGCCACTAGGCATCCCAACTGTTCCTACTGCTGGCCAAGCACTCATGTAACATTTTTCTTTGCAGGAGGAGAGCCCCATGAAGCAAGCTGAACAGCAACTGCAGTCAGACTTCCAATTCAGCTCCGTACAAGAGATGGGTAACTGTTGCCTCACTGATTATCCTATCTCCCATAGCAGATGAATCATAAAACAAGGGAACCCACAAGTGGGAGGGGGTAGGAAATTTCAAAAGTACCTAGGTGGTGCTATTCTCTCAAACTCACAACTCAGAGCATATACAGAGTGCTCAAGTCACATACCGTGAAACATTACTCATCACTGTCCTTTTGTCTTTTGGGGCTTTTCCAGGTAGTTCTCCATCAGGGAGAAAAGCCACGATGGACTCCATGACCCATGTGGTGCTGTCTACTGAGCCTAAAACAAGACCAATCACTGCCATGACTAGTGTGCTTCTTTGCTGTGTGATTGCTGAGTCTCTTGTTCTTCTAACTTGGTTCCTGCACCATTGCAAGCAAGCTGTTTGAACTGGCACTGTTCAACCCCCTGCTTTGTACTTATTATTGGCATGTAGTAGTGCAGCTACCTGTGATTCTGCTGCCTGGGTGCAGCTTTCAAAGGCTCAAGAGCCTTGATAGGCCAAGAATTTTGTAAACCCCATTCATCTGATTTGCATTCAGAACGCAATTCCTGATGCTGGTCAATAAATGTTTGGATTGTTTCACAGCTGTCTCTGTTAGGTTTTGTAGAGGGGGGGGGGACCTGTCCATCCATTGGTGTTCATGAATCTCAGCTATTTTCAGCATGGGAATCACAACTGGAAAGGCAGAGCGGGTGGGGAGGGATGAAAGATTCTCCCTGTCTCTGTTGTGCTCTGGCAAGGGGGAAATGCAGGCTCTTCTGAGTTCATAATTCCCCTGATCACTGGTGCTATGTGATAAAACATGCAGGTTTCTTGATGAAGAGAAATGGAGTACACAGGTTGCTGGGATGCCTAAGGGCAAGCAGGAGTAGTTAAACTCCTGAATCAAGTGGAGGGATGCCTACATCAGAGGGTGCTAAGCAAAATTATTGGAGTCTGGGTCAACCAATCACCATCAGCAGTCCATCCCCAGCATTACCATTCTCTACAGTATTTAATGCCCTGATTTATGTGGCTGGTTTTGAATGGAGGATTCCAAATATCCCATGATGTGTCTTATTAATGTATGCCCAGTTAGGTGTGTGGTTATAGGAATCTTCTGCAATGTGTGAAGCATGGATTCTATTCCTGCCCCTTCCTTCCATTTTCCTGCTGTTTGGCTTGTTGGTGGCTAAAACATGATTGTTGCCTTATTCCCTGCTTCCCAGTTGGTCCTACATGAGTACTTTCTCCCAATTAATATTGAGAAGATTACAACCATGTCTTATATACATGTGCATTTGTGTGTTTACCTGTTATAAAAGTATTGTACTCTTTTATAATTCTTTCTAATAACCTGAAAGGGTATATAAGATATTATGCAGAGGTTTCTAAGTAGCCAATGATAGGCCTTATTTTCACATGTGTATCTAGTCTTTTAGAATGCCATTTATATTAGTGGCTATCACAACTTTTTGTTGCATTGAATTCCATAGGTTAATAACATACTTGTAAAGCAGTACTTTTTGACTTAAATATGCTACAATGTACTATCTTTTAAAATTCACTTTCTCTCCTGATGATTAAAAAAACCCAAATATCATGGTTCTCCTTAATCTGGTCCCCCTCCCCATGCTCACTTTCTGCTACCATCCCTGGTAAATGTGCAGGGACTGCTTATGCTTTTTTAAAAAGAAGGGTAATCTGTTCCTACATCAACAGTCTTGGTTCCTAAGGTGGACCAGCTCCTAAGCTAAACAGGATCAATAGTTTGTTCTCCTCAAAAACAGAGCAGAGAATATCTGCTATTCAAGAAAAGGGGTATCATCGCCTAAATTTCCATTGCAACTGAACTGCAGTTTCTCAATGTTAGATCTCCTTGCTTCCAAAATTACTTTTCTTGATGCTGTCTTCAGAACTTTGGCTTCATTGCCTACCATAATGAGGGCTGGAAACATCCACATTTATATCCAGTGATCCCACAAACAATGGAACATAATAATATAACATTAACTCACACCGTACGTTGTAACTTGTACTATTCACAGAACAAAATGACTTAAAAGTATGCAGATTAGTTCCTATCATCCTTCCTGGAATTCTTTTCCCTTTGAATTTGCACACGTTGTCAGTTTACTTCTCTAGGTGGCATTCTCAAAAGGCTATTAGACATGTAAAGCAGATTTGCACAAAAATAATACAATAGTAACATATCCCAGAAGGGTAATCTAATGTAGTGATGGCAACAATTGGTGAGAATGTTGCTGTGGATATGTATGTTTTCAAAGTGCCAACGAGTCAAATATCGCAATGAGTCCAATATCCAGCTGAGTATGAAAATCAGAACCTTTCAGCAGACAAATTCTAGAACTTTATATTCAAGATGGCCTCTGTGCATAAACATATTTCTGTGCTCCATTTTGTTTTTGGCAACATAGTTTGGAAGTGAAAGTTACAGCACATCTCACCCCCCTTCCCCAAACTATGTATCTGACTAATTCAAAATTTTCTTAAGATGTTAGTACAAATGTACATTTTAGAGCACATAGGTGCAGCAGTGTTCTGTAAACCAAGTTATGGCATATCTATGCTACACACTTAAAAACAGTATCATAGTCATTCACCTTCCCAAGGAACCCTGAGACTGTAGCTGGGTGTGGGGTTGCAATAAATTTTTGTTGCAATTAATTTCATGGGTTAATAATGTATTGTGCACCAAACAGCTCATGTGCACTGAAACAATTTATCTGGATCTCCTAAATAATAACAATATGAATATGCTATCAGTTTAAGCCTTATGACCGAGAAGGCCAAGCCTATTGGTCAGTATTAAATACAATAGTACAAATAGATATGGCTGAATGTTTCAATTCTATCCCAGTTGCCACAAGAATCACTCAATTGTTGTACAGTGGCAAGGATCTGCTGCCACCCCACAACTTTCCATTCCACAGTACATCTTTACTTCTGAGTCAAGGAATGGAAGGCTGCATGAAATCACTAAATTAATTGATGGCTCAAAGCTTCAGAGCAGTCATAATCATAGTATCCTGCATGGAACAAAATGCTTTGCTTATGATAACAATAGATTTTACTGTAAAGTCAGAGGTCTGGCGATGCTTTCTGTTTTTAGATTTGCATACAAACAACCTCTAGATTTAATCCTGTACACTCTTAGGTTAGTAATGAAATATCCTGGAAGTGTAACCAGTGCCCTTCCACTACCTAGGACAAGCAGGCCAGTCCCTAGGCAAAAGAAAACATGGGCATAAATCTGACATTAAAAATCACAACACTCAAAAACCAGTGGGAGAACATCTTCCAGGATCTTCCATTGATGATTTTAAAGTGGCAAAAGTGGGGATTGGACTAGATGACCCTAGAAGTCCCTTCCAACCCTATGATTCTATGATTCTTCAAACAGAGAAGCTTCACTGGGGTTCTTATCTCACTACAGATGCTGATTTTCTGCTTTTTCAAACCACACATTTCTCCCCTGCTCTAATCAAGCTGATTACTTTTGTATCCTTCTTGGCAACACCCCTCCCAACTTCTCACTGGGATATAAGGGCTTGGGTATCTCCATTCCTATTTGTATCTGAAAAGGGAGCTTGACTCTCAAAAGCTTATACCGTGGCATTCTTGTTGGTCTTTAAGGTGCTACTGGACTTGAATCTTGCTTTAAATGGAATTGTTCTTCCTACTGTCAATGGTGTGCACCTTTTGCTGAACGACTCTATAAAGAGCTTAGGAGTCTTAATGGATACTGATCTTCTTTTGAAGGAACAGGTGTCCATGACAGCGAAAAATACTTTTTCCCCCAGCTACATCTAGTTAGGAAGCTGGTTCTCTATTTGCAGATGTCTGGTCTGGCCATGTTGTTCTATGCTACAGTAACCCTGAGGCTAGATTACTGTAACATGATCTATGTCAGGCTGCCTTTGAAGATGATCCAAAAACTGCAGCAGATGTGTGAATACCTGGAGCATGGATGGTTGAAGTAAGCTAGGAAGTGGGCATGACTCCATGGATGTGGCAGTATCTCACATGGAAGACCCAACAACAATTACAATCCTCGGTCGGTTTCGTTTTCTCAGCCATGCCGGACGCTCCTCTCGGCTGGTCCGGGAGGAAACGACCGGGCACCCTGACCGGGTGGCTGATCCGCAAGGATTAGCCCCCAGGACTCCCAGGGAGGGAGCCAGGGTCCGGGACGCGGCGGGAAGAACTCCCCGAAATCAATGCGGGGGGGAATTGCCCGTTTGTCCCTATGGAGGCCGGCAGATGTGCGCGGCGCCTCGAGTGCCGCCGGGCAACGAGAAACGGCAAGTAAAAGAAACAGGCGGAAGCCTGTAAACAAGCGAATCCCTTCTGTTTTACAAGCGTTTGTGAAGGAGAGGTTGATCTGAAGAAGACTCGCTCTTCCCCTTCGTTGAGTTCCAGAATTTTGTTGGCGCCCCCCCCCCCCCAAAATGGCAGCAAAGAAGCAAAGTCCCGCTCTCGGTAAGTCAATCTCGGCTACTTTGAAGGGGGAGTCGCTCGAAGAGTTGGTGCGCAGGGCGGTGGTGGAAGCCATAAAACCCTTTGTTGACAAGCTGAACGAAACTGATCAAAGGGTGGGCTTAATTGAAAGCGAGGTGAAAACCATTAAGGCAGCAGCGGGGGGGGGGCAGAAAAGTCTGCTCTGGAAAGTGCGTCACTTGTGAAGGCTACAAAAAAGGAGCTGAAGTTGGTGGAGAACCAGCTGATCGGGCTACAGGTGGAACGAACGCAGACAGTTTTGCGTCTCCAAAACGTGAAGGAGGAGGAAAATGAGGATCTGTGGGATTTGGTCTCGGAACTACTGGCGACACCCGCGAGGACGACTAAAGAAGAGGTTAAAAGCGCCATTTTGGAGGTCCGTCGGGCTTCTTCAAAATATGCAACAAAGCGACAGTTGCCTCGTGAGATCACTATTGACTTTTCATCTAAAAAGATTCGGGACACCATCCTATATAACTCATACAATGCGGATTTGGACTTTATGGGTTTGAAAGTCAAGATTTTGAAGGACGTTCCATTTCTAGTCCGGAAACGGCGTTTTAAGTATAAAAAGTTTGCAGCTCTTCTGAGGGACCATGGAATAAAGTACAAATGGTTATTCCCGGAAGGAATATGGTTCAGATATAAAGATCAGGCCTATAAGATATCAGAAGATCAACTAAAGGATTTTGAGAATAAAAACCCAGAACTCTGCTGCACCAAGAACGAAGAAAAGGAGGAGCCGGAGGGGGGGGAGGAGGAGGAGAGCATCGCAACAGCAGTTGCACAGAGAGAATTGCGTCCGGGACCTAGAAGGGGGAGGAAAGTTTAATCAGAATTTGAAATGTTTATTCTCTGTATGATTAACCACTCCATCATTACTCTATGGAGCTATTTTTGTATTATGACAGTATGAAGGGAAACATTGAAGTGTAGTGTTTAGTGTTTGTAGTTCATCCCCCCCCTTTTCTTTTTCCACTCCCCTTTGTCCCTTCCCTCTCCCCTTTCCTTGTGATAGTCTGGTGTAGTGTCTTGTAGTTATGAAAATAAAAAAAAATTATATAAAAAAAAAACAATTACAATCCTCCTTTATCATGCCTTGCTACAGAGTAGGCAACTCACACTATCCCAACAAGTTCAGCAGGAAGTGGTTCGTGCCACTGCCCCCCTACTCTTCCATTGCCTCCTTGTCTTGGACCCTCCATCCCCCACAAGTGTCTCATCACCTTTTTTACATTGCAGCCAAGCATCTGGTTCTGCCCCCATTCTTGCATTCTTTCTACCCTTTCTCTTGTTCTTAAGCCCAAGGAAGTTCCTTCACCCTCTATGGCTGCAGCAAACCAACCATCCCCAAGGCACACCCATGCGGTTTGACATTGCCCCTTAATAATAATAATAATAATAATAATAATAATAACATCAATTTATATGCCGCCCTTCAGGACAACTTAATGCCCAGTCAGAGTAGTTTACAAAGTATGTTACTATTATCCCCATAACAATCACCCTGTGAGGTGGGTGGAGCTGAGAGAGCTCCTAGAAGCTGTGACTGACCCAAGGTCACCCAGCTAGCTTCAAGTGGAGGAGCGCGGAATCAAACCCGGTTCTCCAGATTAGAGTCCTGTCTTCTTAGCCACTACACCAAACTGGCTCCTTGCAGGTCTCTGGGTCTGCTATCCAGGCCCGCACCAGCCTACATGATGACGTCACATGTGAGCTGGCCCAATTGCTGAGGTGGGCGGCTGGGACGGCGCACGGGGGGCCTCCCAGCTCTCCCTCTCGATTGCCCTGCACCACCCTGGATGCCTGCCCACGGCTGCTGTGCCTGGCTGGGGGTGTGTGCTGGAGGCAGCAGCAGCACGGGGCAGGAGGGCTGGGAGGTTGCAGCTCCGTGGCATGCGCTCCCACCCCCAGCGCCTCCTCCAGCGCCCCCTCTGGCGCCCCGCACCCTGAGGCAACCACCGACTTGGCCTCAATGGGCACACCAGCCCTGCTGCTATCCCTGGCAATGCCTCTTCTCCTGAGGTCACCAGGATCTGTGGCCATAGAGTACAAAATAAAGCTGTTCATCAGTTATCCAGGGCTAGCTGACAGAATATGTCACTTACTCTGAGATCCTTTTATTGGCTGGTGATTAGTTTCTGGGTCCAATTCAATGAGTTGGTGCTCACCTTTACAGTCCTATGTGATCTAGGGCTTGCATACTTGAAGAAGTGCATGTGCCCACACACCAGCTCCATTCTGCCTAGCAAGTTTTAATAAGCAGTTCCTCCATTGTCTAAGGCACACTTTGCCATGGTCCAGGCATGGACTTTTTCAGTGGCTAGCCTGCACATTTGGAACTGTCTCCTACTCTCCTTACTTTACAGAAAGGATGCCAAATAGAGGTGATATGGAAAACTTTGGGGGAAGCCTGAGCCTGGGCAATGGGGGAATATACTTCTTGCTGGATCATGTTATTTTAAATTTTGAATGTGTTGTTTTAATGTTAGTTTTAAATGTTTGTTTTCTTTAATTGTTTTGTATTGTTTTAATATTGTTATGCATCTTGTGTCCTGGAATAGCTGGGAGAAAAGCAGGGTATATCAATATTTTAAACAAACAAACCAATACTGATTTCTGTAGGCTATAGGCTTCTATAGGCTTAGATACTACACTGCCAAAGGTTGATCATTAATAAACATTTCAGTTGTATCTTTCCTGCCAACTTGCAATTAGTAATCAACACACATTTGGAAGAGCCAACTTCAAAGCTAATTCCCCCCCTTGGGTAGTTCCAAATCTGTAAGTGACATTAATTCCTGCTCCCCTCAGACCACAGCAGACAATAATTCCAAAACAAAAGATCATTCCAAAAGTATCTTTTTGATAATGAGGATTGTCCTATGAATGGTTTCAGAATGTGCCATCAGAGTGGAGGGGGTGGTGGTCAGTGAAACTGCTACATATATAGTATCAGGTCAGAGAAGTTACAATTGTGTTAATCATCTGCTTTCCCATCTACATTACCTGTATTTTTGATATCTTTACAAACAAACGTGAATATGTGGTTTTCAGGGTACATCTTTTGAACTTTCTTACCTGGTACAGAATGTATAGTCAATATAGTATTTTAGGGCAGATGGGAAGTTGTAGATATGGGGGTGGGATTTATCAAAGGTGGCCCATATCGAGCAAAGATGCTTGCTGCTTATTTAACCTCTCTAGCATCCTAAGAGTCGGCAATGCAAGGGTCACTGCCTCCCTCACTGCTACACTAATAGTATGCAAAACCAGATCTGTAAGGAACAAAGCTATATGCCTTATTGAGATGCTGCAGGAAGAGGAAATAGATGTGACTTGCATAACAAATACCTGATTAGAGGCAAATGATGTTGTGTGTCTGTCCAAACTAAGTCCTCCTGGCTGTATAGTCCTATCACAACCTTGTTCTTGGTGACTTCAACACCCATGCTGAATGCTCCATGTCAGGATAGCCCAGGAATGTACAGCTTCCCTGGTAGCCCTGGGCTTCTCTCAAATAGTGACAGGCTCCATACATGAAAGAAGCCACATCTTGAACTTAATATTTTGCACTGAGCCTTTGAGAGAAAGTCTTGTTTCAGGGTTGGAAATTTGGCTTGAACCATGGTCTGACCATTATCTACTGATGGCAAAAGTGAATATGGTCCCGATACCCTACAAAAAGCAATCTTAGAATTGCTTATGCTCTGTTTCAGCATTTCTTTAACTCTGTATTGTATTTCTGCTGGTTTAAAACTTTACAGATTTGCATTTATATACCCTATTTGTTTATTGAAATTTCTTTGAACTGACTACTGATTCACACCATGTAATATGCCTTGAGTCTCAGTGACAAAAGTGGACTATAAATAATGTAAATAAACAAAAAAAACCCATGCTTTTTATTTTGTAATGACACCCCAGTTGCCAAGATGGTTCATTAATGTTTACAGGTCTAAACGGGAGTGGATGCCAGCCTGTATAGTTCACAAAGCTAATTTTGGCATATCCTTCTAAGCAATTTCTACTGAAGTAATCTCTATTTAGAGGAGGAAAATGTTCATCTGGGTATGTGGCAGCTCAATAATGTGGTGAAGCCCAGAGGATAAATTTTTAGTCAGAATACACAACAGTCTTTGTAAGAGGAAGTGGTCCAGCTCCTTCATTTAGACTGGACAGGTTCATCACACAGTCACTTAAAACATGCCATTAGTATGTTTTAGACACTGGATGATATAACCACAAATGATTATAGCATGACATTCAGTTCCTACCAGGAGATCTCCTTGCCCTGTCTTTGACAAGAATCTGACTACATATGTGCAGGAAACATCCAAAGAATGTATGGCCTCCAAAACATGACTGTGCACTTTATGCAGCAAATGGGAAGCAAATGCACATTTATTTGATTGCATGAAAAGTTCCTTAATGGCACTAACAGGATGATCAGCACCTGCCAAAAGGTTACTTTAAAACACCACGAGACAAACCTAAATAATGCTGAAAAGCAGAGACAAGGCCCAGAAGCTGAAAGCACTGTTGAATTCAAGGAAACTATAAAATACAAAAATGCCTCTGTTAAAAACAGAAAATCTTAAATAACGCCTCCCCTAAAGAACTCAGAGACTTTTCACACTCGCACTTTACAGAGTTTCCGCACCTGTTTCATGTCCCATGTTTGCAGAGGTTTCACACTTGCAAGCTAGTCATGAGATGTAGTGCTGCTCTTAGTCCGCAATATCCCCGATTCCCCCCCCTGTGGACATACGGTGAAGTTATTTTGAACCCACTGCCAACTCTCAGCTGGCCTGATTAATGCCAGTGTGAAGACTTTTGTCCTCTTTTTGCTTCTCTCCCCCCCTTCTCCTTCTCCTTGGGAGCTGATTGGTCTGTGTGGATCTGACCACACCCTCTCTTCTCAGCTCCCTGACTGCTTTGTCCGCCCCCCCTTTTAACATTTCAGCATGTGGTGGCTATGCGGAGAAGTGTCCCAGCTTGCCTGGCTGGCTGGCTGGCAGCAGGGAGCCAGGCACTTGCCTGGCCTGGCCCAAGCAGGGAAAGCAGAGTGCAGAGCAGGAGGGAGGTGGGCAGGGCCGGGGTGGCAGGATGCAAGTGTGCGCACTTGCCCTCTGTGCCCCAGTGACTCTGTCCGAACAACGCCCCCAAAGAACTCAGGCTTGGCTTAGCAGGCAGCCCTGGTAGGGGGTGGGAGAGCTTCATCTGTGCAAAACACAAGGTGCTTGGTGTGCGGTCTGGGGCTGAGCCGACTTTAATCTTCGCTCAACTGCCTTTTGCCCTTGCCAGTGCCGGCAAGTTTGTGAACCGGGGATTATGTGCAGCCTGGAGTAAAGGAGGGCGGAAGGCTGGGAATGAGCAAGGGGCATGGGAGACTTCCCTCCGGCAAGGCCTCCGCTCAGCCTCTCCTCTCTTCTGGCTCCTATCCTTGCGTCCCCCTCTGCCCCTGCATCCTGCTGCTATGGCTTCCTCTTAAGTTTCTGTCATCACATTTGAGCTGTTTGCTTCTCTACACCACCCACTCCTTTTCCTTAAGCTGATTAGCCTGTGTGGATCTAATAAAACCCACCCTCCTCAGCACCCCATCAGCTTTTTCTGTAATTTTTAAAATATTTCTAAAGTACACTAATGTTCTAGCATTAAAATGGCATTCAAACAAACATGGGGAGTCTTTCTCCAAAAAGATCACCACACCCCATCCATTCAGGGTTCACGTGATCGTGTGAGACCAATGGGGGCCAGAAAATTTGCTGGGCAGGGACAATCAGCTCTCAACACCTCTCAGCACTATTTTCAAACGTGAAAAGTTAGGGTGCGAAAATGGCTGCATAGAGATGCAGTATTGATGTGCATAAGGAGGGGTGGGGTTTCAAGTGGTGATGTCACAAAGTTACAACGCATGCATAAACTTTTTTTTTTTAAAGTGACATGAATTCCAAAGCTCACAAAGTGCACAACAAAACCGGGGCTTGTGAAACAAAATGCTGGATACCAATTCAAAATTCCTCGGACAGTGGGAAACGCACGGGTGCCGAGCCAAATCTGTTGCGATTGTGGCGACTCCTCAGAAATGGCGTGTTAACCCTTGAGTGTGAAATATCTCTAAGATTGGACAGATTAAGAGTGAAATCCTAAAAAGAGCTATTTCAGCCTAAGCCCATTGAAATCAAGTACATTGAAATCAAGTACATGAAAGAACAAATCCCTAGGAATTAAAAAAAATGTCCACTGTGTATTAGAGTCAGGAAGTTGGAAAGAGTGCAGGAGGACTGTTTGATAAGCACAGTGGAAGGGAAGCAGTCAAGGACTATGGGATGTAGCGGAGAGCCTAAGTGAGTTCTTTGCATCTGTTTTTGTTCTAGAGGGTATTGAAAAGGTACCACTGAACATTTCAGGAAAAGGTAAACATGATAGAATTTTATAAAACAAGTGTAATGGAGAAAGTGAATATGGAAAAAAAAGCCCACAAATGACACATAGCTATAATTGCCCACTAAAATGTGTAGGGCATGGATTTTGAGGAATATAACCACTATTATCCCATGATGACTAGTATCAGAGAGTTTTCCCCCCAAAAAGCAAGATGGAGGATGTCTGCCATTTACTACCATCTATGATAATCAGAGATGACATTTTTGCAAAAAGAAACTAATAAAATCTATGCTATTAACAGCCACCATACCCTAAAATAAAAAATTCAGGACTCAACCAATTGCTTAAGCTATGGTCAGTTCATTCATAGCTGAACTGCATGTCCAATACACTCTCCCGAAGTGCCTGAAAGGCTCCTTAATAGGTTGCCACCATGTGGCCATTCCTGCCCTTGCTCCAGTCTCAACCCTGCAAAACTACTGTGCAGAGAAATGCTGACTATCCCCACCATCCCCATAAGGGCTCAAATGGTGATGCCCCTAACTGGATGTTCCCTGCCCATCCACCTAGGTCTGGACAGCCATGAGTGGCTGGCTATCTCCTCCCATATTCTGATGCATCAGGGTACTTTCCAATCTATGATAAATTTCCAATACATAACTTGCATGAATCCTGTCAGATTTCCTAGTTAGGGCCTAACCAGTCCACAGGATCAAGCCAATATAATTGCCGTATCCAGTAGCTCCTAAACAATGTGAAGCAGGTGAAAAATGGTCCATCCTTGAAGAAATTAGAGGCTGACCCCCAAAATTCCTGTTTGGTCCTGAAGCCAATATGGTAATCCCATATTGCTCTTCTGAAAGGTGGGCAGATCAGGCAGCATCACATCAAAAGTCTCGCTAGCAATCAGCCTTCTCTGCATCCTTCACGGTTAGTCATGCTGCACAAGACAGCCTTCTTCAGGCATGCATTTCATTTCTTAAGAGGGGTGGTTTCCAAATGATCTCCTGCCACTGGAAAACAATCCCAGTCAAGCAAATGTGCATATGTGTTCTGAAAATCAAAAGGAACAAGGAACTGGGCAGCACATTGAAGCCCCCTGCCTCTGGTCACTACACATCCCACTCAGGAGGACAACCTTTGTACGTGCCTGCTATATCTGGTTGGCCAGTGCTGGCTGAGAGGATGCTGAGCTGACTGCTGCTTTGATTCAGCACAATCTTTGGTAAAGGAATGGAGATATGTCCCATTCTTCCTGGACTCCTAATAAGGCACTGGTAACAGTATGAATATATCTGACCAGTACAGATAGAACATGGCTTTGAAGAATAGGAAAAAAATGTAAAAGTCATGTTGGAAAGGTATGCATCATTCATCATCAGGAGTTTATCGTGCTCGGCGAAGGCTGTTCATCCTCAGAACATCATGAACAGTCCAATTTTTCTAGTGGCGCAGTCCTTAACAGACTTGCATCCTTCTCATGGAGGGTGTAACTCTGTTCAGGATTGCTTTGTAAATGGTGTCAGCTGTCAAGGTCTCATTGACACGTCCTTCTACAAAGCAAATTACTCTTAGCATTAAAGGGAAGGGAATCTAAAATCTTGTTTGAAGTAACAACTCTCTTTTGAATTCAAGTATTCTCCTCTTTCCTAGCAGGGGATAAATCTGGAAATGACTATGAAGAAGCAAAGCTTCAGAATGCCAGCAAACAGATAGTGCACACTGCCATTCAGCAGGCCGTGCAACAGCTCTCCCAGGAGAACCAGCAAAAGGCAAAGGGAACCAACAGCAGCGTCAGCCTGCAGCTCGAAAGAGGGGAATTAACCAAGAAGCATGAAAAGAAGTAAAAGGTCACCAAGACTGTTCTTGGATTGTCCAGTCTGCTGCCTTCTTCCTAGTATCTGCTGTATCACTAGTGCAGCATTACTACAGACAAACAAACCAAAGTGTAATCAGCACATAGTGATAGATGTATACAATTGCAATAGCCTGCAGCTGAGAAATAGGGTTTTAAGTCCATTAGGTAATGTAACAATATTTATGCAGTGCCTCTTAACATGTAACAAAACAATGCTGTGGCTACTGAAGTTGTGTCAAGTGCAGACACTTTTAGAGTACAAATCTATATTCAGAACACATTCCTGTATTTCTCTGCACATCATTGTGTCTATTTGGTTAGCAGAAATCTCTCCTGGAGTTCCAGCTTCCCAGGAATCCATCATATAGCAACACATGCACAAGCTGGAAGATGTACTTTCAGGCTCCTCAAAGTGCATAAGAAAAGAATAGAAAATAAAAGAAAGGCTGCAATACAATGATACCAGACCTATCCACGAATGAGCCTTTCATAACCAGGCTGACCATAATCCAGCACAGAATTAAACATGCTTTAACCCACTGATTTCACTTCTTACTCTTTTAACTAGCACTCCAAGATGTGAACTGAATGATCCAGAGAAAGTTAGGTGCCACTAGGTCCCATTAAAACCAATGGAACGTAAGCTTTAACGCTGCAATTAAATTAAGAACATAAAATAAAGACTGGAGTGGAGAAGACCAGAGGCCCTTCTAGTCCAGCATCCTGCTTCACACAGTGACCAACCAGTTGCCCTAGAAAACCCACAGGGTCCAAAGGCCAAAGTGTCTACCTGATGTTGTCTCCTAACACTGATATTCAGAAGCTTTTGTATATAGAGATTCCTTGGCTAGTAGCCGTTGATGAACTTTTCTTCATGAATATGTTTAATCCCCTTTTAAGCCATCTATGCTTACGGATACAGTTACATCTCCTGGCAGTGCATTTCACAATTTGGGTACTCATTGAGCAAAACAGTATTACAGTATTTCCTTTCCATATCTTTGAATCAGAGTTAAGAAGATGGAACATTCTGTTCTTTACAAGGTTGCTTATCTCTGTATCTTAATGTCAATTCCTCTGTTTACATGCATTGAGATTTATTGCTAGTACCATGGGAATTTCTAGCACTTTAAATGTCAGTGGCATCCTTCACCAGTTCAATGAATAGTATCTGTTCATTTCAATGAGTCTTATATAAGGAAGATTCACAGTGGACTCTGCCCCAGACATTAAGAGGAAGAAAAGGTAAACAATTATCTTTGTGAAATGTGAATACGGTGATATTGTGAACAGATTGCAGGATACATGTATGGACTTTATGTGGGGGGCTGATGCCAATTTGCCTAACTTGAAAATATTGTCATTGGTTTCAATCAAGAAGCTCCAAAGTGCACATGGAGTTCCACGCATCTAGTAGTTTCTTGTCCCTTGAGCTCAGGAATTCTCCTTCTGTGTTATGAGAAATCCTTGGAAGATAATGGAAGGCCAATGCATACATAAACTTTGGATTTTGTTCATTATATACAATTAAAGTAATTGAAGGGGGAAACAAAGAATTTCGACCTTAAACTGAGCTTTGTGTATTGCTTAAATCCATGAAAGCCTTCCAGGCTGTTATACGTCCTTATATGCAGTTATTGATAAAGACAACTATATATTAAAGTATCATTTCACAGTCTGCTTGAATGTTTCTGAATAAATGTGAAGTAAAGCTTGATATTCATTCATTGTGTCCTAACATATCATAATTTCATTTTTTAAAGATGTTTGGTTTTGCTCTGAGATTTTAAAATTCATGTTGTAATGGTTTAGAATTGGGTCTTAATGTTAAAATACAGAAATAAATGGTACAAGCAGGGACCCTCAAGGAACTTGTGGGGCCAGGAAAGGATGGTGGCAATAGTGGGGAGGGCAGCAAACTCCCATTCCCCCCGCCTTTTCTTCCTCTCCTCTCTACCCACCGCTTATGTGACATTCTTACCCCCTTTGCACTCCTTCTCTGTTGCTCTTCCCCTTATCCCTGCCAAACCATTCTGTCACTCTTCCCCCCCATAACTCCCTATGGTGAGGATAGTTTGACCCCACTTCACAGACACACAAGCCTTTCACACTCCTTGCCACCCACCCCAAACCTCCCTTCACAGGTTTAGGACCTCCCAGGCAAGTAAAGGCCAGGAGGAGTCCCCCGCCACATGCCTTCTGTCTAGTGTCTGTTCATTCTGTCTAGCCTTCTGTCTGGCTTCCACTACAGAAGGCAGAGAAGCCTGATCCAGATCCTCACAGGATCCACTCTCCCCTCTTCCTGAGACTCCACCAGACAGGCAGCCAGTTCCTTCACTCAGCTATAGCCCAGGGCTATTGGGGAAAAGGGAACTCAGAGGTACTTTCCTTATATATAAGCTGCCATCATTTAAACTAGGCCCATTTAAAGTGATCAGAGCATTTCTGTGTATGTGTCAGATATTTCTCCTCACCTAACAATCTCAAGCCAGCCAGAGTTAAGCAAAAAAAAAAAAAATTATTTACACAATGGAACATAGGAGTGAATGGATTTTAAATTAAAAACCATACCAGGGTTGAACAGGAAAGGTTTTGAAGTAACAGAACAGATTAAGAGCCAAGGAAGAGGGCAGGTTCAAATGCTAGCATCCTCAGTCAGGATAGCAAGAGGCTTGGAGCAACCTCAAGAGAGCAGCACTTTGGAGAGAGAGAGGCTTAGGGGAGCAGCCTGGAAGCATGCACGATTTGAATGGGGCCAGGGCACTACTTTTATAGGGTAAAACGTGCACCTAGTAACACCTAGCTCACCTAGCTGTTAGAACAAAGACTCCAACGGTCAGTTCCTGAGAGTAACAAAAGGTTTGATTACCTTGATTGGTAGCTGCTGGGGCATGTTAAAGAAAATTCAAAATTTGTCCTGGCACTGCACAAAGGGGCAGTTTGCGAATTAAGTCCACTGGAGCTAAGTTGATGAATTTAGTTGGGGAATGTACCTTCCCAGGAATGAATTATAAATACTTATGAATGCTAGTTGATTTTCTCCTCAATCATGGACAAGAGATCTCATCACAGAAGGAGGGAGAGGAATACGTTAAGTAGGATGGCTCTGCAAGACCTTTGTTGCTCTGGATTCCTTTAGGGGCTGGGGAGACTAAAACTAATCACCACTACATGCAGCATTCCATTCATGACTGGGTCTCCCAGGTGGGACTCAGCAACTGTTAGCTGGAACACCCCAGGCTGCAATTCAAACTGCCATTTTTAATCCAGGGGCCTTGTGATTTTATATCACAGGTAGCCATGTTAAATGGCTATTAAAGATGGTGGAGGTTGGGACGACTGCTTACAGCACCACAGATCACCCCCCACAGCATCCCTACCCCTTCATCCTCATCATGGTGGTGACTCACCTGGCTTTTCCCAGCCTTATTTAGTCTCTGAGGGCTCTCCTCAGCAACAATGACAGAGAAGGTAACTGGTGCATGTGCAGGCAATGTGCTGTTGGGCTAGTTACCCCACAATGAATTTTTCTAGGTTTTCAGATTTTTCTACAAACCTAGGAGTTCTGTCACATTTGCAGAACCATCTGATTTGTAGCTACATGGCTCCAGTTCTCAGATTTAAGTATCCACACATCTTGGCTATGAGGTATATGATATAAATCCTTGATATGTTATGTGCATGTTGTTCAACAAGAGCACCACATCAAGGATAATAATTTCTTCTGCAAGCTACAAATAGAGATCTGTAAACTGTACACTTAGAATGGCAACAGAGCTGGAAGAATTTGAATTGTAATAATATTTCTGTAATAGCCTTGGATGCAAAGAAGTCTGGTGCTTATGGAGGACGAACTTTATTGCATAGTGCACATTCTACATAGTAATGTAGACGTGGATAGTAATATGAACATTTGGGAAAAATTAACTGCACTCAAAGAATCCCATGTTGATATTGGTATAGAAATATATGTATGTTTGAAAGCAGTGAATGGGTATACATTAACAGAAGGTGGTCTGAAGTATTTATAGGGTCTGCATGTGTCTCACAGCATCCAGTGAAGAGCTCTTTGTGGGAAAGTTTATGAAATTCGACCCAACAATCCAAGACAATTGCAATAATATGTTGGATCTTATGAGCGGTGAGCAAAAGTTTCTTTTAGACACAAACCATTCCTTTCTCTTCTTTCCCCCAGGAGCCTCTTGAGATCTCAAAAAAGCTGTTATTGCCTGAAAGTCATGGGAGCCTGGTGGACAAAATGCCACAGGACATGAGAACTGCAAGTAGAATAGGGAATCAGGCAGAAACACCCCATTTTCCATCTTCCACCAATGGAACCTCTTGGACAAGCAGAACTTCTGCCAGCATTAAGAGCAGAGAGGAATGATTTTTGGCTGATTTTTGCCTCTCCTCACTGTAGCCCCCCTGTGGGCTGCTGGGGGGGGGGCAGTTCTGAGGAAAGACTTAATTCAGAACCCTTTCACAGGACTTCTCCATGAATGGAGGCCAGTAGAAAGAAAAGATTTCTCTGGATAAGGTTAAGTTCTCTTGCCACCCCATTTCTGCAGATCCCATACCACCCAATAGCTGATCTTAGCAGTAAGAAATATCAGCTAAGCAGAAAAGGACTCACTCCCACCCATGGAGAGAGTCCAAATTACCTCCTTTTCCTGACACTCCACTTTTTGCATCTATGGCTATTGATAGAGACACACATTCGACATGTCAGACTTTGATGATTTCTCCATCTATGTACCAGGAAATCTGTTGTGTCTTAGTTATTTTTAAGCAGTACGCTTTAGGGCAGAACACGTTGTGCCAGCACTGCTAGCTTTAAGCAACTTTAAAGAAGTTTGGCAGCACTGTGATCCAGCAGTATGTTAGATTCCTTTAGGCACTAGCTGCAGCTGCATTCATTTAAAGGACTCGGTGGTGCTCTAGGCCTAAAGACAATCTAAGATTAGTGTTTTGCTAACTGATTGCACCAATCTAAGTTTTGCCTTGCATATTCTACATAATTCTTGCAAATAAACACAGAGATAGATCAGATTGTTTCTGCTATTGCCCCAACACAACAGAAACTGTTGAATATTTGTGTCATATATCTGTTAAATTATAGGGTCATTGCCTTTAATAGCTGACATTCAGAACTTCAGCCTATCAATTCTGACCTTGGCCACTGTCCCATTCCTCAGGGAGAACATTAGTTGTTTCAGAACCATGGTTAAGAGCTGTTACAGCTGATGTGGTAATTACAACAGTGGAGGGAAGATCTTATGTTTCTAGAAGATTCTTTTTCAAGCCAGTGGAGCCATCAGTTCCAAAATGGTGGTTTGGTTCCTTGGAGCAAGAGCACATGCATGAAGGAGGAAGAAGAGAGGTGGATAGAAAAGGATGCTGATGCAAAGATGTGTGTGCTTCCTTCTATGTCACATAGAAGAGAAAGAGGAGATGAGATGCTGTGGTAGCTTTAGAGGAAAGAATAAGAGCCGAAACAGACGTGACGAGTTACCTCAATTCAACCTGGGTTTCCTTGCCTCAAGGTTTGATGAGAAGTGTAGGCGTCCTTGCAGGTGCATCGCTGCATTTCTCCTTCCCCTGCTTGCGTGGCCCGGAGCTACATAGCTGCACGTGCTCTGCCTCCCCCCCCCCGTCGCACTGAGCGTCACTTCATCTCCCCCCTCCCTCGTCTGGCCCAGTCCCTGCAGTTATGGGCTGCGCGGCTTCTGGTGGGGGCCGGGCGAGTGAGGGGAAGATGCAGCATGCTCCAGGAGCCTTTCCTCCCGCTCTCCCGGTGCAGCCCGGTGTCGCTCTGTGGGGGCTGGGCCAGGTGAGGGGGGGGAGATGAAGTGACACTCAGTGCGATGGGGGGGGGAGGCAGAGCACGTGCGGCCATGTAGCTCTGGGCCACGTGAGCAGGGAAAGGAGAAATGCAGCGATGCACCTGCAAGGACGCCTACACTTCCCGTCAAACCTTGAGGCAAGGAAACCCAGGTTGAATTGAGGTAACTCGTCACGTCTGTTTCGGGTCTAAGAAAGTGAGGAGGGATGGAGAGCTACTTTTAACTACTTGGACAGTAACTGGTCACTTCCAAGTGACTTTCTACCCTTCCTGTTTCACATAACAAGCACATAAGAGCTTTAATGGTGGAATTGCCAGCCAGCAGCTGGCAACCCACAGAAGGTCAGCAGAAGTGACTGTTAGGTCACTTCCAGGGAAGACCCAGAAGATACATCATAACTCCTGGGAATTGTTAGAAACTCTATGATAAAACCATTGAGTTCTTGATAATGCCTAGAGTGACGTGATATCACTTCTGGGTTTTCCCAGATTTCCCACACCCAGCAGACACATGGCAAACCTATTCAATGGGCATTGTGGTACATAAACTACTGCACATGGAGAAAAATGAAAATGATATTCTCCTGCTCTAGAATAATACACTGAGAGGTGAAAGCCAATAGTGGTGCCTCCTCTTCAATCTAAAGTATCTGCTTCATCATATTAAGCCTTGAGCATTCTTGTCAGTGGATTAATTTTTTATTACCACATCCCAATCCTAATCCTGTTCATATATATTCAAAAGCGAACCTCTTTGATTTTACTTAAGATAAAATCTTCAGATATCTGATGAAGGGAGCTCTGACTCGCAAAAGCTCATACCCTGGAAATCTACTTGTTCTTTAAGGTGCTACTGGATCCAAATCTTGATCTTCTGCTACAGATCAATACGGCTACCCATCTGAAACTATCTTTGATTTTATCGGGATTGACAAATTAGAATTGCAGTCCTAGAGTATGCTCCAGCATCATGTATACAGTCTATACAGTAGGATCAGTTTCATGCCTAAATGCCTGTCATACTTTATTAAGTCAATGCTACATGAAATGAAATTAGTTTGTATGTCTCCTGCCTCTGTGACTAAGATCAGGAGAAGGAAAAATAATGGGTTCTACACAACGGCTTAATTCTGTCATATTTCAGGAACAACTGATTGTATGCTAAGTGTTCTTAATAGAAACATAAAGTAGTTCCACAGCAAGAGTTTTCGCATGAGTCATCACTCAAGCATATGCCAGGCACCCTAGGAAAGGGTGAGAGTCATATTCTCCTATACATTTCACAGTGCAAAAAGAGAGAGAGAGGAAATCTTTTATCCAAAAATAGCTATCATTATATCCTTAATTATTTAAGTGTTCTGAACATTTTTGATTCCTACAAGGTTCTCATGTTTGAGTGTGATTGACAGCTTGTCGTTCTAGATGGTCCATAAGGAGTGGTAAGGACTGGCCTTCCTCTTTGGTCTGTGCTGAAGTTTGTGGGCTTCAACTGAAGTACCGACCACACTTTTGGGATCTCTGCAGACGTGGGTTCAGCTTTTCTCCTACAAACATATAACCTTTTGTCCTGCAAACACACAGGGAAGGAAGCACGGTCCCTCTCCAACCATATCTTCCACAAACCTCTGCAACCAAACCCAGCAGAGGCAAACCTCTTAGAAAGGTCACAAATCCTTCCAAGTTCTGGTTCTTGTTGGGGGAGTGATTCTCCTCGGAGCAGCTTTTTGCAAGGCAAGGTGGACATAGACACTAGGAGCAGCAAAAGAACTGCACACTCACAGAAGGCATTCCTGTAATCGCCATACTCCACATTGGGGGAAAGCACTCGTGTGAGACACAGAAGTAGGAGTTGAATCCTACGAATGGGGAAGCTGACCAAAGGGCAAAGCTTAAATTGTCCAGAAACAAGCAAAGCCAAACAGAAGGACATGGCAGGACGGCTAGTCACACTTTGCTCTCTGCAGAGTGGCAGTTCTAACCACAGAAAAGGAGTGAAGGTGCTTGTGGGACTCCTCCTCCTCCTCCCTGGCCCCCTTTCAGGGGGCAGCAACTGCAATCCCATATATTTATTTAGAAAATTGGATGCCCCCTCTACAAAGGCTTGCATAGGCAAATCACAAACAACAACATAAAACAACATTAGTTATCAATGTTCAAAACAAGCCAGGAGCTTGAAAAAAGCACAAAACAACACTGAGTGGCCTAAAGTGTTATCCATAAATTAGTCTTCAAGCTAGAAGCAGGCCATAAAAACCTCATTTAAAAAGAAAAAAAACCTCAGCTAATGGTCTTGGTAAAAATAAATGTTTTGGCCCAGTATCTAAACCACAGTAAACCAGGCACCAGAGAAGCCTAGACTTACCAGCAACCTCCTGTCCCAGCTGCCACGCAAGTGGAGTGACAAGAGCAAAGTGGGTGTCTGTGATGACATATGACACTGTTGCTTCCCAGTGATGTCATGGTGTAGCATTCCCCCCAGTTTCCACCCCAAAATGCTCCCAGCTGGCAACCTTAGGCAAGTCTGAAGGGAGGGGGAATTCCAAAGGCCTGTCTCTAGCTGACACTAACCTCACCTCTGCATATGGTTGCCAGCCTTCAGGTGATACAGACAACAACAAGGGCTATTACGGGTAAAGCACAATACAAAACAGACTTTGGTCTGTTTTGCATTGAGCCTTCAGGTGATGCCTGGAGATCTGTTGGAATTGCAAATGGTTTCCAGATGACAGAGATCAGTTCCCCTAGAGAAAATGGCTGCTTTGGAGGATGGATCCTATGCCATTATTCCCTACTGAGGTCCCTTCACAGGATCCACCCCCAAATCTCCAGGAATTTCCACCTGGAAGTTAGCAAATCTACCTCTGCAGGCAGGAGCATGGAGAGCGTAGGAAGAGGATCTTAACTGGTGGGCTGGACAGTATGGGAGAAAGAGGTCTTTTGAGTATCGCAGCCCTAAGCCAATTAGGGCCTTAAAGCCAAGAACAAGTTCTTTGAGTTGTTCCTGGAAACGTTCAGAGTGAAAGCAATCCCATACAGGAAGCATTTATCTCACAACTGGCTTCCTTTTCCTTCAGTTATTCTATCCAATAACCAATCAGGTTTGCTTATGTAGTGTACAGACATCGTCATGTTCACTACAAGAATCCTGTAGTGGTAGAACAGAAGTCATAATACATAAAATGTCACTGAGCAGCAATTATGAGGGAGACAATTGATTTGAACTGTGCCAAAAGAGATTTAATTTGGGGGGTGTGGGTGGTTCAGTGTGAATATTGCAGCACCCAAAAAGCTCCTGAAAATGATGTCAATTGAACATTTGTCACCAACCATACCATCTAATTTTCAGTTTGATTAGATATGCTCACCGCATGATTACATTTTGGACCCAGACATATGCAAGCCCCAAAATTGGATGATCCAGCTGAAGGTCCCTGTGTTTTTAATCCAAAGTTGTCACCACTTGCACACTTCCTGTCTGCAGTTGATGATAAATCTTAAAATTAATATATTAGACCTACATACAGCCTCCTAAAATATTTTTGTGAAACTGTTCCATGATGAATAGTGTGTTCCTCTGCCAATCAGAGGAATAAACAGGTTATAACAAATGATCTTTCTCTGGGGAAATTGTATTTGTCCTTTTACCAACCCCACCCCCACCCCTTTCTGATCAGCCAGCCATTAAACAGCAGCCTGCATCAATCAAATCAAATCAGAAAGCCACAGGAGCTTTGAGACGTCAGGCATTCTAATTTTATTACAAGTGTATCTGATCTTGCAGTATAATAGCAACTGGGTGAATGACTATCTCAAGTGTCACCTCCCTTTGGCACCCAGTGTGCCATTTCTCTAAGTAGCCTTCTGCTAGGGCTGTCCTTTTGTTCAAATTTTATTAGCCAATTAACAGCACAATCCTAAAAATTGTAGAAGGATGTAACTCTGTTTAGGATTGTAGCTGTTAAGTCTACTTAAGTTTAGTATAAGGTGTTTAGGATTACATTCTGAATGTCTTTGAACTTATTAATCAATATAGGAAGTATGCTAAGGTTTGACTGGATGTTTAGTATGAAAGCATGGGCAATGCATGAGACCCCTTGGCCTATCTGCTGTCTTCTGCCCAGTACTATATGAAAGTTTAAAGAAGGAGACGGGTGTCTACAAATCACACAGGTCTCCTCCTTTGCTTTAGAAAATGGGTAGCACAATCCTAAGGAACACCTTTCCACTGGCATCTCTCGTCCCCTCCCTAAGGAATTTTGCAGGAGAGCTATATCAGTGGCTGAGCCTGGTAAGGCTCAGCAAGGCTGCAACAGGGAGTGCACGCCCCACCGTTCCCTTGACAACCCCACCAGCATCCCCCAATGTGTGCACTGCCCCTATGACAGGCCCGTGAGTGGCTAGCAAAAGCACAGCCAATGCACAGGTCACAATCCACACCACCTATCAATACCTCCACCCCCACTCACCCCCACTAGAGAATAGGTGGCACAGGGACCACAGGCCCTTTGACCCCCTGGGGGGGGCAGACCCAGAGTAAACTGCAGGAATGGCCAATGGGCCAGTGCATGAGGAGGGGGTTGCGACCTGCCCAAGGATGAGCCGTGCTCACTCGTGAGGGGCCTCTCAGCAGCTCAGCCACATCACCAGTGGCAAGCCTGCATTGTGCCCCACCCACCCCTGCATGCAGGGGGATGGGAGGCAGGGGCTGGTGGCAGGCCATGAGCTGCAGCCTCAAGCTGCCCAAACAACCTCTCAATGCATGCCTAGCCCTCATGCGTGACTGCCAGCAGATCCCCCAAGTGGTCTGCAGCTGCTGCCACAGATGTAGCCATACACTAATAGCCCTGGGGCATAGCCTCCCTCTAGTCACAGCAGGTCTCCAGCACTCCCTCTCAATCGCTGCCCATGGCATAGGATCCCCTGTGGTTGCCGGCTCCAGGGATCCCCAATGCCAAGAGTCTTGAGGACGGCTATTCTTATTGCCACAGCCTATTGCAAAGGGGTCATGGCTCAGAGACCCACCACCACTCTAGCAGTGAATGTCAGCGTGCAAACCCCTGTGGGGACAAAACCAGGTGCTCGGTTCAGGTGTCCAGATCCCAGGCATGCTGGATTTGGTTTCGTTTTCTCGGCCATGCCAGACGCTCCTCTCCGCAGGTCCGGGAGGAAGCACCTCAGCAGCCTGACCGGGTGGCTGATCTGCGAAGATTAGCCCCCAAGACTCCCAGTGAGGGAGGCAGGGTCCAGAGCGCTGTGGGAAGAGCCCTCTGAAACCGATGCAGGGGGTAAATTGCCCATTTGCTCCTATGGAGGCCGGCAGACGTGCGCGGCACCTCGAGTGCTGCCGGGCCATGGAAAACGGCAAAGAGCAGAACTAGGCGAAAGCCTGTAAGTAAGCAAATCCCTTCTGTTATTACAAGCGTACGTGAAGGATTGGTGGGATCTGAAGCTAAGAAGGCTCAGGTTTCTTCCCCCTCACTGAGTTTCAGAACTTGGTCGGTGGTCTCCCCCCCCTAAAATGGCGACGAAAAAGCAGAGTCCCACTTTGGGCAAGTCAATCTCGGCTGCCCTGCAGGGAAAAGGAAAG
The DNA here is from genome assembly GCF_028583425.1 of Eublepharis macularius. Taxonomy (NCBI): domain Eukaryota; kingdom Metazoa; phylum Chordata; class Lepidosauria; order Squamata; family Eublepharidae; genus Eublepharis; species Eublepharis macularius. The sequence goes on from NC_072796.1 coordinate 69,942,059, forward strand.
TCTCTCGAGGACTTAGTGAAGAGGTCGGTTATCGAAGCCATAAAGCCCTTTGTTGACAAGTTAAATGAAACGGATCAAAGGGTGGGCTTAATTGAGAGCGAAGTGAAAACCATTAAGGAAGTAGTGGGGGGGCAGAGAAGTCTGCTCGGGAAAATGCGTCACTCGTGAGGGCAACGAACAAAGAATTAAAGCTGGTGGAGAACCAGCTGATCGGGCTACTAGTGGAACGAACACAGACAATTTTGTGCCTCCAGAACGTGGAAGAGGAGGAAAATGAGGATTTAAAGGATCTTGCCTCGGAATTATTGGTGACACCCGCGAGGGCAACTAAAGAAGAGGTAAAAAGCGCCATTTTGGAGGTCCGTCGGGCTTCTTCAAAATATGCAACGAAGCGTCAGCTGCCTCGCGAGATCATCATTGATTTTTCATCTAAGAGGATCCAGGACACTATCCTATATAACTCATACAATGCGGATCTGGACTTTTTGGGTAACAAGGTCAAGATACTGAAGGACGTTCCATTTTTAGTTCGGAAAAGAAGATTTAAGTATAAAAGGTTTGCAGCTCTTCTGAGGGAACGTGGAATAAAGTATAAATGGCTATTTCCGGAAGGTATCTGGTTTAGTTACAAAGATCAAGCTTACAAGATAATATCAGAAGATCAGCTAAGGGACTTTGAGGGCAAAAACCAAGAATTTCAGCAAGAGGCCAAGCAAGAAGAAAAGGACTCGAAGTCTGAAGGGGGAGGGGAGGAGGGAATGAGCACGGCGATTGCAGCTGTTCAGAGAGAACTGCGCCCGAGGCCCAGGGGGGGGGAGGAAGATTTAATTTGGATTTTAATTTGTATTTTGCAAGGTCAACCATTCCATCAGTATTTTACAAAGTTTTAATACTAAACAATGGCAGTATGAAGGGAAAGCATTATTTGTAGTGTAGTGTTGTTATATGGTGTGTTTTTTTCTTTCCTTCCCTCTGCCCCCCTTCCTTCCCTTTGTATTGTTAGTTATTGTAAGCAATTAATAAAAATTTAAAAATCAGATCCCAGGCATGCTTTCCAGGCCTCAGAATGCCTCCCATCCTCATCCTCCATCTCCTTCCATGTCCACATCCCTGGTACCCATATCATCTGCTGCATCAGCCAGCCCCATCTCCTCCTGGCTCCCTTCTTTGGCCCAGGGGCAGGGGGAGGCTAAACACAGGGTCTGTGGCAGGGTGCCCTGCTGCCCCAGATGAGAGACCTATGGCTGGCCTGAGACATTCTGGAGCTGGGAATGCTGGATGGCCCCTGGACCTCCTGGCCTCCTCACCCGTGGCACCTGATAGCTCATGAGTCGCACACACACTGTGCAATTCACCTGTACAAGAGAAGTAAAGTTGCTAGCAGCCTGCGAGGAGAGCCAAGGCCTGTCCTCAGGCCCCCAACCCACCCTGGCCGGCACTGCAGCCTTCTGGTTACAAACTCACTGGATAGGACCTCAATGTCAAGGCTGCCCACAACCAAAACAACGGGAGGCACCCCCAGGTAGGCTGGAAGCAACAAAAGGAGGAAAACCACTAGGGGTATAACTATGTAAGATCCTTAAAGAAAGAATTTACCCAATAAATATCTAAAGTTTTGAAGCTATAAATATACAGTAATGTTTACAGTGGTTGTTGTGGGTTTTCCGGGCTGTATTGCCGTGGTCTTGGCATTGGAGTTCCTGACGTTTCGCCAGCAGCTGTGGCTGGCATCTTCAGAGGTTTAGCACCAAAAGACAGAGATCTCTCAGTGTCACAGTGTTTACAGTGTTGGTTAAAGTGTTCAGTGCATCAATAATAAATATAAAATTATTAAAACTCATTTTGGAAAATATCTTTTTCAAGGGCAAAGTTACAGGGCAAAGGGCAAAGTTATAGCCGCCCATTGGAGCAGCTGATTGCTTTGTATTTAAATGTTGTTAATTGGTGTTGGGTAGATGTGGGTAATATCCGTCTGTTGGGACCTTGTAAGCAGTATTTCTCCAGGAATGTGATGAGCTATTGTTGGTTTTCTTACAATAGTTTTCAGGAGACACAGAGCACAACATGGTTACTTATGGGTAATTTTTTAATTATTTTTTCAGGTTTATTTATTAAAGGATCTGTAACTTTGCCCTTGAAAAAGATATTTTCTGAAACGAGTTGAACACTAGTTGGCTCCTGGTAGGGCAGCGGGTGCATGGGCCCTTGCACCCCCCAGATTTTTGTTCACCCTGGAAAACAAGAAGATAAACATCTGTTTAGAGTGTAGATATTTTTACTTGTATTATACTTACCAAGTGATTCCAGACAAGGACTTGAAGTGCTCTTCTGCTGTGCACCTATGAGGATAAAGGCAGACATTTGGTTTCATCTGTAAAAAGGCATCTATTGGACATAGGATTTACCCTGTAGTTGGCAGTACCATTTAATGTCTTAAGTCTTTGTATATATCTAAAATTGTGGTTTATAGATACCTTATGAATTGGCTTTTGTGTGTATTTTAATAGTTGCATATTTTAATGATTGTATATTTATTATTGATGCACTGAATACTTTAACTAACACTATAAACTTTACTGTATATTTATAGCTTCATAACTTTATATATTTATTGGTTGAAGTCTTGCTTGAAGGCTGCCCACAACAACAGGTGGGATCACTGCGCATATGACTGCCCCAGCCCCAGGCAAACCATCCTACACTGTCCACTTGTACAAGGTGCTCCCAGCCATGAAGGTGCGCTCACACTTCTGAGCCAGCCTGAAGGAGTCATTCAAACACTTCAGAGCAGACATTGCATGGTGTGCCCCAGGGCTGACACTCGCTCTGCCACCATGTGCCAAAAAGCCTGTTGGCAAGCTGTGGCTGAGGTGCCCTGGCCATGGTGAGGGTGATGCTGGTTTGGTCCACCACCAGGCCATAGGAGTGTGTTCTCGATCTTAGTCCAGTTTGGCACCCGCTAGCCACCTCGCCCTCCACAACTCTCTGCAGCCATGCTGCCCTCACACAGAGGAATGCGGAGGCAAGGCCAAGCATCGTGGAGAATCCCTGAGAGTGAAGTGCTCCCCCTACCCCAGGCTGGAATCACAGTGAATGGGTGCTGCACAGCCAGAAGCCACTCGTGATGCCCAGGTTGTGGGCCCAGGGGAAGGAGGTAGTTGATGCTTTCTCCACCAAATGGACAGCAGCAACTTTTACAAGATGGGGAGGGCCCTGAGGGTGGGGCGTGGCCCTGGAGAGTTGGCCCAAGCTCCTCGCAGAGGTCATAGATGGCCACCCTGTCCAGGTGGAAATGGTTCGGGCAGGTGCTATCTGGGATTTTGATGCACTCCTAGAATCTCCAGGCCTGGTGTCTCCTCTGGCACCAATGCACTACCCAAACATACAATGCTGGATGGAGGTGGATCCAGCAGAACCCCAAGCTCGGTCGTGGCAGGCATGGCCCCAAGACAAGTGCAGCCAGTGCGGGGCTGGCAGGGCAAGGCACTGTGTTAGTGAAGAGACGTCATCACGCAGGCTCTGGCTGCCCTGGGAGCGCTCTTGTGCTCCATGGGGGGGGGGTCCAATTTGGCCCAGATAAGGCTAAATTCAGCTAAATTCAGCCTGGATTAGGGCTGAATTGGCCAAGAACAGGCCGCTGTGCTGCAGGGGAGCACTCCCCTCCCCAGCAGTGGCTGGATTCGGACCATTTCAGGCCAAAAATGGGCCCCAAATGGCTAAAATGGCCTGGTTTGGGCCCGCAATGGCCTAGAACTGGCCACTGCTGGGCAGGGTAACCCTCCCCTACCTGGCAGCATCCCAATACAGGCCTTTTTGGGCTCAATCTAGGCATTTTTGGGCCCAATTAAGGCCCAAATGCACCCAAAATGGCCAAAATAGGCCATTTTAAAGAGGTGCCGGAACGCTGTTCTGGGGCGTTCTAGCTCAAAAATAGCCCTGCTTGGACTTATGGCACAGGGGGTAGAGGTCAGTGTGGAGAGAGGTCTAATTGCTAACAAAGTCTGTGGGGAAGGGGAAGAATATGGACTCCCATTGTGCAGTGTGGGAAAGTGTATGCATGAAATGCTGACAATATGCAAAAAGTAACTTAAAAAACAAGCTTGTGCTGCTCACCAACAGATGGTACTCTTGGTGAAAAACCAGCTTCTTGCACATAGCCAGCAAGGGGAACTTGAGCTGAACCCCCAGGTATTCAAACAACCCTAGTGACAGTCAATGTTTTCAAGCTATCATTGCACTACAACAGTAGGCCCCAGAGAGCCCAAAGATGCCAAGCTGAAGGATCACAGAAGGATGACCCCTGTCAACAAAGGAAGCCTTCATGCTGTTGGAAATAGCAATGTGTGGTGTACAAAGAATGAACAGAAGAAGACCCTACCATACGGGAGGCAGCAAGGATTAGTCAGATAGGAATGTGAGGACAGCATCTCTCTTTTTGGTTAAGTGTCACTTCTTTGTCTTGTGTCCAATTGGGCTTAACAGTGGCAATATCCTTCTCTCTTCACTCACTGAGAACACTCTCCTAGGCAGCTAGAAAACTAGGTGCTTTCTCTATCTTTCCTCTTTACTATCAATAATATAGTTCATAAATAAACTCCTTTTCACACTTTAAACCAGTACCGCGTAGCTACCACTGTATTTTTGGCACTCAGCCCACACATGCTTCATCCCTGCCCCACATTCCCCCTCTTGGCTCACACTATACATCAATCTCATTTGGATTTGTCTCCAGTAGGCAGGTAACTCACTGCTCCTGTGGCTTCATGTAAAGATGTGAATTAAGGCAATGACCATATTCTATATTCTAAATTTAGAATAACTACTGCTACCAAGACATGCTTTTTTTTTGTACAGTTCAAGTTCTTTCCCTTTTTTTGTATGGGTAATTTATCTCAGTATCATTTTGTCCACTTGATGAAGTTAGCAAGGCTCTTTTCTGATATTAAATTATACAGAACAGACAGGCTGACAGTTTGAAGCCCTAAGTTTATTGAGCTGCCTGCTCTTTCTGTAGGTAACCTGCTTTATTAACAATTGATTTAATTTGCCTTATAAAACTACTGAATTGCCCTCAATTTAAAAGTTTTGCTAAGGTTATTTCTTGGTAAAAGGACAGAAGTAAAATCAATTGAAGTTGCCAGAGACCCATTTGTGTGATGTCTGCATGAGGTAACCTTTAACGAAATCTAATTTGGGGTAGGTTTTACTGGTGACCCCTCCTCCTGCTCCTTTGGGTTATCATGATTATTATCATCTCATTTGTAGTGTGATTCATATTTACATCTGGTAGGCCCTATGAGCTAATGAAGAAATTCTCATTTTAGGTATCTTACCTTCTATTGAATAAGAGCCTGGACCAAGGCAAGGATGGTGCTGCTGCTATGCTACCTCCTTTTGGGGACTACAAGATACTTCCATTCTTTAACTCTACTTGATTCCTTCAGCTGTTGAATGCAAGCCTCTCTGGCTGACTTTCTTTGGATGCCAATTTTTCCCTCTGTAGCTGCTCTGTAATTCAAGGGGCTTTCAAGGCAAGTGAAAAGCAGAGGTGGTTTGCCAGTGCCTTCCTTTGCAGAGTCTTCCTTTGGTGGTCACCCATCCAAGTATTGACCCTGTTTAGCTTCCAAGAGAGGATGAGATTGGACTATACCATGCCACCTTCCCTTCCCCTCTTTCTCCTGTTTGTAAGAAATTTGGCAGAGGAATGCAATCCTTTGAGTGTGGGATACAATCTCTGGAAAATTCATCTACAATGTTACAGCCAGAAGTGTGTTTCCCATTGAAATCAACAGAGAATAAAACTGATTAGGAAAAAGAAAAGGAAAACATAAGTAACAAAAAATAATGAAATTATAGGAACAAAAATGGAAAGAAAGTTAAACCAAATAATCCATTTGCATACTCTTGATTGCTGGCATAGAATGGCATATGATCAACTCAGCGAGTCCTTGATGGTATCTTGGATCCTGTGATTGTGCTGCTGGATTTTTTTAGAAGATGTGGGAAGAAAGGTGACATTAGGTTTTTTGTTTTTTGGGTTTTGTTTTGTTTTTTGTTTTTAGCATGGGGTGGTTCTTGGATTTCTATCTTCATTATTTAGGGCAAATAGCTTGTTAACAGGAACAGCCCTTTCCATAAGGTGTATGAGAAGGAAAGATTCTCTTCTTCACTAGACCTGTCCTAGAAAGTATTCTTGGGTATTTGCTTGGCCTTGTTTCTTACTTGCCTAGGTGGGTACTGTAGTTTTCCAAATAATGTAAATCCTAAAGGAGTTTATCCCTGAATAAAATACTGGAGTACATGTGGCTATATCTCTGGGCTTTACTGCAGACAAAGGATTAGTCAGTGTGTTTCGGGAAGTAGTTTAAAAAAGGTAAAGGTAGTCCCCTGTGCAAGCGCCAAGTCATTACTGACCCATGGGGGGACATCGCATCACGACATTTTCTTGGCAGACTTTTAATGGGGTGGTTTGCCATTGCCTTCCCCAGTCATATACACTTTACCCGCAGGAAACTGGATACTCATTTTACCAACCTTGGACAGATGGAAGGCTGAGTCAACCTTGAGCTGGTACTTGAACCTGGCTTCCGCCAGGATCGAACTCAGGTCGTGAGCAGAGCTTGGACTGCAGTACTGCAGCTTACCACTCTGCGCCACGGGGCTCCTCATGGTAGTAGTTAAAAGCATATAAATAAGAGTAGTGGTGGTCAGTCAGTCTCTTGTATAAATGTGCAACAGAGGACTAGGCCAAAGTGGAATGAATTTAAGCTGATCTGAAAGTCGAACCAAGTTCACCACATGCATCATTCCATTCACTGGATTTCTTGGCATATAACCCCTCTGTTAAATCACACTTGGTTGTATAAATCTTGCTCGTTTGCTTAAGGAAAGTGATCTGCCTTTTCTCCTAAATCTTTGAAGACTAGTATCTATCATTAGGAAAAGAAGTGATCTATAGAGTAGGGTACTGGATGATACAGTTTGTTAAAAATGCTTCTATGGAAAGTCAGAAGCAGCTTTTCCATGAAGCAAAGTGAGGCAGATTTTGGACATAATTAACAGAAACAGAACAGGAGACTGACAGATTTGAAATATGCTACAATCCCCTGAGAGGTTTTCCTGTGCAAGCCCCACTGAAATGAATAGGAGCTGTACAATAGTTCTACTTTGAAGTTCATGATAAACATCCTTGATCAGGAAAATTATCAGAGGCTTGTGCCCCAAATCAATTAATGGTTTGGAATGCCTTGTGGATTTTCTGCTACAAACATCATAATATCTTGGGCTGGCCTTGGATTTCCCTCTCAGCCTCATATTTACCTAATGAGTCTCTCTCCCACCATCACGTGTGCCTCAGATCCTACTCCATCATACCAAGTGTCAAATTACTCCATCTTCATTGTGGCCTGTCAAAATCTATTCTTGGTGGCATGTCATTCCAAGGCAGTTCTTGCTATGAAAGGAGTGTGATCAAAATCTGCTCTCTGCTCACCCATAGATGGAACACAGGAACTATCCATTCTTTAAACTCCAAATCCGGATCTTTTCTAACTGTATCTTACCCATAGATAGAACATTATTCTTTGTTCAAAGTTGTAATTTTAAAGTGATAGCTACCTGAAATTATTACAATCAGAGCTTCCAACCTGAGGCACTGTAGGTATGCAATGGCTGATCACAAATGGCACAGCTAGCAACTGACTATGGAGATTTTGAAGCATTCTGCGCAGGAAACTATTGTGAAAGCTGTCTGAAATTTTGTGCCATCTACTATTTCAGTTGACCTTTATCAGAGCAATTTATTTGCATAAAGCCTTATTGTTTACCGTCTTGAAAGGTCATAAAGACTCTTACTAGGGTAAAATTTTTCACTATTGGCAGATAAGCGCTTCCCCAAGAGAGCAGTTCCAATACATATTTTCCCTTAAAAACATAGGAACAGAGAGAAGAACTACACTCTGAGCCTTTGGTTTGAAGCTTTTTATTCAGTTTTACTAATGGTTGATGTTTCCAGGAGTTTAAAATAAAGAGCTGGGATCATAAAAAGTCATAAATATTTGTTTACAAAATTATACATCAGTCCCAAATTAGTAGTGGTTTATAAGAATCAACTAAAATGTCCCAAAATGCAGAATAAACTATTGCATTTCCACAGAACTCTTTTCTGGTGATTGAATCACACACGGAGAAAATCACAGGGAAGCAGATTTCTGGCCATGATGGAAAAGACTGTCTGCAGTTTATTAGTCTTAAGATGGAGGCAGGAGGTGTTGTGCAGATTTCAGGTTAGACTATGTGAGTGAGTATAGAAGTGGTGTTAAGTTGTACCAAGAATTCCAGGGAAAGAGAAACAATAACTCTTATCCTGTGAAAATATGAATGCCAACCGTTATTTGTATCTGGCTCTTGCAGCAATAGGCACACACAGATCCCTTCTGAGGAAGAAAGCAAAAGTAAATAAAAACATGGTAACATACCAGCAAAGTTAGGTATTAATTTTAAATGGCAAAGAGTCAACAGGAAACAAATAGAATAGTGTTATCTAATAGCTAAAGGATATGATTCCCTCCAAATTCATAATTAATTTAACATTATTTATATTCTAAACCATTAAACTCAACTCTATAATTGTGTCAACAGTCAAAAGAATCAAAGAGAAAAATGAGGTAAAGAGATCACTGCAGGCTTTTGTCCGATCTTGAAAATATGCCTGTGGAAATAGTAGCATGAAAATAACCCGGTATATACAAAATTAACCAGGGATAAACTGCCCCTTTAATTTATCAGGAGAGTTTCTAGAGGGCCATTGGTTACTAGGAAAAACACCTTCAGATTTATATCGATTATCAAATGACAATTCCACCTAGAGAAATTGAGGAACAGATTGGCAAAGCCAGATGAAGACCCAGGAATCTGTTTCTAGAGGAAAGTTCTAGCAAAGAAAGAGACATTTCGCACTTGGTGTTTACTGCGCTGTTAACTAGAAGTCGCGGTGATGGCGGTGGCTGCAGATTTCCCCCTGGCCCTTTCACACCTGTCCGAAGCCTCGAATTAGTCTCCCTCCATTTTTTTCACAATCGCCAAGATACTCCGTGTTAGCTGTGGTATTTCCGGGCTGTCTTTTTTTTTTAACAAAAAAAAAAAATCACGCATGCATGGTAACGTTTTGCCATTTTTACTTTTGTAATAGACCAGTGGTGTCAGCAGGGAAGCAAGAGGAGGGAAGAACCCCCCCCCCCGAAATACAGCAGGGGAGCTGCGCTGAGAGGAGTGCCCCATGCAAGGCCGCATGCTGAGCTCGGGACAGGGGAGGGATTCAAACGGGAGTTGCAGACGCCCACTACACCCCTTGGTGTGTGCATGCTGAGCACAGCCATCAAATTACAGCAACCGAATTTTAATACTGCTCCTTGTTTTCATCTCATTCAGAGCAACTATTAAAGTTTGTGTCGGTATCATCCCCATAATGCAGCTGGGGTGCCGGGTTCACCCCAAAGGCCACCTAATAAACTCTTGGTGGTGCTTGGAGTGGAAACGTCCCAGCGATGAGCCATGTAAACCCTGTGTCATGGCATGTCTCCTGTTTGTTCCCTCCTCTCATGAAGTGATCCTCTCAACCACCTCCTCCCACCTACGTAGACCAGATGGCGGGTGGCTAATCGCTTCTGTGCATGACTTCCGATGGGTCACAGTGATTGTTTCAGGTGCTCAAAAGCCACCACTGTGCATCACCAAAACTCTTGTCCCATTCGGAGAACGCCTCCCTCGGATGGGAGGATTGCAATCAACCATGATTGCACCCTTTCAACTGTTGCCCAACCCTCCATTTTCCTTGCCCAAAGTTTATGGATATAGGTGTCCCAACAATGAAAAAAAAAACATGGTCACTGACCCAGATAACAGTGGCGGTGTACACCCTTTTTATGGTTGGTTTCAGTGAACCGGCATTTCAAATGGTGGTCAGGCATGACGAACTTCTGAGATGCCACAGTGTTTGGGAACACCTCACTGCCATCTCATGTGGTGTAACACTGTGGTTGGACATGTCATCTGGGTGTTTTGGATGTACTTGGCGTGTTGGGGACATATTAAAAGGCCATAATGTGCTGCTGTTGTAAACTTGTGATGACACTTCATTTAATGATCTCAGAAGACAAAATGGCAATGTGGAGGACTCCCATTCAACAACACACAACTTTCAAACATCAGTAACCCTCCAAGTAGCAACCACACTAAACAAACCTCATCATTAAGTATAAAACATTGATTGAAAATTTAACAAATCTATTAACAAGTTTCTCATTTGTCCAGACAAGTGGAAGACTCCTTACGTCTCCAAAAAGGATATTGGAATGTGGGGACACGACTCATTGTTCACTGCCTTTTGGTCTTTGGGGGGTTGTCAGTTCCTGAGGCCTACCATGGCCACTTGTGCCCTTTGTCCGGGTCATATATCCACTTTGTAGAAGCGGGCGACATCCCTCCGTCAATAGGATCCAGATCATCTTCTTTTTCGAACTTTGGACCTCCTGAAACAAGAAAAGAAAGGACAACTCCATGTTAGTGATGTTGTCAGAGCCTACATTTCAAGGGCAGTCACGGTTCTGCTTTTGATGTGAAACAATGCAGGCATCACTGCCAGAGGTGGGGGGAATTAAAAATTCAGAATAGGAAGTGTGGAGATAAGGACTTTGGCTGAGGATATTTCTTTTGAAACAAAAATAATGTTGGCAGATTGCCCCTCTTTAACATTGAAGGTCACAAGACTGCCAAATCACCCCAGAACGATTCCCTTGCTGCCTGGATCCTTTGATGAGGCTGGTCTATGGCATCCAGCCTTCTCTGTCGATCGGAGGCTGAAAATCAAAAACAAGGATCAGTGCACTGCACTGTCTCGAGATGAGAGTCCTCTGCAGCGATGACCATTCCTCCTCGGCCACCTACAGAGACATACCGTTCTCCTTCGCTGTCCATCATGGACAGTCGAGGATTGAATGCGGGTGGGGGTTGATAAAAATAAGACTGGATGGAACTGGCACATCAACAGTAGAAAAATTCAGTGCCATCGCGTGGGGTTTTCATCTGCCTGATGGTGGCTCAGGATCGCTAGGACTTGCAACCGATTTCCAGCAAACAGTGATCTGTTCACCTGTTTAGACCTGCAACGCATTGGAAAAACACATTAAATGGAACTTTCCCAGGAAAAAATCCTTTCCCTTCAGATTCACATCTTTATCCCCATCGCTATTGATATCATTCCCCAGAGCTCCAGGTTTTCCCCGAAAAGGAGGTGGCAACCCAAATTAAAGGGAGCAGCGGCAGTTCAAAACATGCAAAGAGGTGTCGGGGGGGAGTTAGGGCATCGGCGTCCCATGTTATGCGCCACCTTCTAGAGGTTACCACTAGGCAACTGTAACTTGCTTTACTGTGTTGCGAAAAAGATAATGATGGGGCGACTTGCAGCACGGTCTAATATCAAGGTTCTCCTTCACCAGCAGGTCTTGCTCCATCTCCTGCCCCATGCCAGTTATCGATCTGTGCACCGGCGCGGCCAACTCTGGCTGCCCATGTACCGACTCCAGAAGAAAGGGACCAATGGTCTCGGCAACTGTTTCAAGCTCCCTTTCACTCAAGTCCTTTGTGCGGAGAAGTTATGCTACCTTGACAGTCAAATCCTGGCGCAAGCTTCAGGCCATCTTCTGTGATGACATGTTCGCTGGACGTGCTTGGACAATAGCCTCTTTCTGTAGATGTGCCTGCAACTGAGGCACTGGTGACCTGTGCCCACCTATCAGTGATCACTTCCTCAACAGAAAAATTTTGTGTGCTAGTGTTTGCTAAGGGATATTTTCGTGCATGCTATGGATTGAAATGTTTATTTTGGTAGCGAGTTGCCACTTAAACATTCTCAGGTCTGATCCATAATTCACCTGCACTACCGCTCCATTTTCCACTTCGCAATTCAACATTTTCACCTGCACCCTCCTGTGAGCCTGTGGTTGCCTACATCCACCTACTGGCCCGTGCAACTCTGTGGTTAAAAAAACCTCTCCTGGACTCAAAGATCATTTCTCCGGGAAATTTTCTCCACTTTGTGTGGTTGGCCGTATGAAGTTATGCCATGACAAGGCCCCTTCCCTCCCACTACTAGACGTTCTCTGGCTTTCCACGTTTCCACCCCCCCCACACACACACACAACACTGGAGCTTTAAGAATATTTGCTAGAAGCGACGTGAGCCTTGAATAAGCCTAAGCTAAACATGTAGTGAGAGGTCAATTTTGGGGGAATGCACAAAGCTACTGCTGTGGGAACCACCGAGACACAGACGAGACCGTTCCTTCTCCACAATGCCTCAGACGAACTTGACTTTTGGTGGGATCAGTATTTATGTCAATGAATTCTCCCCCTCTTCTTTATACACCCGCGCTTGTGCTGTGATAAATTGACGTCAATAAATGTCTGGATGAACTAGCCCTCCTCCTCCTGCAATTTAACACTGCACTCATTTCAAAAAGTCCCGCCAGGATTACTTGCGCTACGATTGGCTGACTAATTTTGGCAGGAAACTCTTCTTAGAAGTTTATCTTCCCAACGCATCACTTCCCCAGCCTCATTCAACTTCCCTCTGGTTTTCTTTGAGTTTGCTGGCCCAGATCTTTTTGTTCCTCTAAATAATGTCTGTTGTCAGAGCACTGGCGCTGGCTTTGATTCAAATCATCCTAATCTATGTGCGTCAATCAATCGATGCCTGCAACAATTACTGGATGAAGGTGATTAGAAGAAGGCAAATTCTCAGGACATCTCTTGGTCTGCGGTCGATCCATCCTGCCATTTTGAGAACGAAGAGGAATGGAATAAACAGAGCACGCTTTCTGGCGCTGGCAGGTATCAGAGTTCCCCGTCGGTACTGGGTATATCCCAGAAGCAGGGACTGGTGGGACAATTTTGTGACCACCATATGGGACGACCAAATGTGGATAGAAAATTTTAGGATGACCAGAGAAACCGTCAATGAATTGGTCGAGTCCATAGGGCACCGTCTGAGCCGCCAGCATACAAAACTTCGACGGCCAATCTCGGTAGAGATGACAGTCGCCATAGCACTTTGGTACCTCGCAAACTGCTCTACTTATCAAGAATGCATGAATCAGTTCGGAGTGGGTCTTTCCACGGTGGCAGGAGTAGTCCTGGAGGTCTGCTTGGCGATTGAGGTGGAGCTTCTCAGTAGAGTCGTGTGCCTTGGCACCGACGTGGCAGGGGTAAGCACACACTCTGGTAAAATAATTCTACACATGAATAGGAGATCAACATAATGTGACAGGAGATCAACTTGACTGCATGAGTTGGACCGCCACAGTGCTTGTTCTTCCACTAAGCACCTTACTTGATGTTTAACACCTTTCCACAGTTAAAATTGAATGCTGGGGGGCTGGTAGCAGGGTCAATCCATGAGTGTAAAACATAATCCTTTCTCTTAATTTTTTTTTGCCAACAGATTATGTCAGGCTTCCAAAAACAAGGCTTTCCACATTGCATAGGCACAGTGGATGGCACCCATGTCGCCATCTGTAAATTCAAAGGGCGAGGGCGGGAGTTTACCAGCCGGAAGAAATTCAACTCGATCCTCATCCAGGGAACGGTGGACCACACAGGACGATTCATTGATGTGGAGGTTGGCTGGAGTGGCCACAACCATGACATTTTTGTGTTTGTTAATTCTGCAATTTGCACGGCCATGGATGTGGGGGTATTTGTTCCAGGTAACCCCATTTTAACCCTGGAAGGTTTCGCCATACCACCCATCATCATTTCCAATGCTGCCTACCCCATCAGAAGGTGGCTAATGAAGCCGTTTAACCAGCCTTTAAATCCAACAGAGGCATATTTTGATCGCTACCTCACTAGAGCTAGGACAGTGGTGGAGCAATCTTTTGCGCGTCTGAAAGGACGCTGGAGGTGTCTGAGATCACAGTTGATGGTCGCAGAGGAGAATGTCACCGCCATCGCAACTACGTGTGTGGTACTTTGTAATATTTGTGAACTGAAAGGTCATGGGTTTCCGGAGGATGATTTTCCTTTGAGGGCATTGGAGGTGCTGGAGGAATCCCTTGCACTCCCTGTAGCAGACAGGAGGCACCGGGAGGAGGGGCAGGTGGTGCGTGATGTCCTTGCGCGCCACATGCATCGCAACCGGGCAGTTTAATGTTGCTATGGTTTGGTTGTCACTCCAATGCTCTCACCACCCTCGTATCAATCTGTATCTGCTGGGTCATACACTCCCTCTGGACCTCGTGTAATTGGGAAGTGTGGCTTTCGGATTTGTGTAACCGTTGTAGAAGAACATGTTTAGTGAGTGTTGTCGATGAAATGGAAACAGTTGTTGGTTTTTGGGGTGGGGGTTGGGGAACTCAGACAAGTTTTTCACACCACAAAGTTTCTAAGACATTTGGTTATTGATACAGTTGAAATAAAGAAGCAACCATGGTCGGTTCTTTGCATGGTGCAAAAGCATTGCTGAATTTCTCCAATGTTATTTTCCACCCAATATCTGATCACAAAATCTGGGACAGGGGTTAGTTTGGTGCATGATGAAATGCTCCCATGGAGGTGTTTCAAGGATGAGAAAGTGCTGCCTTGTTTCCCTGTGTTTGGATATGTGGTCACAGAACAGAGAGACAACATTTCCATGCCCTACTTTTAATATATTTACGCTATCGTGTTTTGAGTAGGAAATGCAAGATAAGTAGACCCGAGGGAAGTGTCGTCTTGAGCGTTCACTATTTGGCACGTTCTTACACTGCCGCCCACACAGACACCACACCTCCCTCACCTCACTCCAATGCAAACAGCAGTCACAAGTAGAACCGGGGGGGGGGGCATGATAGTGATACGTCAAATTGGGGGCTGTTTAATCATAAAGTGGCCGATCATGAGCTGTTTGGGGTGGCGGAAACTCACTCTGCGTCTACCTTTGAATCGCATGCACAAAAGGGAGAACAGTCTGCTACAGAACCAATTCGATATGTGTGATGGACCCCTGTGCTTCAGAGAATGGGCAGATGCAGCCATATCAAAATGGCATGATCCTGCCACTGCCTAGCCACCTCGGAAAGCATGGAGCAACGGTAATTTGTTTTTGGAGGTGTTCTTGCCAGTTAAGTGTTTCTTGTCCCGTTTCCTCCTAGCGTTAATTTTCAACCCCCCAACTGCGGAACAAGAGGACCTCCTTGTTATCTCAAGGAAGCTGCAGGGACCCACGTATAGCCGCTCTGCTAACCCACAGATGTAAATTGAAGTGGCTAACAGGAGAACTCCTGGCATCCCATGATGCATGGCGAGGCAGCCCTCCATTCTGTGGGACTAGTTCACACTCCATATAATTTGTGCTGTTCTGGGAGGGCACGGGATGTCAATGCTATGATGATCGCCATCCCGAGTCTGAGTGAGCCAAAGAGTACTTTATGGACTGCTCCATTCCAAATCTGCACTGGAATTTCATGGCTGGTGCTGCCCCCCCCCCTTTCCTAGCTTTCTGCTCAGAAATAATTTTGATCAATTTTCACTCGATAACTCCCCTCCCTACAACGACAAAAGAAATTGACATGAATAAGGCGCCTGGTTTGGTATTGGCGACCGCTGTTGGGGGATACGAGTGTTGATGTCTAAGTGTCAAAAGCCAGTGTGCAGAGGCTTTAGATCAGAACGATCAGTTTGACAGGTAGACACATCAGGTGACATAGAGTCAGATGGTTAACTTAAGAGTCAGGAGACCATGAAGTGAATGACTCAGCTAAACTCATGCATGTATCTGATTGGGTGTCTACATGTATATATAGCTACCATGTACAGTATGGTTGGGGCTTCTTGCAAGTCCAGGTGTAGGCGAAGCACTTTGTCTCTCTGGACTGTAAACTTGTATATATATTGCTCTTTATCCACCTATAAATAAATTGTATTATACACCTTTGCTAAACTAACAAGGTGTGGACTCTTTGTGGATCCTCCTTAAGCTGGTGCAGTCACGCTGAATACACAATATCCAACAGGGTTATGGGCCCAGATAGACTGCGCCAAGCTGAGGAGGCTCTACTGAAGTAGAGACGCAACAGAGTCGGTGGTGGATGTTGGCACCTGACGGCCGCGATCCCTCGGAGGAGGACTTATTGGCGGTGGAAAGTGTCAGTGACCAGGAGGAGGAGGAGGAGGCAAACGAGCTCCCTCAGACCGGTGCAGAAGCAAGTATGGCACAGAGTACGGTCGTGTTGGTGGAGAAGCTGACCTCCGTGAACTACTCCATTTGGTCGTTGCGTATGGAGCATTTTCTAAAGAGAGAGGGGCTGTGGAAAAGTGTCAGCAACCCCCCAGCAGCCCCCAATGATGCGGAAAAGATTGCAGATGAGCGTGCTTTAGCTCATATCGTGCTGGCTGTGGGTGATGACCAATTGCTTCACATCAGGGACTCGGCTACCAGTTCAAAGGCCTGGCAAGATTTGAAGCTGATCCATGCCAGAACATCTGCAGGGTCATTAATTATGCTGACACGTCGCCTCTACAGACTTGCTCTCAAGCCGGGGGAGAGCATGCAGAAGCATATAAACAGTTTAACGGAATGTTTCCAGCAACTGGCTGCTCGTGGAAAGCCCACGGAGGACTCTGATAAGGCATACATTCTGTTATCAAGTGTGCCTGATGTATATTTTCCTCTTATTGCAAGCCTTGAGAGCCTGGAGCCAGATAAACTCACTTATTCCTATGTTACGTCTCGTCTTCTTGAGGAAGAGGCTCGTGTTTCAACATACGGAGGCTGGCATTCAAGGACGGAGCAACGAGCAGACGGAGGGGCCCATCGAGGGGTTTCAGCCACTGACGGCGGAGGAGTTGCTAGCAAGCAGCGGGAGGTCACCCAGCTGTCAGCAGCAGCCGTGAGAAGATGTTACAGCTGCGGCTCCACTTCTCACCTTCGTCGTTTTTGCCCGGACAGGAGAAGAAAACAACAGAAGCAGAAGCAAGGACGTGTACAGGAGCCTCGAATTCCAGATGAACATGCGAGGCTGGTCACTGCATCTACTGCAGATACACGTTGTCAATGGATTCTTGACAGTGGCGCCTCGGACTCTTTTTCCCACTCAGAGGAGGTGCTGTATGATTTACAACATAGCAACCTGCAGTCCGTGTTGTTGGCAGATGGAAGAGAATCTTCAGTCAGTGCTATGGGAACCTTGCGGTTCACAGCTCTGGAGGAGGACTTTGCGCCTGTATATTGTGTTCCCTCTTTGGACCATAATCTATTATCAGTAAGTAGGTTGACCCAAAAGGGGTTTGAGGTCCGGTTTGTGGGGGACAAATGCCAAATAAGCAAAGCTGGCAAGGTTCTGGTGAATGGGGAACTGAGAAACAATGTTTATATTGTAGAGAATAGGCAGGCAAAGGCTGACACAGTTACAAACAAGTGTAGCCATGACAATTGTGTGCATTTATTGCACAGGCGTTTAGGGCACGCTAGCTTTGGGGTTATAAACAAAACTCTAACACTCCTGAAGGGAGAAAAGGTGTCAAGCTGCTCAGAGTTCCTAGACTGCACTGTTTGCAAAGCAGTCAAAACAAAGGCATTCCCTGTAGCTAAGAAAAGTGGCCAGGTGTCTACAAAGCCACTTGAATTAATTCACATGGATCTGATTGGTCCATTCCCCAAAAGCCATTCTCAAAATTGTTATGCCCTGGTCCTAACGGATGATTTTAGCCGGTACTCATGGCTGTATGTTATGAAACACAAGTCTCAAACTTTTGATTTGTTTAAGGTTTGGGCAAAAAGGGTACAAAAACAGTTGGGGCTGGACATAAAGGCCATCCAGTCTGACCAAGGGGGGGAATTCATGTCTGCACAATTCTCTCACTGGTGTGATAAATATGGTGTTTTGCACAGGGTAGCAAATACAAGTGTGCCACAAGAAAACGGTCTGGCAGAAAGGCATGGTGCCATTATACAAGAAAAAATGGCTGCTATGTTAGCTGATGCTGGTTTGCCAAAAACTTACTGGGCTGAGGCAATTATTTGTGCCTGTTATGTGGTAAATCGTCTGTGGTCCCGTGCTGTGAATGAAATACCTTTTAGGTTACTTTTCAACAGGGACCCTAATCTAAAGTTACTAAGGGTGTTTGGCATGACTTCTTGGGTGCATATCCCTTTAAAACAGCGGAGAAAAGGGGGCCCAAAAGCCTCTAAGATGATATTCATTGGATACCAGAGTGGCATGAAGGCCTACAGGTTTACCAATGAAAACAAAAAGGTATCTTATAGCCGCTCCGCAAGTGTATGTGAACATGGGAGTTGGAAAAGGCTTCACGGGTATGAGAGTGAAAGCCAGATTGTGTTGCCAGTTACCGATGAAATGCCTGAAACAAGTCCAGAGGGGGACGTGAGTGTGAAAGAGGAGATTAGTTCTCCAGCCAGGCAGGTAACACAGGACACACAGAGGTCTAGTCCTCCCATACGTGTGTCCAGTCGTCCTAATAAAGGTGTCCCACCTCAAAGGTATGGTTTTGAAGCTGCAGCAAACTGTGTGCTGGCTAAAGAGCCAGCTAATTATTCTGAGCTTCTCACTTACGAGGGGGAAGAGAAAAAGGCTTGGCTCGAGGCCATGAAGGCCGAATATCAGTCTCTAACTGACCATGGAGTGTTTGCAGTTGTACCTAAGCCAAAAGACACAAATATTATTGGTTGTAGGTGGCTGTATAAGGTGAAACGACTTCCCTCAGGTAATGTGCAGAGGAAAGCTCGCTTGGTAGCCCGTGGTTTCTCTCAGGTACAATTCCAAGACTATGACCAGGTATTTTCTCCTACTGTTAGGCCTGAAACAGTAAAATTAGCCTTATGTAAGGCAGGGGCTCAGCACAAAAACATAGATCATTTTGATGTCTGTACAGCCTATCTCCATGCTCCTATACAGGAATGTTTATACATGGAGCAGATACCAGGGTATGAGGTGTCAAATAAACATATGGTGCTCAAACTAAACCGAGCCTTGTATGGGTTGCGTCAATCAGCACGAGCTTGGTTTCAATACCTATCACAATCACTAAAAGCAGCAGGCTTTGAGCAGGGCAAAGGTGATGCCTGTATATTTACAAAAATGGTAGGAGGTTCAGAAGTCCAACTCCTTATTTTTGTAGATGATATATTGTGTATATATGAAACAGAAGAACAATTATGTTGGTTCAAACAAATAGCCAAGGATATTTGCAAAGTAAAACATTTGGGTCCTATCTCAAATTATTTGGGAGTGGAAGTGTCAAAGACCGAGGACGGTTTTTTCCAGCTGAATCAGAGAGATAAAATTACAAAGTTGCTCTCAGAGTATGGATTAACTGAAGCACATGGTGTGTCCACTCCTATGACTACAGGGTATATCAGGGAGCCAGATGATTTTCCCTGGGAAGATGTACAAAGATATCAGTCATTGGTGGGCAGTCTTTTGTATCTCTCATGTTGGGGCCGTCCAGATATAACACAAGCAGTAAACATGCTATGCCAAAGGTGTGCTAAGCCTTTCCATAGGGATTGGATAGCAGCAAAACGCGTCTTAAAATATCTAAAGGCTACTCTCAATTTCTCTTTGGTTCTAAAAGCCACTGAACCTATGCAGATCACTATGTTTTGTGATGCTAGTTGGGCAGATCGCCCTGACGGTAAATCCACTACAGGACTAGCAATATTTGTAGGAGGTGCTCTCATTGCACATAAGACATTAAAACAGTCTTTGTTAGCACATTCATCTTGTGAAGCAGAGTTCGCTGCCATGAGTCAGGGTATACTAGAGCTGGAAGTAATACAACAGCTCATGTCTGACATGAAAATGCATTGTGCAGTACCTATTGCTGTTTATGGGGACAATACAGCAGCACAACAGTTAGCCCAAGATGGTGGAATCAAAACACGCAGTAAACACATCTTAATCAGGTATTTGAACGTAAGATGTGCTGTAGAGCAAGGATTCATAAGATTGTTTAGATGTACATCTGGTGACAATATTGCAGACATGTTCACTAAAAGTCTGTATGCTGTACCATTTGAACGATTACGTGATGCCTTAAACTGCTCTCATACTGGCTTGGAGGAGTGTTGATGTCTAAGTGTCAAAAGCCAGTGTGCAGAGGCTTTAGATCAGAACGATCAGTTTGACAGGTAGACACATCAGGTGACATAGAGTCAGATGGTTAACTTAAGAGTCAGGAGACCATGAAGTGAATGACTCAGCTAAACTCATGCATGTATCTGATTGGGTGTCTACATGTATATATAGCTACCATGTACAGTATGGTTGGGGCTTCTTGCAAGTCCAGGTGTAGGCGAAGCACTTTGTCTCTCTGGACTGTAAACTTGTATATATATTGCTCTTTATCCACCTATAAATAAATTGTATTATACACCTTTGCTAAACTAACAAGGTGTGGACTCTTTGTGCATCCTCCTTAAGCTGGTGCAGTCACGCTGAATACACAATATCCAACAACGAGAACACACGGCCCATCCGTCAATGCATCAAACACGCTGAAATAGAATGAACAAACAGAGATGAGGAGTCTGTGAAGCTTGAAAGTGATTGAACTTTTTTAAGGAAACAAATTTCATTCCGCTGCTCAAAATTATGGCGTCCAGCATTGCCTGCTGCTATTAACATAAATTGGTTGGCAAATTACAAGCTTTTGTCCCCATCACTGCGCAAATGATCTTTAAACCCAATTGTAAGTCAACGTTGATCTCAGTATCCCACCACCCATGGCTGTTTTGCCGGCATTGAATCCTGTTAGGGCTCTGTCAGTGGAGCATACAAAAACTGTTTTTTAAAACAACACTCCTATTAGGTAGGACTGTTTAAAGGAGACTGCCAGTTAATACAAAACATACAAAGCATACCCCCCCCCTTTGTGCACAGTACATTTTATGTTCTCTCCTTCCCCCTGGAATTTCATATACTAACAACGTTCCTACCAGGTAGTACTATATAAAGGGGATTGACATTTAATATAAAATATATAAAACATATAAAATAGCCAAGGAGGTAGCTGTGGACCATTTTCCAGCCCTCCGCTCCCCAATCTCAGGGTTTCCCCATTGGGAGTTGTCCCCAAGAAATCCCCAGGCAAATACCACTTGATACACCATCTGTCATAGCCCAGGGGTTCATCAGTCAATGAGTCTATTCCCCACGAGTTTTGCTCAGTCAGGTATGCTTCATTTGACCATGCTGTGCACTTGGTACGGTATTGTGGTCCTGGAGCCCGTATAGCCAAGTGTGACATACAGTCAGCCTTCTGGCTGCTACCCATCCACCCGCTTGACCACTGTCTACTGGGTTTCTAGTTCCAGGATAAGTGGTATGCGAACATATCCATGCCCATGGGCTGCTTGGTCGCTTGTGTGGCCTTCAAAACCTTTAGCACCTTTCTCAAATGGGCTGCTAAGGACCGCATGGGGTCCCCCTTTATTACTCATAATCTGGATGATTTTTGATAATGCCCCCCCCCCGATAGCTCTGCTTGCTCAGACCAGTCTCAATGCCTTTCAGGCACTGGCTAGCGAATTGGGAGTCCCCCTTGCTCAGGAGAAGATCGAGGGTCCTTCCCCTCGCCTCACCTACTTGGGAATCGATCTGGATTCCGTGGCTGGATTGTCCCAGCTCCCTGCAGATAAACTGGACCACCTTCAGGAGCTCATTAATGTGACCCTGCCTCGAAAGAAATGCACCTTGAGGGAACTCCAGTCCATCATCAGCCACCTTAATTTTGCATGCAGGATAGTCTGCCCCAGGCAGGCCTTCTGCTCATGTCTTTCCAGGGCCTGCCGGGGGGGCGCTCGCCCCTCACCACCACATCCATCTCACAAAGGGCATCAAGGCCAACCTCCACATTTGGCTCAGTTTTCTGGCCATCTACAGGCAGTCTCCCCCATGACCTGCTCTGAGCGGGTCATGTGTCTAGTCTGCCATTTTGTCTTAATTTGTCTCAATTCTAACATCACATTCTCAGCCCACCATGTAGCAGGTGTGGGTAACGGCCTGGTGGACACCTTGTCTCGATTCAAGATGGAGAGGTTCTTTGCCCTGGCGCCAGAAGCTCGTCACATCCCTGACCCATTTCTGGAGGAACTTTGGCTGGCTGGTGGGACTCCATAAGTGAGCTTGGTAGCACCGTCCACATTTCGGGCTTATTCAGCAGCTGCCTCTCAATTTTTGGCCTTCTCTGGGGGGGGGGGTATCATGGCCTGCCTCTCAGACCATGGTGATCCGTTATCTGGGCCACTTGAGGGAACTGGGTCTGGCCCCCCAGACTATGCTCAGGGATCTAGCGGCCATCTCCTTTTTCTGCAAAGCTTTCACTGAAGGAACAGATAAATTCCCAGAGAAACCATCCTATGCCTCTGAATATTACATGTATTTTATTTCATGCATGGATATTTTACTCTAAAGTACATGCACTGCCGGTGCCAGGGTTTCTGGTGCCTGCGGCACACCCGAGGACTGTGTGATAACATCATCATGTGATGATGTCATCATGCAGTAAACATGGGGCCATTGGCTGGCGGGTGACTGGGGTGGTGCGAGGAGGCTGCCTGCACTCCACACGCTGCTCCGGCCACCTGCCATCCCTGGCCCGTGGCTGCTGTGACCGCCCAGGGCCATGTGGCAGCGGCGGTGGCACGAGGCAGGCACGCCAGCTCCGTGGCACGTGCCTCCGCCCCCGGTTCTCCCTCCAGCACCCCCTCCAGCACCCCCTCCAGCCCCACGGCGCCCGCAGTCCCTGCCTCACCACCTCAATGGTGGTGCCAGCCCTAAGTACATGGAGTGAGCCAGGAGAAGCATCTTGAGTTTGTGAACAAGGCACTATGAACCATAAACCTATTGTTCCACTACTGCCAAACTCTGCAGGTGTGCAACTTTCATTGATTGTAATGGGAACCACATGGGCAACTTTATTTGATTGAGAACGAATTATAACATTTGTGTCCTGATTTCATTTAATTTTTCATGTAACAAAATAAGTTTCAGTAAGGAAAAACTGAAAAATGTGAATAATATACCACTAATGTCAATGAAGAGTAACTATCTAAACCAGCCTAGCAACTCTGCATCGACCTGCATGCTCTGACACAGAAAATGGCTAGAATTAACTGGGTGTTGGGGGTTTTTTTTGGTCATATATGGTGATTGTGCATTAAGGCAATAGTCTCTGGAAAATGGTAACTGAAATTATATTAAAGATGCTAAGCATAAAATTATCACAAGATCCAATGATACACTTTTTGGAACTTTAGTACAACATGCTGTTCCTCTAAGGCTGCATGATACGAAATTGCTTTGAGGTTTCAAGGCTGGTTTTTACCAGACACTGAAAAACATGAATAACTGTGCCTACAGCTACAGGAAATATATGGGGGCAATGCCCCCTCAGAAATATGCCGTGTCCCGTCTCTGATTTTTTAACTTCCATTTAAAACTAAAGCAAGTATCTAGTTTTTGTTATTGTTGTACAGATACAGAGTTCTTGGGAAAGAAAGGAGGCTTGAGCTGAGTCAATTAACCCTTCACTGACCAAAATAATTCCCATCTGCTGTGTTCCATAACCCTTTTCCCTTAAGCTCTTTGCTGCTTCTTGTTGTTTTTTGCATTTACTTCTTTTAATACACTGGTCAGAAAACTAGAGCAAAGATTATACCATTCTGGAGTTCCTTCCTCTGTTTGCCATGGTGATCTGTCTTAGGAATAGGTGGGAGTGGGCAGGAACAGGAAATGAGTGTCAGTTTTACTCAGGCTGACATCTGTTAAACTTTTTAAAGCTTTAACCACAAGCCACCCTGCCATAATTTGCTTGTGTGGAAGAATGAATGCCTCTGAGCACATGCGGAATGCCTTTTCCTAACCAGTGAATAACCACTGCCAAAATTCTGTCCTTGCCTTCCCCAAAATCTGGGATACAGAGCAGAACCACAAGTGACAAAAGGCACAGATTGGACACTGGTCAGCTTCCCTCAAGTTTTGATGGGAAATGTAGGCAGCTTGGCGGAATGTTGGACAAGTGACAGTTGAAAAGTCCATTGGACAGCAGTCGGAGAGCCAGGCTGCGAGACCAGGATGCCTACATTTCCCATCAAAACTTGAGGGAAGCAGACAAGTGTCCAATCTGTGCCTTTTGTCACTTGTGGTTCTGCTCTAAGTCTAAAGGATAGAAGAGGCATAAAGCTCAGACAGGTTTAGTAAGAACTTCTCACTATGGGAAAAAGAATTGCTGCAGAAGGCTAATAGAAATAGCCATACAGTGTTAAGCCCTATTTCCTCTCTCTGTAAATGTAAAGATGATAATATGGCACAGCCTATGCAGTTGTTACAAGGATCCATCTTAAAATATTTTGAGGATCTAAATAAGTGCTATCTAAATGCCAGATATTTTTACAAGTAAAGTAGCTGTGTATATGTCTATTCATCTACTCCCTTTCAGTCTGTTGAATGGGGTTTGAGCCTGATTTTCGCAGGTCATAATTCCACTAGTCACACTGGCCTATGATTCTGTATTGATCAGAAAAGGGCATTCTTTCCCCTGCCAAGGCCCTATTTACGAACTAGCCAGCGTGAGTTTAAAACTGCTTTCAGATTTTTTGTGAAACAGCAGCCAAATAGAACAACTGTGCCCTCCAGTGCTGAATTACAGGAATAACAAATAGCATTTTCTTCTTACATTCCTCAGACAAAGATCTTGAGAAGCTGTAAAACCAAAGGTTAGGATCCTACGACATTGTTCCTGCTGCACTTCTTTACGGCTGCTGCAAAGATTTGCCCATGTGGAGCTCATGTCCTCCACTGCTAGCACTGTTGTGAGTGTGCTAGGGCTCCTTGAAAAACACTGATGTGCATGCAGGAGCCTTGCGATGGAGGAAGCAAGTGCATCCAGAAAGGAAAGTCTCTACAGCTTCCTGAGAAGAAGCACGAGGGGAACGATTTCATAGGATCCAAGCCATAGTAACAACTAATTCAATATGCACCATGCAATTGCTTTCAAGATTTATAAGTTTTTCTTTGAATAGCAGATAATACATTAGAGACAGATTCCTGACCCATTCCTCCTTGCATATTTATTGGAATGGGAGGAGATATAGCTTAGTGATAGTGCACCAAACTTGCATGTAGAAGGGCCCAGGTGCAATCTGAATCTCTTGGGCTGGGTCCAGCAACATTCTGCCTAGCCAGCTTTGAATTTCCCCAATGCAGACCAAGCTGCATTAATCCAGGGGTCTTGTGGTTGTGACCTTTTATATCACAGGCCTGTGTTAAAGGTGTATCAGATACAGTGAAGGCCAGGGCTGACCTCTTACACAAAGACTGGGTGGCCTTGCCCATGTCACCATAAATATTTAAGTGTGAAAGGGTAATAACTGTAGAGATAATACTGTGTATGTACAAGCTCCCAAATTCAAATCCTGGCATCTCAAGTAGTGCGGAATTATCAGATATTTTTATATCCATAGTTAATTAATAATAATTAAATGGCATTGCCACAATCAACTTATGGTGACCCCTCATGGTGTTTTTGAGGCTGGAGAGGAGCAAATCTAGCTTTGCCATTGCTTTCCTCTGCACAGCAGTTCTGGTCACCCTTGGTGGCTTCTTATCCAAATACCAACCATGGCTGACCCTGCTTAACTTCCAAGCTTTGATGCAGGGGCGGCGCTAGGGTTTGCCGCGCTCGCGGCTGGCCGGCCAACCACCCCCCCCCCCCGCGCGCACGAGCACGCGCGCACCTGCCTGCATGATGATGTCATGGGTTACGTCATCACGGGAGCGCACACGCCGCTGCCGGCTCGATCGCTGCGGCGGGCAGCCTCCGAGCTCTCCCACTCGGTTGCCTCCGCCGCAGCAGATGCCTGCCCGCGGTGGCTGCGCCCGGCCGGGGGCTTGTGCTGGCGGCGGCGGCGGCGCGGGGTGGGAGGAATAGGAGGCTTCTGCTTTGGGGGGCGTGCTCTCACCCCCCGCGCCTCTTCCAGCACTCCCTCCGGCACCCCGCGCCTGCGGCCACCGCCTACCTGGCCTCAATAGGCGCGCCGCCCCTGCTTTGATGAGACTATTATGTCCATAGTTAGCCAGTAGATAATAAAGGACTGGCACAGCAACCCTCAGCAGGGCTACTCAGAATCCTACTCAGGTCTTTTCAGTGGGGCTTACTTACAGGAAAGTGCTCTAAAACAGCTTAAAGACCACAATGGGGTCTTAGGTTCGGGTTACTGCCACACATGTATTTCCTAGGAAAGCTGTAAACCATGAGGAATTATATGTTCTCATGGCTCTTGACTGTCCTGGATGTGCATGCACTGTGCACGCAATGCAGCATCTAAGATCTGTAGCCTTCAGGCTGGAAATCGAATGTGGATACATCTGGCTGCCTTCGATATGTAATTTGAAGAGAAGAGGGAGGCAGCGGTATTTCTTTAAAACTCATTAAACTTTGGAAATTCATCCCAAGTCTGAGCTTTTACATTGGTCCTTGATCAACTCTTTATTTCATTCTTTCTCTAGAAATATCTCCTGTTGCTTCCTCTGAAATCCAATAGATGGCATTGTCCTATCACAGATGTCAGTAAGAAGGTAATGTTGGATATATGCTACATTGTACCTGTACATTTCAGGACACCTCCTGCTGCTTAATGCAATCCCATACATATAACTTAAACTTTGTAGAATTATTGATGGTACAAATCTGTGAAATATTTTTAGAAGACAGTAGCCGACAATAGAAATTACTTTTGTAACAATAGGCTCAGAGGAAGCCTTCTAATGCATTTTTTAAACAAACTTTTTATTCATAAGGTATTTTAACGACTATCTCAAAAAGGCAAATTCAATGTACTATAAAATATAGCCATTAATAAAAATAAGTTAGCTTGTATATATAAAATTGATGAAACCAAAACCCATAACAAAGACAAGGAATTCAATTGCAAAAGAAGTGATGTAGACCAAATGATGGAAGGCAAACCCGACAGTGTTTTAAATAGATCAATGGAATCCGGGATCAGATACTGCAAACATAACGTGCATTTTGTGAACTGTGCTGTTGATCTGTGAAAAGCTGGTGCTTACTCAGCCCATGGAGCCCAGGTGAGTAGAAATGCTGCTGGTTTTGCTTTTTCCATGTGCTAACTTTATTTCAATATGTAATTCTCTCAGTAATGGAAAACCTCTAGATGCTGCCAAATTACTGAGGAAAGGCAGGAAAATGGGAGAGTTCCACTTGTTTCCAACTCTAACTTAGTTGCCAGCAGTAAATCAAAATTAAGGGCAGACTGTGAATTAAGGTTGCCAGCTGCCTTGAGGGGGAGAAAAGTCCTGTTGAACTCCAGACCGGGCCCAGGATATAGTTTGTTCTTGGTGTCTTTCAAAAAATATTTGCATTATGTATATGGGTGCTGGCAGGAAGAAAAGCAGCCAAGATATGCTAGCTAATTAACTATTCTGTTGACATTAAAATACAGCATAATGTAGGCTGTCAGAACAAAGAGGTACTGTGATATGCCCGTCATGCCCAGCATATTAATCTCAGATTTCTTCCAGATGTGCAAAAAATACCCTTTGCTTAAAACATCTCCTGCCCTTAGTCCTAGTTTAAAAGTTAACTGTAGAGGGTCAGATACCATCAGGTTAACATTTTGTAAGAAAATTCTTTTATACTGGCACAGAATGAAAGAGACAGATTTTATGTCTGTCTTCCACTTTCAGTATCACTTGTAGATCAGTTTCTGAGGCTAACGTAATACTATATTCCTCTTTTATCAGAATGTGAACTATATCTGGCAGCAATCTCTTGAATCTTTTTAAATTTGCAGAGATCTAGTAATCAAGTACTATGAGTTGTTACTCTGTTTAGGACTGGAAATCATGTGTACCCAAAACTACCATGTGAAGAGGGCCCACTTTCCGGTTTGGTCCTAACTTCACACTAGAGTAGTCTGAGCATAAGAAAACTTTCCTCCACTATCTCTCACTCCTGCTGGCTTTGGTTTTGCATCTAGTTTAAGAAAATGCACACAATCTCAGCAGTGATGCACTCAAACAGCAACAAAGAGATTGTTAACAAAATGACATAGCTCATAACATACATTCAGAAGTACAAAGTCCTTGAATATGGTGAAATCAGAAAGTTTATCATGGAGATATTAGGATATAAACAAAACTCAAACAGTAATGATAATATTAAGCATATTAGGATACAAACAAAACTCAAGCAGTCATGATAATATTAAGCATATAGCAATAATAATAATGTCCACATTAAAATACAACTATCCAGGGCTTTTTTTCAGGAAAAAGAGTTGGTGGAACTCAGTGGTGGAATTCAGGACCACACAATGATGTCACTTTAGGTCAGCTGGAACAAGGGGGGAGTATTTTAAAGTTTAAATCGCCCTCGGCGAAAATGGTCACATGGCTGGTGGCCCCGCCCCCTGATATCCAGACTGAGGGGAGTTTAAATCGCCCTCCGCACATGGCCCTCCACATGGCACGGAGGGCGATCTAAACTCCCCTCTGTCTGGAGATCAGGGGGCGGGGCCACCGGCCATGTGACCATTTTCAAGAGATGCCAGAACTCCATTCCACTGTGTTCCAGCTGAAAAAAAGCCCTGCAACTATCCAAAATGCCCTATCTTGTCAGATCTCAGAAGCTAAGCCTGGTCGACCTTGATTAGTACTTGGAAGGGAGATGACCAGGAAAGTCCAGGGTTGCCATGCAGAGGCAGGCAATGGCAAACTACTTCTGTTCATCTCTTGTCTTGAAAACCCTCCAGGGTCTTCTTAAATCTGCTGTGACTTGATGGCATTTTCCTCCTCCTCCTCCACCACATACACTGCGCAATGTGCATCACTCAAGAAAGAGAAGCAAGAGGCCAGGGAGATAAAGTACAGAAGGCCAAGCAAGGCTTACTTACCTATCTAAACTAGTTCCAGAATGCACTCAGTTATTAATTTCCATGATCTAGGAATAAGGATTGGAGTATTCTGGGAGTAAAGAACCCTAGGGAGCTGTGGCACAAAACAGGCCCTGTTCATGTAGACACACAGAATTTTATTAGAAGTTGCGCCCAGAATTACCACTGTCAAATAAACAAATTATTTCTTATGTTTATAAATGTCCTCCTCACTTATTGGATTTTCAAATAAGGATTTGGATATAATGGATGGGGGGCGGAATTCAGGAAGTATTCCTAAATACTAGATAGATCTCAAACAGTGTTTTTTTTTTAAATCACACACACACTATCAAGAAAAGTCCAGAGAGTGAGGTCCGTATACATATTGCTTTATGATACCAGTGAACATGTGTACCCGTCTCCCAGGATGCATCTATTGCCTTCTGTGAAGGACAGGGTTTTAAATAATGCCAGAAGTAATGTAATATGAAGTTTGACCAGTGTGGGAAAAAGAGAAAAACAGCACATCCTGGAATAGAGGAATAAGGATGTTCAGAAAAGAAGCTTAAAACCATTTACAAGTGCAACAAACATACAAACATAATTTGCATAATTTCAGCTATTACGTTTCAGTTGTCAATTACTGGGTGGAGAGAGCAGTTATCAGCAAAGCTTTTAAAACTCCTGAGGTGAATCTTTGGCTTGTCTGTGAGAGGGGTACATTCACTAAATTAGCCTGCTTTCCCTAAAGGCCAGGCTCTGAGACCTATACAGTCTCCTGTATCTAAAGGCACAAACTCTAATTCCTGAAATTAGCCTTTCTTCCCAAGCTAGGCTCAGATATATGAACAGCCTTCCAAAAAAGGATCCCTCCAGTCTCACTCTCTGGAGGCTCAAACCCTATCTGACTCAAATGGACAGTTTTATGGATTTTCTTCTCCATTCCCTCCTCCTCTCTGGCTCCTCCAGCATTCCATGAGTCCACTCTAAACAGGCATATATGGGATTGGTGATTGATAGAAAGGGGTAGGACCTTTGCCTAGCTGTCATGCCAGCTCACAGTTTAAAGGATCAGGGAAGAAGAACTGGCCTTGAAGATGCACAGTCTTCAATTTCTGTCCTGCCAAAAATGAACTAAAGATAAATGGGATAAAGATCTAAAAGCGCATTCCAGAGTAGGTGGTTTATCTGTTCTGCTTTCAGTAAAAAACATACTTAGATATGCATCCAAATGCACATTCAATGAGACATTCCAATGAAACAATGCAGTGTAGGCTGACCATTGGAACATACGTTCCTACAGAAAACAAACAAAGGTTTCCCTTGGGACTAAACTTGCTTTTATTAGGTTCCTTGATATAGTTACATCTCAGTAGTGTTACTGTCAACCCATGAAAATAATCATCTAGCCTTTTATCCATCAAAATACTTTAGTGTCTCGACAAAACATTTATGTAGCCTCTTAAAATGTGTACAGTTCTTTACGGAGACAGTATCTGACCATTCAACTGACTGCTTTGATTTTCTGACTCTTTTGACTTTGACTGATTGTGGTCTTAATCTATTGGGTTAAGCTATCATAAACACTGACTGGAAGCCAAAACAAAAGCTTTTTAATTTAATATAATTCTTTAGTATTTCATGAAGTAGCTTCATTTTTCATTTTTATCAACTACTTTTATTTTTGATGGTACTGGATACAGTATTATGAGATTTTTTTTCCAAATTAGAGAAGAAGAAAATAAATCCAAGGACTAAAGTTAACCTGTTTAGATTATGCCAGATGAGCAGCACAAACCATACTCTCAGAGGCTCATAGTATATTGTTGCATGCACCCCACTTCTCTGAGAAGTTCCAGGCAGGGCTGGTGCCAGAGTTTCTGGAGCCTGAGGCAGGGGCAGCTTCAGGGCTGTTGCTGCTCCCACGTGCACGGGCAAAGCGCATGCGTGCAAGTGCCCAGACTGTGTGATGACATCACTGCATGTGACATCATCACACAGCATGCCGCTGCAAGCCGGCCCCATTGGCGTGGCAGGCAGCTGGTATGGCGCACGAGTGGCTTCCCAGCCCTCCCACTCAGTTGCCCCACACTGCCCCGGCCGCCTGCTGCGCCTGGCCTGCAGCTGTGTACAGGCAGCGGCGGCGGCAGCACAGGGCAACTGAATGGGAGGCCCGCTCTGACTGCCTCGCTCTTCCACCACCAGTACGCGCTCCCAGCCGGGCACAGCAGCTGCAGGCCAGGCATGGCGGGAGGCTGGGGCAGCACACAGGTGGCTTCCCAGCCCTCCCACTCAGCTGCCAGTGCCACCGCTGCCTGCTCCACAGCGCGTGCCCCCGCCCCCGGCACCCCCTCTGGCACCTCAGCACTCAAGGCAGCTGCCGGACCTGCCTCCCTGGACACACCGGCCCTGGTTCCAGGGGCTAGTGCTTAAAATCGATTGCTTTCCTTTGAAGGAAAGAGGACTAGAGACCTATGGTAATTTTGTAGAATTTGTTTTATTAACAAACATGCAGGTAGAGCACTGGGCAGCATATTTGCCATCCCACATCAGATCCTCAGTTCTCCTGCTTCAGCCAAAGTCTGTCCAACATTGTAACTATTTTCCCATAGAGAGACACCTGCCCTTTGCCTCCAGCTACATGGGAAGTTTACCTCTTCCAAGCCCCAATGGGCGGTTGAACATAACCATTTTCTGACACTTCAGGCCTACTGAGGAGATACCTACAATTGAGGCACATTACCTTTCCTCTCATTAGGTAGAATAGACTGACTGTTGATCAACAGTTCAAGGCTTCCGCAGTAGACTCCAAAATTCCAGGCACCTTGGGGGGCAATTTGCTTTCATATGGTGTTTGTGTTGAATTTGAGTGGTGTAATGCTGGGGCACAGTGGGAATCTTTGTCTGGGGGCCAACAGTGATTCTCAGTCACCCTGCAGAAGCTAAGTCCACAACAATATATTATCTGTAGCACTATGTGTGGCACTATCTCATGACTTCTCCCACACTGTTCAAAGTAATGAATGAAACTTTTGCTTGCGTGGTTTGGACAGATGTCCAGTTTCATACCCTGTGAGTGAAAAACTCCTATGGAGTAGATATTATAAAACCTACTATTTGACATAACTGTTTGAACTGAAGTAAGAGATGCTGCCAGAAATGGTGTGAGCTCAATCATAGGATTGTAGCAGCCATACTGCCCCAAGTAATGTATGAAGAGATTTTGATAATAATGCCCTAAGCATGTTATCCAAATGTGTCAAATGGGTGGTTGAATTAAAATGGCATCCTTATCATATTTAAAGTAGTAGTCAAGAAAACAGTATTAAAGAGCAAATACGCTCACTATTATATCTTTATTTCTGATAAAGCGATTTCTCATGTCAAGTTAGGTATAATGAGATAAAATACTCTCTCACTTCAGTAAAGTCTTTCTCTTCAAACACAAAACACAACCACCTAGTGGCAGAATAGCCATGTGTAGACCACAGGGCAAAGGTATACATGTCTGAGGCTTTGACCTTGGCCCTAGTTGTAATAGACATATATGGCAAGAACCAACATCCTACAGAATCCTTCCTTCCCTCTCTCATGTACTCTGCTTACAAGAATAGCATTTCCTTCTATCAATAACACACTCATTCATTACCTTCCTCTCCAATACTGGCAGTAGTATGGGAGACCCATGCCCAACAATGGCATATAAAGGGTGTGCACTGGGTTGTGCTCATGGGCTTTTTAAAAAACAAAATGTTTTCTAAAAATACAAGCAGAGTTTCTAGTTTATCTGGAAGATTTTTATTCCACTTTTCTCCCACAATGGGAATTCAAAGCTTCTTACAAAATGAAATAAACAAAAATGTCATCTACAAAAACATACACTCCAGTAGGTCACCCAGCACAAGCTTCAATGAGCCACAAGGACATCCCAAGTTGGTGATGGTTCTGCACATACAAGGCCACAAACTGGGAGCAACGGGCCCAGAGTCCTTTGAATTGTAACAAAGGCTCATACATGGCCATGTCTAGGTTTGAAATTAACTGCAGAGAGGGACAAGTGCTCAATCCAGGTCTCTTTAGGCTGGCTTTCCCCACTCCCTCCTGTTTAGGCTTTAGCCCACAATTCTCCCAGGACATGATTTTTTCCAAAATTAACCATCATTTTATTTATATTGTGTAATAACATTATTTTTCATATGTATATTGTACCATTGAGGTGCCTGGTAACATAAAGGCAAAGGCAAATCCCTTACAATTCAAATATGCATAAAGATGTCTTATACTGAGTCAGATTATTGACATATTAAGGCCAGAGTTGCCTACTCTGACTGGAAGCAGCTCTCCAGGATCACAGTGGTCTTTCATATCATCTTCTACCTGATCCTTTTAACTAGAGATTGAATCTAGTAGTTTGTGTATGCGAAGCAGTTGCTGTACCACTGAGCCACAGCCTCCTAAGAAGATAGGGTAAGGGTAAATGGGAAAACTAGCACCGGTTCTTCAGAATTGTGACACATCTGGTTTGACCATAACTGAACTCTCTATATTGTTTCTAATACAGACACTGCCTATCTGAGGAGGAGGGATCAAGTGTGACATTTCCCTTGATCTCCTTTCCATCTGCAGTGCTGCCTGCCTGTATGCCAGCATGTGCAGGAAAAATATTTCCCCCTCTGTCTACCAGCTGCAGTCCAAAAGAAAACTAAATACAAAGCAATCAAGAGACACTGCTGCTGCGTACATAGAATCAAATCAAAGTCTTTTCCTCAAGTCAGTGAGCCAAAACTGTGTTATATAAGCAATATTTTCATTAAGAAATATTTTCAAAGGGCACCAACTAGTTCGGTAGCAAGACCTTTGCCTAACTTTTAAATTAACAACAAAGTGGATAATCCACAATCTGGGTTAAGAAACAAGAAGACAACTAAATCTAACAGTCAAATGCATCTATTAGAACGAAATCTCGTGAATATAAAGTGACTTTGTGCATATGAAATAGAAGACTTATCCCTGTTTCATGCGTTTCACTGGATCTTTATCAAGGGCATAGAGGCACAGGTCCTGCATCAATTCATGTCATACATACAGTCTCAGTTCTACATACTTCACATGGAAAGCATTCAATTAGAGAGGCTAACATGTGAAACACGTGGCTTAAATTACCGCTCCACTGTTGGGCAAGGACCAGAGGATCAGCTACAGCATTCTCCAGAGGAGAGGGTCCTCCTCAAGAGAATCTACTATGTTTTGATTTAGCTTTTCTTCTGCAGACACCTCACTAGAATACTTACCTGGAAACGCCTTTTTGCTCTCCAGAAACATATTTGGGACTATACCTACAAAGAAAATAATGTTGTTAGTTGGTTGATGGCACGTTCACACCTTCTACAGAACGGCTACGGAATACTTTATTATGTTGTAAATATTTATGGAATGTCTTATTTATTGTCTATTTATTGTATTTCATTAATATGAGTGATAAGTCTTCTGTATAACATGCACAAAGTCATTTTATATTCATGAGGTTTCATCCTAATAGACACATTTGAGTGTTAGATTTAGTGGTCTTGTTGTTTCTTAACCCAGATTGTGGATTATCCACTTTGCTGTTAATTTTGATTCACTGGGTGGCCTCTTTAGTTCATTCTTTATTTAACTTTGGAAACTGATAAACACAGCTACCTCTATCAGTCCCTGTGACAGGCCTGTCATGTGAAGAGCATTCCCTACATGTGAAAACCTAGAGCACAAGTTCAAGGAAAAAGCGGATCCTTTAGCCTGTGGGATATATGGGTCACAGTTTGACACAATAAATCCTTGAGAAGGGGAAGATGGAAGGGAGACAAGCACTTAACCAGCAATATACATAAGAGAATATGGAGAATCAAGACGAAAGAACAATACAGCAAGCTTTACTGTTCTGTTCCTTTTGTAATAGTGCCATGGCACTTTACATATGACAACCCAATGAAATCATTCATTCTGCACAATATTAATCTATAGTTGCATTACTTTTACCCAAACAGACTCTTTCTGTCTAGAATAGGAGAGGTCTGGAAAGATTGTGCTTACAATGCTGGAAGTTAGAACAATAGAATGGAGGTGGCTTGATGGTCTTCCCTGGTTTCGTGATTAATTTCACAAGCAGGAGTGCATTATGATGGAATCCTGAAGGCATTGTTTGTTTGTCCTGCAAAATCGGGTGAGGTGCTCTTGAGGGCTGAACAAATGGGCCTTAATTAAGATTCCACTGGAGCATTCAGGAAGTTGAGTCTTTGGGGAGTGTGTAAGGGAATACCTGTCTCAATCAAGAAGCCCCATTTTAATATCAAACTGTATGGATTTTCCCTGCACCTCTGGTGTGTGAAGGACAAAAGATCTCAGGATGTCCCTGTCATGGGCTTCTGTGTGAACTGCAAGGGTACTCCCACCCCAGGAACAAGACACCTCTCAGTTACATATCTGCTGAATCCCTTGTCCTAAGGATAACAGCTACAGTGAATGTTTTTAAATAGTACAGTTTGTAAATTCAGATTAGGGCTATTAAGAGTACTTTTGCTTATTATCTTCACATTCCAGTTGTTCTTATTAATGTGTGAGTGCACATCCCTACACTTTTTTCCAGAATGGTAAAACCCTGAAAACGAGGCCAATGGGATTAAATGTTCTCAGAGTTTTACCATTCTGAAAAATATATAAAATATTGAATTTTCAATTCCCCATTGCCCCATCTGAGAAATAGATGATCTGGAGGGAAGCAAAACATGAGGAGTCCAGGCCTGTATTCTGTTCTATTCCATATTGTTGCCGTGTTCTGATTCCAAACATCTGTCTGGGTAGATTGAACTTCTGCTCTGCTCTGCTACCTGCATGTGAGCTAAATTGGGTTCTAAATATGTAAATTACTATTGCTGTCTTAATTACTCATCAGAGAAAACTCAGAAAAACTCTAATGTAAATACAGAATGAATAAGAACTAGATTAGAAAGGATCTCTAGTAACGTAATGATGATTTTGAAACTGGCCAGTGATAACATACATTAACTTTATGGCTAATGACTTTAACTGAATCATTAATCTGACAAATATTTTTCCAGAAAGGAACAAATACTCAGTGATACGTTGTGCTTTTAAAATTTTTATCTTGTTACTTGCAGGACACAGTTTAAGGCATACCTCTTCTTGGCTACTATATATTTAGCCTCCTTTTCTAGACATTTCTAACCTATTACAGGAACGTAGAACAGAATTAATTTTTTTCTTCATTTCATAATGCTGTAAACTTTGGGACACAACGTCTGGTATTAGTGTATGGAATCTGGCCTTAATTACTGGAACAACTCTCCTCTATGTATTGTCAAAGGCTTTCATGGCCGGAGAACGATGGTTGTTGTGGGTTTTCCGGGCTGTATTGCCGTGGTCTTGGCGTTGTAGTTCCTGACGTTTCGCCAGCAGCTGTGGCTGGCATCTTCAGAGGTGTAGCACCAAAAGACAGAGATCTCTCAGTGTCACAGTGTGGAAAAGATGTTGGCAGGTCATTTATATCTATCCTGCCATTAGCATTCCACACCCTGGGAAACCCTTACAGGATGACTCAGCTCAACCCCACCCCTCAGAGTAACCCAATAGTACGGTAAAAGGATTTTTTTAAAAGTGCTCTCAAGAAAACCAGAATTGAAAGGAGAAAAAAATTAAACAGGAATGGAGAATAGAGTAAGCTCTCTTGCAACCGAAGCCCCAAAGCCCTAAGGCACAAGCGACGCTCTTTCAAAAAGAAAAACTTTCCTGCAGCAAGCAGTTGCTAAGCTAACTCGCATCCCTGCGCCAGCAAAATGAAGCGGGGCTTCGCGCGCTTTGTTTTTTATGCAGAAACGCTGGTGATCTCTGGCTGACAGAGCTGCCAATCAAGGTTTCCTGGGCTAAGATTGGTGTGTTCCAAACGGGGAAGGTGGCTCCACACCGTTGCCTAGGAAATTGTTTGAGCGGGGATGGCAGGAATCCTGGCATGACGGGCCAACGGACAGACGGACAAAATGCCCCAAAGTTCGGCGCTTTCGTGAAAAAACACGCGCCTACGGCTCGCGTGTTCACGAACGACGAACTGGGTAAATTCGTGGGAAAATTAGGTCCGTTATGTGGACCGTGCCCACCTCTACTTATAAATTAGAAAGCTCAATCCTACAAGAGGAATGAGGCTCCCTCAATAGTGGGTGACTTTGGGGGAGCTTTCCTGCCTGGCTTTTGAAGTGAAGGGGGGCTACTACTGGCCTCTGTGAAACACCCACTCTCTGATGACTAGCAGCACGCTTTGGGGGGCTCTCTGTTTGACTTCTTTCAAAGCCTTTCACTCCCTAAATAGTGGGTGACTTTGGAGGAGCTTTCCTGCCTGGCTTTTGAGACGCAAGGGTGGGCTGCTACTGGCCTCTGTGAAACACCCACTCTCTGACGACTGGCAGCACGCTTTGGGGGCTCTCTGCTTCAGTTCTTTCAACGCCTCTCTAGAGTGTCTTTTGTGGTGCATTCTTCCCTCTCTTCTGGGGTCCACCTGGGTGCCACATGGCTCTGCCCCACCCTGCTCCAAGCTTTTGGGGCTCTGTGCTTCATTTAAAATTCTCACTTGTTTATAGAGATCTTCTCTCATAGCACCATGAGGGTTGGAAAGAGGAATAAGAGTGGTTGTGGTGGGAAGAATGGCAAAGGTTGTCCTGGGTGCCCATCGGTGCCCAGTACCAGTGGCACCAGGGAGAGGGAGACCTCAGAGGCAGCACCTCGTTCTACAGATTTGCTTTTGGGGATCGAGGAGCAGGCAGGAAAGCTCTTAGCGTTGCCCGTGGAAGATCAGGTGCCAACATTCTCTGTGGATCGATCTCAGGGAGCACTGGAGAGTCCGGCAGAAACATCCAGCTCCTTCCCATCCCAACCTCCTGTGGCTTCCCCTGCCTGCACTCCACCCCCCCCCAGCCCAGCCGCACACTTGTACCATTAAGGCTTTGTCCTCCTCCTGAGCCACAGATTCCTGGTGTCCGTTTTAATCCCACACTTTGGCGGCACTTCCAAACCATCCCAAACGACCCCTGTTCGGTGCGTTGCCAGGTCTGCAATGCCATGGTGCATAGGGGTGTGGACCCCAAACACCTGTCGTCCAGTGTCCTCCGCAGGCATCTGCAGAGACATCACCCGAGCCTGCTGTCTCAAGAAAAACCATCAAGCAGTGGGGTCAAGAGGGCTGCTGAGCAGAGAGAAGGGCAAGTGGAACGGGAGTCCACCCCTAGTAAGAAGGCTCACACCCCTGAGAGAGCTGTGGGTGGGAGTGGAACTTCTAGGCAGGCTACCCTTCAGGAACTTGTTCCCTCGGGCTCATCCCTGCCAAGCAAAAGATTCAGGGGGAAAGCTCAGGAGGCAGGAACTCATGTACTGGCTGAGATGATAGCCCTGGATGGACTCCCTTTGTCTGTGTTGGAGGGTGTGGGCTTTTGCCAGGCACTGCATCATTTTGCACCCTGGTTCACTTCACCCTCACGGCAGACTGTTGGGTGTGAGAGGGTCCTTCAAGGAGGGGACCTAGAACTGTTCTTCCCCCATGTGTGAGGAAGGCCGGTGGGGGTTGACCCAACCAAGCAGGCACCTTCCCATCCGGGACACCATGTTGTAGAGGTGGGATTCCTGTTAGCTGTGGCAACCCCACAGCCATTTGGTTTCCAAAATAAATGGCTTTTCCATTCAAAATAAAACTGGAGTTCGATGGGAGAAGGCCTCCCTGGTGAATTCTTATTGGAGAGGGGTTTTTTGGCTGTCACTTTCTTCTGAATAACATTCTCTCCATGTTTCCTGCCCACCCACCCCCCAACAACAGGGGCACATTACTGAGGTCTCCCACCACCAGGGGTGGGGAAGGCATCCATCCTCATTTTGTTTGTAGGGCAAGCCTCTTTTGCCACTTCTTATTCCATCTCTTCTTTTCATGCCTTCTCCGTCTCATCATGACACAGTCCAATCTCCATTGGCATTGTGGCAATGGAGGTTGGGGAATGCTTTGGTCACAGCCACCAAGTTGGTGAGGTGGGTTCCTCATGCTGTTTCTGGGCTGGCAACTGCACCCCAAGATTTCCCAGTCTCCACATTAGTGGGCTTCACCTTCTTTTGGGCACCTTTTCTGCGAGTTCATGGCCAGTGTCTGCATGTGGCAGAGTAGGACTCTGCTCCCATGCCCCTGCTCTCAGAGCCACCTGCTGGCTATGGGTCCAATCTCTCCGGGTACCTCTGCTGAAGGCTCATCATTTTTCACCTGCTTACCTTTTGTTTTCCTTTTTTTGGTGAAGGTATCCTGCCAGCTAGGGCCAGTTCTTTGTATGTGGTGGTGTAGAGCTCCCATACAAAAGAGACTTACGTTTCTGTCCTGTCTGTTCACTTAAAGTCCCATTTCCATGGTACTTAGTATGTCACCCCCCAATGGGGGGAAGGGGTTCCGTCGGTTCCATCCAGCCATGGGGAAGGGGGGCTGCGGTAAGCACATGAGCTTCCTTTATTGACTGCATCACGTTCAGTGAAGTGGGTATCGTTGGCAACCGTCCTGCTCCTGCAAGCGCAGGGGCCCCTCCGAGTGGTGAGGCCAATTCCGCTCACTTCCTCCAGGCGTGGGGAGGGTGACTGTCGCAACAGCATGAGCTTCATTTGCTGATGCCGCCACGTTCGGTCATGTGGGTGTTGTCGGTGACCGTCCTGCTCCTGTGAGCGCAAGGGCCCCTCTGAGTGGGGAGGCTGCTTCCGCGCCCTCCCCCCAGGCATGGGGGAGGGGGCTGCGGTGCCCGCATGTCCTTCTTTTGCCGACACCGCCACATTCGGTTCAGTGAAGTGGGTGTTGTCGGTGACTTTCCTGCTCCTGTGAGCACAAGGGCCCCTCCAACGGGGGAGTCTGCTTCTGCTCCCTTCCCCCAGGTGTAGGGGAGGGGTCCCCATTGCCCGCATGTCCGTCCTTTGTTGACACCACCACATTCGGTGAAATGGGTGTCATCAGCAACCATCCTGCTCCTGCGAGTGCAAGGGCCTCTCTGAGGGTCAATCCCCAGAGTCCAGTGACAAGTAGGACAGTGGCCCAGGTCAGAGCCCTGCCCCTAACCCAAGCAAGCAGACACACCATGTCACTGAGGTGGGACTCGTCCACTGCCCAAAGAGGCTCCCTCTGAACAGGGTAGCATAAGTCTCCTTTCCTTGAGATGTGGAAGACATCCTTTCCATCCCTCCCATGCCTTCCATTCCAGCAAGGGGCCTTTAAATTGCTACAGGATCTCCTGTTGCAGAGTTGGCTTTCACTCAAGTACATCCATTCATTTCCCATCATGGGGAGTTGGTCTCCCCGCCCCCGGGGAGGGCATCTATTGTTGATGCAGCCCCATATAGGTGGGTTTTGTGCACAGCCACCTCTCCTGGACAGGAGCACAAGCCTCCCTCATTCCACCAAGGGCGGGTAAGAGTCAGTCAGAATAGGGGAGGGGAAGTTGTTGTTTGTCTCTTTGGAAAAGTGATAATGAGGAGTGTTACATGAGAACCTTTGGTGGGGAAAGTCTACTCAAGTGAAAAGTGGGAAAAACAAGGCCTTTCTGAATCGAACTGGTTCTCGAACCGGTTCTCAAACCGGGCCGGTCCATTTAAAAGTTCGTGGTCCGTGGAAGTCCACGAACCACGAACCGGCGGTCCATGGCCGACTCCTGGTCCGTGCCCATCTCTATTTATAAGTGAACGTTCTATAACTAAATGGAAATAGCATAACTTTTGTTATGCTATTTCCAAAATGACACATTTGACTTGGAGAGTACAATCTTTTCCCCCTTGGAAGTATCTTTAAAGACAGCACTCTCTGTTTCCTGCTGTGTTTTATTTAAATATAGCTCTTACCTAACTTGTGCCTTGATGTTATCTGTCACAGAGAAAAACCCATTCCTTTCTGTCTACACTACAGGAAGCTGAATATTCCTAAGTGTGCTTGAAATATTGGCACAGTTTTGGTGTTCAGAAAAAGTTGGCACTGAACCTTGAACTGGGCCACTCCGCAGGACAGGACTTCCTTCTTCAATCATGCAAATGAAGCAAAGGTCTTGAGTTAAGAAGACTGTAACAATATTTACACAACAGACATAGCAGTAACAAATACTCGTGATTTTATTATTTGAAATAATATGCCTTAGTGAAAATAAAATAGTGTTTTGAG
Organism: Eublepharis macularius; assembly: GCF_028583425.1. Lineage (NCBI taxonomy): Eukaryota > Metazoa > Chordata > Lepidosauria > Squamata > Eublepharidae > Eublepharis > Eublepharis macularius. The sequence continues at coordinate 69,983,217 of NC_072796.1, forward strand.
GAAAACAAAGACGGAGACATGCAGTTCCTTTCACAGAATGACATTTGCTGAAGAGGGAATGGCAGTTTTCTTGCTCTGATTCCCTCCTCCTACTGTAAACTCCCACTGTAAACTACCTTCTAGGCATTCTAGAGGGGCAGGGCCAATGGACTGCAGGAGAAGAAAGGCTCTGAAAAGACTATAAATGGTTGGATGCACCCAAGTGATAATTTAAGAGTCAGGTGTTTCAGCATGTGTGAATCTGGTCATATTTTATAGTGTGTGGAAAAACTAGCGGGCATCTTCTGCCTGTATCAAAAGGTATTGGTAGTACTGTATGCCATTAAGTTTATTGTCATCATGGGGATTGTCATCATGGGGATCCCTGGTTATAGAGAGATTTCTATTGTGTGAAATATACCAGAAATATGAAATCAGGGTAGCTGCTCACAAGATGCCCTATGAGTGTGTTAATCCCACCAATATGATTTCTGCATGGCCAGTTCCACCCAACAGCTTCATTGAATCTGTTTTACTTTGTTTTACAATATAAGAGAAATAATTCTTAAACATTGTCAGATACAAAATAAGAAGGCTGTGATTATCGGACCAAATGTGTTTTGTCATAAGTACACTTACATAATGATTTTGAAATTTCTAAATTCAATGGCAAAAACCCCTTCATTAAGTGCACTCAAGGCATAAGAGTAAATTGTCCTAATCACTCAAAAGCAAGGAAATGCAAAACTGAGCAATAGCTACTATAGGCCTCTGCTGGAAAATGCAGCAGTAAAAAAACCCCCAAACTCCTCCTGAAAGCATTCTGAAAATCAAAATGACACTTGCCAAACTATTATGACAAACCTGGTTACTTCCTAGGGTTGCCCTTCTGATCTCCCTGGAATCATAAATATTCAATTACTGACTGCAAATAAATTCAACTAAGGAGGTGATAGGCAAGCTTCACCTGCTACATTTCTACCTATTGGGAACCACTTGGAGGCATAGCAGCCATACTTGAACACAACTGGCATATTAAAAGTGCATGTTGCAATGCAATTTGCTGCCCTGGCCGCTGAGGCCAAGAATTGCTCAACTTTATGCATTTTGTTATTGGGGCAATTAAATTGTTTACATCACTTTCATGATTAATTTAGGAATAGATTTAAGTCATCATGGAATTGGTCTTTCTGAGGTCCTCGATTGTGCTGTTTATCCTACTTAATGAAGAGCTTTCACGGTGAACAGATTAATGGAGGTTGTCCTATTACCTAAAGTTATTTCAGTCACTTTATTGGAGTGCACCTAATTAGAGAAGTGTAAAACAAGATACCATTTCAATTACCTAACAAAGCCATTATAAACATCTAATTTCTTTCAGTTTCTCATCTATCTCTTCAGTGTAAAATGAGATTTTGAAAAGGTCATTGGCCTCTGTTCTCATCATCCAAACATAGACTTGCTAGAAAATGTCACTGCACCTAAATTGACAGTGTTCCTTTTATTTGCTTCCTTTCCATTACATTACAGAAGAAATCCATAAAGTTAAAATTGAGATTGGGGGAGGGGGTAATAAGCTAGAGGCTCCCAAGCTTTATTATCTTGGAGGGTGCAGTCTTCTCTTCCAAGACTAAGGCATGAGTGATTTTGCGACAGAGACACACGTCATCCATAACATTAGTTGCAAACTGTTGACCTAAAAAGAGCTACCACTGCTTTCATCGTACCTTGCAAGAAAAACAAGGGAAATCTGAGTATGCCTATCACCATCATGGGACAACAAGCCTTACTTTGAGAGGGTGTTGTCAACTAGAACTCTTCAGCACCGTGTTAGGTTGCCTTCAATGTCTTTTTCCACAACAGAGTTTTTAAGCAGATTCTGTAATGTTCCTCTACACACACTTCAGACATATTCCTTCTAGGTTTACATAAGTTTCCCTCCTGTGCTTCCCATTTCCCTCCCACTCCATTTACCATAGAAGGAACCAAGATAATGGTTTAGAATGTTTGCCAATTGTGAAATGTGTTTTGCTGAGATCCTAGATGCCTGCTTTATAGAACTATTTTATTTTCTTCTCTCTCTTCCACCTTTTTCTGTTTCTCCCCTGGCAGCCTCTGTCCCACTCACTCATCCACCTCTTTCTCAGTCTTCTCTTCAGTTTTCCCATTTTAATTTCCTGCTCCTCCCAGTACCAGCTTTGCCTTCTCATTCCACCATCATTTACTTTTCCATTAGCCTCTCTCCGCCCACCCATTGAAGCTTGGAATCCTCAGCACTGTTGGTTGCAAGTTGCCTAGCAACCCCCCAAATGGCCACCATGATCTCACAATGTCCCATGAGACTTCAGTGGTACACTCTTCTTAAAGAAGCAGACATTGCTTCTATGTTATTGTTTTTTCTAACTCCCAATGTAAGTTTTAAATTTTTTAAATGTTTTTTTGCAAACCTGGAGCTTCCACCAGGGCTGAATCCACATGTACCGGCATAGCGCTAAACTGTCGGAATGCCAGCATATTCCTGGCACAATTTCTGACATCATCGCGCCACGAGAGCGGCATCGTGGCACGATTACATCAGAAATCACACTAGGAAGACGCTGGCATTCTTCTGACAGTTTAGCGCTATGCTGGTACATGTGGATTCAGCCCAAGACTGCATGTGTTTTTGATCCATACTCTATGGATCATCTTGGAATGAACATAATTATCTTCCCCTTTCCTTTAGGGATCTCAGTGTGGTACTTGCCACCTTCCTCACAAAAGTCTAATAAAAAGGTTATAATGCTATTTGGCCCAAGATCACCTAAATGAAGTCTGAGCTAGGATATGGCCTTTGTAGTCCATGTCAGGTGCTCTGTTCACTGTATCACACTGGTTCTGTTCCAGAAGCTGAAAAAGCATTACATAAAGTTTCTGTGAGACATTAGGTTCCAAGCCCTAGAAATGCAACATTGGGGGGGGGGGGGGGTTAATAGAAGGGCAGATGCACTTATAACACCTAATAGATACAGCTCATTACAATTTTCTCTTGATTGGACTGTTTGACACCTAATTCAGATAATTCTTTAGCCAAATAATATAGACAAGCATTGTTATACTTCTTCTGCAAGTCATGCACATAGTTTCAAACTTCTGTCTAGAATGCTTAGATAAGGATTGGCAAAAGCCTGTTTCAGTTTTTGAAGAGAACGTAGCAACCTTAAAAGAGTGAAACGAGGCATGTCACCCTAGGATTCCTGAAATATTGGCAAGGAGAGACTTACTCGCTAATATTTACTCACTAATAACTGCAATGCTGGAAGCTGCCTTTTTGAATGCTGCAGGACTTCCATACCAGTCATTTGGCTGGTCAAGTATTGTGAATAAATTGACTGTTATTTGAACTCGCTCAACTCATTCAGCTCAGTATGGTGCCACCTATTAGGGAGGGCACGAGTGAGGACATTTTGACCCCTAGCCCTGCAGAAAATCAGAGGAAACCTGAGTAGCTTAGCGAAGTTTCTCTAGTGGCCACTGGCTGACAAATTTAATTATGTATATGGGGTGGAAAACAGGCCCAGAAGTAGGCCAGTTCTTCCAGCAATAGCAAGGTGAACTCGAGATCACCTGATACTACTCTTACCTGAGTTTAAAAACAGACTTCTGATTTTTTTAAAAACACAGTTGCTGTTACTTTGCTTATTTTTTCCTAGTTTTTTTAAACAAAGTGAACTGTAGGCTAACCCAAGTAAAAGCCAAAGAGAAATCGTTTCGATAAATGTTTCACATTTTTTTCACAATTTTCACATCTGACTGTTATCCTGCTTTGTTATTCAAATAACAGTTAAATGCTGTCAAGATAAAGGAAAACCTCAACCACTATTTGACTACCAATTGGTCAAACATTTTTTTTCCAGTATCCAACCCTACATAGTGGCAGACTTCAGGTTAATACTGTGTTTTAGCTAGTTGTATTATCCCTGGAGATCTGCTTCTATAAAGGGTAAGATAGAAATGAGCTGAAATAATTATTTTAAAAATTTCTATGCCAATATGGTCCCCAAGATGGCAAACATTAAAACATTTCAACAGTAAAACAGTATAGGACACCATTTAAAATAGAGTGTATATAAAATATTTTAACAATTCAATTAATAAGAACATAAACACACAACACGCATAACACAGCAAGGATAGAGAGCCAATGGCAGTTATTGGGGGTCTACCAAACCAAAAACAAAGTTTTTACCCACTGGAGAAAGACAATGATAGAAGGAGCCAATACTGGTCTTGCATAAAGTGAACTCTAATACTCTATGGAGGTTTTCAGAGTATTCATAGTCCCCCCCCCCTCTACAAGTTATATCCACTTAAAATGATTGGGCTACCTCGAGCTTAAAATAAGCCATCTACTAAGAACATAAGGCAGGAAAATACAGATCTATAACCTTTTCTTGCTGCACCATTATTAACCATAAGACTTTGCTCTGAGAAAAGAATGAAATAGAAAGCTTGGATTTTGTGGCAAAATTAAACACTGATTATAGTACAATGCCAGTATACTTATTTTACTGTTGTATTTTTATTACAGTTCTTCTTCCTTTGACATCTCTTCCATCTCAGAGCAAATTTTGAAGGATAGTGGATATATCTTACTCGCTCTATTTCAACAATTAGCAGGAAATGAGATGGAATCAGTATGGTTGCCAACCTCCAGGTGGGACCTGTGGATCTCCTGGAATTACAATTGAACTCTAGACAGCAGAAATCAGTTCCCCTGGGAAAAAATGGCTGCTTTGGAAAGTGGCATAATACACGTCTATGGCATTATACCATATCACTGTCCTTCCCCTCCACAACCCTGCCCTCCCCAGACTCCACCCTGAAATCTCCAGGCATTTCCTAGCCTGGAGTTGACAACCCTCTCAAAAAAGGGTCTCTGTAGCAGCTTATCTCTTTGGCTAGGAAAGTCATTACTGGATGAAGTAAGGGCAAATTTCTTCCTTTTACATGTCCTTCTTTGATAAAGGCACCAAATTCAACCCTGTTCGTGTACTTCCTGCAGGAAATATATTGGAAAGACCTTTCTTCACCATCCTGACACCCCACAGTAAAGTGCCTTGCAGTGTCATCATATGTTTACATAGTCAGGTTTCCTTTCTGCTCTAAGAGGGGACATAAGGTAAGGGGGAAACTTGGATCCTAATAAGTACCTGAGCAGACAGGACAGGAACCAATTAAGAAAATCAATGACAAAGTCCATAGCCATGCCAAGTACGAACCAGCATCAGAAAGGCTGTCACAAACTTCCATATCAGCCAACCTGAACACACACAGCCGAGGGTGGAATTTTGAGTAGGGTTTTTTTTTTTTAAGTAAACTGTCAGCCTGTCAAAGCTAGTGTCATTTTGGATCATAACTTTGATCCTCTATTGTGCTGAAGGGAATTTTATACACAGTAAAATTAAATTACCTAGTAACTGTCATGTGTATTGGTTCTGTATTTGGACTAATTTCAGTCTCGCTTAGCTAAAATCACAGCTTATTGTAGTGACTTAAGAAAACATGTGTTTTCTTAATTGTCACAATGACTTAATAGCAAAACATTTACTTCTTCAAATACTACTACTGCAGAGGGATTTAACTACTATAGTGACCTCATTACTGAGGAACCCGTCTCACAGTCGTTACCAAGCACACATACCAAAATTCAGTGGAAGGCATCAGCCTTTGCTATCTAAAGACCACTGCCTCAGTCTAATTAGGCTCTGTATAATGAAAGTCCTTTATTCACATATTCTTAGCTAGATGACAACCATGCACACACTTTCTTAGTCTGATCCAACAACGTCCCCCCTCCCCCTTAAAAAGCTCTAAACTGGAAAGGAAGCAGTGGGATAAATTCAGGTTCTCACCTCCTGACTCTCATGACTGATTAATGCTGTTGACTTTATAGGTGCAAAAGCAGCCCAAGCACTTGAAATCTGACTGATTCTAAACAATGTCTGATTTTCCCATGATGATCCTGGGCCATATGGAATCCATGCAAACCATTAAATTATGAGCATGCATCAATAGGGTCTCATAGAGGAGGGAGGTATGCTCTTGATGAATGGCTCACCACCAAACTGGGCAGATTCAGGCCTAACACTGAATTACAACCAGGGCAGAAATCACACAACAATGTCACAACGTGGGGCAAAGCAATCAGATACAAGAACATTGGAGGAAACAGTCAAGAACAGAGGGCCAAACTACATGTTACAGCTATCACATGATCACCATCAGCAATTGCAGCAGAATGCCAGCTTCACATGCCCCATGGAAGTTCCACAGGGGTCCAATTCTGAACTGGATTCCCACGGGGAACTCACAGCTATCATATGGCTGCAAGTTGTGATCACATGATAGATGTAACCTATCACAAGTCTGAAAGCTGAAATTTAGGGCACTTGGGGAAAGGCTCACAAAAGTGAAAAGGTTAAGAGTGGCAGATGTTTAAGGACAGGGGACAAAGCACACTGCTCTCTTCTAGCCAGCCTAGCAGTCTCTTCCAGCTTCCTTATATAGGAAGGACCATGGAAAAAGGAATATCTATACTGAATTCAGGCATGCTTAACTCATAGCACAATGGATAATTTGGAATTAGGTATCTTCTTGCTAAGTATGCATCTGCATTGCAAAGCAATGTCTCTTTCCCTTTTTCATTTTTGCTTTCTAAAACTAAACCCAGACAAATTGGAAGTGATGGTGGTTCGGAAGGCAGAGATCTTTTTTTTTTTAAATATCTAAAACAAAAACCTACAAAAAAACTACAAAAGTACTAAGAAAGGGGAAAAGGGAAAGAAGAAAGAAAAGGGGAAGGAGGGCTGGAAAAAGGGGGGAGGTTACATACAAACAATAAACACTACAATGTTTTCCCTTCATACTGCCATAGTTAAAAATTTAAACCTTCATAAAGTAATGATGGAGTGGTTGACCTTGCAAAATACAAAATACAACCCATATTAAATTTTCTTCTTCCCCCCCCTGGGCCTCGGACGCAGTTCTCTCTGAGCAGCTACAGCCATTGCGCTCACTGCCTCCCCCCTCCCTTCAGGCTTCGAGTCGTCTTCATTTTGCATGGTATCTTGCCCGAATTCTTGATTTTTGTCCACAAAATCCCTTAGCTGATCCTCTGAGTTTATCTTGTAGGCTTGATCTTTATAATTAAACCAAATTCCTTCCGGAAATAGCCATTTATACTTTATCCCTCATTCCCTCAGGAGAGCCGCGAGCTTTTTGTACTTAAATCTTCTTTTCCGAACTAGAAATGGAACGTCCTTCAGTATCTTGACTTTATTTCCCAGAAAATCCAAGTCCGCATTATATGAGTTAAATAGGATAGTGTCTCGGACCTTCCTAGATGAAAGCTCAATAAAAATCTCGCGAGGCAGCTGCCGCTTCATTGCATATTTTGAAGAAGCCCGACGGACTTCCAAAATGGCGCTTTTTACCTCTTCCTTAGTTGCCCTCGCGGGTGACGCCAATAATTCCGAGGCACGCTCCCTTAAATCCTCGTTTTCCTCCTCTTTAACATTCTGGAGACGCAAAACAGTCTGTGTTCGTTCCACTTGCAGCCCGATCAGCTGGTTTTCCACCAGCTTTAGCTCCTTGTTCGTTGCTCTCATGAGTGACACATTTTCCCAAGCAGACTTCTCTGCCCCCCCACAGCTTCCTTAATGGCTTTCACATCGCTCTCAATTAAGCCCACCCTTTGATCTGTTTCATTTATGGCTTCGATGACTGACCTTTTCACCAATTCCTCGAGCGACTCTGCTTTTCCCTGCAGGGCAGCCGAAATTGACTTGCCCAAAGCGGGACTCTGCTTTTTCGCTGCCATTTTAGGGGGGGGGGCACCAACCTTCTGAAACTCAGTGAGGGGGAAGAAATCCGAGTCTTCTTAACTTCAGATCCCACCACTCCTTCGCATACGCTTGTAATAACAGAAGGGATTCGCTTACTTACAGGCTTCCGCCTAGTCCTGTTCTTTGCCGTTTTCCGTGGCCCGGCAGCACGCAAGGTGCCGCGCACGTCTGCCGGCCTCCATGGGGACAAATGGGCAATTTACCCCCTGCCTCAATTTGCCAGAGGGCTCTTCCCGCAGCGTCCCGGACCCTGACTCCCTCCCTGGGAGTCCTGGGGGCTAATCTTTGCAGATCAGCTGCCCGGTCAGGCTGCTCGGACGTTTCCTCTCGGACCTGCGAAGAGGAGCGTCCGACATGGCCACGAAAACGAAAACGAATCCGGAAGGCAGAGATCTTGAAGGACATTGTGATCCCCACTTTTGGCAGAGTCAGTCGACTCTGCTAGATTCAGTTAAGAAACATAGGGTTATACTGGATCCAGCATTGCTGCTAGAGAAGCAAGTAAATGCAGCCACAAAAAAGGCCTTCTTCCAACTCAATCTAGCACAGACGATGGCATCCTACCTTGACACAGCTCATCCAACAACCTGGATTCACACCAAGGTAACATCGAGACTAGATTTCTGTAAAGCACTCTACATAGGTCTCCCCTTTAAGCCACGTCAAAACTCCAGTTGGTGCAGAATGCCGCAGCTCAATTACTATCGGGAGCTATGTGGAGTATGCATAGTACTCCCATTCTACAATTACTCCATTGGCTACCCATCAGTTACAGGGCTCAGTTCAAGGTCTTGGCTATCACATACAAAGAATTTCATGGCCTTGGTCCTTCCTATCTGCAGGACTGCATCTCTCCATATGTTCTGCCAAGGCAGCCCATCTGAACAGGGCCTTCTGCAGGTACCACCTTGTAAATGGGCAAAACTGCCCATATGTGCACATTCTCTATGATGGCTCCCACTTTTCTGCTTTCTGCAAACTATGCAAAACTGAATTATTCAAGAGAGCTTTTTTCATAGGAGGGAGGGCTGTAAGGTAAGAAATGTTTCGAATGGATGCATTTAGTAAGGGGAGAAGGACTATAGTTTATACTACTGTGTACTGTCTGTTGCTGTAGTATATTCCTACTAGGTAGTTTCTGCATTGTTTGAATATGTCATGTTAATTGCTTATGAATGTTTCAGCATTGCTTTCAGCTCTGTATTTTCTGCTAGATTCCAGTTTCTGTAATTTGGCATTTCCGTGCCCTAGCGCTTTGTTTATTGAATGTTCCAACTGTTGATCATGGTGACTTACACTGTGTAATCTGCCTTGAGTAGATTACACTCAAGATACAAAGATAGTAGAGTCCAGTAGCACCTTTAAGACTAACCAATTTAATTGTAGCATAAGCTTTTGAAAACCACAGTTTTCTTCGACAGATGCATCTCTTTGTCATGCATCTGACAAAGAGAACTGTGGTTCTTGAAAGCTTATGCTACAGTAAAGTTGATTAGTCTTAAAGGTGCTACTGGAATCTTTACTATTTTGCTACTACATAGCTAACTCATCTAGTGAGAAAGGCGAACTAAAAATAACAGTAATTTTTAAAAGCTTGTTTTTACTGCTACTCACCTCCCCTTCTCCCCTTCATGTCCACACAGTGCATGTGCATGCTCCTAGCCTGCGTGATGATGTCACTTCTGGGAAGTGACATCATCATGCAGGCCATATGCTGCCCTGGGAGCACTCGTGTGCTCTGTAGGGGGCTGATTCGGCCTGGATCAGGCCACTACAAAGTGCGGGAGTGCTGCTGTGCTCTGCAGCAGCCCTATTCTGGACGATTCAGCCCAAATTCAGCCCATTTTGCCTCGGATTGGGCCTCTGTGGAGTGCGGGAGCACTGCTGCGCTCCCAATCCGGGCAGTTGTGATGCACAGGAATGTGCCCCGCCACCAGGGAGCACACCCGGGAGGTGTGTTCCCTTGCCTTTTCCCCCTGCCAGCCAGGTAAGCAGGAGTGGGGAGTGGAGGATGGGAGTGGGGATCCCTCACTCCCAGAGGGTGACTAGCAACCCTATTTACAACTAACACCTGAGTGAATGGATTTTTCACAATCCTTCCTTCCCCCTCTTCATGAATCTATCACCCTCTTGTTAATTGTGGGAGGGAGAAAAAAGGTAGGCAAAGCTGGAGTGCTTTAAAATTCTCCCTTACAGCAGCTAACAGCAGGCCCTAGGTGCCTGCCTTAAGGTCTGTCTATAATGGTGCCTATGTATTACCTACAGTTAGAGTAGACTCCCTAGTGCTGCTGTCTGCTGTAGCAATAGATGATTTAGTAAATGGCTGGAAGACTCAACATCCAAAGACTGGATGGGACTAATATTCTCAGCAGGGACCCAAGTACTTTACATATGATCAATTGTGGCAGAAAGTGGATTGTTCCAGCTCTGTACACTATTGTGCAGAATTCTGTCCTTTAGTGTATTGGATCCCATTGAACTATTCTGCTAACAATGGTGCTCTCCTTCAGCTCAAGGAGCCTTGTTCTAAAACAAGAGGCCCTCCTGTGAAAGAGGAAGCCTCCTTGCCCCAGAGAAAAACAGTACCATTAGCGGAACAGATCAACAGGATCCAGTCCAAGACATGCTTGTTTGATATTCCTTGTTCGGTGGTGCTTGGTTTGCTTTAGGACAGGTAAATATTAACTTGGGCTGCGTCTGCAAAAATACAGACAGAACAATAGACAGAGCAAGAATGGCATCCTCATTCAGTGCCACTCCTTCCTCATTTTCCTTATTGCACCTGTACCAGATGCAACAGTGATGGCATTGCCCAGCTGCTGTGGCGATTGCACTGGGTCCCCTCCCAACCCTGGGACCTCCTTTTCCTTACTGAACCATGCTATAACACTCCCTGCTGACCTGTATTTTAAAGGGGTAAGATCCCTTTAAAGGATTAAAGAGAAGATAGCTGACAGCAGCAAGCTGCCCCAAGCTATCTTGAAAATGGAATTTAGCTCCACATACTGCCCATAGTGGCAAGGAGGAGACACCCTCTCTCCAGCCATTCCATGGCTATATATTTAATCCATCTTAAAGAGAATGCCCAGAAATGCAATGAGTTGTGCTTGAGATGAACAAAAGGCTGGGATGATGTCATGTGGATGTTCCCCTTTGATGCGAGGGCTTTCCACGTGGGGAAAATCCCCTTGTGGAAGCAGAAGTAGTGTAGTCATTTACATCCCAGACTTTTCTCTGCTTGACAAAATAAAACCTGAACGCATTATTGCTAAAAAGAAAGAAGTAATTTCTTTGATGCGATTTCCTTTATGGATATATAAAACTAATGCTGCCATGGTTACAGTGTAGCTGCACCTAAAGAACGACTAAGGAAACATGGAGCCAAAAGAATAAACTTCATTATTCATTTTTGATCTCCCCTGAAAATTTAACTGTGAAATAAAATGACTGAGAAACACATATTTCATGCCTGTCTGCTACAGGAATAACTAATTAGGCAAAATGTGTAGAACTAATTATGGAAGTGATTATGCTGGATACAAAAGGCTGAAGTGCTTGCAGCTGGGTATATTTTGGAAGGAAGTCTTTTCTCTGGAGACCTTTTTTGGAAGCTCAGTCTTGCTGGTGGGTTGTCCACTAATTTTTAACAAGCTTGATCCTTGGAGTTCTTCCTTAGTGCAAGCTTTTAAAGGCACTTTTAGATGGAGGATATTATGTTTTGCTGTGTTGATTCAGTGCATCTGCCACCTTCAAACAACACCACAATTTTGCTAATAGTCTTGCTGAACCTCCAGTAACCCAAAGAGCAAACCAAAGGGTCTCTAGGAGCGGCATGGCAGCGGTAGCCTACTCCAAAAAATAGATTGCCTCGGATTTTTTGTGTAAATTTTTGAGTAAATCCCAATCCCAAATGATGCAGGTCTCTTCTTCCTGCGCTTTTGACTAGGGGTGTGCATTAAAAAATGTCCTGGATCCTCCTTGATTAATCACATTCTGGTGACTTTAATTGAATGCTTATAGTAGACATAATTAAAATTTTAGCTACTGCAAAACCCACTAGTTTTAATTTACGCGGTGTTAATATTTTAACCTGAATTGTATTTATATGTGCAAGTTTTTATTTGCCCCAGGCTAAGCAATTCCAACAAGCCACTGTGCTTTATGGACTATTTTACCATGAATTAAAAATTAATGATCAGTAAAAAAAATTGGTGTTATTCAGATTTGGGAATCCATAATACCATATATATTTGGTATTCTGGCTACTATATATATTTGGTCCAAAAACACTGATTTAGTATTCTGATCCAAGTTTTATTTGGATCCATAATTCCCTAAGGGAAAACCTATCCAGGGAGCTGAGGGGGGGGGGGGCTTTTTGGTGCAAACTCCAAAAATCGCAGGGAACCTAGTCCTTCCTGTCCAACATAGACCCCCAAAGTTTCAAGAAGATTGGACCCAAGGGTCCAATTCTATGAGCCCCTGAACAAAGTGCCCCTGCCACTCTCCATTTTCCCTATGGGGAAAAATCCAAGGATTTTCAGGGCAAAGAAACCTTAACCAAACTCCAAATACACAGAGGCAACTGCTGGCAAAAAGCCAGTCCCAATACAATCTGAACCAACAAAGCCCAACAGAACCAACACCAAGCAGGTAGCAGTTCCTCAGGTGATCCAGGTAGCCAGTAGAGTAATCCAAAAGGCAGACACCCAGAGCAGCCAGAAGCTAAGAGCACCCAACAGCACACTCTCCAGAAACCTTATTCTAAAATGCTCTGAGCCAGGCCTGCTTTCATGTTCTTGTAAGAATTTGGAAAAAGTTTTCCTATCAAAGACTGCCTGCAATAGGCCAGAAAACCAGAGCTCCCCCAATGCCACAGCCCATTGGCCATTCACTCTCTCACTCCCCCTTCCACTCTGCTGCCTGCCTTGGGGGGGAAAGCCTGGGAAAACAACAGGCCAGCCAGCTTTAAAATAGCTGGTGCAGTAAGTCCCAGTAGTGACTGGCTGTCTTGGATGGGAGGGAAAACACAGATGTCTACATTTGTTTTTAGATACCGGAGTGTGTGACCTGCCAGCTGTGACATCACAGTACTGTTGGTCATGGAACAGCAAAGTTCCCTACAGTTCACATATCAGCATCTAGTGACTAGGGCTACTACTTTCCTTCCTATAGAAACTGTTGATGTATGGAGCATGGCACTGGGACTGTAGCCCAACATATGGAGCCTATTTTGGATGGCTGCAGCCCATACTAGGATGAAAACACACAACCTATCCAGTTGTCACAGGGCCTGTCTGGGTAATTAATTGATGGTCTCCCAGGTTGTAGCAACATGTGATTCCTCCACTGGTGAGTTCTCTTGAAATTAACTTTTATTAATATTTTCAGTTTGGTCCTAAAATCTGGCATTGTTTCCATTTGAAAGAGGTACATTAGCTAAATTTGGCAGGACTCCCTGTTTTGCAGAAATGGGCCATTATATCACATCATTGTAGTCAGACTATTAATGCAATTGAATTTGATAGAGAAAATGAAAGAAGGAAAGTAGAAAAGAGAGCAAGAATATAATTTCTTGGTGAATCTTATTTAAGAGATGCAGAGAAGTTAGCCGTGTTAGTCTGTGGTAGCAAAATCAAAAAGAGTCCAGTAGCACCTTTAAGACTAACCAATTTTATTTTAGCATAAGCTTTCGAGAATCAAGTTCTCTTCGTCAGATGCCTGATATCTTCTGTGTTTGACCAGTCTCTGTATCAGGCATCTGACGAAGAGAACTTGATTCTCGAAAGCTTATGCTAAAATAAAATTGGTTAGTCTTAAAGGTGCTACTGGACTCTTTTTGATCTTATTTAAGAGAGAATCTTAAAGCTGCTACTGGACTCTTTTTGATTTTGCTACTACAGACTAACACAGCTAACTCCTCTGGATCTATGACCATATAAAATAATCTCTCTCTTAGTCCAGCATAACGCTAGCTTCATAGCATTTCCACATTCTACTTTTACTACAGACATTATTTAGGTCTGGCAATAGGATAAATGTTCCTACTGTGGTCACATTTTATTATATATTGTTCAGTTCTATATCCACTTCTTGATCTGTTTTTCTGTTAACTATTTATAAAAGACAGGTAGAGAAGCAAATCATGTGCTAATTTCTTATAGAACGAAGGATATATTGAATCCATATAGAATGGAGCTATTTGCAGTTAGTGATATTTCTAAAGCAAAAACATTACTCAGACATTAAGCCTGAAGGTAAATCAGGGGGTGGGGGGTATTGTATCTCCAGCAGAAAACCAATGCTTATTTACCAGTGCTATAATTTGTACAACTGTTCATGTTCATCATGGCTACCTACTTTGATTGTAATGAGCACTCTCTTAGGTGGATTTGTCTAATCTCCCACAGGCATGGTTTTAGTACTAATAACACTTCTCTCTTCAAAGGCTGGGACAAGCTGTAAATTTATTCTTTCCTGATGCGCCCCTAACGTTGAAGTTGGAAAGTCGGGTCATGCTGCAGTGGCACATATACCCCTCTACAGTCCACATGAGGTAACTGGTGTCAGAAGAGCTCTGTTCATAGGACCATAGGGCAAAGGCTTGATTTACACTGCCTGTTCTTCTCTGGGAAGAAATAGTAAAACAAGTTGAACGTACTAGGTTATGCCCAATACGTGAATAAGTGCACAAGTTTTATTTTAGATACTTGCGCCTCCAGTAGTAGTGCTCTTGCTCAACCAAGAATATTTTTGAGGTAAGATTTGTAACATGTCATTTCATTTTCTATCTTCTTCAGCATCCTTTTCCTCTGAAAAGATACACAGAGGAGATCATTTAGATAGGATTACAGGAAGAAGATCCTATCTTTGCCTGCTGACTAAAGTCCTTCAAGTTCCCGCATCCTTGAGGGGGTCACCCTTTACTTCCTACCGTCCAACTATTCCATTTCATGACAGCGATATTTTCCACAGCTCTATGCAGGGAAAACTACACCCTCTTAAAGTCCTAATTTTAAAGTGGGAGTTCCAAAAGTTTCCATGTTAAATAAATTGAAATCATATACTTTAACACTGGTGGCTTCCTTTTACTGTTTGCTATGACTAGGGGTGGATAGCCCAATCTTGTCAGCTCTCAGTTACCAAGCAGGGTCAGAATTTGGATAGGAGACTATCAAGGAAGGTCAGGGTTGCTGCACAGAGGCAGGCAATGGCAAAACGCCTCAGAATGTCTCCTATCTTGAAACCTCTACAGGGTCACCATAAGTTGGCTGCAATTTGATGGCACAAAAAAATGAAGAGGGAAACCAGTGAGGACTATAACAAGAGTTTTCAGGGATGAAGAATAGTAGTTTGGTTTACATATCCAAACAACACACCTTAGTTTACCAATACAGCATCAAGGTGAAAATTATTGAAAATGAAAATAACTTCTTCTACTGTAACAAAAATTCTTTTTTTTAAAAAGTACATCTTTGTTTTGTGAAATGTCTGGGAGGAGGAGGAAAGGGAAAGGGTTTTTTTCACCTGGAGGGAAAGGATTGTAGAATCAATGCTTATATTTGAAATCCCTGTCTAAGCCTGTGCTGAGAGCCAACCAACTCCTGAAGAGTAAGTGGACGTGTAGCTAATCTCCTGTAATTTAATAGCAAAAAGAAGGGCTGTTGGCGTGCTCACGTGAGGTCTCTTGGCACAAATAAGCAAATTAAATGGCAGGCAGCAGGATAGGTAAGGAGAGCTTGCCTAAAATAAGAAGGGCAGAAGAAGTTGATTTTTTAAAAACAAAACAAAACAGTTTTTGTGTTTTCTGGAGATGAAGAAAAATTATTATTGCTAGAGGGAAACAGAATATATAAGTTGTCTGGTTCTAGTTTATTGGTAGGATCAGTGCCTAATTTCTAAGTAAAGAGGTGGGGGGGATTATGTGAGAAGAATTCCATGATGCATCCGTTGCCTGACTGCTGTAGTCAAATGGCATGCATACCACTTCCCTTCTGCAGTCACTCCACTGGATGCCCATCAGTTACTGGGCTCAATTCAAGGTTTGGCTATCACATACAAAGCCCTTCATGACCTTGGGCCCTCATATCTGCACAACTGCCTCTCTCCTTATGCTCCTCCATATCAGCTTTGCACATCTGAACAGGGTCTTCTGCCGGTTCCACCCTGCAAATGGCTAAATCAATAGCTGCTCATACATGTGCTTTCTCTCTGGCGGTCACCACCTTAAGAAATGGCCTGAAGAGGTCAGGAAAGTTCCCACTCTCTGGGCTTTCTGTAAACTATGCAAAACTGAATTATTCAGAAGTGATTTTTAACTTAGAGAATAGGGCTGTGCTGTAATGAAATGGTTCAAGAAAGATGGTTTGGTAAAGGGATAGGAACTGTGGACTATACTACTGGGTACTGTCTGTTGCTGTAAGTATGCTCCTACTGTCTAACTTCTGAATTGTTTAATGTGTTATGTTTAAATTCTTATGCTTTATTTCAGCTCTGTTTCATATTTCTACCTGGTTTTAGATTTCTGCAATCCAATCCTATTTCACTGTTTATTGGATGACCCATCCTGTTGATTGTATTACACTTTGTAATCTGCTATGAGTCTCAGTGAGAAAGGTGGATGATTATAAATAAAAAAAACAAATAAGTGACATTAGAACCCTGCTTTTTTTCTCTAAACTTTCATGTCAGTGGTGAGAAACAAACCTTCCTGCTTATGCTCAGAGATATGCTTGCTAACTGTTAGTTATTTAAAAAATGCTTTGCCCTGATGCACTGAATAAAATTGGGAGAGTCTCTTACTGGGTTTGTTCCTCAGCTGTACAGTAGGATCAATATAATGCCTATATATGCATATGTCTTATGTATATTGATTTGTTTAATCCCTTTTTTTCATCTGATCAAGCCATCTGCTTACATGCAGCTTTAGTTGCTGCTTTCAACTTGTGGGACATTTAATTTGGAATTATTTTTGGCTCATTTTTTTCTGCCACCCAGACTGGATCTGTACACCTGCGTTTTTATATGTTTCCCCCATTTCTGCCAAGTGTTGCAGCTTAGTTTAATTGGCCTGAGTAAAGCAAACTTTCATAGCCAACTCCCTGCATTCATACTTCAGGCTGTTTCCAAAGAGATCCTTCATTTGCAAGATGTACTTTTAATCTCTTTCTGGGTGTAGCTAAAAAAGACCAAAGGACAGCCTTTTATAAAAAGTCAAGCATTGTTTTATGAAGAGAACAGATTGGCAGGCACAACTATACAGGACTTCAGTTGCTATGGTTATACAAAGGATTTCAGTTGTTCAACATAAGCTTTCCATGCCTTAGTAACAGACCAATACAGAACTAAGTTTTCACTATGTTTGTTAGGATCCAGCAACATGATTCTATCGAAGAAAAGGATACTGTCTACGATTTTACAATCTGCTTTTGTTTTTCCTCTTTGTGACTAAATAATGCAGTTCTATTCATTATTCCATCTAGTTTTGCTGCATCTCTCAGCTCCCTAATTTTAAGATACATCATTTGATAACAGGCACAACTGCTCTTGAATCATCTAAAGGATAAAATGGCTGGAAATGATAAACAGGTAGCCTACTGCAAAGCTGAGGAAGGGAAGAGGAGGTAATGGTTTCTTTTAAAATGAATATTAACTAACAGCAGCTCCAAAACTTACAAAAATATCTGAAGTTACAATGGGATGGGTGGCCACACCACCACTAATGGCCTTTTCTTATATTTTAAAGTAATTATGAACGCTTTCCCATCTCTTCTCCCACAAATCCAACTTTGGTTTTCAGGCAAGCCAGTAGTGCATAAATGTTTTAAATAAACCACTGTCAGGGGCCCAGGTATTTTTATAACTGACAAGTGACACCTTAACAGGTTTCAAGTCCTTTCCCTTTCCCCTGGTTAATGGTTACTATTTCAGTGATAAAAACAATGGATTATTTCTAGTTTTTCAATGTATTTGTGGAATGAAATTATAATCCCTGTTGGCCATAATGAGTTTGGAAATAAAAGAAGGAGATAATTGGGAATATTAGGATGATGTATTGTGCAGGGGCCTTTGGATAAACAGTGCCATTAGGACACATTAGCGAAACACTGATCTTATGTAGCTCTCCATGTTTTAAGTAAATGCCTTTTTGCATAGACGAAGTTGGGGGAGGAATGCCATGGCTGGATTATGTGAGAAGACTGTGTAGACCTGCTCCCTAAAAGGATATATGGAAAGCTGTCAAGAGCAGCAAACAACTTCCATTTAGCAGAATTGACCGGGAAATAACTCAGTTGTGCTCTTTCCAGCTGCATTGTTAGAAGGTGAAGGAGAAGCTGTGGTTCAGCGGAAGAGCATCTGCTTTACATGCAGAAGGTACTAGGTTCAGTCACCAGTATCTCCAATATGGGTCTTTGCTGGGGTCAAGTGCCCCTAAGGCAAGGTACGTGGGAAGCTGTTGCTCCCAACACAGCAGAGCAGAGGCCAGAGCTGCTGCTATGAGCTGGTGTTGGCATGCCCTCATCCACTTGCTTCCACCGCCAGCTGCCACTGCCGAATGTTGCCGAAAGCCTCGAAAGCAGCTGCACTCACAGTTTGCAGCTCTTGCCAGCCATGAGCCAAGTACTAAGGGGCAGGGCCAGCTTGCTCTAAAGAGTGCTGGTGGCAGACCTGAGAGGAAGCTGTGCCATTGTCCTTCCCTCACCTCTGCTACCCCACCAGCCTGCCCTGATTGGTTGGCCCAGGGATTTGAATTGAGGAAGCGTGTGCCGCCCCATGGAGGCCTCAGGGAGCCTCCCCACCCTGACAAAACATGGCAGTCACCATGCACTTCATCCTCCTCCCCCCATGGTCAACGAGATCCCCACAGTAAGTCTGGGGGCTGGTATTTCTGCTGACTGACAGTTGCCTCACAGATCAGCTTCCTGATGTGTGCGGTAAAAACATAACAGACAGTTATATGGACTAGTGCTCAGCTGCATATTATCCATCCAAACCTAAGTGCAGAGTTACCCCCTTCTAATATCATTCATTTCAATGGACTTAGAAGCATATAACTCTTAGGACTGCACTGTAAGTATTATTTCCAAATCAAGTATTACTTGTCATGTTGTTAAAGAAATATATTCTGTGATCTATTGCATCAGTCACTTCGGTGATGCTTTTTTATACAGTACTCCCCCTGCAAACCCACCCCAGACTTTAATATCAATACAAATTTTGAAAAGAAAATTAGATCTCAGTACTGGTTCTGTCTAGGGAAGCATTCCAGTATCACCACTATGTTGTGACTCTATTGTGTACATCTCAGTGTTGGTGTGTTTTACATTAATTATTTTAGTGTTCATTTTTCATATGAAAAAGAAGTGAGTAATAAGACAAGCTGCAGGGAAACAGAAGAATTGTTCCACTACTTATAGCTACAAGGAGAAATAACAATAATTTTCTCTATCTGGAGAGTTTAAGAAACTCTCGCAGCTTTTCCTATTGCTACTTTGAAATACACATAACTGTGATGAGTAATAGAAAAATGTTACAAGGAAGTAAGCAGCTAAATGGCAATGAAAACTAGGTGTGAAATAAACATATACACGCTTTAATGTAAAAATTATGCAACAGAGGTTTGTTATTGGGCAAAACATTGAATTTTTTATTCAAAAGCAAAAGTAAACTTTTGTTTGAGAAAATCTAAAGAGAGAGAAATACTGTATAACAATATAGCATCAAATCTATTGCTTCTAGATCATGAACTCCACAAAGACTGGTTCCATACTTGTATTTTAGAGTGAGAAAATGAAGAAATAATGCGTACTTGGGTGAGGCCCAGTGTGGTTCAGGGAGCGATCCGCAGCAGGTCTATTCAATGGGGCTTACTGTCAGGAAAGTGTTCTAAGGAATGCATTCACACTAGGATCAGGAAAACATCAGTTCAAATCCTCCTTACTCAAGCATGAAGCTCACTGGGTAGCCTTGGGCCAGTCACGACGATTTCTCAGACTAATTGATCATGAAAGGTTGTTGTGATGACATAGTGGAGTAGAGAGAACTATCCCATCCTGAGTTCCTTGGGGGAAGAGAGGGGTAAAACATAAAAGAGAGATTGAGGTCCCTTTAATGAAGAGCAGATGCCTCCACCATCCAAGCTGTTTCCCTTTCATTTTCAAGACATATCCATAAAACATATGCTTACATAAAATACTGTGATGTATGAATGTAGCAAATATGTTAGCAACCATGTTTATTAGACAAGTAAACTTGTCAGGGAGCTAGGATTGGCTTTAACTAACAAACACACATATAGCAGCTAATACAGGCTTACTCCAGTGTAATAGGCATGGTCTGACTTGTGCTTATTTCACAATGTAGGTTTGGAGACAGCAAATTTCTTTCTTCCGTAAGATTTGTCTTAAGTCAGAATCGTTCCTCTTTCCCAATAGGGTTTGTGGAAGTTCTTAGGAAATCTGTATTTCTATACCCAAAACTATAAGCAGCAATACTCTCTATTTCTTCAATATGAAATCTCTGGTTTTCTTATGTGTAAATTTAACCACTACATCTTGAAGTTTTTAAAATTCCTAATTGCATATTTTGAATTAGCTCTATATATTTGATCGATATCTGGGAAATCTCCTTCAATCTTAAAATGATCTTGTCATAAAGCACAAAATTCCTCTTCCAGATCCCCCCACCCCACCCAGTCTTCTGGAATAGACCTAAAACATAAATTGGAATTTCTACTTTGAACTTTGAGAATTTCAATCTTTTGATTTGCTGATTCCAATTGTTGAAACAGGACTTCTTAGTGTAATTCTAAATCTTTGTATTGTTTTTTAATTTTCCCAATCTCCTTTACATTTCTTTGAGTTGCCTTTTAGATGTCTACCAGTCCTGCTTTAAATTCATGCTTTAGGTCTGATTTTCTAAAATCTTATCATACACATTATTCCGTTCTTGTTTAATACTCTCTTGGGTGCATTCTTCTGACTTTTTAATGGAATCTTTAATGTGAGCAGTAATAGTTTGTGATTGTGTAGCCAGGGTCTGTTGAATTTTTTCCATCAAATCTGCCAAATCAAAATCTTTTTCAGGATCATCTGTTTTTTTCCCTTCTTTTTTCACATAGCCATTTTTTTGGGTATCTATTTGACCTCCTCTCTATAAGTATCTCATACAAACTTCTCATATGTTTTTAGGCAACTAATTTTCTGACAGACACTTATATATTATATCAGTATCAAAACATATCACCCATCAAATCAATATTTTATAATTTCCCAACCACGTTACAACTCAATGATATCCTGCCTATGGATTTTACAATGTTTCATTTATATTATTGTCAGTAATGATTTATGGGTGTTTGTATTATTGAGATCCAACCAGCACAAGTATGTTCAAACACATAAAAAGTCAAAATCATCAAAATCATTGGTCCAAGCAAAATCAATGAAAATTTTTCTAATGGTAAAGCTGCTTTAATTTATACATACTCTCTAATATTTCAAAGTTGAAAATACGGACACCTGTGTGTACTTGCAATATCTTTATTCCAGAGACATATAAGAGATGACTGAAACCTAAGGAATATCTAGTGTTTGAATGTAACGCACTAACTGTCTTGGAAAGGCATCTCTGACAGTGCATTCCATTAAGCAGAGTTACTGTAAGGATCTGCCAGGTAACTCTCAAAAAGGCTTCACTGCATGAGTTAAAGATCTTTATGGACAAGCCACCAGTTTCAGGCTCTTTGACAGGAATGACGTTTCTCTATAAGCACAGAACATATATAGGATTCTAAGTGCCGGTGAATTCCCAAATCCCCACCCCCTTAGGTAACGGTCAGCTAAGTTCAATAGGAAGCATCTAGGTAGGGAAAAGGAGAGTTAATGTATGCAGTCTCAAGGTCATGAGTGTCCCTGTAAGCATCTCTTCCCAGGCTAAGGAGAGAGGAGTATAGGAGAGCATACAGATAACGGTAGAGATAGCCCCTCCCTTGCATACTTTTACATCACAGTCAGGAAATAGCTTCAGCCTTTAGTTATACCCATAGCATCAGAGCACAAACATTATACAGGATCTTGGTGGGCATGACAGGTGATGCTCCAGAGGTGATGCACCTGACAGTTACTCCCTTTTAAATAGTTTACTTCAATAGAGATAGATGACTGTAACTCTGCTTGGCATTGTATTGAAAATCTCTCCAGAGCAAAATTAAGACAGTATTTTTAAGAGATAGAAAAAACAAGAAAATAGGGGCAATTTGAGTGCATGTTTAATATACTGAAATCTATTTTGTTGTAATCTGTAATGGGCATCCTTGCACTATGGGAAAGTATACATATTGCATCTCTTAGACCTAATATTATTGTAGACAGTTTTGTAGTACTGTTAAATATTAAAACATTTTGTTCTGATCATCTTCATGTAACAAATCTTGCTACTTTACAGAGATCTCCTCATGCCTCAATATCCTGAATTTGTAACAAGTTTAGGTTAATTCTTGCATGCCTAATTCCTGTGAAAAGTGTTATATTTGATTAACACTACATAATTTCCTCCCAGGTTGTCAGAAAGAAATGCATAGCATTGTGGACTAAACCT
This sequence comes from Eublepharis macularius, assembly GCF_028583425.1. Lineage (NCBI taxonomy): Eukaryota > Metazoa > Chordata > Lepidosauria > Squamata > Eublepharidae > Eublepharis > Eublepharis macularius. The sequence continues at coordinate 70,005,680 of NC_072796.1, forward strand.
GTTAAAAAAATCTAAATCAGAGATAAGAAAATGTTTCCTTAATGCCACATACTGCAATGGAAGGGCTGAACAGTCTTTCCCACGATATTTCAAGAGGAGACCAGTTGAACATTTGTCAGAAGGCTTTGACATATTGAGTTCTTGGTACTGCAGAAGTCAAATTAGGTTGTTTTTTAATCAACTCCCTGCTGCCTATGGATTCCCAGTTCTCTGCTGTGAACAAGCCATAATCATGAGTTCAATAATAAGAGGCTAGTTTCCAGAATGAAGATCGAGCTTTACTCTCTTTCATTGTTCTATAAAAGGGATATATGAATGAAATCTACAAAAAGAATTTTCAAAAGGCACTCTCTATGCATTATATTTATGCTGCAAAGAAGATGACTAATCAATAGCTCTGCCCCACTAGCGAGAGAGAGAGCGCTGCTGAGAAACATGGTAGCTAAGAAATTAAGCTGCTAATCTGAATGTTACTAATTCAAAACTTGCCTCTCCCATGAGCTCATTAGGTGGTTGTGGCTCAGGAGTCTCTAACAGTAGCATGTGAACTACTGGTAGATCACAAGATGCAGCAGCATAGTTCGTACATCCCCTAGAAAACCCATGAAAAGATCACTCAGAAGTACCACTCCTTTTAGCCTGTAAACTCCTGCCTTCCCCTCTGAAGATGATACACTCAATGGAGAGGCAATTATCAGACCTCGGCTGCCAGGTGTTAGTCCTGCCAAGGGGTTGGGTCTGCAGCACAGCTATGTGCCCATAGACTGAAGTGGTTCCCTGGTGGTGATGGATGTACCTTCTGGGGGCTGTTTGAGGACAGGGTTTCCACCACATGCCATGTGGCTGAAAACCAGGAAAAGATGGATATTGACAACTCTGTTGCCACTTCTACCACCTCTACCACAGGGGCAGCTGGGACAAACAGGGTAGAGGTTAGTTTTCCCTGATGGGAAGGTGGATCTGTTCCCCCAGATGATATGGTCAGGTTATACCAACTGAGGTGTTGTTTACATTGCCCCTCACCCAGGCCCTGATGACCTGACTTTCTCTGACAAAATCTTAGAGCATCTGTGTCCCCTCACCCCTCTGTTTCTTGGCATTGATGGCTCCCTGGAGTGAATGAGTGTGGCCAGGCCAAAGTCACAAGCAGGCTCCACACCCTCCACATAGATCATCTTGGGGTCCAAGAAGGCTGAGAGGGGACTGGTGGGGAGCCATTGTGTCCTGGGGCAGCCCCTGTTACAATGTTTGATGTGGTCCCTGGTCCCCAGGAAACCTCATCTATGCCCCCTGCAGTATACCTTGCCTAGTTCAACCTCTAGTTAAAATTAAATTTAAATCCTTGGGTTTATCTCCTTTGATTCTTGATGATAGTTATGAGTCTGTATGGTTAAAAGCAGTCAAAAATAAGTTGAAGAGATTGGGTTTCTCTCCTCTTTCTGTTCTGGAGCTGGGGTATAAACAGGCAAAACAAGAGGTGAGAGGTGAGTTAGCAGTAGACATGGGCACAAACCGCATTACGAACCAAAAAAACCCCAAAATTGGGGAAAAAATGGGATGTTAAAGGAGAACTGTGGCAGTTTGAGAATTTTTAAAGAACAATGTTGGAAAGGGGAGAGAGAAGGGATCTTACCATTTAGGGGGAATGTAATTACAATCTAAGCTAGTATAATATTTAGGGGAACTTTACATAGAATATATGGGATAATGAGAATGGTTAAATAGATATATTATTACTGTATATGTATATTATTACTACTATATATCATAGGTATGTTATATACAATATAAAACGATGGGTTAATGGGTCAGATTTAATACAATATCAGGTTGCTGTGTTATACTGTGTTGTGTGCTGTGTTACATTGGTGGCATAGCATACAATATATGTTTTATAATATATACTATATTGATAGTATATTTGACGGAGTATATTTTTAAAAGAAATAGAACATGTTTAAAGTAAGAGACACTGTGATCCTTGCTATATACTAAGCTATATGGTTATGCTTTATTGACACGATATATATTATATGGATAGTATGCTTGGTAGAGTCTATGTAAAAGAATCAGAATGTGCTTAGAGTAAGAGTTATTATGATTTATAGAGGGTAGGAAAATGTAAATGAAATAGATTTAAGCAATAAGAAGGGTTAAGGGTTGGAAAGCTGTTGGAAGTCAATAGGGAGGGGGGAGGGAAAGGGTGGGGGATAGAGGGGGGGAAATGGGATTATATGTGTTAAATTTGAATATTCTTTTCTTTTTTCCACTCACCAATAAAATTTTATTTAAAAAAAAAACGAACCAAAAAAACCCATGAACCGCCTGATCGTCTGTTCGCAATCCAGCGGTTCGTGAGGGTCCATGGCCAATAACCAGCGTTTGTTGGAAGTCCACTTCGTTGCGTTCGCTCACAGTTCATGAAGCCAGACAGTCAGGCACCATCAATCAATTCCCTTGGAAATGGAGCTGGGGGAATGCCTGAACTCTGTCTGCACTCCTTCTGTCGCCCTGGAAACCCGAATCGAAGCCCAGCTTACCTTGATCAGCAGGTGTTCCTTCCAACCATGGAGCTGCAAATTGGTTACAATTGGTTACATGGGAGAAGACACCCGGGGGGAGGGAGGGGGAAGGGGCTGTTCTGTAGCCATGGGCACTCCAATCTCATCCCTGTAAACCCTGATAGGCAGTTCTGACAGCCAACCCCTTGTACACTGGGCCAACGTCAACTGGTGGCTCTAATTGTATCGAGTGAGTTTCTTGGGGGCCTCGGATTGGAGAGGGTATAACTCCAAGATGCCTATTGCAATCTTGACCAAACTTGGATGCTGGCTGGAGGAGAGCCTGCTAAACACTCCCTGTGAATATGGGCTCTCTAAGTCCAACAGGGCCTGTTCCGATGCCCATGAACCACGAACCGCAAACTGGTTCAGTAACGGGAAATGTTCATTACGGTTCATTTGTTTGTGTTCGTTGGCGGCACCAAACCACGAACCGCGGGTTCATTAATTTTTTTTGGTCCATGCCCATGTCTAGTTAGCAGTCATTCATTTCCTGGCATGGGTTTATTCATAGCCTTTGTTTAGGGCATGTCTTCCTCGGCCATGCATCAGAGATGTCCTTAAACATTTTGAAACATGACTCACTCACTCTGTTCTCCTTCTTCAACATTCCCTGATGCTTTAACCTACTTACCATTCTGGTCTGGTGTCCTCACGTTCTCAGTGGTGTTCCAGACTGTGGATGGTGTTGCTATAGCCATGATGGGGTAGCTGAATCAAGGCAAATGTAATGCCATTTTCTTGTTCCATTTGCCTCATTCTTCCCCTAACTCATGTCAACAACAAAACACAACTACTATTTTGATGTTATTACTAAAGCACTTTGAAGGAGTTGGAAGTAAAGGAATTTACCAGGAGATGACCTGTATTCATGTAAAGTTATGCCAGCTTCCTGCAGTACGGAGAACCCTTTATTTTTGAATGATATATTCTTCCCCATCCCCACACCCCCTTAATGACATTGTCAGGATTAACTTGAAAATTTGATCACTCTTCCCTAGACAAGTAAGCTAATCAAGTACAGGAAGCAGGTGGCCAAGCTGATCTTTTTTCCGTGTTCCATATATGCATTCATTTTCTCAGTTTCCTCTGTTTAAATTTCCTTCTGCCACTAGCATTTCCTCTGACTCACTGCATAATAAGCTAGTTTTTCAAACTGTACATTTTTGCTGTACTGTAAAACAAAGTTTTAACATCTCAAATACAAGTTGAGGATAAGCAAGGTAAACAAGATTGGACTGCAGCATGCTATGTCACACAATACATAACACAAGGGCGAATTCTCTCTTGTTTGCTTTTGTGCAATTGTCCAGATGCTAACAACTGCAGTGTGATGCTGAAATGTCCACTGAAAGCATCTGTTGTTACTTCATAATGTTTCATGTTGTTCTGATACAGTGTTCTAAAAGCAATCCAAATTATAGGTACAGTATCCACATTCAAAAGGTTTGTGCCATTAAATCTAGAGGCTTTTTTTCCACTGTGAAAACAGGCTCCTCCCTCACAAGACTGTTACTAAAAACACATGGTAATTCCCCTGTGACACCTCATGAACTCTTAGTTTTCCCATGTTGTGATATGGGAATATGGACCTCATGTTAAATGTCAACAGCAGGATAGCAAACCAAACTGGGAAAGGCAGAGGGCCCCTGTTATTTAAGAATTAAATAAAGATATGAGACAGGATGAAAGAAATGGAGGGATGAAGGTTAAAAAAGAGACTTGTAAGTTGAGAGCTTTTGCTGCTGAATTGGTGTTGGTTATGGAAGATTCCTTAAAAGGAATTGAAACATTAATGGTTAAAGAATTTGTTACAGTAGCAGGTTTTAAGATTAATTAACAGAAGACTAAAACATTAACAAAAATATGAAAATAAAGGGTCAATTTAAACTAGAAAATTAAACAGTTTAAAATTTAGAAAAGAGAAACTATTTGGGTATTATGTTGACAAATATGAATTGTATGTTATTTCAAAATAATTACATTAAGACTTGGAATGAAATTCAAAGAACTTGGTAAGATGGGATAGAATTCAGTTATCACTTCATGGAATAATAGCTACAATTAAAATGAATGTTTTATCCAGAACATTATTTTCATTCCAGACAATTCCAGCTTTGACAATGGAGGCACCATTCAAACAATGGCAGAAAGATATCTAGATTTATATGGCAAGGGGGAAAAACCCAGGGTTAAATTTAAGGTATTGCAGGATGCAAAGGAAAGAGGAGGATTGGGCTTAGCTGATTTGAAATTATATTTTGCAGCCAGCTGTTTTATGTGGCTGAAAGAAAGGATCTTGCTTAAAAAATCAGATTATTGGATTTAGAAGGACATAAACTAAGATTTGGATGGCATGGATATTTGTGGTATGATAAAGTTAAGATTAATGCAGAATTTAATAACCATTATGTTAGGCATGCCATATTGAGAATATGGAATAAATATAAATGGAGGATTTGCCCAGAAATACCCCTGTGGCTATCACCGCAAGAAGCCCATGGTCCTTTCCTTACGTCCTGGCATAGCACTAAACTCATGCAATGGGAGCTTCTTCCTGGCGCAATTTCTGACGTCATCACACCACAAAAACAGGATTGTGGTACGATGATGTCAGAAATAGCACCTGGAAGATACCCTCGTTGTGTGAGTTTAATGCTATGCCGGGATGTGTGGAAACAACCCATGTTAGAAGGGAAATGGTGAGTACAGTAGGCAGGCACTGGGTCTGCATGGCAGCATCGTGTTTTCCTTGACAGCTCTCACCAATTGGAGCCCAAGGAGAGAGAGCCCCTACATTATTAATTAACTCTGTTGGTAGGAGGGGGGAATGTGCGCAATGCCTGAGATTTTTTTCTCCTGTAGGTACCCAGGCAATCGCATTGTCTCCCTGCCAATCTGGTCCTTGCAAGGGGTGACTTCTCCCCACCTATCAGCTTTGGAGAGGAGGATGTGCATACTTCAATCATAAGCTGCAATTCTAAAGACACTTCCTTGGGAGTAAGCACTATTGAATAATATGGAACTTACATTTGAGTAGACTTGTTTAGGGTTGCTCCTCCCCCCCCATCAGTGCACACCCCTAGCATTCATAGTCAAAGGTCAAAATTGCATTTTTACTGTAAGGTGAAAGAAAGTTGTAATGTAATTCATCTTTTCCTGCATGGCTATCAAGTGATTCAAAAACCCATATACAAGTATGCTTGAAAATGCCCTGGATTCATGGTGGCTAACAATGCAATGAGGAGTCGCAAGGATGTAAAATTAATGTCCATTAATAGATAAAACACAAAAATTTAAAAACACAGAGCTAAGTCTGCTGAAACAGATGCCTTCTGAAACAGAACTATCTTGAATGCCTAACTAAATGTAGCCAGTAAAGATACCCTCTATACCTACTCCGGTAAGTCATTCCAGAGAACTGAACCTACCACAAAGAAAGCCCATGACCTAGCTGTTGTTGTATGGAAACCCTCAGGAGTGAACAAAATAAGGAGAATGCTGTCTGAGGAACATAACTGGACCTTAATAGGAGATGCAATTTGGTAAGTAATAGTAATACTAACTGCTCTTATATACCATTCTTCTACACTGCTTAGTGCCCCTCTAAGAGCAGTAAACATAACTTCATCCTTAATGAGGCATCCCAGCTCCTGTAGCAACCATCTGGGCATTCCCCCCACCACACACACATTGACTTATTAGGAATTACTTCCTTAAACAGGAATAGAACCTCTTGGGAAGACTCTATAGGTCTATAATAAAGTATCTGGGCCAACAGTGGCATATCTCCAGCTATACTGCTGAGGTCGAGCAAGAACGCAAGTTATCACTTACCTGTGGTTATGTCAGGGTTTTTTTGCTGCCTGGCATTCATATGATTCCTTCCCCTTCTGTCACACTTATTGAAACTAGAAAGTCTAAAGTACACAGTCTGGAACTGAATTTGCACATCAGAGAATGTATATAATAAGAGATTGAAGGAACCTTTTTGAAATAACCCAGCTTTCCCCCCTTCTTGGTCACCTCATAAGATCACTTCTTAAAATTAGAATGATTTTAGGAATTTGGTTCTCTTGTCTAGCATGAATAGCTTTGCTGACTAACTTGGGTGGGTGATCAAGGGCATAACAAAATATTATTATGGTATTGTATATCTCTCCTACCTTGAGAATATGAAACCTACAAAAATTTGAGGGGTGGATAGAGAGATGGTTAGAAGCTGACCCAGTTTGAATGTGGTCACAAACAGAAAAGAATTGACATTTTTTAGCTGGACTGGGAGAAACCTGAGAAGCTATGTATTATTTATTTTTATGAAATATTTATATCCCACTTTTCCACCAGTAATGGGAATCAGTGAGGCATATAATTAAAATTGGCTAAAATCTCAGTTCTCAACAGGTGTGTACCAAGAAAAACATATTTATAGTTTCAAGTCTAGGATTTGAGGAGAACCCCTTTATCGTTATTGCTAATTTTTAGGTAGGGCACTATCAGGTCAGGATTCAAATCTGTGTTTTTGTTTTGTTTCTGGAATTGTGGTTCCATTATTTTAAATGGGGTACCAATCTGAGGGTCTGTTGCAGCTGTGTTTAAAGATAATGGCATCATATTTGCACATAGCCCTCCTTCTAATCTAAAGCCCCCCCACCAAGTTTCAGGCAGAATGGACAAAGGGGGTTGATTTTAGAGGCTCCCGGAGGAGGCAACCCTCAGAGTATTGTGGTCACGTTTCTAATGGGTGGTGGTGGTGGCAGCAGCTCAGCAGGAGAGCACCGGCCACCAGCATTTAAAACACATCCTGGGTGCATCTGGTTTCTTTACATAATCTAACAATGACTGACAATAAAAAACATTTACCTTTCCACTGAAAAGTCTGCATTTGCCATCTTTTCATGCTGTGGTCTGTTCTTGTCCCTTTTCACAAAGTAAGGAAGATTTCCTTTGCAGGAAACTGCACTCTTGTCCCATCAGTGCAGCCTTTGAAAATAATTCGATTTTTTTTCAAAAATAACATAGCACATGTGCATGTGGTTGCATGCGAGGAATCAATCACCCACTTGCTATAAGACACATGTCTTCATGCTGGATATCCACTGTAAGGGGTATCTTAATTATTTACTACTACTGTTTGAGGAGTTCCTGGTGTGTGGGCTCTCTTATTCCGGTGAAAACATCGTCCAACTCAGAGCAGCAATGTGGGCCTTAAAAATTCCTTTTCTGGGGCTTGTATCCAAAGGGGATTGGCTGGGAGTGCTTCTGATCCTTTGCAAGGATCCAATCAGAAGGAGAAATGCCACTGCCTGGGAAATCAGGAAAAACAAGATGCTTGCTGCTGCTGACAACAGCATTTTTCATAAGATTTGTGGAAATCACAATAATGACCCAAAGCAGTGATTTTCATGTATATTTTTGGTTTGGAAATTTTGGCATGCACACTCCTAATTCACATAAAGACAATACAAACAAGAAGGAGATAACAGCCCATTACACATCATACTAATGAGCCCCCCACAGCATGAAGCCCTCAAAACACTCATTTTATAGACCGCTGAAATCTTTGCCTTCTTCATGGCCTTGGGAGGCCCACTCTATAGAACAGAAGCAGCCATCAAAAAGCCCAATGCTGTTATTTTGTTTAACCTGAAGCAGAATCAGGTGTTTTATTTCCTGTTTTTAGAAATCAGTTTGTTTCTAATACATTGTGCTTGTAAATAAAATAGATATTAAAAAGAATGGCTTGGATCCAATAACTCCCAGTAACTAAAGAGCCTTGTCCCAGTGGAGCATATCTTCCTACAATGGAGCAAAGATCCTTGTGACAGATCAGCCCTACTTACTCATGGGCACTGATCCATCTTGCCCTCTGAGGCATCTAGGCACCGGTGGCCATCCAAGTCTCTGCCTGACAGTGTACTGCTCTCCCTGCTTCCCGCAACCCTTGGAGGGATTTGTGCTCCTTCTTTTGGTACACCGCTGCCATCACTTGGCCTTTGTAGAAATTACCTGCTGAGAGGAGCAGGACTCCCAGCTCCTCTCCCTTTTGTTGCTGTTCTAAGGCCTCTTGCTCGCATCTCCCACCACCCAGCACCTGGTTATCATGGACCACTTTACTACACTTATGCACCACTGGGGGATTAGCAGTTTGCCAATAGACTGCCATCACTATTTTCCTGGAGCCAGTTTTAAATAGTGATTTTGAACAGTGAGAGTCTATGTGGTACAGAGAACAACTATCAGCATTAAAAATGGTAAAAGTATTTATTAAAAAGAAAATGTTCACACACACACTCAGCACAGCAACAGCCTGAGCAAAAGATCCAAAAGAAAGGTGTAAACAAACAATTTCTCATCTTTTCCACACTGGGACACTGAGAGATCTCTGTCTTTTGGTGCTACACCTCTGAAGATGCCAGCCACAGCTGCTGGCGAAACGTCAGGAACTACAATGCCAAGACCACGGCAATACAGCCCAGAAAACCCACAACAACCATCGTTCTCCGGCCGTGAAAGCCTTCGACAATACATCAAACAATTTCTCTGCCCCTCACTCTGTACATGTCCTAGCATCTTTTATTCTAAAGTTACAGTGTTCTAAAACCTTCCTAATACCTTAGAGTCTTTGTTCAGGCCTGCAGTAGAGGTGGGCATGATCCCCCCAAAAATACCGATCAAGCTGTTCGTGGATCCGGGCCGCTGCCGAACCCAGGTCACCAATTCTAACCAATCAAGTCCCATTTCCGATCCGGAATCGGGAATCGGGGAGGCCAAAGCGGGAGGTGCCCCACTGTTTCCAGCGATATAGGAACGGTGGTTGGTGGCAGCAGCCGCCAGGCCTGGCGGGCATGGGGAGATGGCGATGAGCCACCTCCCCTCAGGGAGGGAGGGGACGTTCACACACACACACACACACACACACACTTAGAGCAGAGGGGTGGAAAAGTTTTTAACCCGGCAATAAGCCGCCTCCCCTCAGGGAGGGGACATTCACACCAGGGCCGGATCTACGGTTGCCAGCGCCCAGGGCAACCGTAGTCAGGCTCTTGCGCGCGTGCCCTCCTGGGTCCCCCCCCCCCACCCACGCAGCAAGCCGGCTGTCCCGGTGCGCTGCGGAGCTGGCGGCAGCCCAAGTGGCTCAGAGGCTGCCTGCGCCATTCACCTGCCCCGCAAGACAAGGGGCTGCTAGCTTGCCTGTGCGCCCCTTGTCCTGGGGAAAGATGAATGGTGCAGGCTACCTCCCAGCCACCCGGGCTGCCCTTTGCCTTTCCCCAGGACAAGGGGCAGCCGGCTTGCCCACGCGCCCCTTGTCCTGGGGAAAGATGAATGGTGCAGGCTACCTCCCAGCCACCCAGGCTGCCCTTTGCCTTTCCCCAGGACAAGGGGCAGCCGGCTTGCCCACGCACCCCTTGTCCTGGGGAAAGATGAATGGTGCAGGCTACCTCCCAGCCACCCGGGCTGCCCTTTGCCTTTCCCCAGGACAAGGGGCAGCCGGCTTGCCCATGCGCCCCTTGTCCTGGGGAAAGATGAACGGCACGGGCGGCCTCCCAGCCACCCATGCTGCCTTTTGCCTTTCCCCAGGACAAGGGGCAGCTGGTTTGCCCGCGCACCCCTTGTCCTGGGGAAAGATGAACGGCGTGGGCGGCCTCCCAGCCACCCGCGCTGCCTTTTGCCTTTCCCCAGGACAAGGGGCGGCTGGCTTGCCCTCGCACCCCTTGTCCTGGGGAAAGACGAACGGCGCGGGCAGCCTCCCAGCCACCTGCACTGCCTTTTGCTTTTTCTGCAAGACAGCCACCCCTTGTCCTCCGGGAAAGGCAAAAGGCAGTGCGGGTGGCTGGGAGGCCGCCCGCGCCACTCAACTTTCCCCAGGCACGCTCCTGGGGCTGGCAACTGCGCCCGGCGCCCCCTCTTTGGCGACGCTGGGGCAGACTACCCCCCTGCCCCCCCCCCGTTGATCTGGCCCTGATTCACACACACACACACTTAGAGCAGAGGGGGGATCTATCCCTGCCTCTCCAAATAGAGAGAGACACCCCGTCAATGTGTTTCAGCCAGCTTTTAAAAAAACAGCAAAATGGAGGAGGAAAAAATCCACAGGGAATACAATACTAATTTACAAAATTACAAAGCTGTATTCAGAGTGCAAAGGCTACAAAATTTCATCATTGTATTCAAATAAATAAATAACAATCTCTTGATGCAGTTTTCAGGCACACACATCAACAATACAATAATCTTTTGCATAATCATACAGGGCAAGTTACAGTAGACACACACAATTCCCAACAGTCTTCTTGGAATAGTTATAACAATTCTTTCCAGGGCTCCCCTCAGCAGGTGAATGGTGAAGCCCAGCCGTGAAGCAAAGTTCCAACCCACGCTCAATCTGGGGCCGGCTATCTGTAGCAGATATCGGAATCCTTCATCAGGAGCGTGTGGAATGCTTTACAGCAGAAAGGGAAATTTCCAGTGTGTTTAAATCTTACATGCCCAAAGCATAGCCTTGAAAATCTCTTATGCGTGTGTGGGCAGGTGACACTTAATGGAAGCTACCATTACTTTTCCAACGATAAGTATAAAACCTCTCTCGCCCAGTGAACAATATTGCTTCATGTAAGCCTGCTGTTGTATTTTACATTCTTCTTTACCTGTGTATCCCCTGTCAAATGCTTGTTGCTCTCACATTGATGAAATGCATTGTGTGCTGTTATGTGCATATTTGTCTGGGTTATCATAGGGATTGTAATGGGGAGGGGACTAATAGTAGTAGATTCTTCATACAAATTTCTTACCCACTGGACTGGGTTGGCTGAGGTGCTTGGAATATAATTTGCTTCTTCCCCATCTGGTATTTGCTATCATCTTATAAAATGTAGGTGCTACTGTCTGGTTCCCCCCCCCCCAATTATTTGTTAGGGGATATGAATGCCTAAAGTTTTTTCTGTAGGTGTCAGATACTGTTCTCTTAACTACAAGGGTCTGGTAGGCCTCTGGCAAGCCTTCTTGGCAGTGTGCACATGTATTCTGTATGCAAGACATTTGTGATGTCACCATGTGTCCTTGCTGTAACTCATGTGCTCATTGATGCCTCCCATGAATGGGTTATTTAGCATAAACAATTGTGATAGAGGGATAATTGCCAAGGATGCTATTGTCATTGCTACATTATCTCTTAAAACTTCCAGTGTTATTTTTGCTTTCCGGTTTGCTGTGTGAACACACAAGATTGTGACTTTGCAAAGCCAGTCTCCCCACCCCCCATAACAATTCTCTATTAAAAAAAAATTACATAGCTCTTTCCTCCTAAAATGGTAATTCACAAATAAGGAAACACTAAAATAATATCGAGTTGGTAGTCATTGCATCCAGCCAACTGTGCAATCACCATAGCAACCATACATTCTGCTTCTACATTAGAACTATTTGCCTTCTATACGATATTAGTAAGATGTATGTGAAAAAAACTGAGGAACATAGGCAAATAACTGTTTTAATTCTGTTTGCAGAAAAATGAACATAAACACAAGTAGTGTCTATGATCATAGCAAACATTTCTAAAAGCACAGAGAATATACAAATGATACATAGACTTTACCATTTGAAAGCTAAACAAAACAATAATCTAGTGACACATTAAGGACAAACAACATACTTCCTCCAAGGAGCATTTTTATCTAACAAGGACCCTGTGATTAGATCAAGCTGAGATGGTGACTTGCCCCAAGTCACCCATTGAATCTGATAGCTAAAGGAGGCTTTGAGAATGGGTTTCTCAATCCCAAATCCACCAGCTACATTGTACTAACTCCATCTGAACTGTAAGGGGCAGCAAATTGCTCAAATAATATATAAGCCTAATTATTCTGATCCACCTTTCAGTGACCAAAATTACTCACAAAACTTTGTAAAGACAAATCAAACAATCATGGTAAAGCATAAGAAGGTTGACACACAATTGTAAACCAACGAGGTTCAGAAACTTGATACAAGTACATTTAAATCTGCCTCCCCACTTTTCACACATGTGCAGAAAAAGTGGGGCTGAAAACTGCCTTAAGTGACACATGTATATCTGGTCAAAGAGTCAGAATTGTGCTTGATTAGCTGCAGAATAATTTGGCATAGAGAAGAAGCTGTGTCTTTATGCACAGATGGCCAGAATTAAAATGGACTTCCCTTTATCAGTCTTAAGTAATGGATTTGTCTTTCCTTGTTCAATGATTTACAAAGGGCCTTTTGTGATGGGGTGGAAGGGGCAGCAATGGGTTCATTCAAAACAATTGTATATGTGGAATAGTCAAAGACTTCAACCATGAAGGATACATTTGGTAACTGTAAATGGAACCATTGCTGAGGGTTGGAGGGCAAAATTAAAATAATGGCACTGGAAAAATCTCACCAAGCAATGGAGTTGTGCAGTTTGTTTTTAAATAATGAGGCTCATGCAGAAGCCCCAGCAGCTGGCAAACATTCAATAGGACACTCAAAAAAATAAATATATTAGAAAATTGGGTTAGAAATGTAACAGTGGCTGACAGAACAAAAACAATAGGCATTTGTGAGCACAGTATTCAGCTTTCCATATATTAACTATATAAAAAGTACAAAAATAGTCATCCTAACTTATTCTGTCTGTGTGTGGGGGGGGGGGGGAGAGTAATTTTAAAGGGAGGCTCCAATACAAAGCACATTGGTTACACATGCATTGCACTTGGGCACAGGTAAATCCCACAGTAACATAAATCAGAAACGAAATTAATACAAAAAATTGAAATGAACACCCCTAATTCTAATTTTAGCACACACAAGATACCTCAACCCCTTACAGAGAATAACTTTACTGCAGATTTAGAGCTAGAGTCTCAGGGTTAGAGGGATAGGGTTTGAGGGCTTTGGGAAGTATGAGGTCAAGGTTTAGGGATACCATTCTGGCTGGGCACTGTTATCTGTCAGTTCCAACTCTTATCCAGTTCTCACCAGTATTCCATTTCTGACCATCTTATGGAAGAAGCATGAATGTATGCATAAGCATAAATTCAGTGTATTGAGTATAGGAAGTAGATGAAGAAAGAGAGAAAATCCCTAGGAATTCTAGCAGAGGACTGTTTTCTCTACAGGGCCACATAGGTTTCTCCATACAGACTGCTTTCCCATGTTACAACCCTTGAGTCTCTCCTACAATTTCTGTGAATGCTATTGGGATAGAAAGTAGAAGTTGTACATTCTAACCAATACAGGTTTTACATTTACTTTACAGAATATAGATACGCTTGTCAAGAGATGCTTCCTCTGTCCCTCTTCACTCCTGTCCATTCCTAAAACCTGAAAGACTCCCAGAATTCTGGGAGATAAATTATCATTACTCCCAGAATTTCACGAGTGTTGGAGTCATTTTGGATAACCCCTGAGTTAATTCAAACCAGCTAATTTCAGGTTTAATTTTGGCTTGTTTATGAATGCACACACCTAATTAGGAAAGAAAGGCTTGGATCCTGCATAGAATTTCTGCAGGAACAGGGATGTGTTTGTGTGTGCAATTGTTGTTGATGCCTCCCTCCTGTGAGTGACCTCTTATTTCCCCCAAGTGATTCATGTGAGTCATCTGTCATCCAGGAACAGCTGTTTGAAGGTGTTTTCAGCTGCTGCAGAAGGGGGGCAATTAACAAAAATTGCCCCTTCTTTCCACCCAAAAGAATTATAGGTGAGTTCCAAGCCTAAGTTAGGTTTTGTTAGATTCTGCCAAGAGAGTTGGCCGGGGGCGTGGGGGGGGGGAGTTGGAGAGGTTAGAATTTATTGTTAAGGCTGCTACAATTCATTGCCAAGGTATGTAGGGATTTAAATTTGTATGTAGGGATTTAAATAGGTACGTAGGTATTTAAATTTTTTTAAAGAAGCAAAAACATACTTACACACATACCCTTTAACCCTAACTCTTTCACCCTTTTTGCTGCTAAAAGAGAGGGAAAAAAGAAATAAAACTCAATAATGAAAAGAAAATAGCTGCCAGAAAGGGTCGGACCTTTTCAGCACAGCAGCCCCCTGAGTTAATATTTCCTGTAGGGGAGAGATAGTATACAGTCCAGTTGCTAAAGCATAGAAATTGTTTCCTTTTTCAAAATGGCAACCATTGTCCATCCTATTTTGTTTTTAGCCATCCTTTTAGAAAACTTTATTTGTTCCACTTGAGGAAAATTGGAGCAAGAAACAGTGTGATCCAATTTATAATATGTAGCAACACTGGGTAGCTAATTATAATTTTGCCACAAGCAATTGTCAAAACCATAGAACTCCAAGTCTTGTCTGACAGTGGGCAGTATTCTGTCATACAGGCATCTGGCAGAATCAGCAGGTGATCATAGACTTGCCCTGATATTTGACTCTTATAAGAACAACAACAAACCAAACCAGTACTGGGAATTCACAACCAAAACGATGTGCCTATTAACAGTCACAAGAAACATCTAACCACAAACAAACATGTGACTCTTCTTACAAATATCTAAGCTCTCTTTTCTTCTTTAGTGTTTGTATATATGTTAAATACACATTTTCATTATATGCTATCTGGGTTACAGCTTACTTAAATTCTTGAACATGGGACACCAGGGAAATATGATAGCAAATTTTTGCAAGGCACGTAGGTAGGATCCAAGTTAGATATGCTGATTATACCTTTTTAGACAGGACAGAAAACTAAGCTCTGCAAGAGAGTTGAATCTATAGCAGTTGATAGTAGAGACTACCCACTATATGATATGTAGAAATATTTATTCCACTTTGGCAAATTTCTTCACTGAGTAATGATCAGTTTAATTGATCTGTGTTATGTCTGTATTTTTAAAGTTAATTTTCATGCATAATACAACTTACAATAATTATTCAAGAAATATAAAAAATTAATGAACAAAAATTAAAGTAACCCATTACATTTTTTAAAATTAAGTGGGCAATAGGCTGAACCTTACTTTTCAAGCCCCACATCTCTATGCTAGTTTGGGATCAACTCTAACATTATTTTTGCTGTATTCTAAGTTTTTTTTTAAGTATAGTATTAAATCTTCATTTTTATTATGTATCTTGTATCTTAAAACTAAAGGTCGTTAATCGGCTTCTCATCTTAAGCATTGTCATGGTAGTTCTGGTTCAATTTTTTCCCTTCAGTGGCGTGATAGAAGCAATGTTTGCACTGGGAACAATATCCACCAGTATTCATTACTTTGCAGGCTTTGGAGTGTTTTAGAGAAAATAGTTGTTATATTCAATGGGCTGGATCAAAAGGTTCTATTCTGCTAATAATAGAGTATTTGGATGGCACAACATGTTTTTTTCTCTTGGAGCAAGGCTCCTTATGGGAGTGGAAGGCTCCATCATTGGATTCAGCCAGTAGACTGGAGTATGGGAAAATTTCCTACATCAAGTTACAGTGCAATCAGGGGGGTGGGGGGAGAGACAGCCACTATGCTGTCATATCCCTGAGATACACCAGCACAACCCAGAAATATGCCATTGGAGTTGCCTGTGCTGGTGCCAAGCTCTGGTATGGCAATGCTGTAGCACCCCACCAGAACACTGCTGGCATAACCCGATGCATTTCTTGGCCAAGGAACTTCCCTCTTCCCCTAGTTGGGGCAGCAGCAGCAGCTGCTGGATAGCTGTATTCACTACATATGTTGTTAGCATATATAGTGAAGAGCTTGGTGATGCTTGGGGGCTGCCTAACCCTGCAACAGCACACCTTCAGTTGGCTAAATACTTGCTTGATGACCACATGGGTCCAAAAGTGGGCCTGGCTGTAGGCAGCACAGGATGCTGGCTTGTCCTTGACATACAGTGTGATCAGGTATAGGAGTATGGGGTAGCCTTGGTCACCTGTGGTGGGGAGACAAATGGCTTTGTTCCCCTCACCCATGGCCAGCAAACAGCCCCAGCCCTCCCCAAAGGAGGCACTGACCTAGCAGCCAGTTCCTGCCCTCCAGCCAGGCAGCCAGTAGACAATTGAGGCAGGACACGAAGGTATGTGCATCACACTCGCTGCCTAGGAACTGGGCCATGAGGTCCAAGAATATGCTCTAGTGATCGCGGCTGGCCTGCCCATGCAGGTTGTAGAAGTGGTATCAATTGTGGTAGGCCTGGGGATATGAATACTATGTAGTTGCAGTCCATAGCCCCGATGATGTTCAGGAAGCCCATGAATGTGATGAACTCAGCACAGATAGGAAGTAACGCTGCCTCCTCTGTGGGGAAATGCACATGCTCCTGAAGGTGCAGCAGCATGGCATCCAGGAAGGTGTGGAGGCAGTGGGTTGCTGAGGGTTGGGACACCTCCAGCATCTAAGCCCAACCTCCTGGAAGGAGCCTAGGATGAGGCAGCTGAGGGGCAGCAAAATATTCTGCAGGATGGAAATGACCCTGTCCAGGTGGAACTGCTTCAGGCAAGTGTCATCAGACAGCTGCAGGGTGCTCACTCACTATAACACTTGGCACAGTGCCTCCTGGGGGGGGGCACTGTGCCACTCAGATGTACAATGTGGTAGGTGGGAATGTAGCAGTTGTAAATATTGTCATTCAGCAAAAATTGACAAATCTTAACTAGCTGAGAAAATGACAAAAACTCATTGTCAAAGCCTTTCAATTGATCCAGAGTAAAATCTTGGTGTGGGTCATCCTTTTTGTTGGGGAAGGGAGGTGTTCAAGATTTTCTATTCCCTAGCTTAATCATCAACCAACAGGGAGACTGCAATGAGGAAATCAGACGGAGATTGAGACTTGGAAGAGCAGCTGTGAGAGAGCTAGGTAAGATCCTTAAAGATAAAGATGTCTCTCTGAGAACCAAGATCAAGGTAATCTAAACTATGGTATTTCCCATTGCCATGTACGGATGTGAAAGTTGGACAGTAAAGAAAGCTGACAGGAAGAAACTTAATTCATTTGAAATGTGGTGCTGGAGGAGAGTTTTGTGGATACCATGGATAGCCAAAAAGACAAATAAGTGGGTACTAGATCAAATCAAGCCTGAATTCTCCTTAGAGGCTAAAATGACAAGACTTAGGCTATCGTACCTTGATCACATCATGAGAAGACAAGATTCTCTGGAAAAGTCAATAATGCTAGGAAAAGTGGAAGGCAGCAGGAAAAGAGGAAGACCTAAAACGAGATGGCTTGACTCAATAAAAGAAGCCACATCCTCCAGTTTGCAGGATCTGAGCAAGACTGTTAAAGACAGAACAGTATATAACATCAGGAGGAAGAAACATAGCCAGATTGCCTGCATTGGAGCTTACCTGCATGAGGGTCTGCCTGCGCTGGAGTGTGCAATGAAACCTGCCTGTTTGCTCTGGAGCTACTTAGGGATGTGCTAGGTGCTCTAAGTTAAGGGACTGCTGTTTTGTTTTCCCTATGGCAAGGGAGTGCTGTATGTCTGTTCCCCCCTGCCTCAATTAAAGGCTTATTTATGCTGCCAGAGTGTCTTGCCACAATTCAGTTTTCTTGATCTCCCAAATCCACATGGTTTGTCATTGCCTTCTCCAGTTATTTACACTTTATCCCCAGGAAACTGAGTACTCATTTTACTGACCTCGGAAGGATGCAAGGCTGAGTCAACGTTGAGCTGGCTATCTGAACCTGGCTTCCTCCGGGATCGAACTCAGGTCGTGAGCAGAACTTCGACTGCAGTACTGCAGCTTACCACTCTGTGCCATAGGGCATATAGAAGTATACAAACTCCAAAATGGATCTAAATATCCAACGGGAGGCTGCTGAACTGGAATTCATATGCAAATTTGACTCTGTCAAAGTGGGACTGAATAGGGACTATGAATGGTTATCACATTATCACAGGTAACAGATTTCCTTTACAGAGGCGGGGTCTGGGGGAGCTCAGTGGCACCTGGCGTGGGCTTTCGGGGACCACAGATCTCTTTGTCAGATGCATCTGGCAAGGAGAGCTGTGGTTATCGAAGGCTCATACTGCATTGGAATTGGATGGTCTAGCTGTTTGGCTGCCACAAACTAACAGGGCAAACTCCTTTGAAGCCAACTGATCCACACACCAAAAGGAGATGTTTACATATACTAGCAAAGGAATGTTTTGGTTGCACCCTCCCCCTCCCCCCCAATTGCCTCTTCTCTCTCCTCCCCTTCTCCTTCCTCCTCTTCTATATTTGACCAGTCTCTGTAACATGCATCTGACGAAGAGAACTTGATTCTCGAAAGCTTATGCTACAATAAAATTGGTTGGTCTTAAAGGTGCTACTGGACTCTTTTTGATTTTGCTAAATATCCACTATATTCACAAGTTATTTCATATCAATAAATACTATTCATGTCAATAAACATAAAACAGGCCACTTAAAATTAGAGTCCAAGAGAACATGTCAAGAATAAAAAATAAAATAAAATAAAAACAGAAGCCCCCTTGGTATCTCATTTTATGCAATACCACTCAGATTGTAGAGACTTTTAAGATCTTAGTACTATGCAGAATAAAGCCATCTTTCAATTCCAATATGCTACAGAGATTACTGCAGCTTGAGTCTTACTGAATTTTTAGACTGAATACTCTCACTCTGCATGGTCCAGTCAATGAGATGGAATATTCATGCTTTCTATGAATTTGTGTATGTCCCTTTAATTTGTTCAGTTGTCAATGAGACAATGACTGCTTTAAAAATAATTGCAAACAACGCCTTGTACGGAGTTTGACCATCATAGCCACACCAACTAGCTGACATGATTGTTCTTACCTCTGAACTGTGAGTATAAACCTTTGGGTTATTAAGGATATATTGTAAGATAATGAAGAGATTGAGATTTTTGAGAATTGTTTTGTTTAATGACAGCACAAATTTATGAGCCTTTGAAAAGGTTTATTGCACAATGGGATTTTTTCAAATATGCTGGCAAAACCCCTTAGGCTCTTGGATTACTTCTTGATGTGATGTTCTGCCTGTTGCTGCTTCTTCAGAGAGTCTTATCACATTAGGAGGAACTTTACCTGAAAATAAAGAATAGATTACACCTTTTATAAAGAGACGGACCAGCATTGGTATAGGACACCTACTCCACAGAGGTCGTTTGTTTATAGGATTGCTCTTCACCAGTTGGACTGTTCAATTTTTGTATAATTGTTGCAGGTTATTTATTGTATTGATGGTGATATTTATTGACATATTTATTTAATGACATGAATAGTATTTATTGATATGAAATAACCTGTGGATATAGTGGATAGTGGATATTTAGATTCATTTTAGATTTTGTATTCTTCTATATACCTTTATATATGTTTAAGCACTTCAGCATTTCGCACTTTTCCAATTTATGTGTATATGAATATACAAATATGAATGCTCTCCGGATAGTTAGTTTATGAGTTGGGAGCATACTCCATAGAATGGCTACTGGCTATCTTAAGTGGCTGGTGGCTGTAACTTGGGCCATGGACAAAGAGCATGTATGTATCGAAGGGCCGCTTGCAGATATATTGGTGGCAGTCCATGGGCTCATGGTGGCCCAAGCCCCTGTGGCCCCTTCCTATTCTGCTGGAAGTAGTAGCTGGGGTCTCCAGGAGTGGCCCCCACCAGCCTTTCTTGCCAACTTGGCTGTGGTGCTGGGAGTGCCCCACTGCTGATACGCAGTACTCATGGCAGGCTCCATGTTCCTGGGATGGCACACAGTGGGCTAGACCAAGATGGGCCCAGGGGTGCAAGTGTGCTTCGGGTGATGGTGTGTGAGGTGGTAGAACTCCTGTCCTCTTCCCATGCTGCTGTCTCCATTCTGTTTGATGGTGTCCTGTGCTTTTAAGGGGATGTTGTAAAGGCTCTGGGTGGAACCTGGGAGTATGTGGGGTCAACCTTCCCTGCCCTTCTCTTCATGTGTGTCCAGAGCCAGCCCCCTGTGGTTGGTTGGTTGGTTGGTTCCCATCAATCACAATCACACCATCTACAAGATGTCATAGGGGCAAAATGGTATGGTTGCTACCCATGTGGCCATCTACATGGGCATTTGCCTTGTCCCCAGCCTGTGAGGTTTCCCTTTAGAGAATGATCCAGCAGTTCCGCTGTTGAACTGGTGGCAAGCTACCTCTGCCACACTAGTTTCAGGCCAGCATCAAGGGTGGGAGGAGAGCTAGAGGGGCAAGGTGACAAAATACACAAGACAATCATGGTAGAGTTAAAGGAGGCCACAACTTTATTGATTTACAGCTCATGAAGCCTTGGCACTGCATAGGGCACAGGTTTGATCATTGGCTGAACTGTCTGCCAGCCGCTGAACCACCACACCCCCTTATACACTTGCTGAGAGGGGGAAACTATGGGATGACAGTAGTTAACGGGATACCACGTGGGTGTGCACCACTGTATGGTGTCCAGGGTCTGAGGCACAGCCCCCAGCCTCGCCAGGAGGAAACAATGGGAGGCAGCCGGGAGGCAACTGCCCTGCTGCCCCAGCCATCCATCAGGACCAGAACCTGCCTGTGCCAGGGGAAAGGGACAAAGGCCCAAGGCTCCAGAGGGCTGGAAGGGGCAGGGTGAGGCCAGCCAGCCCCACCCTCCAGGGAGAAGATGGGGAGCTAAGCAGGGCAGAGGGAGGGGGCAAAGGCAGGGGGAATAGGGACCCAGCAGCTGCCCAAACAGAGCCCTTACCAGCCGAGGAGGAGAAGCAGCCACAACAGCTCAGATCCACGCCCCAGCCTATCCACCAGCTAGAGGGCAATAACCAGGCTCAGGGAGTGCCAGGAGAAAAGCAACTCCAGGTGGAGCTGCCACAGGCATTCTGGGGGAGGAGATGGGCAGCCCCGCCCAGCATCAATGGGCAGGCAGCCCAGAAGCTGACTGGGCCAGCTCCTCGTGAGCAAGGCCAGGGAAGCTCAGCAGCTCAGAGGCCTACTGGGGCAGCTCCTCGAGAGCAAGGCCAAGGAAACCTCAGCTGGGGATTGTTCACATTTAACCCCAGCCTGCCAGAAAGGCAAGAAAGCCTAGAAGGGATGAGTGATGGGAGGGAAACACCTGAGGGGAGGCGCAGCTGGGCCAAGTCAGGAGAGGGAACAAGCCTGAAAGGAGGGCAGAGCAGAGAAAGAAAACCCTATAAAGGCTGGCTAGGAAGAGCTCTGGGGTGGTGGGTTTGAGCGGAAGCGGGAGCGCGGGTGAGGGCAAGGAGGAGAATGGATGAAGGAGGAGGAGATGGCAGAGATCAAAGAGGGTGAGTGGCACAGGTTGAGTGGACCAGCGAGTGGATTGAGAGGGAGTTTGGGTGATATATACCACCCCTCCATCCACAGAGCAGGGTCCCACAAAATCCCTGTCCCCCCCTTTGACGTCAGGAGCAGCCTGCCCAGCACCCCGCCCAGCGGCGGCGGCTGCAAGCCCTGACATGTGGATCACCTGCCACCAGGGAGTGAGGTGGACCTGACAGCCCCCAAGCTGGGCATGCACCTGCCATGCCACACTCCCCAGACCTCTTAAGAGGATCCCCATAATAAGGAAAGTGAGCTCACTAGCCTTCCCCCCCAAACCAGATTCGTGCTCAATGCCCCAACCATCACAAGAGCCGCAAAACAGTTCCCACCAAAGCTCCTAGAGTTGCAAAACAACATGGCAAGTTGCTCTGGATGATCTGTGACTTACAGTCCAAACCCCTGCTGGACAGGAGCACTCCACCAGGCCAAGACACGGCCTCCACACTGCAGATCCCTGGGTAAGGAGCCACCAAACCCCATGAGTCTCATGAACTGTTCCACGGCCTGATGCCACCTCTTCCTGGCCACTTCGAAAGTTTGATCACAGTATGCCCATCCAGGGATGGGGGAATGGCCCACATAGGAGGCCTGCCTGGCTATGAAAGAATGTCTCATGCTGAAACTGGAGAACCAGGGGCAGTGGAGCCATCAGGATGAGCTGCTGGCACTCTTTGGCTGATGCCGTGCCAGTTGACTCAGCATGCCCTTTGCCAACCCTGAGGATGCCATCAGACAGCCCAATGAGAGCCTTAGCCCCTTAGCATGACATGCTGTGGCCTGGAGCCTACACATGATCCAGCTCCTTCAAAGCTGTCAGCCCTGACTTGCCACAAAAGCTTCCCACATCCTGGTGATGGTGCCTGGGGACCACTCAGCGCTTGCTGCTGTGCCCTGTGAACTGGAATGATTTGCATTGACCTGTGGCAACTAGAAAGAAAAGAAATCACAAAGGCAATTCCTAAGCCCGTGATCATGCCAACTTGCCTGACGTTGTGGCGGGACCCCCCCCAAA
This sequence comes from Eublepharis macularius, assembly GCF_028583425.1. Classification (NCBI taxonomy): domain Eukaryota; kingdom Metazoa; phylum Chordata; class Lepidosauria; order Squamata; family Eublepharidae; genus Eublepharis; species Eublepharis macularius. The sequence goes on from NC_072796.1 coordinate 70,028,490, forward strand.
CCCCGCTGCCATAAACCACCCCAGTCCTGCAAAGTGCACCAGATCTGTGCACGGAGGCTGGCAGCTGAAAAGGGGCTCCCCTGGAGGGGAGGTCCAGCCTTGACACCAGTGAACCCCTGCCTCATGCCCAGAGGAAGGCGAAAAACCTCCAGGACCAAGGGCCAATCAGGCCTGGAGGAAAAATCCTTCCTGACCCCAAACTGGCAATTGGAATTTCCCTGGGCACGTGAGAAGAGGCCACATGACCTAGACTTAATGCACCGCTCCCCTTGTCTGCTGACAGACATTCTGCATTGGCCAACCACACACAATGGAATTGAATTGAACATGGCTACCAGTTGGGCAGGATCCAGTCGCTGCTTCCCTGCTCCACACTGTTTGGCCCCTGGTTATGCTGGCCTCCAGCAGACCAGGAAAACAGTGCCACACCTGTACTACCCCCACGGTCCCCTGCCTGGGGCGAGCCACAAACCCTGTCCTAGGAGGGACTGGTACCAGACTTTTATCTTGTGTCAGTGAAGAAATTGTGCTATGATCCGTCTATATCTTCATAATGTGGTGCTCAGATTAATGTTTCCCAGTTGTTGCAGTGGAACATCTAAAAACATTATTTTAATCTGCCAGTCCAGTTTGAAATTTCCCTTGTGGAACACTCTGTTGTTCTTAGCACTTCTATAAGACCTGCATTTTCTTTAAATTAGAGACATCTTGCATGCTCTACCTCATGCTACTCTGAGCTCAATGGAGCTGAAAGCAAATTTGCAAAGACCAAAACTGTCGCACTGATTGTGCTATCTTTCTGCAATGGTTGTGGTTTTCAAGGCCTTCACCCCATCTTTCTCTAATCTTTATTTTAAATTCTTAAAATCCCAAGTGAAATTATCAGAACCTTCTGTTGTTTTCTGTTTACCTTTTCATAGCTTTTAGTTCTTATCTACCCATATCCCTAAAAACCTGGGAAGAATGATCATAAGTATTTCAACAATGTACATTGAGTTGTAACATAATATACTTAAAATTGGTATTTTTCTCCTATACTATTGCTAATGTTTAAAGATTAAAGCTATTAACATGCCTTCACTTCATCGAAGAATTGTGAGATAATTATTTCAGGAATTAGCTCTCTGCATCCTGTTTTAATGCCACTGTGGGCATTTCCCAGGGTGGAAAAGGAAATTAAATGTCTTTATTTAGCAGGGACTGAAAACTCATAAAAGCCTAACACTGCTTTGCTCAGGCTGAAAGAGGAGGACAGGGAGACGTTTCTGCAGGCTATGAATCCCACAACATCCTCCTGCTCTGCACCTAAGTAGATGAGCTTCTACATGGTGGGCTGGGGAGACATTCCTAGTAGAATGTGCACAGTAGGGTGTTTAGGACTGAGATATTAAATACAGTGATATAATTAATCTTGATATTTCATGCTTAGAATACCTATTCTGCTAAGTCCTGTGGAGAACTGACATGTTACCTGTTCTTTATACCCCATTTTTATACTAACTTCCTCTGTGGAGCTCATGACAACATTCAGAGGCATTATCTCTTTTCACAGTGAGGAAGGCTAGGCTAAGAATGAGTGACTGGCTCAAAATTGTTCCTTGAGTTTCATGTGTGATTAAGAATTCAAGCTCTGGTCCATCCAAGTCCAGCCTCGCATTCACTTTATTACATATATTTTCTTAAAGAATAATGAAATAAAAGGTAGCTGCTAGTGAAAATCATTTCTTGATGTAACTTTTGATATAGTGTTGTCATCATTTTTCATGGTGTTTCCTATCTCCTAGATGTACCATAGAGCAAAAGTCACTACATGAACTAGAGCAATTATAGCACAAGTTTCTCACCTCTGCCAACAGATGTATTTTTTTGTGGATTTTGAATGACACAACTCACTGTGTGATGCCTCATGGGACATGTTTTGATTTGCAGTACAGCCAAGAGTATGAGAAACTCACAATGGGCATACCAAATTCCATACTCTCTAATTTATGTAAATAACCTGGGCACACAAATCACATTTGGATAAATTGAAGCAGGCAGGGGAACTCCAATCCCCCTGCCTGCTTCCCCCCAACTCCACCTCTGCTTTCCCTGCCTTGCTTTGCTTCTTCCCACCTGTGCATTAAGCATTTCCTTTCCTCCCACTTATCTAATCACAGCTCCCCCCCACAATCCCCCCCCTCGGTCCCCTGCTGCTTGCTTGTTCACCTTTCAGTTCTTGCCAGTGTAGGGGAGAGGGCGGGGTAAGCCAGAGCTGGCCCTGATGTCCTGCTTGTAGTGACTGTTGCTACCACTTTTTTTGTACAGCATGCTGGAGTTGCTACAGCATCTCTACACTGCTCAAATTCAATGGGCAAGCACTGTTCTTGCCATTTTTGCAGTTTTTAGGCATCCAGTTATTTTTTAATTAAAGAAATCACATTTTTCTACAACCCAGGGTTTCCTCCCAGGTTGGCAAAACCCTAAATTGTAGCTGAAGCTGGGCCAGTTTTATGGATCTTTTGATTCTCACAGAGGAAACCCATTGTCGATTAGAAACAAGGATGAGCACGGCAATTGACATAGGGCTGAACTGATTGGGCTTGTTCATATCGTCATCATAGACTGGGTGCTTATGCAGCATTACTCATGCTGAAAATACAAGAAGCCCATGTGGCTGCTATTGACAGTACCATCAAGTATTTAAGTGTAGTGCTTAGAATGTCAGAGTAGGATCTGGGAGACCCAGGTTTTAATCCCCCTCTTTCAGAAAATCAACAAAAGGGGGATAGACTCCAATATAAGCAGTAATCTAGGGGACTAGGTCCAAGAAGACTATACAGCCAAATCCTTCAAAATCAATATTCACATTTATCAAATTCAGGGCTTTTTTTCAGCGGGAATGCAGTGGAACGGAGTTCCGGAACCTCTTGAAAATGGTCACATGGGCTGGTGGCCCCACCCCCTGATCTCCAGACAGAGGGGAGTTTAGATTGCTCTCTGCACTGCAATCTAAACTCCCCTCTGTCTGGAGATCAGGGGGCGGGGCCACCAGCCATGTGACCATTTTCTCCGAGGGCAACCCACTGAGTTCCACCACCTCTTTTCCCAGAAAAAAAGCCCTGATCAAATTTATCAGATATCAAGATTGTAGGTGCAATCATACATACATAATGATGCTTATACAATTGAAGTAACCACTCATAGACCACCTAACTGTCAAGTGTACCCAGTGCTTCACAATACAAGATACTTATATAGAATAGTCCATTATAGTCCACCAAATCTTTTTCTATTCTTTACAGGCAACAAGCTGTCATGGACAAAATGGGAATTAATTATTTCATTCATTCCCAAATGTCTTAAACACAACAGGAAATACATATTGGTAGACATATTCACTGTGTTTGTAAGCACTTAATTTGTTACCAGGCTTAAAAGGGCCCAGAAGAGCATTTTTGAATGTGGCAACAGCTTAGAAAGAGGGAGAATTAACCTTCCCTTCTCCAGTGCCATGGCCCCAATCCAAATCACACCCAGGTGCCTTTTAGTGTAAAATACATCTAGAATTCTAATCACATCATCTATTTGCCCCTTAGAGTCTTTATTATTGATGGTTCTCTCTTACACATGAAACACTATCTCCTCTTCTGTCTAGGAACAGGAAAATATGATATCCAGGAAAGGACATTCTACAGAAACATGGGTCTGGCCGGTGCCTCTTATGGGTATCCATGTGCCTGACCACTGCACTCCACGAACATCTGGCCTGTCTATTCAGCTACTCTGCTATTCTATCCCTTGTACACCATTGTACATTCTGCACAGTACTATTGCTCCTTTAGAAATCTGTAGATCACCCCCCCCCCAATAATGTATTATGATTATTCCTCCCACATTGCCTACTGAATTAATAAGCCATTATTGATCCTTCCTCTGTAATATTTCTGCAGCTGTAAGGCCTCCTGCCAGCAGAGTTATTGCACTGAATTTGTTTTCAGATGTCTGCATCAAAGACATTATGGTTATATATAGAAGAGGGCCCTGGTTTCACATATGCAATGATCCTCACTCCTCACTGAATTAGAAATAAACTTTGCTGATTCTTCCTGCACCCAAAAAAGGAACTATCTGAGTACTATTACAGATTTCTTAATGGGGTCTTTTATTTAAAATTCCCAAGTCTTTGTTTGTACCAACATACTACTTAAAGTGTATTTAATTTTTTATTATCTTGGTTGCCAAGCATAATTCTCTCTTGTTTTCTACATATATGTACATCCCCATCCTAGAATGGTATACTCCAAATTTGTATTAATTAAAAATTGAATTTGTACAATTGCAGCTGTGCCCCAATACACTCACTTACATGTCTTATGCAGTTCATTTGGGGGAAAATTGAATAGAGGGAGGAGGAGCTTGTGAAGAATCACAAAAGAGATAATTTTTAGTATTGTTAGAGTAACTTGATTCTGTGATTCAAGAGTAGCTTTTACATAGTTGATAAAATTAGCAGAAGTGAATGGGTTCTGCGACCATATTAGGCTTGCCAAGTCCCTGTCGGGAAGAAAAGCAACGGGCAGCCCTGGTATACAGACCAGAGAAGAACAACGAGACCAGGTATCCACAACTAAAAATTAATTTGTATGTTTCCCTGTTTATCAATTTTTGAAGTGCAAAAGTGCAAAAGTGAATAAATACAAAATTGATTTTACAATATAAATACAAAATTACAAAAATACAGAGTCCATTCATATACAAACATGAAATCCTTAGTAAATATTCAATGTCCGTAAACTCATTCAAATCATTTAAAGTGCAGAATGCCAACGGTAGTAAGAAAGCCGATAGGTAGGGAGTTGTGCAAGATGTTCTTTCATTCACAGTCCAAAAACTTGAATTAATACTTCAAATAACGCCAACGGGAATATGCAGGCAATGATCATTAACCCGTTTCGTGAGTGAAAACTCACTTCTTCCTGGGCATAAAGCAGTTCGGACCGGACACAAATACATTACATGCTCGAGACACACTCTCCTACAGCTTGTGAAAGGATGGTATTGACGGGGGCAGGGGATCCACCACCCCCAGTGGGCTGTTCCTGACACTTCTCAGTTGGGCAGCAGGAAAGAAATGAAGGGGGGATGGGAGGGCAATCATCAGCATCCCAAAACATTGATGTCTTTTCTGGCATGACTAGAAGTGGCATCAGCAGACCACCAGCTATGCTCTAGCATTTAGCCAATTTAGTTCTGTCCAAAATGTTACTGGTGATGAGCTGAAATAACTTCCAGTTGCACCATAAGCGATGTCAGTGTATTGTCAGCAACATCATTATAATGCCAGGAAGGTACACCCCCCATGGGGAATTTCCTTCTGTTTGCCAGCCTTGTGCTGGCAATCCTAGATTGTACTCACATGCACCAGCCCCTCCTTAAAGACATTTAGATGAGATGCTAGATGTAAAATTATTATAGACTTGTCAACTCTTAAAAGTAAAAACCAGGAACCCAAGCAGGGCTTGTGAGTGGAGCTCTGTGATCAGTCGGTGGAGCCCACAGCAGCTCTTGAGGGGGAGCTTTTAGAGTGTATTGGTTGGATCCTGGGGCATCAAGAATGCCATTCCATAATAAGAGAAGATGCTTCTGAAGAAATTGACCAAGGGCAGTTGGGAGGGAGTAGTAGGCAGATTTGATGAATCTGCTGAGCCTACTTTTCACAAAAAAATAATGGGAGGATGTTCCATGTGTAACATCTAGTTTAGCCAGAATGGTGCAGACAGTCTAACAGTCAAAATGTATACTGTTTGTATCACCTTCACTGAATTCATTAGTGATACATTAGCAAAATGAATTTGGGAATCTTTTTAGGAAAATATATGAATAGTCATCAGTGTTATGTTTGAACAAAGTTGTCAAAGTGAATTATTTTTAAATCCTGATCCCATATGAAAGCATTACAAACATCCTGACTATACAAACACGTACACCTCTGGAATGCTTCTTTACCCATTACCATGAATTTTTTTCTCAGTTATCTGAACCGAACCTCTTTTTGCAATCTATGATGACATCTTTATTCTTGTCTTTGAGACGACATCATTTCATATAGTAATTTCAGACAGCTCATTGTGCTAATCTGTTGCAGCAAAATCCAAAAGAAGTCTGATGACATCTTCAAGACCAACAGAGATATTGTGGTATAAGCTTTAAGTAGTCCTAAGAAGAGCTTCGGCCTTCTAAGTCCATTGCAGTCAATAGGCTTATAATGGCATAGCTCTGCTTAGGATTCTACTGCTATAGTAGTATAGTGGGGTATCATGCACAAAAGCTGACTCTACAATTAATCTGTTGTCTTGAAGATGCCGCAGGACTCCATTTGATATGTATCAGTAATAAATATGTAATGTCAATGAAAGTATCTCAGAGAGACAAAAGTGGAGAACATTGCATCATAAAATTCTGACTATTTTAGGTGAAATGCAAAACTAAAGGAAGATACCTGACATGGATTTTAAACACAGATCAAAATTTTGCTTTGCCAAGAAACCTTCCTCCTGTGTGTGCTATCAAAAAAAAGCAAGAAAAGTCAGATTTGCTTTTGCTACAATTCATACATGAATAATTTGGGAAAGATAAAAGGGCAAAGAGAAAAGCTCAAACTTCTAACACTGTCAGCAATTTTTATCTCTCTGGCTAAGAATCAGATATGATCACTTTAAAATGCAGTTATCCTGGAATGCAATCAGATCATGTGCTTTGTAGGTTACTCCCAGAGAGAACTAAAAACAAATTGGAAAAAATGTTCCCAACCCTTCTATAGTAAGCTTTTGAAAAGTAAAGTGGTTAATGTTTGGAAGATGTAGGAATATGTTGCATATAACAGCAATCGTTTTTTAAAAATTACAAAGAGACATAACAATATGCTTAAATTGTTAATGCATTTTATTCAGCCAAAGTGTGTTTGCTCATTAGCAGTGCCATCCAAAGAAGAGTAGCAAAAAAAGAGAGTAAAGAGTGGTATTTACAAAGTAGGTATAGCAGCAATGACCACATACTAGCCTTGCTAACAGTCACAATGTGAAGTGTAGAATTAATTGTATTGTTTATTGTATTGATAATTGTTCATTGTACATGCATTTTACTGTGTATTGAGTTTATGTATTGTATTAGTAAATACATTGTGACTGTTAGCAGGGCTAGTACGTGGTCATTGCTGCTAATCCTAAGAAGAGTGACACCCTTCAAAGACCATTGTCTTCAAGATACCTATAAGAGGTAATTCTACTTAGGTTGGTACTATAACTTCACTACATTCATTAGTTGAGAAACACTGGCTATTGAACATGGATTTGTTTTTTGATTAACAGAAAATAGGTATTTGTGGGAAGTGTAAGTAAATGCAATCCAAATAATACTTTCCGGGAATGAGTAGACTTGAGTAGGGTGGTCCTGTGTGTGTTCCTGTAGTCTCTTCCTGCTCACCAACCCACCTCCAGTCCATCTGGGCAGCAATGGCTGCTCAGAAGCTGGCTTGGCTCCCATGTGCACTACTGAAAAAGTCATGTCGGTTATGGCCATTCCTAAGATGGGAGCATGCAAAGCCATCTAAGATCCTATCTTTAAAGGAAAGGGCAGAACTGATGAATCAACCATAGCTGATAAAAGATGCTACACATTTCATGACTCCACGTGCAGCCTGGACAGCTGGAGGGAAAGGAGGCACCACGTAAGCAGCACCCATTTGCACAGGAGGGCAAATCACAGAAGGGCAGAATTTGCATTGACTCTTCTCCTGAAAATAACTCTTTATCTGTAGGTCAGTGAGAAGTATAAATAAGTTGTTATAACTGCCATGAATGTTAGATATACATCCAGTGCTTTTTAAAAAAGAACTTGCTTAGCTTGGGCTGGACCGTACCAGAAGCAAATAGGCCACGAGCACATTTGTTCTCCAAATGAGGTCCTCCTGGTTGTCCCATTTCTCCCTCTTGCTTCAGATTCTTAATTTATTCTCCTCACTGTTCCACTAACCCTTAGAAGTAAAACTGGGGTGGCAGTGCTGGAGGAGGAGGAGCTGCAGTGGGAAGAGGAAGTCGGGTTGTTTCCTGCAGAGCAACTTTGCTCCTGCTGTTTATGATCTAGGACAAAATGTGCTGTCAAAGAAGCCACAATGCCCAAGTACAGGACATTTCAGCTGATCAGTGAACCACAAGTATATTCACCTGTAATCTAAGCTATTATGATGAGACCAAATTCAGTATTTTCCAGAGAAAGGCTTATTATACTTTGAGTATGACCCAGCCAAAACTGAGCACATTTAAAGTACCAACTCTTTAAATACCAGCTGCATGAGACCTTATTTGGATGGCCTACATAGTCATTATAACAATTGTAAAAACTGCTACTGAAGGCAGGATTTTGTCTTCAATGTTGCTAGGATCAAAAGGTGATATTCACACAAAATGGACTCCTTGCAGATGGTGAAATATTCAATGGCTGGGTCAACACAGGCTGAAGCATCTGGAAGCTAACTGCCAAACTACAACAGCCTAGACAGGGTCCTTATGCTACTCCAGCAGTGTGAGTTACAATGTATCAAATGAAGAGAGCTCTGAATCAGGAAGGATTATTCTGGAATAAATTTTATTAATCTTTAAGTGCTGCTGGACCCCTGATTTATTTAGTATTACTGCAGAAAATGTGAAAAAACATAATATTTATTTATACTCCACCTTTTTCCCTAGACAGGACCCAAAGAATCTTATATTATTTTCATCCATTATATCCTCACAACAATCCTGTGAGGTAGATTAGTCCGAGATGTGTGACTGGCTCAAGGTCACCCAGCAAGCTCCATGGCAGAGTGGAATTACACAATAAACTGGGGGACTAGGTCCAAGGAGACTATACAGCCAAATCCTTCAAAATCAATACTCACATTTATCAAATTTATCCAATATCAAGATTGTAGGTGCAATCATACATACATAATGATGCTTGTACAATTGAAGTAACCACTCACAGACCACCAAACTGTCAAGTGTACCCAGTGCTTCACAATACAATATACTTCTTATATAGAATAGTCCATTATAGTCCACCAATAGTATTTTTCTATTCTTTACAGGCAACAAGCCATCATGGATGAAATGGTCCCAGCTGACGGGAAGTAATGCTCCTGGAGGGTTGGCAACAGGTGTGCCAGTGTTTAAAACATCCCTTTTCACACTGCTTCTTCACCAACCTCTTTTAAGTGCAAAGCAATAAATATCAATTTCCGTGCATTGGTATCGGTTTCATACAATTCATTTAATTGTATGAATTTGAAGAGATTAATGCACCACTTCCTTCTCCAGTACCACAGCTCCAGTCTTGACTGGGCTTCAATCACAGTTAGCTTTTAGGAATAAATTACATACACTAGTGGCCAAAATTGTGGAAACCTTTTGGGAAAAGTGTATTTCTTTAGTCGGCTCCATAGATTTTCGATAGGGTCAAAGTCTGGGCTATTCCCAGGCCATTCCAACAGTGGAATATGATTATCTTGAAACCACTTTTTGCACACAGCAGCAACATGACATGGAGCTGAATCTTGTTGAAATATAAATGCTTCATTATCTTGGAAAAGATCACATGTGGAAGGCTTCTGTTTGGGCTCAAGTATTTCATTTATGTATTTTGGGGCATTTATATTGCCATTTATCACGCAAATTCTGCCCATACTTTTTGATGTCATACAACCCCATATCATAACACTAATTGGTTGTTTCACGGTAGGTGTAATGCAATCAGGATGCAAATCTTCTCCGATTCTTCTTCTCACATATTTTATGCCATTACTACCAAACAGGGAGATTTTGGTCTCATCGCTCCAAATAACACTGTCCCATTGTTCCGCTGTCCAGTTGACACCTAGGCTCAGCCTCTCAATTCTTCTATCATCCCTCGCTTGTGTGCACCTTTTCCTGCCTTTACCAGTCTGGTTTTGTAGTGACTGAGCTGCCTTATACCTCTTCAAAAATTTAGAAATGCAACCTTTGGTTAAGTTTCCACCAATTTTTCTTCTAATTTCTTCATAACTGTAGCCTTGTTCACTTAATAGTACTATTTTACATCACTTTCTGGGTAACCAGTCAACTTTTTGTGCCATTTCTTTAATTGTATTACATTGAATGGCTACATTCAAATGAAGGAAAGCTACTTCATATCAACCTAAGCAAGTTGTGTTTCCTTTTCCTGGTTATTTGGCTATAACATTTGATAGAATACAGATAATTGAACAAACTTTGTTGCATTACATTCTTGATTAAATTATCTTTCCATTGATATATAATTGTATGATATTACTCCCAAAAAAGTGGTGTTATGAGCCATCAAACCTCAAAAATGCGCTTTTCCCAAAAGGTTTCCACAATTTTGGCCACTAGTGTATTTGCAGTTCCAGTCATGGAACTACAGTATAACAAGAAATTTGGTCCTAAGACGGATGGCAGAAAGACGGAAGCATCTACTCACTTTGGGGCGTAGAGAGACATATTCTTTACATAGAGAAAAAAGCCCCATTTCCAGTAAACAATCACCAACCTTTGTTTGAGTATCTTTTCAACTGAGATATTTTGCTCTAATGGAGCCATCAAACACAACATTTTTGCTGTATGAAAAAAATTGTCCATCCCCATGGTAAGGTGGCTCTTGTGGCTTTGCTAGGTGATTCAGGACAGAACACACTCAACCACTGGTTGTTGCTACAGTGCTCAGCATATGGAGTCTACATTTCTTCAAGCAACTTATTTTGGGAATTAAACTGAAGTACCCTTTAGACATTATATAGATAAATAAAACCCCAGATATGAGGATGACCCACATAGTCTGTGGATAGAAGTTCAGATCTCATCAGTAGTACATCGCACGTTTAACAAACTGATTTGCCAGCTGAAGCTCTTTCCTGAAAGGTGAAATTTGATTACAATTAGCCATGCTTGGATTTCATCCACTTATGACTACTGCAATGTATTCTATGTGGGACTGACTTTGGCAACTGTTCTGAAGCTTCACCTGGGTTAAAAATCAGCAGTTAGGCTGCTAGCATGTACAGTTTACCAATAACACATTTCACCAGTTGTAAAACCTCCACATTGGTTGCCAGTTTGCTTCCTGGTGCAGTTTTAAAGGATGGTTGTTGCCAAAAGGCTCTTCATCATCTGGGATCAGGGTACCTGAAGGGTCCTGCCTGCTTGTTGGCATCTTAGGCGCTACTCTGAATGCTTTGCTTCCGCAAGGTAGATGGCTGAACATGCAGAGACAATTGTTTAGTAGAGGCAGGCAAGCTCCGAGACTCCCTTTTCCTTTGTTATTCCCTACTCCTTTGTTACTTTGTTACATAGTACCAAATATACATATTTATGTGTGCTACATAAAGAGATTTTTGTATTGTCGAAGGCTTTCACGGCCAGAAAACGATGGTTGTTGTGGGTTTTCCGGGCTGTATTGCCGTGGTCTTAGCATTGTAGTTCCTGACGTTTCGCCAGCAGCTGTGGCTGGCATCTTCAGAGGTGTAGCACCAAAAGACAGAGATCTCTCAGTGTCACAGTGTGGAAAAGGTGTTGGCAGGTCATTTGTATCTACTCAGGAGGGGTGGGGTTGAGCTGAGTCATCCTGTAAGAGTTTCCCAGGGTGTGGAATGCTAATGGCGGGAGGCTTCACTGTATCCTGAGGAGGTTCTTTTGCATATGGATTGGTGCTTGATGTGCTAATCTTCTCCGCAGGGCTATTGTCGGGTGTAGACTGTTTTGTTAGCCTGGTGTTTTTCAGAACTGGAAACCATGCTCTGTTCATTCTTAAGGTTTCTTCTTTCCTGTTGAAGTTTTGCTTATGCTTGTGAATTTCAATGGCTTCCCTGTGCAGTCTGACAAAGTAGTTGGAAGTGTTGTCCAGTATTTTGGTGTCCTGGAATAAGATACTGTGCCCTGTTTGTGTTAGGCTATGTTCAGCCACTGCTGATTTTTCAGGTTGTCCAAGTCTGCAGTGTCTTTCATGTTCTTTTATTCTTGTCTGGATGCTACGCTTTGTGGTCCCGATGTACACTTGTCCACAGCTGCAGGGTATACGGTATACTCCTGCTGAGGTGAGGGGGTCTCTACTGTCTTTTGCTGATCGTAGCATCTGTTGTATTTTTCGGGTGGGTCTGAATACTGCTTGAAGGTTATGCTTTTTCATAAGCTTTCCCATCTGATCAGTAATTCCTTTGATATATGGCAAAAACACTTTTCCTGTAGGAGACTGTTTTTCCTTGGTTGTTTGATTCATCCTGGGTTTGATTGCTCTTCGGATTTCATTTCTGGAGTAGCCATTTGCCTGAAGTGCGTGGTTTAGATGATTAATTTCCTCATTGAGAAAGTGCGGCTCACATATCCGTCTTGCACGATCCACTAATGTTTTCATTATGCCTCTTTTCTGTTGGGGGTGGTGATTGGAGTTTTTGTGTAAGTACCGATCAGTGTGAGTTGGTTTCCTGTAGACCTTGTGACCTAACTGAAAGTTTGCTTTGCGGATGACCAAGGTATCCAGGAATGGGAGTTTTCCCTCGATTTCTTTCTCCATTGTGAATTGTATGTTCAGGTGGATGTTGTTGAGATGATTCAAAAACCCCATCAATTCTTCCTCCCCATGGCTCCAAATGATAAATGTATCATCCACAAACCGAAACCATACACTAGGTTTGTGGGATGCTGATTCTAGAGCTGTTTTTTCAAAATGTTCCATGTAGAAGTTTGCTATAACTGGGCTGAGAGGGCTCCCCATGGCCACCCCATCCATCTGTTCATAGAATTCGTTATCCCATTGGAAGTAACTGGTTGTCAGACAATGATGGCATAAGGCTGTTACATCCTCTGGGAAAATCTGATTAATAAGTGCAATAGTGTCTTTTACTGGAACCTTGGTAAACAGGGATACAACATCAAAACTGACAAGTATGTCTTGTGGATTGAGTTTCAGAGAACTGATTTTGTTGATGAAGCTGAGGAAATAAGAGGAGAGACAGCCAGGATTCTACGAAAGGCAAAGCTTCCCACCAGCAATATAACACGCAAGGAGAGAAATGCCATCAAGACCCTCAATGCAGATCCAGACATCATCATTCTACCAGCTGATAAAGGCAATGCTACAGTGATCATGAAAACAGAGGAATACAAAAAAATGATACATTTATCATTTGGAGCCATGGGGAGGAAGAATTGATGGGGTTTTTGAATCATCTCAACAACATCCAGACAAGAATAAAAGAACATGAAAGACACTGCAGACTTGGACAACCTGAAAAATCAGCAGTGGCTGAACATAGCCTAACACAAACAGGGCACAGTATCTTATTCCAGGACACCAAAATACTGGACAACACTTCCAACTACTTTGTCAGACTGCACAGGGAAGCCATTGAAATTCACAAGCATAAGCAAAACTTCAACAGGAAAGAAGAAACCTTAAGAATGAACAGAGCATGGTTTCCAGTTCTGAAAAACACCAGGCTAACAAAACACTCTATACCCGACAATAGCCCTGCGGAGAAGATTAGCACATCAAGCACCAATCCATATGCAAAAGAACCTCCTCAGGATACAGTGAAGCCTCCCGCCATTAGCATTCCACACCCTGGGAAACTCTTACAGGATGACTCAGCTCAACCCCACCCCTCCTGAGTAGATATAAATGACCTGCCAACATCTTTTCCACACTGTGACACTGAGAGATCTCTGTCTTTTGGTGCTACACCTCTGAAGATGCCAGCCACTGCTGCTGGCGAAACGTCAGGAACTACAATGCCAAGACCACGGCAATACAGCCCGGAAAACCCACAACAACCAAAGAGATTTTTATTTGTCCAGGCCATTTAGATTGCCCTGCCTGTGGAGTTTTATTAATGGTTTTACTAATCAATATATATAATTCTCAACATCATAGCGCCCCCCACCCCCGGCAACAGATGAGGGGCAAGGAGACTGCAGGGGACAGGGGAGACTTACCAGTTGCTGTGTGCACAGACCAGTGCCATTAATAATGTCATTTCTGGAAGTGACATCATCATGTCACCAGCCCACTGGAACCGTCTAAAACCCTCCCAACATTGCTTTACCAGTGAGGTGTTGACATCATTTCCAAGTACACGGGTTAGTGATGTCAATACATATGCGGGCAATGTCATCACATTACCAGCGAGCATGTGCACAGGCCACTGAGTCCCCATTTGCTCCTTTATTCCCCTCTCCACCAGCCAAGTAAATGTTTAGAAATGTAATTGTTATAAGATACCATGTTTACATGAAAAGTCCAGTGATAAATAAATCCCATGGAGACACCACTTATGCTGAATACTGAGGGCCAAGCTACAAGTGACGAATGACTCTTGAACGGCAAGTGAACAGACTCACGTGTATTCTTCCCTGTTCACTTGCCATTCACTTGCGCTCCACTTGATCACTACGTGAGTCTGTTCACTTGCCGTTCAAGTGTCATTCGTCACTTGTAGCTTGGCCCTCAGTCTTAACCCCTCTGCTAGTCACAGCTACTTCCAGTGATACAAGTTCTCTTTTGACTTCAGTTAAGAGAATTAACCCTTCCTCCTCCCCTTCACCATAGAACTGATGATTCACCACAAAGAGCGTTTTTTAAAAAGTCCAGATTCTGTAAAATCTAGTTCAGCCCGTGTAGCTTAAATGTACCTGTTTTCCCACAGAATCATCTGGTCTCCACTTGTTAGCTATTTAAAATATTTGTTTGCATAATATACATTAATGTATTGCCCAGTATTTACACTGAATTTTATCTGAATGAATTTTATCTGAATTAAATATTTTAAAATTTTAAGGACACGTGTTAGGGTTGACAACAAACCTCTTGAAGTATGTCTTCTCTCTTTAACAGAGACTTAATTTATGGAACTGTGTAGTGGAAGCTTTTCATAGCACAGAGATAAATAATGTCCCATTAAGCCTCTATTAAAGGGACAGGACATTTTTTCTCCAGGCAGTTGGCAACCCTAATTAGGTCTGGAAGGTTTCTATCTAGTGTTTTACAGGATACAGTCACATTGAAAGTATGGATTTATCACTGGGGGGAAATATAAAAATAGCCTATTGCTAATGAGAGTTTCTTCAGAAGAGGGATTATAAAAGACTGCTCTAAATGATGAACAGCAGTAGCAGCCTTCAAAGACTCTGTCACTTTCAATGTTGTCACCCTGTTTTGACAATCCTTCCTCTAGGAATTACGCACAAGCGCTTTTCTAAGGCTCAAGAAGTCTATTTCCTATAGTATCAAGTCTATCCCCACCTCTAAAACGCACATACATAAAAAGAGAACTCATGCTGTACCCCCAACTGAATATCAATACAATAGTCAAATCAAATCTGACCAAATGTATTTATTTTAACCATATGCCTAACAAAACCCATCTTCTGAAATATAAGATATAGAATGAATGAGACACATAAATCTAGCATGGTGATTACATGGATTGAGTAGATCTGTATAAATGATTGACTCATGCTTTAAAAATCCTATGACTTCTGCAGAAAGAATCCACTTACTAAGATTTACTTATCCCTCTTTTAGAAGCTTTGTGCTGGCATGGGAAATGCTGGTTTGCTTGACAACAGGGCACCATTTAGGTAACAGAGAAGTGTGGGACGCACAATCCTGTTATAAGGGAAAGTAATCTAGTCCCGTGTGACAGTTGGTTCCATTGGTGATAGAGGGAAACTCATTTCCAACTTTCCCACAGCCCACACACCAAATTAAGATAACATTCTTAGAGACAGAATCAGTCACCCAAGGGATCCGCCTCCTAACTTTCAGGCGGATGAAAAAAGCATCCCCAGCTATAGGCAATCAGGGTAAGACTGTGACCATTCTGGAAACTGTTTAGGATTTTATTTATTTATTATTATTTCATTACATTTATAACCCACTCTGCCCGCACACAGGCTCAGAGTGCATAACAACAGTCAAAAACCCATTAAAACCCATTAAATATATTAATTACATTAAAACAATACATTTCGTTACATTAGAATAATAAAACTCAGTACAAGAGACAGCAATTTTAACAGTGACCCATATGCTGAAGCTCAATCTAATAAATCCCATGGTATGGGTGACGGCATGCCTGCTAGGTGGTTCGCAGACAATTGGGAGGTGGAGCTAAATTCTCCACTCAACAAGAGACCGGCTAAAAAGGAGCCCACCCAGCCCCAACCTCAACCATATGCCTGGCAGAACATCTCTATCTTACAGGCCCAGCGGAAAGATCCTGCCAGGCCCTAGTTTCCACCAACAGAGATTTCCACCAGGTGGGTGCCAGGACTGAAAAGGCCCTGGCCCTGGTTAAAGCCAGGCAAGCATCCATGGGGCAGGAAATCACCAACAGCTGGTGAGCTGTGGTCCCACAGATATGCTGGTCCCAGTCCATTAAGGGCTGTATAGGTTAGAATCAACACTTTGAATCTGATCCAGAACTCCATAGGGAACCAGTACCGCTGGCGCAACACAGGTGTTATATGTGCCCTATATGGTGTTCTCGTAAGGACACGTGCAGCCACATTCTAGACCTGTTGCAACCAGGCCCAAGGGAAGCCCTGCACAGAGTAAATTGCAGTAGTAGTAGTAGTAGTAACAACAACAACAACATTCGATTTATATACCACCCTTCAGGACAACTTAATGCCCACTCAGAGCCCCACAACAAAACACGCTGTGAGGTGGGTGGGGCTGAGAGAGCTCCAGAGAACTGTGACTAGCCCAAGGTCACCCAGCTGGCTTCAAGTGGAGGAGTGGGGAATCAAACCCGGTTCTCCAGATTAGAGTCCCGTGCTCTTAACCACTACACCAAACTGGCTAATCTAATCTAATCTAATCTAATCTAATCTAATCTAATCTAATCTAATCTAATCTAATCTAATCATCTAATCTAATCTAATCTAATCTGGAGGTGACCATTGCTTGAATCGCTGTTGTTAGGTCATGGGTTGAAAGGTAAGGGACCAACTAAACTGCTATAAACTGAAGATACAATGGCATATACGTCAGTGTTGCTTTGAGTCAGTGTAGGGGCCAGAAAGGGTGTTGCAAGGGCATGGCAAGGGAAGACTGGGGCTTAGTCAGCATCCTATGTCCTCTCAAACCCTGTCTCTATCCCAAATACCAGCACAATCTGTTGCACAGGAAAATATATGTTCTCATTAAATTTCATGGGAGTGAAAACTCAAGACCCTTTGGCTATTTATTAATTCATTTATATCCTGCTTTTCTGCCCAGTGGGGACCCAGAGTGACTTACAACATTCTCTCCAGCTCCATTCTATCTTCACATCAACAGGGCTGAGAAGCTGAGAGAATGTGACCGGTGCAAGGTCACCCAACAATGTGGGAGGATTCAAACCTTAGTCTCCCAGATCCTAGTTCACATGGACTCCCAGAATCACATGGCACAATTTAGGATGCCAATTAAATCTTAACCGTTCTTCTAAGCACTGTTTAAACCCTAGGACACCCATGATAGGGTCATGGTATGGCCTGCCTCTCTCTGGCCTCATGTCAGGTATGCATAGAACATGTACAAACAGAGTTTGATTACAGGAAATCTAGAGAAAGGAATCTCTGTACCAACAGTGAAGAAGAAGAAGAACTATTGTGACAGCATAATGCTAACACTGCTCTCCTCAAGACGCAAACACCAGTTTGGAATCTCCTCTCTTCTGGGAATGCAAGGGCAATGTGCCTTACACAAGAAAGCAATTTGCAAAGGAGGGCGATCTCTTGCTTGAAACTTTGACAGTTTCAGTTGCTCCCTCACACACACTCCATCTACCTACCATGGTTGGAAATCCAGAAGATGGTACTGAGAAGGCTTCGTGAGCCAGGATCCTGCAGCTCTGAAAGGAGGCTGTGCAGCCTTTCCTTGCTTTTGCTGCATTATGTAATCATCACCTTGCCTATAACACCTGATTTATTATTAGAACAAGCAATTTGTCTCTTACTGGGCACCCTCTTCAGACCTGACAGCAGAGTCTGCTACCCAGCCTCTGAAAGTAAGGCACACATACTTCAACACTTGCATCCCCAAGAGTTGGTAAGGAGGTCCCACACAAGGGACACAGGGAACAAGGGCAGTTTCAAGTTTGGGGAGCTGGCAGAAAGTGCTCATGCCCCCCCCCCATGCCCACTAACTTGTCCAAAATAACAAATTGTTCACTAATGGTTGTGTTAGCTGAGCAAGTTTTGTAGGACATCTAGTGTGATGGAGTAGCTAAGTTTTCTGATTTTACAAATGTCTCCTTACCTACTAAACTGAGATGCCTTGGGCAATTCTCTCTCAGCCTAAGTTCTCTCACCAGGTTGTTGTGAGGCTAAACTGCCACTTTTGGTTCCTTAGAGAAAGGGCAGAGTATAAATATCATAAATAAATAATAAACCTTTGCAGCAAAATGAAATAAGAGAGAATGCTAGGGAATACACAGAGTTAGAGACCAGAAATACAGAATAGCTATATACAAAAGCAAAAGAGAATTGAAGAAATAGAAAATATTAATTAATGTCCCACATTCAATTAATTTTGGCTTTAAACATGATTAAGTGCTACTTACTAGTACTAGTGGCTTGCTGAATTGTTTGATAAAAGAAGTGCATTTTCTGTTATGCTTGCTGTGGAGTTTTTGCTAACACCATTCCTCTTGATTTACAATCTCAAAAATAATGATATAAAAAGTTAATCAAAAGGATAAAGAGAGAAGCATTAAAAGCAGTCTGGCTTCCATTTATCCAGGCTGCCAAATCTGAGGACTCTTCACTAGAGATGGGCACGATCTGCATTACGATAGAAAAAAACCCATGATAATGGCAATTGGGCTCGGTTCGGGGATCCAAACACTCAGGCAATGGAGCCAGGGGAATGCCTGAGCTCTGTTTGCCCTTCTTCTGTTGCCCTGGAAACCCCAATGAAAGCCCAGCTTTCCTTGATCAGCAGGGCTTCCTTCCAACCACAGAGCAGCTAAGCAGTCACAAGTTGGGAGAAGACACCCAGGGGAGGGAGGGGGAAGGGGGTGTTCTGTAGTCATGGGCACTCCGATCTCATCCCTGCAAACCCTGATAGGCAGCTCTGACGGCCAAACACAAACCTCCTCTGTTGCTGAATGGGACCCATGCCATGGGCTCCCAGGCTGGGTTTCACTTTCAGCGAGCAGTGGAGTGGGACAGAGCTCTTGATTGCTACTTGCTAGCCTTTGGAGAGAGAGAGAGAGACTGAGACAGTCGGCCGCCGCCACAACCCACCTTCCCACATAGCTGGAAATACCAGCGTGCCCCGCTGTGGCATCCACGATCCACGGTTCAGGAATGGGAGATGATTGGTGTGGATCGTTAATTCAGGATCGTCGCCGGCGCCGATCCATGATCAGCTGGATCGTTAATTTTTTTTTTTATCGTGCCCATCTCTACTCTTCACTCTTTTGGAGAATTGTTTCAGGAGGATTCCAGACAGAAGGCCCAAGGCTCTCCTGTGCAGTGTCTGCCAACTCCTGGGGGACTCAAAAGTGAGTGCCACACAATGAAGCCAGGATGTACCATCAGCTATTGATATGCCAGATCTTTCCCTTTACTCACTCACCCCCAGTTATGGTAACCAAAGTTAAGACTGGTTAACAGCTCAACTAAACCTAGAAGGGATCCCTGGGAATGATAGAATTTCATCAGAGCTTATTAAAATTGGCTTTGAATGGTGCACCAGTGTACTTTTCACATTTATTGATCACACAGCATAGATTCTTAGTAAGTGGGGACCAGACATTACTATTCTGATATACAAAAAAGGGGAAGAAATCTAAACTTCCTAATTATCACCCAATTATTCTGCTCATTGGGGTGTACAAGCTCTAGGCACTTATGCTGGAAATTTGGGGACTGGCTTGATCAAGAGAACATCTAAATTGAGAAACAAGTGGGTTTTAGAAGTGCCCACTCCATGATAGATCAGTGTCTGGTTTTATACCACCTGACAGAGAAATATAGTGCCAGGTCTCATGGAGTACTTTATATGGCCTTTGTAGAATTTAAAACAGCTTTTGACTGTATCTGATGGGATAGATGGACAAAATTAGAAGTATATTCAATGGATCACAAACTACTTTTGCTCATTTGCACATTGCATGAAAATAACTTTTTGACTAAGATGCAACCCTCAGGGCCATATATCCTGCATGGTCCCTGTTAGAAGAGCTGTGAAGCAGGGATACATTTTGGCCTCTTTATTATTTAACTTTTACATTAACCCCATGGTAAAATCTTTAGCCATCCCAGATTTCTATCCACCCAAATTAGCAAATAGACCTATCCTCTCATTACTGTATGAAGATGACATGGTCATTCTAACTTATTTTGAAGTAGGGCTTAGAAGAGCCCTTTGGGCTCTTTCTGCACATTGCAAAGAGGAGCAGCAAACAAATGTCCAAATGACCAAAATTTGTGTCTTTACTGAAAGATGTAAGGCACATTGTAGATGGCACACTGATGATCATGAAACAGATCAAGTAACGATTTTAAAATATTAAGGCACAATTTTTCAATCAAAGAGTCCCAGGAGAGCTCAATTGGTCCATATTATCGAGAAAGCCCAAAGAACAATTTCAGCAATCGTAAGATTCCTTTTTACAAAAAGAGACACACGTATACAATATCTGATTAAAGTGATTCAGGGAAAGGTGTTATCCCAATTTATGAATGGCACTTAGTTTTGTTTATACATAGATGTTCACCATTTGGAAGCAATTCAATCCAAACTCCTTAGATCTGTAATTGGGATTCCACATTGCATGCCCAGTGCCCTTCCCAGAGTAGAGTCAGAGCTGGTGCTGCTGAAAGCATGCAGCTGCTTTCAAGCAATATGTTTTTGGCTCAAGTTAAACTTCAGCCCCCCTGGATTAACTTCATTAATTTTCTTAGATAATCCCAGTTTAGGATGGGTGAGAACTCTATGAATTTAACCCCTTAGCCCTACAGCAGTTTGGGCTCTAAGAAGCTAAAGAAATAATTAAACAACAAATATGGGATACAGCCCTTCAGGTTGATAGAACATAGGCTCAGTCTGCTCTGGTGGTTGGGAAACATGGCAAAAATTTTGTCCCAACAGACTGCCTTTATATGTTAGAATTCCCTAAATGCTGTAGAGCCTTTACTTTGGCCCACTTTAATGTGTTACCAACAGCCCTTCTGGAAGGGTGATATTCATGTTTTCCTTTCTGGAAAAAAACCCTCTGCAACATTTTGTTGTGGGCCCCCACTTGTTTATCTAAATACCTGTGCAGGTCAGACAAATTTTATGCCTCTCTCCTCCTTGCTGACTGTTCTAATTAATCCGCCTGTGTCCAGCATGCTCAATAAGGAAGCAGTTGGTTCAATATCTTATTAGTTAAAGAGGCCTTAGAGTTTTCCAAATGATACATTTGTCTTAAGTTGAAATTCATTCCTTTCATTTACTAAGAAACCAGGTACATATATCCATTGTATTTTAACCGTCTTTTCTGAGTGGATGGGAAGCCCTAGAGGAAGTGAGGCACACAATGAAGGAGTCAGTTTGAATGAAATGGTAATTTCTTACAGCTAATCATAAATAAGGATGGTACTACCAAAGTGTGGTGGGAAATGGTTTATAGCAATGCTGCACAGTGCTCTGGAATACACGTGATTGCAGGTGCCACCAACTCTGCACGATCCTGTTCTTCAAAAGAGGAGAAAGCTAATACTATTCCATTCCCCCAAGGCAGAGAATTACTGCCTCCATTTTTAGAGAACAGTTTTCATGTTAGCCAGACTGCCATACAAAGGACTCATTGAGCCCCTGGAGTTCCCCAGGGAGATTGGACCCCAGTTTGGGAAACAACGGCTTCTAGTGTAAAATTATACCAGATCAGCAGCTTGTACAACAAATCTTCAAACAAAACCTATAGTCCTCAGAAGCTGCTGTTGTCACTTCAATTACTTTTGGAACACAATTACTTTTGGAATCATCAGACATGTATTCTTCCAAACACTCTTGATTCTCTAGACTGAGACAAAAATGGCCAGCTATAAGATTTTTGCCTCCACCATAGCTGTAGATTTTCAGATGCTAAAAGGATATCCAGCTCAAAATTTCCTGAACACTCTAGTAGCTTGATATAATGTTTGACCCATCAGTAGACCAGACCTTATAATATCTGGGTTTCCTAAAATGCCAAGACTCCTCTTTTGTAATCCCTGGAAAGAGCAGAAATGCAGCACTAGAACTGACCTTACACTATAGTTATTAATCTCTTCCCTGTACAGTTACATTTAGGAAAGTTCACAATAGCATTAAGAGCCTGTCTGGGTGGGAGGGGAGAAAGATAAATCAGCCACTAGTGGTGGAAACTTCAGCAAAATCCAGCTTCATAGGAAGCACGTAGTGTCCAAAGTGAAGGATTACCATTTTTCTTATATACGTGACTAGCTACTTTTCAAGCTTTCTTGGTTCCTCCATCAAATAAAGTAATTTTTATATATATATATAGCTGCATTGTGTTGAAATTCATCTTATTTTCTTTCCATTCTACAGAATTAAATATCCCCTTATGTTAGTTTTATGATTAGCATGGCTTTTAAAAGCCCTCTATAATGCATCAAGCTGATGGGCAATTTGCATGTACAGCATTATCACACAGCTAACTCTTCAGAGCTTTTATTTTAAAAACAATGTAGGTTGCCTAAAATTCAACAAAACAATGGACTGCTCACCTACAGCAAACCTATTGCAGACCCAAGCTGCAAATTACTTAGATTTGTTGCTTTATTGTTCAAAACAAGTGAATTGAAGACGTTATGATTAAAATGACTGTAGTCTGGGTTAAGTCCTATGAATAACAGATATAAATGTACTTCATGTTCCTCCCCATTTGTCAGACAGTTCCTCCAAACTTCCATTATCCATAAGTGTATGGCAACCTCTGCCATGTTGTTAACTTTTAAATCCTTGGTATTTGCTATGGCTTGTCTAAGCAAATAGAATGATAGATTTGGAAATTATAATCAATGGTAAATGTCTTCCTCCAAATGCAGGGGTGGAGAGGAAGGATGCTCACTTTGTCTGTTTGAATTGGGATGGTACATATTGGTGAGTGGGTACATGTGTCAACCTTGTGCACATATAAGACCATCTGAGTTCAATGGGGCTTACTTGCATTTCATTCTTAGCCTGAAATCCTATACAAAGATAGTAAGATTCATAACACTTAGACTTAATGGCAAGTTGAGGTGCATACAACTGGATGAAAAGGAATGTGCCACTATGCTTTATCTAAGTAGAGATAAATGCCTTTATTTCTAATTCATTTTCCTCAATTACATTAAGAGCCTTAATACCCCTTTCTATTTAATCTATGCTTATTAGGTGATATTTTGGAAGACCCTCAGTACAATCCTATGCAGATTGACTTCACTGAACTTAGACTGGAGTAACTCAGCATATGATTGCACTGCCTATCTATTTGTTTATGAGAGACTTGACAGGCATGCTGTGTAAAACTATGAACCTATTACAATGGAAAATAAAAGCCAGTGGGATAAATGTGTTAGAGATCCTATAAGTTATAATCTTGTCTGGCATGGAATTTTGTAAGATTCATTTTTCCAGCAAAGTCAAAATGTTTCAGCAAATATACTTTTAAAAACCTGTAGGAGTATTGGATACAGCATAACTTTGATCAACAAGAGGTTATTTTTACTTTTGAAAGAAATTAGTCACTTTGCTCAGTGCAATTTCAAGATATTTCATGCTGCCAAAAATTACTCTGTAATCACTCTGCCTGGTAAATTATGTTTGAATGACAAATACAAAGACAAACGCTATTTATAAAGATAAGCAGAATGAGTTAGTGTGCTGATTGGATCGTGCAAATTCCAGAGATGTAGATTAATTACAGAACTACACAGCTCAAAGGAAATGCCCTTCATTTTAATTAAATTGAATGTGGTGTGATGTTCTACTTGCAGGAGATATACAAGTGTCAGGTTTGACTTTTATATTGCCTTGTATATCATCCAATCAGTGTTACTTGTTTCAAGAAAAGGATAACAGGAATGATAAAAGAATAGTTGTAACTTACATTGACTTTTAACAGAAGTAAATGGCTGCCATGGTGCTATGTGGTAGGGAATCAAAATTGCCACTAAAAAGAAAATATGCTAAATGGCCTTCAGTAAATATGCCTCAGCAAATGAGGGTCCATGTAGAAGCTGGTACACAAGTAGAACCAAGACACATGAGCATTACTCCATGTATACTATCCAATGCATGTTTATGCACTCCAAAAACACCATGTTTACCACCATAATGCCCTCACCTGAATAGCCCAGGAAACCTGATCTGGTCAGATCTCTGAAGCTAAGCAGGATCAGCCTTGGTTATTAATTGAATAGGAGACCTCCAACAAATACCAGGGCTTCAAAAGCAAGCAATGGCAAACCACCTCTGTTAGTCTCTTGCCATGAAAACCCTAGTAGGGGTCACCATAAGTCAGCTATGATTTGATGGCACTCTCCATCACCACCACAATATTTAGTTGCACTTTTCCTGTTTTCTTTGTCCCTACCATGTCTGTAAAGTGACCATTATAATAGCAACAAGGAAGTACCCCATCCTGTTCTAGAGAATTATGGCTAGTAAAGGACTCCATGACATTGAATCTCTCGTTTTTGCTGGTGTTGCAGCATCCCACTAATTCTCTGGAATCCATGCTTTATCTGCACAATAGGGATCTATACCTCACAAATGTAACATATGAAGTGATCTCTGCTGGAAGAACATAAAGGAAGGGGGCAAGGGGGAGGGATGGTTGAATCTTCTTTGTAACCTTGGAAGTATTTGGAGTAGCTGGAATTCATGCTGGTCTGTGCACCTGTGCACTTTATGGACAGCACTCAAGGCTGAAAAGTGGGAAAAGAAGAAGAGTAGTGCCTTCCTGGTCAAGTATGATGCCATCTTCCCATGCTGGTATAGCCCACTGATTCCTCTTGACTTGGCCTGTCTATACAGGCTTACAAGTTAGGCCTGGATCTTTGCCTGGTCAGTAGCCAGGTTCTGAACTTGCAGTGATTTCTTAGTCCTCTCATTTGTTCTTGTGCCTGCCTCCTTATCTCCAATAGGCCAGCCATTCTCAAAGCCAGAAATGCTGGACTGAGGATGGCTGAATACCATTGACCGTGGCTATCATCATTCAATGACAATTAGGTGAGGGTGACATTTCTAGATACATTAATATATTTATGGTTTTAATTTATTAAAAGTAATGTTATTGAACTGTAATGATGTACTACAACAGTACATTACATGCAGTCACAATATTATAAAACACAATATTATAAAAACTGAATATCAACTAGAATCCAAAGAATGATGAAAGGAAAACCTCAGAGTATTTTTCTCAAGCAGCAACTCACATGTGGTTGGCTGTGGTATTGTTTTCATCACTCCCTCTGGCCAACAGGGGTGGGCCTGGCCTGGCACTGTTCTTTCTTCCCTTTACACCTCAACTCAGTCACCACCATACTGGAGGGCAAGGAAGGTCTATGGCAGCCTCCTGTCCTGTTTTGTTCTGCCCAGGTGGGGGCAGGATGGTGGTGTGAGGAAGACAGGTGCTGTCATACCACAACTGCAGAGTGAGCGGGTTGGGCAATGACTCCCTCCTTATTTTCTTTTGTGAAAGAACTCTTTTTTCTCAAGATGCTGTAATCCCCATGTAACCAGGTGGCTAAACAATCTGTGTTATTTGTCAAACAGTCCATTTTTAAAATATGCCATCATATTTTATAGGTTCACAAGACGTATATGTATCTCCTTCTACTGCAGCATCACAAACTTTTTCTAGCTTTTGATTGTAATATCCAAAGGCACATCTGTATCAGTACTTGAAAAAGGGGAGTACGCACTCATAATTTTCTTCTCCTGCATTAAATATAAAAATCCAAGCGAAACCATTCAGACCTCAGATTATTATGATTAAAATACTGAAGTTAACTTGCATATATAATGATCTTTTGACTTTCTTAATTTGAGGGACCTGCTAGATAAATTATAGATGCCATCCAGTGGGAGAAATAAAAAGACACAGAACTGCACATTAATAAATAATGATAATATAGTCTCATAAATGCCAAAGGCAGCTAACTTAGTAACAACAAAGAGACAGGTCCCTTGCTCAGTGAGCTTATAGTCTAAAGACCATTAGCTGTTCTGCCACTCTGCCTTCGAGGGAAATAAAAAAAATGATGGCTCCGATTATCTGTAATCCTGAGTAAAGCACAATTGAAGAATTATTCTTCAAGCAAAAATGAGGCAGAGGTAATGCTAAATACACTGCCTTATTCTTTCCTGAAAAACTGAAATCTAGCCCAATTTATTATGATATTATTGATGTAGCACTGGAATGTGTTCTCTGATTACAAAAAAAATTGTCACCTATTTGCTATATCAGTCTGCGTTCCGGCAAATAACACACAGACACCGTTCTTGGGCTGGAATGGCCACAGCTTTATTGATTACTGCTAGATGGAGCATTGGCCAGGCATAAGGGCACGGATCCTCATTGGCATCGGAAGGCCCACTCGCTGTCCGATGCATATCACATCAGCCCCATGCTGGTACACCACAGCAAGTGTTCTTCCGCCACCAGCCCTGCTGGATGGCCGTTGCCTCCCAATCTGTTGGGGTGAGCTGCCCAAATGCCCCACTCACCCTATTGGGATCCAGCCCAATGCCTCAAACCCACCACAGGAGGAAGGCCAAAGGCCCAGCTCCCACCAGCGCACCAACTGCTGTAGCCAAGAAAGTTGGAGCCACCCCCACCCCCAGGGTTCCCAACTTTGATGACCAGAGGAAAGCGAAAAAAACCCAAGGGACCCCTGGTCAATCTGGCCCTTTGTGGAAAAAATTCCTTCCTGGATCCCACAGCCAACCAGCACAACTGGCCCTGGGGATCTCTGCCAGGACCCCCAGGGGGCCCAACCGCATCCCCTTGCCACTCATATTTCTTCGCTCATCCAGATGTTGCCACCAGCCAATCACCATCTCTCCCAGGGGGATGCCATGCCTGCAACTAGATCAAAAAAGTTAATGCGCTCTCTTCTGACATAACCCAAGTATGCTCTGGAAGCCCACCTGCCAATCGCCTTAATGCAGTCTGCAGACAGCCCAGCCTCAGCTGCCGTGGTGGCTGCCCCAATCTGGAATGAGTGAGAACCATGTGAATACCAAGGGGGGGGGGTGTCGTTATGAATACAGAAGATTATGTGAATGAGATTAACAGGCAATTATCAGATGAGACCTTTTATAAGAAAATTGATCATGACCCGGTTCAAGAAATTACCAGAGTGATTAAAATTGTGGTAGATGAAGCCTTGGGTTCTAATTATATTTCACAACAACTACACCGGTGTCTTATCAATGTTAATCCTCGTACACCAGTTTTTTACTGCCTGCCAAAAATTCACAAAGAGACTCGACCCCCACCCCCAGGCTGCCCCATTGTCTCAGGCTCAGATTCCATCTTAGAGCCTTTAGCCATCTGTCTAGATAGAATATTACAACCAGTGGTGAACCAAATATCTACTTATATCAAAGATACCACTATGTTCATAAATTTCATTGAAGATCTTAAGGTTCCAAGAGATGCTTACCTGATGACTTTAGACGTACAAGCATTATATACTTCGATCCCCCATCAGGAGGCTAGAAGAGTTATCGAAAGTGTGTTGTTAAACAGTCGAATGGACCACCCCCCACCTCTTTTATTTTGAACTTGTTAGACATCATCTTAGAGAGGAATTATTTTCGCTTTGGGCAACAATTCTTCTATCAAATTAAGGGGGTTGCTATGGGCAGTTCGGCAGCCCCATGCATTGCCAATTTATTCATGGCTGATTTGGAAGAGCGGTTGATTTTGAATCAAGCAAATAATCCTTTTTTTGAACATATTGTCATCATGAAGAGATTCATTGATGACATTTTCCTCGTAATGAGGGGGTGGGACTATGCAAATGATTTTGTGAGCTGGTTGAACCAGATAGATAACAATATAAAGTTTACTCACCAGGGACATGAACAATGTATACCGTTTTTAGATGTGGTAGTATATAAAATCTCTGAAACTAGGTTAGGAGTAAGACCTTATAAAAAACCAACGGATCAATCTGCTTACCTTAATTACTCATCCTTCCATAGACGCAACCTCAAAAATAATATCCCTTCCGGTCAATTTCTCCGTTTGAAGTGCAACTCTACCAGCGGTTTTGACTTCAAACGGGAGGCACGCGAAATGAGAGGAGCATTTGAGTCTAGGGGTTATCTGAGAGAAGTCGTAGAAAGTGCCCTCAGCCGAGCAAAAGCTAAACCACGGCAAGATCTTTTACATTCTCAGGACACACGAAGGCATGACAATCGGGACATAGCATGGGGATTAGAGTTTTCCCACTTAGCCGGCAACATAGCCAGTATTGTCAAAAGGCATTGGCATGTTATCCAGGATATACCGGGGTGTGATATACCTTTAAAGGTCAGGTTTAGGTGAACTAAGAGTTTGCGAGATGTTCTGGTACATTCAGACTTTAGAGAGGCCAGTGTATTATCATCATTACCTGTTGGCCATCATACATGCGGGCATTGTAATGTTTGTGCCCTAAGTATACCATTATCATCCTGGGACAGGTAGATCGCTTTATTCCAAGTCCTTCTCTACATGCTCGACACCACAAGTAGTGTATATTATTCAATGCCCATGTCCCTTGACTTACGTGGGCAGTACAAAACGACCAGTTAGAGTGAGAATAAGGGAACACCTTTCTAAGATCCACACAGGAAATCTGGAAGCCCAGATTTCATAATAATGAAAGAGAACTCAGATACTCGGTATTGAAAGTGGTGCGATCTGATAATTATGACAACAGTAAGTTATTACAACTTGAAGCCCAATGGATCCACAGAATGAATTGTCTGACACCGTATGGGTTAAATAGTGAAATCAATTTTGCAGTGTTCTTGTGATTTTTGTAGCATATTGTAGCATTTTGTCCTATGACATTTGTAGCAGTTTGTATCTTTAAGATGAATGAGAAAACGTGTTTAGAGGGAATATAAAAAGGCCCATCATTGTAGACAAGCACCTGCTGTGAATTAGCACTAATTGGAAAGAGAAAGCGTCGCTATGGGCGTGTTAATTTGGAAAGCGTGATCCTGACTGTTATGTGCATGTAAGTAAAAGGGATGGCTTATACGGTTTAACTATTGAATAAACGTGGTTTATAATCATTAATATTTTTATAGCAGAGAGGACGCCAAGATGAAGGGAAACC
The DNA here is from genome assembly GCF_028583425.1 of Eublepharis macularius. Lineage (NCBI taxonomy): Eukaryota > Metazoa > Chordata > Lepidosauria > Squamata > Eublepharidae > Eublepharis > Eublepharis macularius. The sequence goes on from NC_072796.1 coordinate 70,057,874, forward strand.
AAAACGAGCAACTTTAAGCTGGCGGGCTCGTTGCCACTTACCAGGAGATCCAGGGGGAATCCTGTTTTGCTCTTTGGAATTGGCCATTCTGAAGATTTGTAATTGTATTTACAGTTACTTTGAACTTGCCATCTTTCCGTTTTCATTACGCATACGGACTTTGTGTGCAGGACGAACACTAGTTTCAAGAATTATTGTCTCTACAATAATTTGTACAGGAGAGGATTTGGCTGTATAAAGGAACTGCCGTTTGCTATTTGCAGCAATTTTGGGACATGTATGGATTTGTATATATGTAATTGTATGAATTTTGTAATACTGTATGAACTTTTGTAGTATTGAATGTATTCTTGCAAACTTTGGTATTCACATGGTGGGAATGTTATTAATAACGAAATTTGTTTGATATAATTTTTGTAGAGTTGTGGGGTTTCTGGGGCGTTACCCTCAGTGCTTTGGGATACTCTGAGGAGGCACCCCAGGATACTCAGCAATATGTCCACCATGATCAGCCACTGGGAGTCCTTGCAAGCAGGTTCCCGGCAGGCCCAGCCCGCCATGGCCCAGCGGGCTAGGAAGTTGCAGGTCAGGTCCGCCTGACCCATCACCCTGTAGAAAAATGAGATGGACACCACATGCATCCTGATGGTCTTGTGCGCATGGCCCAGACTCGTCCATCCATGCCAAGTATTCCAAGAATGCCTACTCTGGTACATTGCCCTCCGCCTGGCCCAGCCGCTCAGAGAGAAAGGCCATGAATGCAGAAACAACTGCCCCATACGCCCGCCTAGTGGATGGCGCTAGTGAGTTCAAAACTCCTTGGATGATTCGGTGCTCCCAAGTTCCCACAGCTCCTCCAGGAAGAGGTATGGGCGTTGTAGTGACGTTTGGTGCCATGTCCCAAAATCTGTCTTCCTGAAAGCGAGAAACGTCACCTGCTATGTCATTCTTCACTCCCGAAATGTGGTGAGCCCTGAACATGATGTTGTGCTGTAAGCAGAGGAGTACCAGCCTGCGCACCAGATGCATGACTCGTTCCGAGCGAGATTGTTATGATCTTCACTTTCTTTAGGGTGGATTTTGCTTTAATCTTTCCCTTCACACCCTCTGGGTAGTTAGCTGCCACCAGGAATATTAAATTCCAATATATTTTATTTAAGTTTTCCCTTTCGTAACGTGTTTATGCATCAGGTTCCTTCGTGGTTCTATGTGGCCCTGAGGATAGGAATGGGAGATAACAATGACTGCTACTCTGGGATATAACAAAACAAAATAAAAGTTTATTTTTTAAGAAGCGTATTGGTTACATAAAAGTAGTTCTTAGTTCTTCTAGTTGCTTCATCCAAACTCATTCACACAGATCCCTTGTAAGGCTTCACACACAGTTAGCCTCTTTCTCTAGGCTCTATATTTCTCTCACAGAGAACTCCTCAGACAGCACACAGCTAGCCTGTTTTCTTTTCACTCTCAATCCTTTCTCTCTCAGGCACACACACAGTTTGCCTGCTTCAAATAGAATGAATATATGGTCTCACAGACACACTCAGTTCAGGCTTCCACTCAGGTTGCCTTTCCTTCACAAATACATGAACACACTCAGGCTGCGCACAGCTCACCTCTCTTGCCCTAACTGAATGTTTGTCTCTCCCTCAATAACTGAAAACTGCCTTCACTCCGCCCACTCTCTGTCATCAACCAATCATATCACTCACTCATCTCTCTCTTTCACCCCCCACTCTTCACCTATCTCACCAAACATTTAAAGACACATGCACCCATTTCTTGAAATCATTACAAATCCCCCCCCCCTTCTCGTTAAGCGGAACACATCTCTTTTCCAGAAGAGTTGTGTGCAGCTTTCTCCGGCTTAGGGAATGTTTTATTGTCTCTGTAGTTCCAGTTAAGTCCACTTCTCACGCTTCTGTGGTTTTTGGTTTAACGTCTTGGGTTTCTTTAACTTGCGTTCCTCCTCTGCTGGGGTGTCATCTTCCTCTCTGAGATGCTCCACTGCTGGGCTGAGGTCATCTCGCTCTCTGGGATGCTCCACTGCTGGACTGAGGTCATCTTGCTCTCTACTAGGTCATTGTTTGCTTCTTCTGGTTGTTTCTCTATCAATATTCTGTTCTTTCCTAAACAGTCTATTTCTTTCTAGCAAACAGGGTTTGAGCTCAGTTCTTTACATGCTCTCTTCATGTTTGATGCGCTGGGCGACTCATTTAAAAGGCTAGCATCCTTCAAGAAGTTTCCTAACTCTTTATACTGTTTTTTGCACATGCTGAGCTTTTCTAGTACTTTCCATTTGTCTTCAATCAGTTCAGCAACTTTACTATCAAGTTGCTTCTCTCCTCCAACATAAAGTCTGTTTCTAATTGACTGATAGCTTCTGTACATTAGTAGAAAGACAATTAAAAAGGCAACAACGGCAAAATAAATCACCATTTCTAAATGCTGCATTTTTTTGTTGCTGTTTTCTAGGGCTTTCTGCAGCCTTTGGTTTCCTATATCCAAACCTTGGTAACTGGCTTCTAAATGTTTAGCCTTCTTAAAAGAGGTTTTCATAAGCTCTAGACTTTTCTGAAGCTGTTGTTTCTCACTTTCCAGTTCTTTGTTTTCTAATTGTAACTGAGCCATCTTGAGGTTCATACTCTTCAAAGATTCAACTATTCTGAGTTCTAAATTCTCTTCATCAATTTGTGTATTCTGTTTCTCTAAGGACTCTAGTTGAAATCTGAGGTTTCTCTGGCTAGTTAGAGTCTTTTTTGGCATTCTGTTTTCTATATCCAGATAAGAGTTTTCTTGCTGTGACGTATTTATTTTTTCACAAATTAGCTTCAGGTTAGTAACCCTTTTCTGTAACAACTCATTTTCCCATGCAAAAATGTTTGTTTCTGCATTCATCTCATTCTGCCTGGCCTCCTCTCTTATGTCCTTTAACTCAGAATCCTTCATAATTTTCTTTTTAAACTCCTCAGAGTTTTTATTTATGTCTCCTGCTTTTCCTTGGGACATTTCAGCAGTACTACTAACAGGAGCTTGTCTCTCTCTCTTTCCCTTCCGCAATGTATCAATTATGTCTGTTGCTAAGATACCTAGGGGCTTGTCTTATGCTCCCCTAGCTTCAGCTTGTAGCAAATCATTGGAGTCAGTGCATATTTGAATTCTTGCCTTTGCTCCCATTACATCTCTTCCCAATACTACTGGTATTTTCTGTTCTTTAATAACTGCTACAGGAAAATCTTCTTTTCCTCTCCATTTAATTTTTAGTTGTGCTAGTGGCACTCTTTTAGAATTTCCCCACACACCTTGCAAGGATTTTTGCTTATCTGGAATCAGGTTTTTCTTATCAACAAAATCCTCCCTGACCAGTGTTACTGAGGCTCCTGTGTCTAGAATGGCTAAAGTATGTCTCCCATTTATTTGTACCACCTCTCTCAGTTCAGTACCCTGAGCAACCTTATCTGTCTTTACCCCACACAAGTAGACTGTTTCTTCAGTGTTTATGGGTAAGGCAGTGTTCTTACTGGGAGTTTCATTTGTGTTTGTTGAGCCTTTGGAGTTTCTATCATCTTCATCACTCTGATCATCTAAGTCAGTTCTAGTGACCCTCCTTACATGCTCAAGCATTGTTTGCTTGGGTTGGTTCTTTAGACATTTGTAAGCTAAATGCCCTTTCAGACCACATACATAACATCTTTTATCATTCCAGTATCCATCTTGGTTTCTTTCTATATTTTTATCCTGACTTTTTATAATCTCAGCTCTCTCATATGTTCCTTTCCTTTCTCCCTCTTGTCCTTTACTTGATTTAAACTCTGGTTTATGAGAATAGTCTTTCTTTTCATGGCAATCCCATCCTCCTCTATTAAGTGTTAATCTATCTGCCCACTCTGATGCTTGGTTGATATTCTCTGGAAGTTTATCTTTAACCAGAAGTCTGATCTCTGAAGGAAGTTGAAATAAAAACTGATCCAAAATCATTAGATCCCTTATTCCTTCTTTAGAGTTAGCTTTGGCAGATGAAATCCATTTATCAAAATAGTCTGTCAGTTTGGCACTAAAAGACTTAAATGACTTCTCTTTCTGAGGCACTAGGCTTCTAAACTTCTTTCTGAAGTAATCAGCACCTAGCCTAAATCTGTCATATACTGCCTCTTTGTATTCAGCATAAACCACAGGTTTATCTGAGGGAAATGTGTTGTAGATCTCAGCCAATTCCCCTCTAATTAAGCTGGGTAAATACTTCATATATTGTGTCTCTGGTATTTCCCAGTTCTGAGCAGATCGTTCAAAAGTGGACAGGAAAATTTGTGGATCTTCTCCTGACACATACACCATAAAATCTTTTGGGGTAACTCGAGGTAAATCAGCTCTGGGTTCAGAGTTTCCCTCCTTTTTGTCCCCATTCTTAAGTCTCTCTCTTTCTAATTGTAATCTTTCAGCTTCCAAACTGGTGTGTCTTTCCATCTCTTGAACTCTAAGTTCCATTTCAGCTTTCCACTTTTCCCTCTCAAATTGTTTTTGTTCTATTTCAACTTTCAACTTTTCCTTCTCAAGCTGGTTTTTTTCTCTTAGAAACTCTAAATATTCTGGACTAGGATTATACATTCCCTCAGGGTTTCTCTCAGATGCAGTACTCCTAAACTCCACACTGCTTTGTATCAGTATAACTCCCAGTTCTTCTACACTTTTCCCCTCATGAGGTAAATTTAACTCACTGCACTTCTGAATCAGAGCCTCCTTTTTCATCCCCATAAACTCTGCCATTTTTCTCTTTTACTTGTAATTCCTTCTACAATTTTACTAAACTTCACCAGATTATGTTCTCTCTTATAAATCCTACTAGTTCTTCTGTGTCTTTCCTTTATAACAGTTCTATATTCCTCATAGGATTTAACTGAACACTCTGTCTCTTTGGCTTTCTGTCCCTTCAGAATGCCTTTCTCTCAGAATGTTCCTTCCTCCCAGGCTATTATATCCCCCTTAAAATATTTTCTTCTCCTCAGGATGTTTGGATCCCACCGCTGCCACCACTTGTTATGATCTTCACTTTCTTTAGGGTGGATTTTGCTTTAATCTTTCCCTTCACACCCTCTGGGTAGTTAGCTGCCACCAGGAATATTAAATTCCAAAATATTTTATTTAAGTTTTCCCTTTCGTAATGTGTTTATGCGTCAGGCTCCTTCATGGTTCTATGTGGCCCTGAGGATAGGAATGGGAGATAACAATGACTGATACTCTGGGATATAACAAAACAAAATAAAAGTTTATTTTTTAAGAAGCGTATTGGTTACATAAAAGTAGTTCTTAGTTCTTCTAGTTGCTTCATCCAAACTCATTCACACAGATCCCTTGTAAGGCTTCACACACAGTTAGCCTCTTTCTCTAGGCTCTATATTTCTCTCACACAGAACTCCTCAGACAGCACACAGCTAGCCTGTTTTCTTTTCACTCTCAATCCTTTCTCTCTCAGGCACACACACAGTTTGCCTGCTTCAAATAGAATGAATATATAGTCTCACAGACACACTCAGTTCAGGCTTCCACTCAGGTTGCCTTTCCTTCACAAATACATGAACACACTCAGGCTGCACACAGCTCACCTCTCTTGCTCTAACTGAATCTTTTTCTCTCCCTCAATAACAGAAAACTGCCTTCACTCCGCCCACTCTCTGTCATCAACCAATCATATCACTCACTCATCTCTCTCTTTCACCCCCCACTCTTCACCTATCTCACCAAACATTTAAAGACACATGCACCCATTTCTTGAAATCATTACAGAGACAATTGCCTGTTTACCACTCTCACTACCGCTTGGTTGTCGCACCAAAAGAGAATCTTCCTATTGCTGAACCGGCTGGTCCAAAGGACCACCACGACTAGGATTGGCAAGAGCTCCAGGAACGTAAGGTCTCTGAGGATGCCACTGTCCTTCCAGGCCTCGGGCCATCATTGTGCACACCACCGTCCCTTTCAGTACACCCCAAAACCCATGCCCCCCCCCCACGGCATCAGAGTGTACTTGGAAAGCTGCCCCCATCTCCACGGGCTCGCACCAACAAGATACACCATTGCAGGCTTTTAAGAAGGTTTGCCAAATCCACAGATCCACCTTCAACCACTCAGTGATCTGAATACCACAGATGGGTATTCAGATGGAGGGCTGTCACTCCTGCAGTTGCCCTGGTGAGGCGAACACAGAATCGTCTCCTGGGTGCAACCACCCTGCAGGCGAAGTTCAGGCTACCCAAGAGGAATCTGACCTCCTGCAACATCTTCTTCAACCTGAGTGCATCATTTACTTTCTCACAGAGAGCTCTTAGCTTGTCCTGGGGTAGGCTGCAGGAGTCCTGCATGATGTCTATCAAAATCCCCAGGTAAGCTTTGCAGTTAGAGAGGCCCTCTGTCTTCTCATGGGCTAATGGGACCCCCCAACTCAGCGGCCACCTCCTGGAACAGGTGGAGGAGCTTCTGACAGTCAGTGCTGCCTGCTGGGCCCACCATGAAAAAATCATCCAGATAATGAGTAATTAAAAGAGAGCCCACTCGATCTTTCATGGCCCATTCCAGGAAGTTGTTGAAGGTCTAGAAGGCCAAGCAGGCCACCGCGCAACCCATAGGCATGGCCTTGTCTATGTACCATTTGTCTTGGAATTTGAACCCCAGTAGGCACAAATCTTTGGGGTGGACTGGCAGAAGCCAGAAGGCCGGCTGGATGTCACACTTAGTCATTAGTGCCTTGTGGCCATAGGTGCGCACCAGATTCACCGCCTGGTTGAATGAGGTGTAGTGTATTGAGCAAAGCTCTGGAGTGATTGCATCATTCATGGAGGCAATGAAACAAAATTACCAAAGCAGAATGTATGTCATATATGTATTATTCACTGTGAAGTTTGAGACCAGCCACTGTGAAGCTTGCTATAAGATAGTTACACCTGCACTCACTATTAACTAGACACTACCTATAGGTTGATACAGAAACTTCTTAGTAAAAGAAGTTTATTGAAAATGCAGCAATGGAAGAAGGGGAAAGAAAATGTGTTATTGAAAGAGGGAAGCTAACTGTGAGGTAATCAGATTAGCAGTACCTTTCAAGGCTGAGAAGAAGCCCCAGAGAAAGGGGAATGGGTGCTAAATGCAACCTCAAGCACATTCCTCAGGAAGGGAGAGCGCTCCCCTCCCACAGAACCCAGAGAAACAATCTCTGCCTGTGACATACAAGGTTCGTAAAAGCAACATTGGGGCACCCTTGGTAAAATGTTACATAGACTAGAGAAATGAATGTAATGAAAAGCCTATGAAAGAGATGTGTGGGAAAGGAAGAGATATGTTCCTTCTAGAGATAAAACAAGCACAGATAAGATAAGAAATGGCAATCAGGAAATATTGTAATTATGCTGTTGACCAAAGTTATATCTTCCAATAAGAATACCCCTGGACTATTGTATCATTAGAGATGGTAGTCCACTTGATCCAATGGGGACCACAGTGATATATGAGCCAATAGAACAACAAATATCATAATTAATCAAAAGGTATAAAATGCTTTGCACAGCTATTGTAGCTTTGATGAGCGTTGGACACCAGGGAACCCTTTACTTTCTGTGTAATTTTCGCTCCTCCACATTTAATAAACGTAGTAGACTTGCTTCATTCACAGGACTCTGCGTCTGTCTCTTCTTATGATTGGCTGAGGGACATTCGAACCGCAGATTGTGTGGAACACTACCATTCAGCCCCACCACCCGGAGCCACACCACAGTGTCTGGCTGGTCCCATCTGGTAAACTTGTTGCCAGATGCCTTCCTCCAGAACTCCTCACCATACTCGAAGGCCACCCAGTCCCCTGCTGCTGCCCTGACCTGTGCAACCTCCCTCTGGTGAATGGTGAGGTGCCATCCTCTTTCTGGGTAGGCTGCCTGAACCACGCCCATGTAAACGCTGTAACCAAGGATCCAATTGTTGGAGTTGTGCTCGGCCAGGCACTCCCTCTAGGTTCTTCTACATTTCTTGGCGCATCCACACTCTCCAGCCGATTTGTCCGGGTGCAGCAGGGTGAAAACATCTATGAACTACCCATTCAGGATGCGCTCCCTCACTTTCGTGGACAGGTGGTACCCCAATGGAGCCTCCCCAGGGCCCACTGGTGGGGGAGATTGCCCCTGCCTGGTGAGGTGCGGATGCTGTCAGGATGCAAGTGCTCCCCCATTGATCCTCCCCCAGTGCCTGTGGCGCCATGCCCAATCCGCCAACCCCGGGGCATATGCCACTTTCTCCCAGTAATCTTGTACACCGCGCTCCCAATCCTTGTCCACCGATGACTCACCCCTTAATGCTCTGGATGATAAAGAACTGCAGCTGCGACTCCTCCATTGTGATGTGCGAGACTTCCACTTCGATGTCCAAGCCCAGCCCCGGTATGCCTCTGGTTCCATATTACTCTCCCACGCAGCCTCAAGGCCCAACGGGTCCTCCAGTTGGTCGACCTCACCTCGGTTTTCACAGGATGGGCTCTTTGGCACGGGTGGCTCCTGGCCCGGCTGGTGGGGGTTCTGCCGCCTGCGGGCCTTCTTGCCTGCTGCTCACCTTGAAGCCCCCAGTCTGAAGCCTGTGCCGCTGTGAGCTCAACCCCCATGAGGGCACGGCCACCGCCCCTGCCCAGTGCGGCCATGATGGAGTCAGACAGGACCTGGATGGAATCACTGAAGCCACGTGAGAGGCCCCGGAGCACCGTGTGCACCGCTTCCTCCTTGCCGGGCACCCTGGTGTGGCGCCTGCCCCACTCGGTCATGGTGGTGGCCCAGCCATGGCTGGTCACCCGCTGGGGCTCCTCCCACAACCAGCAGGGGGCCTCTGCTGCACCCCGGGTGACCAGGCCCTGCTGGGTGGTTGCAGTCATCATCTTGCCCTTTGACCCTGCTGCCATGCCTGCAATAAGAACCAAGAAAGAACCACCTGCACCTGCGAGGCGGACACATGAGTAACATGATCCTCACCTGGTGTGTTCAGGGCCAGGCCCTCACACCTGGGCTCTGTAGCTCCCAGGGGAGGGGGGTGGGGAGAGGTGCCAGGAAGCCATGTGGTTGCACCAGAGAGGGATGGATGCGCCTCCTCTTCCTGTCTGACCATGCCTCTACTGCATCCTACTCTCAGTGCCAATACAGCCCGCCAGTGAGTCAGAGAGCTTCTCTTATTTAGCAAAGGAAATGCTGCAGATTTCAAAGAAGACAATTATGCCAAGAAGTTGTTCTTAAACAGCTTTTCCAAGTTGCCAAAAGATACCATGCTATTATTTCAGGTCTGAAAAGTCACACATCATTCATTCCTAGGGATAGTATAAAGTCATAAAATGCAGCAACAAAATGAGAATGAAGTACTTTGACTGGGGAAATGTCATTTTATTTTTCACTTGACCATCTTGCTGTACATAGCCTTTTGCCTGATTGAAATATGACTCACTGAAACCAAAAATAACATCAATGGCAGTCATGCTTCAACTCTGTCCTACATTTTCTAAAGGAAAGAGTTGTCAAATCTCTAATAAATGGCTGGAAACCTGTATACATAAATTGTATTTAGAAGTTGAACGTTCCTCAAATTATTTAGGTCAACCATTAACTGAGCCACCCATCACACAAAGATTTTTTCAAATAAAGTGGATTCATTCGTATTAATGGTTTAAAGATTTTTGCACCATTAGTAACAATTAGTAACAATATTGATTAAATATTCTGATCCCACTCCCATGAAAAACAGAAGGAATAATTTTCTGTTTTGATTTTCTTACTCTTGATGTCATAGCATTTCTACTACTTTAAAAGTGTGCGGCAGGGGAGGTTTGTATGCCCCCTTCCTCCAACAGGAAGTGCAGAGGAATGGGTTGGCAGAACTGGCTCCCTTAGGAGATCCTGTTTGAGCTGCTGGCCATGAGATCAATGTCAGGTAGAAAGCAGGCTAGAGGCGTAGTCCACAGGAGAAAAGCAAGGAGAGGAGGATGGAGGGGTTGGAAATGGGGAAGCACATTAAAGGGCTGGCTGGGCACCAGTTGATGCTGAATGAGGAGAGGGTAGCAGGGAGAGTCCTCCAACAATACATCAGGGACACAAACTGCTCCTAGCAGCCCTGTACTAATAGCACAGGAACTATGAATCTGTAACCCAAGCAGAACAGAGAAAGAATGGAACCCAACAGGAGTGTGGCTGATTCCTTGGAAAGAACTCTGAGGTCTCCAGCGCTGCAGGTAACCCAACAAGCCATGCTCATGCACATAGCATGATTCAACAAGTTTTGTCAGCAGTAGTTTGTAAGTTCTATTTTCTGCAAATTTTAGTAACGGATTTGTTATACACTGTTTGTTACTGGGAACCTTGGAAGGCAGAACATCAGGTGATGGCTTGCGTACATGAACAGGTTATCACAGATAAAACATTTGTATATCCTCAAATGCAATGCTTTTCAGGGGCGTCAATCCACATATCTGGCTGTACTGCCAGTAGAGTGAAGCTGGCAAAGCAGATGAAAGTAATTGAGAGTATCGAAAAGGGATATGGAAGGCTGACTGTAAGAATCTCTGACTACTGTGCTCTTTGAAAAAGAACCCTGGAAACGGACCATATGTGGATCTGGACCGTCCGTTAGAGAAATTCAGTCACAGAACTAACAACTTACACCGCAAAGGTTTACACACGATCTGTGACACACACAGTGTCTGGAATCTATTTTGGACTGTATCTACATTGTAATTGACTATAAACCAATTCGTATTCTGTATGCAAGAAGTAGTGTCATAGGATATTGGAAGTATTTGCACTTTAATTATTATAATTGTAGCATTTTGAGCACAAGACACTTTAATCGATTTATATACAGGATACATGGAATGCTTGCATAATTAAGGTCAAAGGAAGTTGCAATATGTGATGCAGTTCTTGTATGTAGTATGAGAAATGAATTGAAATTGTTTACTATATTCCCTATGTATTGATAATCAAATAATTCTGGAAACTATATATTAAATAACATATGCTTTATTGTTAATTGTGGAGACATTATTACACACACGGGAAATTCTTTTTGTTTGACAGTAGAGTGAAGCTGGCAAAGCGGGACCTCCCCATCTCCCTCACCTACTGTAATCTAATGAGTCTCTCCACACCCCAAATTCTGCTCGAAGTGAGGCGCTACAGTGTGGAGCATTAAATTGAGGGAATGTACCCTCCCCTTCTCTACTAGGGTTGCTATCAGTCCTAGAAAAAAAATGCTGTGTGTCCTTTGAGAGAGGCTTAACGTGTGGAAATGAGAAGCTGGCGCTTTTCATGGCATGGAGGTAAATAACATTACCTGGTAAATGACATCACATTATACCTCTATTAAAGGAACAGGACATTTTCAATCGTTAGGATGGTGCTGAAAATATTAGTGCAATCATATTACTTAGTCATTTCCAATGAGCAGCATTAAGATACAAAGACAAGCACAGCTTAATCTTATTTACTTTCAGATTGGCAGTTGAACCATGAAGGACCATAGAAGGAAGACTAGAAAGGAATCTTCGCATATTGCTCCTCAAGGTGTCCTTGCCAGCTTTAAGAAATGCATTAAGTCTTGGGGGAAAGTGGGTTAAAATAGTTAAATTCAGAGTTGCAATGCAGCTTGATCAATAGAGAGTCAGATTCTTGTTTGTTTTTAAGAAACATTTACTTCTAAAGGAAAAAGGTACATGGGATTCCTACAAAACAAAGAACTCTATTTCCTACATCTTTACCCTACAAAGACCACACGCGCAATATGGAGAATTCGGCTTCTTCTTGCCCTTCACAGAGGAAGTCACCTGACCTATTAAACAATAGTAGTTTTTCAGTTTCCTGGGATTTCAGATAGATAAGGCTATTGGCTCTCTGCCAGATTTCCCTTCCAGGTCATTACAAACAATACATCACTGAGTAAGCACATTAACCCCATAATGACAGAATGTCAGACCTTGCAACCTATATTCCAACATCTCTTCTCAAGGTCTAAAAAGGAAGTTACTATGCATCCATATTCAAACAAACATTATTCATCCTTTATCTCAGCATTAGGATCAAACATATTCAACATTTCACGAAAGTAGTCAAACTTTGTCTTAGACAGTGGCTTAGTCAGGATATAAACCACCATTTCTTCCATGCAACAATGTTCAATGTCGATTAGTCCCTTCTGATAACATATCTCTCACAAGTTCACATTTAAGTCCAATAAATTTGCTTCTTGCTTTGGTACTTTCTCATTTGCATATGGCAATGCAAGCTTGATTAACCTCAGACATAACTACAAGTATGAGTTCGCTTATTCCAAAGCCCTTTAGTAAGTGAAAAATCCACTCTAGTTCGCTGCAGGCACTTGCTGTTGACGCACATTCAGCTTCCGCTGTAGATTGTGCTACAATAGTTTGTTTCCTACTAGTCCAGTCTATCAGTCTATCTCTATCTTTTAGATAATCAGGTTCAAGAAATATACTTGACACACTGCAGTTTGTCATGCCAACAGATTCTACAAAGTCCTCCAGATCCTTGGGTTTTTTTATAAGCTGTACAGTTCCACAAAATCCATATTTCTTTGGTGGGTTTCCTTTATTGCTTCTTTTTGATCATCTCACATTGGTTATGGGTTCCGTCTCCTCTGGTTCAGTCCCTGCTTCCCCTTCTGTTTGGGTAGTCTCTTGAGAAAATGGACTTGCCAGTTTCCTGGGGGGTCTTTGCAGGTAACCAAACAACCAAATCTTCAGGAACAGTCTCTGCATCCTTTGGATCAGTTGTCACTGTGGATTCAGTTGTGTTAGAAGTATGTGGCAAATGGTTCTCATTGTCACGGCTTGTCGCTGCCACCGCTGGGCGGGGCGCCAGCTGGGCCAGCCCTGATGTCAGAGGGGCACCAGGGATGCTGCAGGACCCTGCTCTGTGGAAGGAGGGGCAGTATACATCACCCTGACTCCCTCTCAATCAACTCGCTGGCCTACTAAACCTGGTCTGCTTACCCTCTGGGTCCTCCATCATCTCCTCCTCCCTGAACTCTCCTCCAAGCCTCCACTCTCGCACTGCTCTGCTCTCACTCCACACCATCACTCCTTACTCACACCCACCACCTCAAAGCTCTTCCTAGCCACCCTTTATAGGGTTTTCTTTCTCCGCCCCACCCTCCTTCCAGGCTTGTTCCCTCTCCTGACTTGGCCCAGCTGTGCCTTCCCTCAGGTGTTTCCCTCCTTTCACTAATCCCTTCTAGGCTTCCTTGCCTTCCTGGCAGGGTGGGGTTGAATGCGAGCCATCCCCAGCTGAGGTCTCCTTGGCCTTGCTCATGAGGAGCTGCCCCAGTAGGCCTTTGAGCTGCTGAGCTTGCCTGGCCTTGCTCACGAGGAGCTGCCCCAGCCGGCTTCTGTGCTGCTGAGCTTCCCTGGCCTTGCTTGCGAGGAATTGCCCTGGCCAGCTTCTGGGCTGCCTGCTCATTGATGCTGGGTGGGGCTACCCATCTCCTCCCCCAGAATGCCTGTGGCAGCTCCACCTGGAGGGGCTTGGCTCCTAGCAACTCCTGAGCCAGGCTACTGTCTTCTAGCCGGGGTGTGGCTCTGGGCTGTAGCGGCTGCTTCTCCTCCTTGGCTGGTAAGGGCTCTGTTTGGGCTGCTGCTGGGCCCCTATTCCCCCTGCCTTGGCCCTTTTCCTCTGACCTGCTTATCCCCCTCTCTTCCCCCTGGAGGGTGGGACTAGCTGGTCTCTCCCTGCTCCCTCCAGCCCTCTGAGGCTTTGGCCTTTCGTCCCTTCCCCCTGGAGTAGGCAGGTTCTGGACCTGGTTGCTGGCTGGGGTGGCAGGGCTGCTGCCTCCTGGTTGCCTCCCACTGTTCCCTCCTGGCAAGTCTGGGGGCTGGGACTCAGACCCTAGACACACACCCCCACTTAGCTTTGAGTTGTGGGGGTCGGGGTCAGCCTTGAACAGGCGGGACATGAAGTCCGCGTCCACATGTCGCGCCCCCTGTCGGTATTTGATGGTGAACCAGAAGGGTAGGAGGGAGAGGCCCCTCCGTAGCACCCGGGGGTTGTGCGCCTTCATGCAGTGGAGCCACTGCAGGGGTGCATGGTCCATTAGTGGGACAAAGGGATTATTGGCCAAGTAGTATTGCAGGGCCCCAACCGCCCACTTGACTGCTAGGGCCTCCCACTCCACTGTTGCATAACGCTTTTCTGTGGGCTGCAGCTTCCAACTCAGGAAGAGGATGGGGATGTCCACTCTGTTATGTTCCTGAGTCAGGACAGCCCCAAGGCCGGTGTCAGAAGCGTCTGTGGCCAGCGTGAAGGGTCGGTCAAAGTCAGGGTTCCACAGGGCTGTGGTGTTAGAGAGGGCTGACCTCAGGTCCTTGAAAGCTGCTTCTAGCGCTGGGGTCCACTGGACTTGGTTGGGCACCCCCTTCTTTAAGCAGTCCATCAGGGGGGCGGCTCGGGAGGTGAAGTGGGGGATGAACCGCTCGTAATACCCCAGCATTCCCAGGAAACGTCAGACCTGTTTCTTGGTCCGGGTCCGTGGGACATCGGCTATCGAGGCCACCTTGTCTGGCGGTGGGTGAACCCGGCCTCCCCCGACCACAAAGCCCAGGTACTGGAGTTCCTGGAACCCCAGGTGGCTCTTCTTTGGGTTAGCCCGTAGTCCGGCCCGTTGGAGGGCCTTTAAGACAGCTTCCAGGTGTTGGAGGTGAGTGGGCCAGTCCGGGCTGAAGATGATGATGTCATCTATGTATGCCATTGCATACGCCCGGCACTCCCCCAGCACTTGTACCACCAGCCGCTGAAATGTGGCGGCCGCCCCATGGAGACCAAACGGCATCTTCTTGAACTGGAAGAGGCCTCATGGGGTGGCAAAGGCTGTCTCCTCCCGATCTTCTGGCCGTATGGGCACCTGCCAGTAGCCCTTTGTCAAATCCAGGGCCGACAGGTAGTGGGCGGACCCCAGGTGGTCTACCAGCGCGTCTGCTTGGGGCATGGGATAAGCATCGAACTGGGCCACCTTATTCAGCTCATGATAGTCGATGCAAAATCGGGTGGTCCCATCCGGCTTGGGCACCAAGACTATCGGGCTCCTCCAAGTGCTTCATGAGGGTTCGGTTACCCCAAGTCTGAGTATCTCATCTGTCTCCTTCTCCACTGCCTCCCACCACTTCCTGGGGATGGGGCACCAGGTAGCCTGTGCTGTCTGCCCCGGGTCCATCGGGATGGCATGTTGGATCAGGCTCATGCTGCCCAGCCAGCAGGAGAAGACCCCGGGTACCCGGGCCCAGAGGACTTGTAGCTGGGCCTGTTGAGCTGGGACGAGCTGGGGGTCCACCTTAGGCTCCTCGAACTCCATGGCATCAGCGGTCCATGGCAGCTCACTGTCAGGAAGCTCTAACGGGTCCTCAGCCACACCGCCCTCCTCCCCTGGGTGCTCGTGCCACTGCTTCAAGAGGTTCACATGCAGGGTCTTCCACCAGCGCTGGTCGACCTCGCACTGGACTTCGTAGGTGGTGGGGCCCAGCACCTTTCGAATCTGGTAGGGGCCCCTCCACGGGTCCCCTTCCTCACTTGGGAACACTGAGTGGTGCACGAGGACCTTCTCTACCACCTGGAAAGTCCTCATCCATGCGCCCCTATCGTAGGCGGCCTTTTGCTTCGACTGGCTGCGAGTCAGTCTGCGATTCGCCTCTGCTTGGGACTGTTGCACCCGGTCACAGAGCTGGCTCATGTACTCCTGTATGGGGGGAGCAGGGCTGCTGGCCTGGGGCCCCCATCGTTCTGCCAGCCAGGAGAGCATCCCCCGTGGCTTGCGCCCATATAGCAACTCGAATGGGCTGAAGCCAGTGGAGGCCTGCAGGGTCTCCCGGAGGGCGAACATGAGCGGGTCGATGTACAGGTCCCACTGGTGAGGCTTGTCACACGTCATCTTCTTCAGGGCCTCCTTGACGGTCTGGTTCAGCCACTCTGCCAAACCGTCTTTTTGAGGGTGGTAAGCCGAGGTGAATACCTGCCGGATCCCCAAATTCCCAAGGGAATGGAAAAATGGCAGTTCCCGTAACAAACCAGCGGAGGAGCAAAGGAGGGGAATAATAACCCCATGGGAAACTGAAAAGACTCACAGTCCAACACATTACTTTAAATACCAAGGTGAAAATTTTTAAAGTGCAAGTGCTACTGATACCATTTAACATCTATCCATAAATAATTATATACAACTTCATGAAATATAGAAAATCCAGCACAAATACCTCTACAGATTATAAAAGATACATTGTTTGAAATGACTGCCGGGTACAACGAAGTCCTCTGAAGGTAAAAGTCCTTTTAAATGTATTTTCCGTGTTCTTTCAATTCATAAGATTCCTTCAATATATTAAATTCCTCTACCGAGGTGGGTAAGGATGTGCAGGCAGCTTGAAAAAGCCCTCCGTCACGCTCAATCTGGGGCCGGCTACGAACATCAGATTTCGTGCCCACTTCTTCAGGAGCGTGCTCTACATCCCATCAGAGGAATAAGATCACATACTCGTTACCTAACAGTCAGCCCGGACTAAGGCGGCGGTGCATTCTCTCGCATTCTCTCTCAAGCTGCCTGCACATCTCTTCCCAGCAGCATTGGGTGGGGTAAGTGGGCTACCTTGGCGACCTCCAGGCAGCGGAGTGCCCCCAGGTATTCCACTGTGAACCAGACCATAGGATACGGCTGGGTGCGGCCCATCACATCTGCCACCGGGATCTAGCGGTCTAGCGGTCAGGGCCGGTGCCAGAGGTTTTGGCGCCTGCACGCGCGCGCCACGGACTGCATGATGACGTCATCGCAGACGTCATCACGCGCCGCAGGGGGGCTGGGCGGCACGCGGAGGACCGCCGAGCGCAGAAGCTGCGAGCTGCTGCTGGAGCGGCGCACGGAGGCTGCTCTGTGCGCTGCCCCAGCAGCAGCTCACGGCTTCTACGCCCGGCTGGGGTGGAGGAGTGCGCAGAGGAGCTGGGGTGGCTGGCTGCAGCAGTAGCTGCAGCCAGCCAGGCAGCCCCGTGCTGCCGCCGCCACATGCCCCAGCCGAGCACAGAAGCTGCGAGCCGGGGCTGGGGTGGCGCGCGGAGGCTGCTCCGTGCGCCACCCCAGCAGCAGCTCACGGCTTCTGCACCCGGCTGGGGCGGAGGAGCGCGCAGTGGAGCTGGCATGGCTGGCTGCAGCTGCTGCTGCAGCCAGCCAGCCCCGTACTTCCACTGCCGCCACCGCCGCCACGCGCCCCAGCTGGGAGCAGAAGCTGAGAGCCACTGCAGGGGCGGTGCGCTGAGGCTGTGCCCGGCTGGGGCGTGTGACGGCGGCAGTGGGGCTCGAGTGGCGCACAGAGGCTGCGCTCGGGTGGCGGCGGCAGCAAGGGGCTGGCTGGCTGGCAGCAGCAGTAGCTGCAGCCCAGTCATGCCAGCTTCGCTGCGCGTGCCTCCACCCCCAACACCCCCTCCAGTGCTCCTCCAGTGCCCGCGCGCCCAAGGCCACCACCTACCTGGCCTCCATGGGTGCGCCGTCCCTGCTAGCGGTGCACCGGTGTGGCAGCTGGGATGAGTTGGGCATGGATCGCCGAGACTGCGCTCCCTGAGTCCAATAGGGCCTGTAGGCTCTGCCGGCCTATCCTCACGGTGGCGCACAGACTCTGCATCCCCTTGCCAGCTGAGTTGGCTGGTGGGTTAATTTCCCAAGCCAATGCAAATACCACTGGCAAGGAGGCTGTGGTGGCACAGGCTTGCATCCATTGCTCCACTGCCTGCGATAGCTCTGCCTGAGCTGCTTGGAAGGCCACCTCCAGCTTCCTCCACATCCCGTCCAGGCGTTCCTCCAGCCACAGTCTGAGCTCCGCTGGGGCTGTGGCGTTGGGATACATCCCTTCGACTGGTGCCTGCATCGGAACAACCTTCCCCGTATGGGTCACCAACTTGTCAGGGCTTGTCGCTGCCACCGCTGGGCGGGGCACCAGCTGGGCCAGCCCTGATGTCAGAGGGGCGCCAGGGATGCTGCAGGACCCTGCTCTGTGGAAGGAGGTGCGGTATACATCCCTCCCTCCCTCTCAGTCCACTCCCTGGCCTGCTCAACCTGGCCTGCTCACCCCCTGCATCCTCCATCATCTCCTCCTCCCTGAACTCGCCTCCACTCTCACACTGTTCTGCTCTCACTCCACACCATCACTCCTTATTCACACCCACCACCTCAGAGCTCTTCCTAGCCACCCTTTATAGGGTTTCCTTTCTCCGCCCCGCCCTCCTTCCAGGCTTGTTCCCTCTCCTGACTTGGCCCAGCTGTGCCTTCCCTCAGGCGTTTCCCTCCTTTCACTAATCCCTTCTAGGCTTCCTTGCCTTCCTGGCAGGGTGGGGTTGAATGCGAGCCATCCCCAGCTGAGGTCTCCTTGGCCTTGCTCATGAGGAGCTGCCCCAGTAGGCCTTTGAGCTGCTGAGCTTGCCTGGCCTTGCTCGTGAGGAGCTGCCCCAGCCGGCTTCTGTGCTGCTGAGCTTCCCTGGCCTTGCTTGCGAGGAATTGCCCTGGCCAGCTTCTGGGCCGCCTGCTCATTGATGCTGGGCGGGGCTACCCATCTCCTCCCCCAGAATGCCTGTGGCAGCTCCACCTGGAGGGACTTGGCTCCTAGCAACTCCTGAGCCAGGCTACTGTCTTCTAGCCGGGGTGTGGCTCTGGGCTGTAGCGGCTGCTTCTCCTCCTTGGCTGGTAAGGGCTCTGTTTGGGCTGCTGCTGGGCCCCTATTCCCCCTGCCTTGGCCCTTTTCCTCTGACCTGCTTATCCCCCTCTCTTCCCCCTGGAGGGTGGGACTAGCTGGTCTCTCCCTGCTCCCTCCAGCCCTCTGAGGCTTTGGCCTTTCGCCCCTTCCCCCTGGAGTAGGCAGGTTCTGGACCTGGTTGCTGGCTGGGGTGGCAGGGCTGCTGCTTCCCGGTTGCCTCCCACTGTTCCCTCCTGGCAAGTCTAGGGGCTGGGACTCAGATCCCGGACACTCATCCACATATATGACATTGAATTCCCTCACTCTGCTATATTCTTGCTTTCCTTAATGGCATTCACCAATCAGTTCCCAAGGGGAGAAAGCCCTTATGTTATTGATTAATTCTGTTAGCAGGAAAGCAGAATATGCGTAATGTGCATGAGTGCATCTTTGTTTTCTGTCACTACCCAGGAAATGGCATTATCTCCCTCACAATCAAGTACATTGAAATGAGGATCCCCCCTTTCTTGCCTATCAGCTTAGGAAATGTTTGGAAGGGGGGAATCTGCAAACTTCTGTCATAGGCCGCAATTCTAAAGACTCTTCTCTGGGAGTAAGCACCATTCAATAACATAGATGTACATATGATGTACATGTTTAGGATTGTACCCCCCTCCATCCTGTAAGCCATTTGCCTACTCTGTCTTTTCAAAAACAATCCTGCCTACCAACAGCAGAAGGAAGACCTATGGAAAAAACACAGGTCTGTGTACAATCATGTTGTCTGCCTGTTTGCACTTGGGCAATGTATAGTGGCAGCAATTAATGAGAGAACGCCTCTTCATTGTGGAAACAAAATTGCAAAGCACAAGGAAATATGGCGCCAAGAGGCAACAGCAGGATGTAATTTATTGGCACAACAGGGGGGGAAAGTGAATATAAAGCAAGATTTTTTTTTATTAAGAGTTTTATATAATAAAAGGACAAAACCTAAAATTTACAATTACACAAAAACTAATAAACAAAAACAACATACAGTTATAACAAAACATACAAATTACACAAAAAAAACAACATAAAAAGAAAAAAACAAACTATATAAACTTTGAAGACTTCCAATTTTCTCCATGAAAATATTGGTATCATTTTCACATTTATGCTTACTCTAAATAATAATTAATAATTAAAAGCTCTCTTTTTCCTAACATCCAAATTCCTTAATCCATAAATCCACAAATCATAAATCATTATTACCTATTTCATGTAAAGAGTCTATGAAGGATTCATCAACAAACAAACTTATTGACTTTTTTCAATCAATGAAGTAAGTTTTGCCATTATTGCAAATTCAGCCCCTTTGTTCGCCTCCATTGTAGGCAGTGTGAACTCTTCCAGTTTTGAGCATATAGATAAGAAGAGACCATTCCCAATAAAAAGGTCTCTGGTTTCAATTGAACTTTACTCTTTAAAATCTTCTGGATTGATAGTTGTATTTGTTTCCAAAAGGTTTTTGCTTTCTTACAAGTCCAACATAAGTTCGACACACCTTTATACATTCTAGCCAATTTCTCAGGAGCCATATACTATCGACACATCATCTTATAAAAATTCTCCTTAAGAATGGAACTTAGTGTAAATTTCAACCCTTTTAGCCACATTTTCCCATTGTTCAACCCTGTTGCCATTGCACATTATGCCCTTATACATTCTAGCCAATTTATCAGGAGTCACAGATCATTGATACATCATCTTATAAAAATTCTCCTTAAGACTGGAACATATTTTCCTATTGCTCCATTAACATATCATAACCAAAGTTTTTAGCCTATTTAATCATACTTTCTTTGACTTGCTCTTTTCCACCAGCATCCTTCTAAATAAAAACAACAACAACTTTCAATTTATATACCACCGTTCAGGACAACTTAATGCCCACTCAGAGCAGTTTACAAAGTGTGTTATTATTATACTCCGAACAATCACCCTGTGAGGTGGGTGGGGATGAGAGAGCTCTGGAAGAGCTTTGACTGATCCAAGGTCACCCAGCTGGCTCCAAGTGGAGGAGTGGGGAATCAAACCCAGTTTTCCAGTTTAGAGTCCTGCACTCTTAACCACTACACCAAACTGGCTCTGTGGGACTGTGGAGGCACAGGCCAGTCACAGAAATCAATTTCTTAGGTTTTCTAGTGCTTTCTAAAGCTTATAGAGTGCTCACTGGCTCATGGTAGAGTTCCCTGCTCGAAGCAACACAAGCCTGAGGTGGGAAGAGTGCTCTTTCACTCAGTCCTTCCTTCACTGCCATGGAGAAGGCCAGTTGCTCAGAGAGATCCCCACAGTGGAGAAAAGAGGGAGGAATGTGTCCTTGCACAGGAGGGCACTCAATGAACCACACTTACAGGGATGTGGAACCCTGTTTTCATTGTCATAGCTTCATGGCACATATTACTTTCCCCATATGAATATATGTAGGTTGCCTATTAAGTTGTTTTCAAAGAATGCTTTTCATAATGCCTAAGAATACCAGGTGTGTTTACCATTCCATAAATCTTGGTAACAACCTCAAACAGTGATTTTCATGTATATTTTTGGCTCATGAATTTCAGGTTGCACACCCCTATTGCAAGCCATATGTAAGCTTCCCAAGCTAGTCAAAAATATTCTAAATATGACTTGCTTGCTGTCATTGCTCTTTTCCAGTTCCTAACAACAAGCAACATACAACCAACTAAAGACTCGGTTCTTGACTTTAGATCCTTGTTTAGAGTCACCAACCCCAGGTTGGAAAATTCCTGGAGGTTTGGGGATAGAGCCGGGGGAGAGTGGGGCTTATATCTAGACATGGGCACGAACCGAAAAAAGCCCGAACCACCTGATTTGTCGTGGTTGCTATTCCACGAACCAGGAACTTCCACACACTTTTACCAGTTCATAAATTGGTTCGTGGTTTGTAGTTCGTGGAATTTAAACACCCGGCTTCTGGAATTCAAACACAAGCGCTGTTTGCAAGTGACGTGGGGAACCTTCCTCCCTTCAAACTCTCTCGCCCCCTTCCTCCAGCCAGCTGGAAAGGGGGAGAGTTTGAAGGGAAGAAGTTTCCCCATGTCACTTGCAAACGGCGCGGGGAATCTTCTTCCCTTCAAACGCTCCCCCTTTACAGCTGCCCTGGGCAGTAGGAGAACGGAGGCTGTCAGCTTCAGCCCATGGGCCAGCTTCAGCCCATGGGCTGAAGCCCGTGCAGGCGAATGAAGCTGTCATCCCCTGCTAAAGCCAGCGTGGAGTCTGTCAAACTGACAGCCCCTGGGAGCTGTCAGTTTCACTCACTCCACACTGGACTCAGCCCATCGGCTTAACCCAGCGTGGGATGAGTGAAGCTGACAGCCCCTTTCTTCTGCCGCCGGAGCAGCAGGAGAATGGGGCTGTCAACTTCACTCACCCCACAACGGCTTCAGCCCATCGGCTGAACCCAGCATGGGGTCTGTGAAGCTGACAGCCCCTTTTTCCTGTTGCCCAAGCGGTAGAATGCCATAGAGTTCACCCTTCAAAGTAGCCATTTTCTCCAGAGGAACTGATTCCTGCCATCCGGAGATCAACTGTAATTTTGGGAGATCTCCAATTTTGTATAGACTGACCTGTGGGGGAACAGTGGATAAGTGATTGTATCTCAAAGTCCTGTTAATTTGGGAGGTATTTCTGATCCATTTAAAAAAGGTGAAAAAATAGTTCAGTTCAGCAATTGTCAGAAAATCTGACTGTGAAAATCACATGAAAAAACCAATTGAAACTTCTTGTACAATAACTTTCCTGTGAAATGTATCACTTAAAGATGCAAAAGCTACTGTTTCTGACTTCATGAATAGTTTTGTTTCCTAAGCTAAGTCCCAGTTTTTGTGAACAACTCCTCTGCCCTCCAGCTAGGCATTCTTGATTGCATTTATACAACTTTTGCATCTTTTAGACCTTGAGTTTTGGTAGGTTTTTTTCCCCAGAGTCAGCAGTGCAGTGCTTCTCACCTCCTTGTGTTGATAACAGTTTCCCAGTCCTTCTTTTCTTGTTTTCATCAGGCTGTTAAACACACTCACACACACAGAGTCACAACATTTCTATTAATGACACTAGCAGTGGGAGGTTAAAAAAAAAAGAAAAGAGAGCTCTCCAGAATGTTTGTTCATTTTTACCTACAGAACAGCTACAAAGATACACAAAATAAATGCTTAAATGGTCTCCAGTAGAAAGTTAGTATAACATGAAGGTTTTCGTATCTGATGTAAGTTCATTGTTTCCTTGTCTTAAACAGGAGAAAAGAAACAACACAAATTAGGAAAAGCTATGAATAAATGAAGATAACTACTGCACTAATATACAGACGAGGCCTTCACCTGACCCAATAAGTTCTACCTGGATACATCTATTCGGATTTGAGTCTCAGTGGTCTACAGGGAGCAGCCAGGTAGCTAAGTGGAGGAGGTATGGGTACCTTCTCTGGTTACCACCTGAACAATATGAGCAGGTGAAAAGTTCAAAGCTTAACAAATGGATCACCTTCATAAAACAAAAACCAACTTAAAGTGCAAGCCAGCCACTGTGAAGGAATTGTGTGTTGTGATATTGGTAGTATTTGCTATTTCCACACAAGTACAAGGCCCTTGGGTGTGACTGTTATTGTTATTATTGTTGTTGTCATTAAAGAGGGCAGGAAAAACCAGTTTGGTGTAGTGGTTAAAAGCAGTAGGACTCTAATCTAGAGAACTGGGTTTAATTCTCCACTCCTCCAGGGCCGGATCTAGGGTTGCCGGCGCCCGGGGCAACCCTAGTCTGGCCTCATGCGCGCGCAGCATGCACATGCACTCCCGGCGCAGTGTGATGATGTCATTTTGCTGATGTCATCATGCAGGGCGCCGGAGGCAGCGTGCGGGGCTGGGAAGCCACCCGTGCCATTCGCTTCTCCGCAAGCGAATGGCACGGGCGGCCTTGCAGCCCCCCCGCGCTGCCTTTCGCCTGCCCCATGGGACAGGGGGCGGCTGGCTTGCCATGCGCCCCCTGTCCTGCAGGGCAGGCAAAAGGCAGCGCGAGGGGCTGCGAGGCCGCCCGCGCCATGCGCCTGCCCCGCAGGACAGGGGGCGGCCAGCTGCCCCCTCTCCTGCGGGGCAGGCGAATGGCATGGGTGGCTGCACTGCCCTTTGCCTGCCCTGCAGGACAGGGGGTGCGCTGCAAGCCGGCTGCCCCCTGTCCCACAGGCCAAGCAAAAGGCAGCGCGGGGGCTGCAAGGCTGCCCATGCTGCTGCCTGCGCTCCGGCAGCTGGCAGCTGCTCCCTGCACCCCCTCCCTGGTGGCGCTGGGGGCAGACTACCCCCCTGCCCCCCCTCGATCCGGCCCTGCACTCCTCCACTTGTGTGTGTCAGCAACAGCAGGCACCTTGGGTTTTTTAAAAAAATTCTCCTGACTTCCTTCCAATTTTATCTTTCCAATTAGAGCCTTGCAAAGGATCAGCCAATCACCACTGGAAACAAACCCTAGAGAAAGAATTTTTAAGGCCTGTAGCTGCTGCTCTGAAGTCAATGAGGTTTCAGAGGAATTAAAGACTTCACCCACCAGGGACTTCTTAAATTGGAGTAGTAATTAAGGTGCCCGCCCTTACAATGGAGAGATGTGAAGATCTGTGTTACATGCAATCTCTCATACACGTACTCTATTTTTGAAAAATTCAAACTATTTTCAAAAATAGTAGTGATGAGAATGGAGGAGGCAATTTTCTGCAACAAAAGTCTTCCTTACTTTATGAAAGTAATCAGACCACAATAAGAAAGGATGACAAATACAGAGCTTTAAGTGGTATTTTTTTATTGTCAGTTAGCCACTGTAAAATTATTTCCTTTCGTTTTCTTTCAAGCTTCTTTGATCCAATGATCTTGAGTAGCAGATAAAGAGTCTTTATTTCTTTAAGGAAAATATGGTGGAGAGATACTTGGCCAAAGCCAGCATGATCTATGGGTCTCTATTAGAGGCAGGCACGGTCTGGTAAATGGACCTAAATTAGACATGGTCCAGCCCGGTTCATGGTTCATGAACACACAGTTCGCGGGACTCACCTTTTTCACTAATTTTGGAACATTTGGGCTGGTCCATTGGTCTGTAGTCCATGAGTCCAGACATTCTGGAGCTGATCTATCAATTCCCTAGGCAATGGAGGGACATCCACATGCCTTTTGCAGCCCTTAAAAATTTAATAGGCAACTCTGCATGCTAAGCAGAGAGCTCCCATTCTGCTCTATGAAGCAAGGAGCAAAAATGAATTCCCTAGGCAATGGAGGGGTGAACATTCTGCAGCCAATCTTAGCCCTCATAACCTTAATAGGCAGCTCTGCCTGCCAATCAGAGAACTCCTATTCTGCAAGGAAGGGGTGGACATTCTGCAGCCAATCTTAGCCCTCAAAACCTTGATAGGCAGCTCTGCCTGACAACCAGAGAGCTCCCATTCTGCTCTATGGAGCAAAGAGCAAGAATGAATTCCGTAGGCAATGGCTGGGAAGGTGTCTGTGTGGTGAGTGAGGGGGCTCTCCCCCCATGCTTTTCTGTTTGATTTTGCCTCCTTGCAACTTTTTGTGCTGCTAGCCAATGCAGGTCAATTGGCATTTGCAACTCCAGTATCTACTGGAAGTTTCCTGAGTGCGGCTGATTTGGAGGTGTGTAACTCAGACATCCGAAAAGTAATCTTGACCAAACTTGGAGGGTGGCTGGAAGAGAGGCTGCTGAAGATTCTCTGTGAGTTTGGGCTCTCTGGGTGTGAAGGGGCGGAGCCAGGGCTGCAAGAAGTGATGGACCAAAGACCAATGAACCAGTCCATCAAAAGTTTGTTGTCCGTGTTCTGTGAAAATCGACGAACCACGAGCTGGCAGTCCATGGAGTTTTCCCGGTCTGTGCCCTCCTCTAGTCTCTATCCACCAGCAAATAAGGAAGAATATTGTCTTTTGATATAGTGGGAGGTAGTTTGCTTAAAAAAGGAGCAATCCACAGCTCACAATAATAATTGTAATTAGGGCATTCCAATATCATATGGAACAAAGAGTCAACTTTGTAAGATTATGTGAAGAAACTGGATGCAGCCAAGATTTTTTTTTAAACACCAGGGACCAGCACAATTTTCCTCCCATAAAGAACTGTTCAGAGAAGTGTACCAAGGGACATTTGTCTTTTGGGTCCTGTTTTTGAGGATCTGTTTTGGGAGACATCTTGATTTGGGAGTCTGTAAAATTGGATCACCTATGTCCATTCAGGGAATCTTTAAATTACAGGGAGGACTGTGTTCTGTGCAAATTTGGTACCATTCTAAAAACAGCTACACTAGGCTGTAAAATGGGTTCCTCCAATTTGTTCTCCTTTAAGGCACAGGCCTTAAGAGATTATTGTAGGTTATTATAGAAAAAAGACTATTCCCAAAAATTTAAAATGAAGAAAGAACCTGGTATGTTTCCCTACAATGAAAAATTTAGGAATAAGTGCTTTGCTATTCTGAACAAAGGCTCTATGGATTTGATGACCCTTTTGATAGAAACTGCAGTGGATGAAAATTTTAAACTAAAAAGTAAATTTTCATTATTCTTAATGACATTTACATGCACATATTATGATGGTACATCTAAAAACTAGTACTGTGCCCTACTGGCATGTTTAAATTCTAATTTGCTGGCTATGATGCTAGATTTTACATTTTATTATTTGAATGTTAGCAAAGCTGTTTCTTAAAGGAAAGGTTCCCAACAACTACTAGAGTGAATAATGCTCATCAAGATTCCAGGCAACAGTGGTATGCAGCAAGCTCTCAAAAGCGCTTTGATTGCAATGTCATGCAGCAAACAAGAAAAACTCGCAAATATACAGCTTGTTGTTCTAAATGGTCCTTGTGATCTCCCTGCCATGAGCAAGGCCAAATGACAACCTAGTCCAGCCCTGTCAAAAAGCCAGATGAGCCACTTACCCTACTTCCATTAATCAACCAACAAACACTGAGGCACTGCACCTGGTGCCTGCTGAACCCATTTAATCAAATGCATTGAGGAAATGAGCCAAAGCACATGGTGCAAGACAATGGAATTGCCAGTCTTCTTCATGGCAGATTGCACCTCCTGTTTTCCATTCTTATTCCTTCACTCAGATTGCACAAAACCTACCAAACTAAATAGATATGGTTAAAGAAAAACACTGCACAGCTATGGAGACATTTTTTTCTAAAAGTGTTTATTATTATAACCCCAGTACCAGATATACTATACCTTTTTCCCATTTGTCCAGGTGTTTTGCTGAGTGTTTCTTTTGGTGCTCTCATGTTTGTGTCTATCTTTATTGTTTTACTGTTACCTTATTTCTTTTGCCTGTTGATACAATATTGTTTTTATGTTTTTAGAGCATTTTTAGATTTGTACTTTATTGATAACATGAGTCAGCCTGAGTACTTTTTGGAGAGAGTGGCCAAAAACATTATATTAAAAAAAATTAAACTCCAAATGATCTTTGTGTAGTTTTCAACCTCACAGGTTAGACTCAGTCGAGAGTTCTCCCACTTCCCAAGATCAGTATTTTATCCTAGAAAATTATTGCTCCTTCAGTTTACCAAATATTATTTTTATGCAATGTAGTTTTGGTCCATCACTTGATGGTTAAATAGCTTCTCTTTTACCTGTATACATTGAAGCACAGATGGGTAAAAGTCCATTTATTGAATCTATCATGGTATGCTAATGGAAACATTTTGAAAGGGAAGCATATTATATTATATTATATTATATTATATTATATTATATTATATTATATTATATTATATTATATTATATTATATTATATTATATTATATTATATTATATTATATTATATTATATTATATTATATTATTTGAAATGGAAACATATTATTCCTGTTCCATTTTGGGGGCTGAGAACAAGTTTAAAAAGTGAGTTAGTTCAGCAACCTATAGCGTTGTTAACTTTAGTCAGTCTTTTTGTCCAAGTGGGTGGTTTGTTTTGTTTTGTTTTTGGATAATCTTAACATATAATAGAATGAATTTCAGGGGTGATTGGGAGAAATTATTAAATATTATTCTGACTCAGTTTGGCAGTTTATTTTATTATCCTCAGAATAATTTCCTGAGAGTAAGCCCCATTCAATAGATCCTTCTGTAGCCAAAATTCTTATAGTGTCAAATGGTGCTTATCAAAAACACTATCATGTATTAAGATCTGGAATGTAGCAGAAATACTGAAACTGACACAGTACATACCACTAAGAAGTGGGGGGAGGACAGAGACTTTTAATTATGAAACCTTTATTACTTTTATGTCAAAAAGGTTCATCTGACTCTCTCTCTCTCTCTCTCTCATTTTATTTTATTTTATTTTTAAACAAAAGAACATATAATTACTGGAGTGTGGTAGTCTCCTCAGGAGCTTCTAGTTTTGAACAGGTCAGTCTTCCTGGGAAGAAAGTTACAACCTTTTCCCAGAGTCACAAGAGTGGTATAGGTGAATTTCCTAATCATATAACTGGATCATATAGAATCCTATCTACTTCATTCACTAATACAACTTCCATAAAAAATGAAGCACATTTCAACCGAAGAGGGTTAAACGTGTGGTTGTAGGATCTAAGCACATCTGCTTGGAAGCAAGTCCCATTTTATTCAGTTGGCCTTACTCCCAGGAAAGTGCTTTTAGGATGGTACTGTAAGGCTATAATCCTGGGATAAAGCCCCACTGAATGAAATGGGACATTTCTGAGCAGACTTGCTTAGAATCGCTCTCTAACTCTCCCATTGAAACCAATGGAACTTAAAAGTGCTTTAGCTTTGGCTAAGCAATTGATGGCTGTTTTTATCTCTTTATCTGGTCTACATTTTGGAATTGCGTACATCTAAACTTGCATAATAAGTCCTAATCAAGACCCTAAACTTTGGCATCTTCCAGCTGTAATAATGTCTAATTCACATTCCAGGATTGCTTATGTAATATAGTTGGGCCATGAGCATGCCTTTTTCCAAACAGTTATATGCTGAAAAAGCCCCATCAGGCCATAATTTTTTTTCTCCATTAGGCACAGTAGTTTAATATCCTGGAGATAGCGCTGACATAGATGACTTCGTGTTCTGTTGAGGGAGAAATCACAGTGCGCATCAAATGGTACCTTCCTCGCTCCTGCTGCAGAGTTCCATCCTAATCCGTTTTGCAGTTTTGTTCCAGTGTGATGCAAATCCTAATGATATTCCGCAAGGCAATCTTATATACATTGCATCTGGGTGTTCCTGCTGCTAAGATGCAAGCAGATCAGATAAATCCATAATGTTTTAGATCTTATTCACTCCTGTGTTTTATTGCTTTTCAAGAATTACAGAGGGAATTTATTGTAAGCAATTTCATCTCTCTTTTTATAGTTGTTCAGAGGAGTAGAGGATACTGTTCCCTCTTTGAATACTTATAATAGTAGATTTTATGTGTGCCATTACTATTTGTCACTCCTGTTTATTTCTCAAAGGCAACCCCTGGAACATGGTGGTCTTCCTAAACTAGTGGCAAAGTGAGATGTTATTGACCATCCTTATCTGTGTATCTCCTAGATAATTAAATAGCAGAATCTGCATAACAGGAGAATTGACAATTGTGAAATGTAAAACAGTGTTTAATTGTCAAAATTAACCAAAAGTCTACCATTGCATGGCAAAACCACTTTTCTGGCATTTCCATCCCATTGCCATTATTTCTTTCATTTTTATCTTACCTGCAATTAGGTAAAGTGTGATGCTCCACAGGCTGTTCAAACACTTCTTTCCCTAGTCCTTGTGCATGTGCACAGGCTTGCAGCCTAAGCTGAGTTTGGTTAGGAAAATAAAATCAAGGGATACTACTAGTGGACCTGGGAGCACAGCAGCATGGTTCAGATTAGTAATCCACATTGAAAATTGCTCCAAGAAATAATAGTTTGTTTTCAGATTTCTGCTTTCCTAATTTTATTGCTGTTTACTGGATATCCCATCCTGTTGATTATGTTTGTATCAATCATAATTGGTATTTATCAATCATAATTTGAACAATTTATAACAAACTAATGAAAAATGAATTTTTGGATTACCTTTTCCAGATTATTTTTTCCTTTCACCATATAAAGTAAAGGACCCTCTGGAGTTTAAAGGTGAGATAGACATGTATGAGGTTATGGCTATGGAAGGGAGGGATAAATTCATTGTTACATTTTAAACAGGAGTTATGTGTGTATATCCTCAGTACTTTAATGGTGTCCCTTTAGAATACATGGGCAGAAACTCCTAAAGATAGACAGACAGCAATGTAAAGTTTGAGGTAAAATGAGGGAGCTGCAAGATTGTGCCAACTAAAACACCATTTCACAATGTTCATAGTGTTGTTGCACTCCTAAATCTGAACCACTGAGTATTTCAGACAGGATGATTTAGCAGAGCAGTAAGCACTCTAGAGACACCGAATTAACCTAACTGCATACTTTTTAATGCATACAACAAAAGGAACTGGCCTCTATATATTTCCTTATTCTACCTTAAATTCATTGATCAATGAGATGTCTCTAAGAACATATGTGAACATTAATTCTGATTAACTTTTATTGCTCAGCCAGCAAACCCTTAACTTTGCAGTCTAATTGCTCTTGTTCGTCTGATTTGTTTTTGCAAGCAGCACCTGTCTGCAACTGAGCAGTAACAAACGTTTGGTAAGTTATGGCTGCTGTGCACTCTTCGATTCAGGTAGTCAGGTGAATTCTTTGTTCATACGTGCCCAAATCCATCTCTTCTTAAAAGCACTAGATGAAAAGCACCGTGAAATAATGAACAAAACTTTCAAAACAATATTTGCTTGCAAGATTAATGGAAATGTACTTTGTTATGGCAAATAACACTGCATTAATATTTGCACATTCTTTTGTGTATTCATTTGTCAACCTTTATTCTGGACTTAAAGAAATACAATAATTACCTCCTCCCAGAGCAACAATGTGCAGGAACTAGGGAATAGGAAACACGCTACACATTTTTCCTTCCTTATGTAATGAGCACAAGAAAAGCAATCAGCACAATTGTTCAAGACAAAGAATTTCTTTTTCCATGCATAATCTAACAATATTTACATCCCTCAAGTAGGCTTTCTACCTTTTTCATTCTGTATCTTTAACCACTGAATGTTGTGCAGATATTCAATAGGTGCAGCTTTCCCTGCATTACAGGGCATTGCGGTAACTTCTGAACTTTTGCCCACCACGCAATTGTTAAAGGCCGTTGTCAAGAAAGTTACAGACATCACCATCTGTAATGCTACTACATGGTTTACATTTTATTGTAAAAAACATAACCTTGTATTTCATCTTTACTCTCCTTATGAATTCCACTAATACCTATTATGCAACAGGTTATTCTGTGCATCATCATGTAGTAGTTAGAGCAGGGTTTTCCAGTGTGGCATCTGTGGGCACAATGGTACCTACTGACACCTTTCCTGATGCCGCCAAGTGTTTTTATAAAGTAGATAGGACCAAGTGGGGCTTCAGCCCAGCAGGGTATCTGATTGGCCATTGGAGATCTGATTACCCAAGGATACTAGATATACTTTAAACATGCCTTCAGCAAACTCACTGAAAGTATTGGTGAATAGTCTTTTATAGAACTTGGCAAACTAATTCTTGGCCATTGAATAGCCACCCCCACTCCCCTGCAAATGATTGATTTAGACTACAGTCCTATCACAGTAGTACCTACAGCTAAAATCTATGGGGCTTACTTCCATACAAACATGGTTTGGATTGAATTCTGAGAAATCGAGTGGTCTGCATATCAAGCTACACAAAAGAGGGGGGAGATATCTCATAATTAATTGTCATGTGCATGTGGAGAGAGATATGACACAAGTTCCTCAGTTATCTTCATAAAGCAGCTATACAATTGTTTGTTCCTTAATATTACATAAGTACATTATTTGCCAGGTAAGAAATCGGCTCCACCATTAAGAAGCAATTGGTCAACAGAGGATACTTTGTCTCTGAACTACCAAAAAATAAATTCTAGTTCTGGGAACTGAACATTCTTTGCTGTGTAGACAAGAAAACTGTAATGAGCTAGCTGCAGAGGCTGCCTTTCCCAGGGATTGTGTCAGGCTCATCCTCCTGAAACTAAACAGAGTAACATTTACCAAACAGAGAGACTCACTTCTAAACACCTTATTTATTAAAACCTTTATATCCTGTTCTCTTAGTGATAGCAGCTCTAGAGGCGGCTTCCAAATGTAATTAAAAATAACATTCTTTTGATATTCATTGTATTGTAAAAACAAATCAGCAAATAGGTAAACAGAAGGAGAATGTGGCACTCCCAGCTAGTGGCAACTGCCACTTTAGCTGAGGGCCGTGATTTGCCTCCCCAGAGGAGGGGAAGACAGAGGCATTTCCTGGCATCTAGGTACGCCGGCGGGGTGGAGCCACGTGGCCTTAGTGGGCTGCTCCGCCCCTCAGCATTCAGTTTGCCTCATGCTCAGGCAGAGAGACAATGCATCTTCTTCTGGCACAAGAGGTTCCAAGTGCAGAGCAGAGCAGGCTCAGCATGGTGGCTGACTGAAAGCTGGAAGGCGGCTTCTGAGCATTTGTGCAGCGCTCCTTCTCCCCAACCCCAGCTCGGAGTGCCAACGTGGCTCAGCCAACGGCGCTTAGTGGCCTTTGAGACATGGCCTGGCAGTCAGGTTTGCCCCAGGGCAGCGGGGGTGGCCTGGGCGGGTCTTATTGCCATGGCTTTAGGGCTTTTCTCAGAGCAGAGCAAGGTGGCACTACTTCCTCTTTGGGTGGTAGGAAGGGTACACCTCCTTTGACCAAGTGGCCAAGGTAGTACAGAGGTGCAGAATGGGAGGGAGAAGGTGAAATGTGACATGAAGCCACCTTCTCCCAGTCCACCCTGAGGACTTTAAGCAATTGGGATTTTCATTCAATGGTCAATACTACATGGACAGGGTGCTTCCAATGATGTGCTGTATCTCATGAGCAGTCTTCAAACGCTTTAGCTCTTTCCGTGAGTGGGTTTTGCATCAGCGGCAACATTGCCATTGCTGGAACACTGATCATTATTTGGATTATTTTCTTTTCATGGGCCTGGTTCAGTCAGGGCAGTGCACCCAGCTTCTAGAGGACTTTGTTAGTTTGACACAGGAGCTTGGTGTCACTTTGACCAACGAGAAGACAGAGGGTCCGGCTCAGGTACTGACGTTCCTGGGGATCAAGCTGGACACGGTTCGGCAAACTTCACTGTTGCCAGCCGAGAAGCTCAGGCACCTCCGGGCCTGTCTGGATGGCTTGAAAGGGAATTGCAAGATCTTCCTACTGGAGCTGCAGCTGGAGCTTAACTACGCATATAGGGTGGTGGCACCAGGCAGGGTGTTCCTGAGACTCCTGTGTGATGCAATGGATTCCCTTAGGCTTCCACACCATTTTTTGCAGATCAGTGTAGGGATGCGGGAAGACCTAAAGGTCTGGGTGAGTTTTTAGACTCTTTCAATGGAGTGTCCTTCTGGAGGTAGGACTTATTGCTGTAAGGGGACCTCCAAGTATTATCCGATGCATTGGGCTCCACTGTCTTCAGGGTGCATTTCCAGGGGCACTGGTGTGCAACCCAATGGCCTGCTGATGGGGTGGAAGGGTGTCTCAATAGAAACCTGACATTCCTTGAGTTTTTCCCAATCCTGGTAGCAGTTTATTTGTGGGGGAACAAGCTGACAAACCACTTGGTGCACTTTTGGTGTGACAATATGGCAGTGGTTCAAGTGGTTAATTCCCTCTCATCTAATTCACCCCGGGTTATGAAACTGGTCCAGGCATACACCCTCAGGTGCTTGCATCTTAACATTTTGTTCACAGCCAGGCATGTTCCTGGTGTGAGCAACAGAGTGGCAGATGCACTGTCTCACCTACAGATGGACCGGTTTCATCAGCTTGCTGGCTCAGATGCCTCAAGACCTTTGGCAGATTGGGAGTCTGAGGCCTTCGTGGCCATTCAGTTAGCTAGGGTTGATGCCACTCTTGTTTGAGGGGAGGAGTGGTCCTCCACCTCACACCTTGGTCATGCATCTGGGCAGTAACAACCTCAGCCTGGTCAAGGGTAAGGCCCTTTCCTTGCAGGTGCAGGGTGACTTAAAGGAGATACACAAGCACTTGCCTAGCATCCTAATTTTCTGGTCTGCAGTGCTTCTGCATCATGTCTGGAGGGAAGCATTGGACCCAGAGACAATCAATTTGGCTAAACAGAAGGCCAACAGTGCTCTCTTTAAAGCTTTGGTTGAGGGGTTGGGAATTTATTTCTCCATCGGCAAATTAGGGCTGAATTTGCAGATCTCTACCAAGGGGATGTTCACCTGTTGGTGAAGATGAACAACATTTTCCTGAAAGATATGCAGCAAGGGCTATGGTTGGGTTTAAGCCACCTGTGGCGTGCAAAGGCCTAAGCAGAGGCTTGGCTTAGCGGTGGCAGATTAGCTGTTGCAGAAATGAGCGGGCTGATGAGCACCCTTGGTATATCCCCATCGGTGGGGAATTGGGGTCTGTCAGGAGAGGCTGACTGCATTACAGCCCAGTTGTGAGGACAGACGCCCTGGTGGGAAACTCTGAACAAGCCAGTCCTCCTCCAGCTTTATGGCCGGGTGGAGGAGCTTTAAGGGGGTGAACCACGTCACCTGGCCAGGCTGGGTCCCAGCCATATGATGGATGGCTCGCACCTGGGGCAGCCAGTGGCTCACCCAGACAGGTCAGGGCAGAGGTCTGGAGTGACCCCAGGGCCTGACCTGTACCGCTAGTTAAGCCCTTGCCATGTTGAAGGATTTGTTGTTGTAGTTAATAGAGCAGCCCTTTAGTTCCCAATCCTGTGTCTGCTTCTTCATTCCGACTAGGAGGCAATGGGCACTCTTGGCCAACAGCAACCACCACTTCAGCCAGGGGGCATGATTTGTCTCCCCAGTGGAGGGGGAGGCAGCAGCATTTCCTGGCATTTGGTTACACCAGCGGGGCGGAGCTACACAGTTCCCAGTCCTTGTGTCTGCTTCTTCATTCCAACTGGGGGAGGCAAAGTACCAGCAACAACTGTATACTCAATAAAACAGTCCTTAAAAGTTCAATGAATGTTAGCTGTATCAACCCCCAAAGAAAGCAAACAAACCCCAAAGAAATCAAACCCCAAAGAAATCAAACTCCTGAAGTGGCATTTCGGAATCTTTAATCACATATTATTTACAACATTTATAGTCCACCTTTCTCCCCACCGGGAACCCAAAGTGCTTACATCATTCTACTTTCCTCCATTTTGTCCTCACAACAACTCTGTGAGGTTGGAGAGACTGAGTGTGTGTGACAGCCCAAGGTTTCATAATACAAAACATAAAAGTGACATACAGACAAGAGAAGGAAAATTAAATTTAAAAAATTAAGAGAGGCATATTGCCACTCAGGGGCAAACTGGAAAGCCAAAACAACCCAGGAAAAGGGCTGGTCCACAATGGAGGGAGGGAGGAAGAGCAAGCAGACAGCAAGGGCCACCGGCTTGTAGCATTCCCACTTGCTTTGAGTGCCACTGCCATCTGAAGCTACACAGATGACAACCCAAGAAAGGGCCTTCTTGGTTGTGGTGCTGAAACTTTGGAACTCCCTCCCCAGGGAGATCCACCTGTCTTACTATATTGCTGTCTTCTGCCGTTGGATGAAGATGTCGTTTTTTTCATTTGGCATGTGGAACTCTGTGTTCCGAGGTAAACCTCAGGTCAAAGAAATGGCAGACAGTTGAAGAAAGGCGGTAACGGGATTTAAAGTAGTTAAATACCGTAGCAAAGCACAGGTATCAAGCTAGTATATTTATATTTATTTGTATATTTATACTGCCTCTTTTTCACTGGGACTCAAGGTGGATAACAATAGAAGTATTCTGTCAATCAGTAAGCTGATTATAAAATATAACAAAATTTGAATGATAATATTTGAATCTAACAGCAAAGATTCAGTCAATCAGCAAGCAGATTACAATATATAAAAACATTCTAGTCTAACTGCGAAGATTCCTAGAAAAACAACATAATATAGTGGGGCTGGGATTGAAGGACTAGGTGGAAAAACACACTATCCCTAACAGAGGTCACCTCCTGAACTTGAGCAGTTACAACACAGTTCACAGCTCTATTCCTCTACAAGAGGGGCCTCCTGAACAATTCTGTTTTGCACATTTTGCAAAATGATAGAAGAATGGGAGCCTTCATAATAACCTCAGGCAGACCACTGCGTAATGTGAAAGCCACCACAAAGAATGCATGTGAACTGGCAGTTGCCAACTTTACTTTTTTGCAAGGTGGAAAACTTGCTTCGCTCTGGTGAATTAAGCTGTCACAGTGGAATATAGCAAGAGAAGCAGTCCTGAAGGTCAATGGGTCCAATGTTACTAAGGGCTTTGAAGGTGATACTTAGGGCTTTGAATTGAGCCCAGTACCTGACTGGTAACCTTTGGAGGGTCTGCAGAGTGGAAAGGCTATGAAGATTTTGCCTAGCACTTGATAGCAGTTGGGTCAGTGCATTTTGTACTATGGTAACCATAGCATGGATCCATATCACCTGACAATTAGTATTAAAGGGTAACTGGAGGAACCAGTTGAAAAGTTGGCAACCTAGACAGAGCAGATTGTCCGATCAATTTTTGAAGATGAAGAATCCTGTTTGTGTTCCTATGAGAAATAAAACTATTGAAATTGCTTTATTTTGATGTGTTTAAAAAAATGGTTTTTAAAACCAATTAATGCTGATTTACACCTCTAAATCATCTTTGGGAAAATCTTATGTGTGCTAAGTAATAGATAAATATACAGATACTTTGAACTCTTTGGAGGGAGAGTAACAAATAAATAAACAATAAAAAAGATTAAAACTACACTGATGTTTTTTTTTAAGTCTGTATATCACAGAGTGGTATTTCTTTTCTGGTCTTTCTGTACTCTTCATGTGGTTTACTGATATGAAAATGAGTATAAAGAATCTATATAGCCTGTCTCCTGAGGGGGAACATCAGCAGCTAAGACAACAATCCCCCTGTGGCATTTCAAAAGAGACCATGCAATTCTATGTGCACAGTTACTCCAGTCTAAGCCCATTGATTTCAATGGGTTTAGGCCGAAGTAACTCTGGGCAGGATTGAACTGACAGTGGTGGAATGCACCTGTTTCTCTGGCCATTATCTGTATCAGCAAGTTCAGCAAGAAATGGAAGTAATCACAGCAGAGCTGAAGCAAGGAGACAGCAAAATTCACTATATGGATGATACTATCTTTCTTATTTCTGCTGATCTGATCCACTGCTACAGGGGAGCAGTGCACATTATTGCCACTGTAACATGCTATCTAAAGCAGATTCTTCCAGAAAAAAACATAAATAAGAATGAAAAATGCTGAAGTGCAGCCCCTGATGCTTCTAAAAGAAAGCCACAAACAATACGATCCAAAACTGAGTTATACCTTCTAAACCCATTGACTACAATGGATTTAGCATGGGCTAACTCTATTTAGGAGTGCACTGAAAGTGGCCTTAGCTATATTTCAGAACCACACTGGTAAAGAAACCAACTTTTTTCTTTTGTGATTTGTGACCCCCTTCCTGATATATATGGGGCAAGTATTTTTTGTTATGTAGGTTACATGGCAAGCCTATCTCACAGCTGAACAGTGCTGAGGACATAATATAACAGGAACTTGCAAGACAGTTACACTGAAAGAGAGAGAGAGAGAATAATTAATTTACGCTAGTGGGAGTGTCAGTCAAGGATGAGAAAAAGATTATCTGCAGGTACAAAGGATTTTATTTAAGTTGATATAAAGGCATTAGATAGGTCTCTCAGGCTAAAATAGTCTTTATAAGTGATTTAAGTGCAAGTGTGGGGGACAGCCACTTTTTTCATTACTGAAATATAAA
This sequence comes from Eublepharis macularius, assembly GCF_028583425.1. NCBI lineage: Eukaryota > Metazoa > Chordata > Lepidosauria > Squamata > Eublepharidae > Eublepharis > Eublepharis macularius. Next base: position 70,095,564 of record NC_072796.1, read on the forward strand.
AGTTCCAGTGCCATGTCCCTTGAGACTTGGATTTGCACTAGGAATGCTCAGACACCTTTGTCTTACTGGTTCAAGCAGGATCTACTTTCAAGTTCGAAGGTACTCAAGAAGAGACCAATTGCTTGTGACAAGAATGGTGCTTTATAAATGATTAACATAAGGTTTCCAAGGTGACAAGCAGAAGCAAAGCAAACTTATTATCTGTTCAGTTGAGGTCTCTGGATCAACAGCGGATGAATTTCTGGGGCTATATATTTCTGAGGGTACCACAGTTTTAAGTCCAAACAGAGAAGTCCATAGAGCTAAAGGAAGGAGCAAAGTTATAGGCAAGGCTTTGTTCTCAAAACAGCTACAAGCAAAGAACAGGGCCGGTGAAGAACTATTGGCTACAGAAGATTCACACAGCGCTAATGTTTGCAGCACTCCTTATCTAAACTATGTGCTGCTGAAGGTATGGTCCCAGGCACAGCTCTAAGTGTTTTGCTTTATACACACCAGGCCGCAGCCTGTATGTCTTTGTGAGTTCATGAAAAGCACAAGACATAGGCAGCCATGGAACTTGTGAACTATTCACTGGATCTCCTCTTCATGGAGGTCATCCACACCGGTCCCCACTACAACTTGCCAATTCAGCTCATAATCTGCTCACTCCTGATCAGGGAGCTGATTAACTGATGGGCTGTTCAGGTGTTCACAGCCTGTTTGTACTGTTCAGGAGACATGATAAACAAGTGAACTGCAGCAGAGGAAGTGGAGCTGACACCTAGCTAATTCCTCATCAACTTGGAATAAGTTTCTGACTTCCTGCTGGAGAAACTTCTGCAACAGGAAATCTGGGATGGGGGCTTCTGTTGAAGCCAACTCACTGTTGATTGCAAGGATCAGCTGACAGTGGGCTTTTGGTGCCCCAGCCCCCAAACTTCATTGCCTCCCAACTTGCTTCTAGGATGCAGCAAATTGATTTCAGGAGATCAGAAGTTGATTCAGAAGTTGATTGGTCAGGGTCAGAAATCCACTTCTGATCCCACCTCCAAATCACTGTGCATGGGGCAAGACATAGAGTCTCTCTACATGAGATGCTTTGGTGCATGTTTGTCAAGTGCAAGACAGAGCCAGCCGATATGGCATCTCAGAGGGTTTGTTAATTACATCTTCACCTCTGGGAAGGCTCCATCAATTTCACCTCCCCAGTCTAAAACTGTGCTGGGCTTGGACCTGGAGGGGTTATAATGGGCTCAAGTTTCCCTTCTGACATTTAACAGCCCCTTCATACAGCTCCAGTGTTTAGCAAAGCGTTTGCCCTACCATCAGCTCTGTCTTTTTAAACTACCCTTCCCAACTACCATTGCATCTCCCGACACGTGTTCTTCATGTGTTTGATGTCTCATAGAGAGACTCTTAGACACTGTGAAGTCAGAGATCAGAGGTTCAGATCTTAAACTTTGCTGTGCCATAGCCTTCCTCATAAACATGATGGGGGAGGAGTTAGATTAGAAGCCCCCAATCAACTGGAATTTAGCTACTGATCCCCTCCCCAATGTTGCTGTGTCCAGGCAAGTCTGTCAGGCAGCAAAGTTTGGCAGCACAGTTGCTGGCGCTAGCAGATCAAAAGCCAACTGTCAGCTGAATGGAGGATCAGTTGTAGTCACTTCTGTCTCCTAACAAGACTGGGACCCTGAAAACCAACTCCCAGCTGATTCATAGAAGTAACTCTGGTTGAACATCCCCCTCTGATTGATCGTTTCCCCCCTATATACAGGGGAAATTCTGGATGACAGTTGTCTCACATGTGCTTCTGTTTATTTCAAATTTATTTACAAAAATTGGCTTTTCAAATAGCATTAGGTGATTTAAAACAACAATAATGATAGCTTCCTATCTATAAGGATTTTTTTTCATTTATTCCACTCCCAAAATTATTTCCATTATTCAATCTAAGTTATATGGATAAGTCTTCCCTCCCTAAACCAACAAACACTAACCCAGCCGTAACTCCGTAACATTAGCTCAACTTTAGCTACAAAAATGAACACTGTAGAATCAGAAAAGCCAACGCAGTACAGTGGCTAGAGTCTTGGGCACAAACACACTCTTGGGAGCTCAGCCAGTTACTGTGGAAATCACAATTGCTCAGCTAATCTATATCACAAGTTGTGAAACACTAATATCCTAGTAGTTTCAAGTGAGTTGCTATGGTAGTCCGCAGTAGAAAAGCAAGGTTTGAGTACAGTAGAACCTTAAAGACCAACAAGCCTTTCCAGTATATAATCTTTTGAGAGTATATATTGTATCTGATGAAAGGAGTTTGACTTTCAAACGCTGACTTTCAAATCTTGTTGGCCTTTAGGGTGCTATTGGACTCAAACCTTGCACTAAAGTGCTGCTTAAGAGTTCCATGGAAGATAGGTGGGTTACAAAGGTAACATATAATGAGAATTGGAATGTTTTTCTCTTATTTTCTATCCAGTGCATTGAACCATCTTATTATTGTATGTAATTAGTTTGTGTCATGCAACAATATCCAAAGACCCTGACATTGGTCATTGCTGACACCAGCATGCTGCCACCAATTGTTATCTTATGCCCACTCCACAGAGAAAAAAGACTTCATACCAAGATGCACAGAATATAGCAATTGCACTGGACTGCACAGAAACCTCCCCATAACCCACCAATCATGGCATGACTTGTCAACAACATCTTTATGAAAGGCAAAGGTGGAAGCTGCCAATCAGCATACACTTGCTGAAGCTATACTCCCTGACGTCAGTCAGCCACTGCCAACAGAACACAAAGGAATCACTTTAACTGTAGGCACCAGTCCCCTTCTGCAACTATGTCAACTATAGAGTCAGCATGGTATAGTGGTTAGAGAGCTGGACTAGGATTTGGAGACTTCAGGTTTGAATCTCCACTCTGCCATGGAAGTTTGCTTGGTGACCTTGGGCCAGTCACAAACACTCAGCCTAATCTACCCCAGAGGGTTGTAGTGAGGATAAAATGGAGGAGAATGATATAAGCTGCTTTGGGTTCCATTGGGAAGGAAACATAGGCACTCCAGCGGATAACACTCACAGTCCTCTACAGCTCTCTTCAGAGGCTATGCCCAAGATTTCTCCCGTACAATGATTCAGGTCTTGAAATAGGTGGAGGATGGTGGAAAGAGCTAAAGAGCACCAGCCTTTTGCTGAGTAAGGGGGATGCAAACATTAGAGCACTGCCACACAATCACAGGAAGAATTCCCCTTCACAATAGTTCACTGAGGAAAAGGCACATAGATTGACATTCCACCCAGGGATTGGCTTTCAGGAAGACAAAGTATATCTTTTGGCCCACAACAGGTTGATCAGCAGTTCAACAGAAGAAAAAGTCCCAATCACAGCTGAGGTTTTGAACAGTCAAATACCATCACTTGGGATGGGTAGGCCATGTCACAGACATCAATCTTTCTGACTGGCAAACCCCCATGCAACAGGGCATTTAATGCTGACACCTGCTCCTATTTAACCCAGCAACCCTAGTGCTCCCTCGTTCCTCCCTCCCCAACACCTTGGCTGCACGATGCATGGGATGCCAGCAGAGATCAGCGGGAAGATGCAGCCTAAGCAGTGTGACACACACCCTTGCAAAAGCATGCCTTGCAAACATCAGACAACCCTCAGCCATATCCCAGGCTGAGAATACTAACAAGCAGGGGGCAGGAACCTGTCCTAACCCACCAGCTCTCAATTTAGTTATTTATTAATTTTATTTATTTATGTCGTTTATAGTCTACTTTTCTCACTGAGACTCAAGGCGGATTACACAGTGTGCTATTAGTACAGCTGTGACACATTCCACACATTTATTGACCAGGATCAGGCACAGAGATCTGAAAACGAGGCCTGTGAATGGGCCCGTTACCTTTCTTGTCTCAGAAAGGCCTCTGAGTTTGAGAGCTGCACTGACAGACTGCACAGTCACAGGTAAAACTCTCCCTGTGATTGCATACCCATGGTGAGGACAACTGCTCTGGTCAAACGATTGTCTGTTGGGAGAACTGACACCCCCTCAGCAAGTGGAGAGATGGACACTGCTTGGTGCAGCCATAGTCGTGCTGTAAGCCCAGGCATCATACTGGGAATGCAAGTACTGATGGGGGAGGGGGGAAATGTTGCTGTCAGCAGGAGCCAGGGTACAAGATCTAAAGATCAGGTGCTAGAGAAATTTAAGAATTATATTTCTGTTGTGAAAAAATAAGTTAAGTAAGTCTCCAGAAGTCTTGTTTACAGACAATGAGATGGAATATTCTGGCAATGAGTTCCAAAGATTCCTGGAGGAGAAGGGAATAGAGCATAATACAAGTGTGGCTTATTGCCTTCAGCAAAATGGCTCAGCTGAACGCCTTAACAGAAGCCTCCAGGAGATGGTGCGTTGTTTACTCACATAAGCTGGACTGCTTGACCCCCGCTGGGCAGAAGCAGTAAATACAGCAGTTTGCCTCTACAATAGAATCCTTTCTAAAGCTACAGGGAAAATACCATTTGAATTGTGGTTTGGAAGAAAACTAGGCTTAAAGCATTTGAAGATATTTGGCTCTAAAGCATATGACCATATACTCAGGGAAAGAAGGGGAAAGTTGGGCTCCAGAGCTGAAGTGGGAGTCCTTGTTGGATATGCTCAAGGTGGGAAAGGATATAGAATTATGGATCCTAAGACACTTTTGGTTAAAGTATGCAATGTGGTACATATTGATGAGAGTAATGTACTCCAAGCTTCTAAACGAATCGAATCCATAGTGCAAACCAGCCAGGAAGCTGAAGAAGTCTCTTTTACTGATATGGCCAGATGGTTACCTGCCAGGACTGCCCATCAACAGGAAGGGCAACAAAAGACCTCACAATCAGAAGGGGAGGCAGGAGAAGCTGGTCCAAAGGAGACAGAGACTCCTATGAGACCATCACAGAGAGGCAATAAGGGGGTACCACTACTGAGGTTTTCCTTTTGTGCAAATGTGAAACCCATGAAGCTGGAAAGAAATGATTGAACCGCCTACATATGAAAGAGACAAAAGGATAGAAGCAGCAAATGAAGAGTCTGAACTCTTGCAAAGGAATCAAACATGAATAGTTACTGAATTACCTTTTTTGGGGAAAACGCTATTGGATGTAAATGGGTATTCAAGGTAAAAGACCATACTAATGGGAGAAATACAAAGCGTGTTTGATGGAAAAACGATTTACACAAAGACCTGGGGCTGACTTTACTGACTCCATCAGGACTCTTGTAAGTATAACAGCATCAAGAATAATGCACGTTGAACACCTGGACGTTAAAACAACATTTCTCAATGGAGATTTGTGTGAAGAGATCTACATGGAACAACCAGATGGTTTTCAAGAGAAAGGAAAAGAGAATCTTGTACGCAAACTTTAAAAGAGCATTCATGGACTTAACCATCAACCAGAGCGTGGAATGAAAAACTGACGAAGCTGTTACAAAATCAAAAATTTCAACAAGGCAGAGCCTTGCCTATTTATAAGACTGAAGATGGACATCATTAGTATGCGCTAATTTTCGTGGATGATTGGATCCTGTGCTGGAAAAAAAGGAAGATGTGCAAGAAATTGCTGAGAACATGAACAAAGAAGTAGAAGTGAAACAGGTAGGAGACATGAATCATTACCTTGGAATACAAATGATGAGAACTGAGAATGAAGTTTCCTCTTGAATTAAAAACACAAGATTATGGACCTTGCCAAGTCTCTAGGCATGAAAGATGCTAAAGGAGTGAGTACTCCACTTGAACCAGCAAAATACTACCTTAAGGATGGAGTGTTACTCAAGAGCAATCAGCCATATAGAGAGGCAAGCTTCTCTATCTGAGTACAGTGTCTTGACCTGACATTTCTGCAGCTGTTGGGATCTTGTGCAAAAAGGCAAATTTGCACAATTACTATGACTGGAACTCTGTAACGAGGTTGTGTAGATACCTCAAAGATCTCAGCTTATGACAACTCAAGACTGGTTGGATACACGGACTCTGACTGGCATGAAAACAAAATGGACTATATCTTAATCAGTGGCTACTTGTTTTTTTTATGGAGGCAGCCTGATCTGCTGGACTAGCCCAAAGCAAACACTGGTTGCCAACTAAACAACGGAGGCCAAATACATATCTGCTTCAAAACCATGCAACAAACTTGAGTGGATCATCTATCTACTGAAGGACTTTAGTGTGGATGAGTCAATAATCTTGTTTGAAGATAATCAAACATGCACAGCTCTATCCAAGAGTGAAAGCATCAATGCAAGAAGCAAGCATATTGCAGTCAAGAATCATTCTGTGAGAGAGAGGCAGCAACAAGGGCTGATTAAGCACAATTATTATCCTTCAGAGGAGACAGTTGCTGACATGCTTACCAAGCCACTTACCAGTGGGAAGTTTGAGTACCTGTGCAAGAAACTGAACATTCTTGACTTCAGTATCTGACACTTGAGAAGGGATGTTGGGTTTTACAAGTGTCATCCCTTCTGTCATAAATTAAGCTGAAGTTTCTGTGAGCTAATGATAGCAAGTTTAGTGTAGAGCCAATTAGGAGTAGACTTTTCCCTCCAAAAGGGGCAGAATTTTGGGGGAAACTTCCAGTTTCTTCTTCTTAGGGGGGGGGGGACACAAGAAGCAAGATAGAGTTTAATTAGGCTGTTTTTTTTCTTTACTTTTATTCTAGAAGTAAACATTGTCTTAGAAGGTAAATATACATGTCTGAGCTGCATTATTCTGCTGTGCTTTATTCACTCTATTAAACATTTCCAACAAGTGATTATGTTATGTTCCCCAACTGCAGAAGCCCACTGTATGGGGAACCACCTTGAAGGAGGAATCGCAGATCCTGGCTGAGCACCACAAGAACTTGGAGGTCACTTATTCTTTGCTATTGGTATACAAATTTTCTCCTTACTGCCCTTGTGGAGGCAGCCATGCAACAGCATGCAGTGCACACTGGGAAGGGACTGAAGGATGGTCCAAGAGGGGCACAGGTATGCTTTGGCAAGGGGCAGGGGAAATCTCCCTAGGTTACATACTCCTCCAATAGCTGAAAAGCCATGTAGTTTGCTTTGGAAAGGCAAATGTCACTGTGGCAAGTACTGAGGGATGCTTAATGCTTGTTCCTGTGTGCCCCGTTGGGTGAGTAGTTACAGAACTGTTCTCGAGGGCAGAAGCTGTGGATTTCATGGACCCAGCTGCAGGTGGAGACTCAAACCCACATCTGTGGAGCTTCTAAGCATGTTAACTCCTGGACTCTAAACCTCCAGTCTTCTTCAGAGGAACAGTGTTGGCTGCTTTTCTCTGCCTTCCTTCTGGTTCTCTGCACTTGAAAGTGACTACATGATATCAAGAGGCGCTGACTGGATCTGTGTGTGCCACTCCCAGGGTGTCAGTATCATGGTGTTCTATGAGTGGCATATTTGGCAGGCTTGCTATGTACTCTGGTGTGATGTAGTTGGAACTCTGCTGAAAGGTGTTTGCTTCAGTTACTTCTTCTCAGCAGAAAGGCCATAGGATAACAAGAACAACAACAACATTTATATACCACCCTGCAGGACAACTTAATGCCCACTCAGAGCGGTTTACAAAGTATGTTATTATTATCCTCATGACAATCACCCTGTGAGGTGGGTGGGGCTAAGAGAGAATGAATGGTTCCAGCTGGTGTTAAAATGGCATTGGGGATTGGGGAGGTGGCTACATGTTGGCAGTGTGTGACAGATGTATGACTACAGAAAAAGAACAAGGGCTGCTAGTGAAGAAGGAGACAGAAACCAGAAGCAACCCTTAGTGGCAAACCAAAACCAAAGGAGAGTAACTCCCTGAGGGAACAAAATCCTATTATATAGTAAATTATTATATATTTTTAATAAAATGCTATAGTGCCCAAAGTGTTGAATACCAATAAATAGCCATCTAAAAATACAATAAATATATACAAATATCATATCCTGTTAAAATACACATCTAAATAGACCAATTCATTACAAACAATATCCACAATAAATAAGTATTAATTATAAAAGGCAATTTGCTAAAAAGCCCTGAATTGTTTTTGCTTGGACTTAACATGGAAAAAAGTAATGTAATTGATAGAACACTATTATGGTACATGACGGTAGCAGCAAGACTACTATATGCGCAGTACTGGAAGCAAGAGGAGGTACCAGAAATTGAAGAATGGATACGAAAGCTGTTGTACATGGTGGAGATGGACAAGCTGACCAGAAAATTAAGGGAACAAAGCTCAAATGAATTTTTAAAGGACTGGGAAAAATTTAAAGAATATCTGGAAAATAAGTGGGATGTAAAAGGACAGTTATGGTCTATAGATAATTATTGATGTGTATATGATAATGGAACTAGAATATATGTAAGAACTTTACCTTTGAGAACTGTGAGAAGTAATAGAATAGAAGGAATTTGTTAAGAGATAAAAAGGTTTTAGTGCTGTTGGGGGTCTAAGGAGGGAGGGGAAGGGAGGGTGGGAAGTGCTTATATCAAGTAATAATTGTAAGACAATTAGTATGTAGAAGATAAAAGGAAAATGGATGATATATGTAATTTGTAATACTTATATTTTAACCTACCCAATAAAATTTTCTTAAAAATCACAATAAATAAGTATTAGATGGCTGAATGGTTCAATTATAACATCCTTAAGTGTGTCCTTGTGAAGTCTTTAACCTTGTCTTTTCCTCTTGTAGATGCAGTGAGACAAGGAACAAGGAATGTCTCCGTCTCTGGTAAGTATATGAAGCTATTAAACTCTTAGATGTCTTCTCTTCACAGGTGGCAATTTCATATTAGAAGACAAAGCCCAAACAACCTGACAAGGGGCTGGCTAATTATATGCTTGTTTTGTGGCAACACTTTATCAGGAGTCATGTAAAGAGACCGTCATATCTACAATACAAATAAATGTTCAACTAAAGGGGCTTCTAAAGTGTGATTCCTGATCCTAAAAATGTGTTCTAGGATACGTACACGAAGGGGGCTGGTGGTATTCCCCACATATAATTTGCCACAGCCACATCTAATCAAGTATACTACTCCTGCTGTTTGCCACATTGAAAAAGTCTGCAACTGGATCTTAGTATATCCATCCTGGAGTTGTCTCTCTCTTCCCACTAATGCTAGAGAGCATACAGAACAGTGGCCACAGCTGTAGTGTCCCACCGTGGAAGACATGACAAACAAGAGAATTTAAATGTCTGTGGGGGTGAGTTTCCGATTTGTGAGTTTTGGAATTGTGAGAAGGATATTGCTCTGCGGGTTGTGAATAAACACACAATTGAGTTTTGAATTTCTTTAGTATTTCTCTCAACATCATGATGAAGAAAATGACTTTAAGTTCACTGTCTTATTCATGGAGAAAAAGGGTCCTTCACTGCAGGTAGCCAGAGTTTTAGCACAGAAGGAGGCATTTTGGATTTATTCCCTGAACAGCATGAGACCAGCAGGGCTAAACAACGAGCTTAGTCTGATATGTTTCTTGTAGAAAGGGGGTGGACTCTGCTGTTATCCTGGTAAATGACTCTGTTATGGGTACTGTATCTTTAACTGAGTTCCCATTAAACCCTACCTAAGATGTGTAGCTTTGCACACAGCTGATTATTGAGGTGTGCCTACACAGACAAACGAGAGAACTTGAGCATCTGTGGGTGTGAGTTTCTGATCTGTGAGTTTTGGAATTGTGAGATGGATATTGCTCTGCAAGTTTGTGAATGAACACACAATTGAGTTTTGAATTTATTTAGTATTTATTTGTATTGTAAATATATGGTGGTCTCTTTACACGACTCCTGATGAAGTGTTGCCACAAAACAAGCATATAATTAGCTGGCCCCTTGTCGGGTCATTTGGGCTTTGTCCCCTAATATGAAGTTGCCACCTGTGAAGAGAACACATCTAAGAGTTTAATAGCTTTATACACTTACCAGAGACGGATGGAACCATTCCCTGTTCCTCGTCTTGCTGCACCTACAAGAGGAAAAGACAAGGTTAAAGACTTCACAAGGACACACCTAAGGATGTTATAATTGAACCATTAGGCCATCCAATATTTATTTATTACGGACATTGTTTGTAATAAATTGGTCTATTTACATTGTTTATTTTCACAGGATATGATATTTGTATATAGTTATTGTATTTATTAGATGAATATTTATTGATATTTATTTATTGGTATTCAGCACTTTGGGCATTATAGCACTTTATTAAAATATATAATAATTTACTATATAATAGGATTTTGTTCCCTCAGGGAGTTACTCTCCTTTGGTTTTTGTGAAGAAGGAGAGGCAAGGCAGTGCCCACAGAACCTTGTTTCAGATAAATCACCTTATACCTATTTAACGATCCCGATGTTAATGCAGAGAAAAACCAAAAACTGAAAGTACAAATAGTGACAGAATGCAGGGCATTGTGCAGATGATGCTCTTCTCTGTGTGAATAACAGAGGCAGATTGCATGAAAAATAGCTAGTGTAGACATCGTCTGAATGGAAAAAATCTACATTGGCTCAAACAAGTAAGATTATAAATGTGTTCTTTCACTGTCTGTAATGTATTAACAACACATATAAAAATCTTCGAAAAGATTTTCCTGAAATCCAGCATTCAAATTCAAGGTAAAATTCACTGGGATTAATCTAATATAAGTACATATGGGAGCAAGTCTACTCACATTTTATTCACTTGGGCTTATTCTAAGTAAAGTGTTCTTAGGGTTGCAGCCATGCCCTTCAATTCAATCTGTTTTTCCACCAATTAAAAAGAGAGGAAGGGGTCCCCTTTGACCATAAAAGGTTATGTTAGGATCATCATGGGGCCCTTCAAAACTACAAATATCATTTATTTCTGGGTAAAGAAAGGCTTAAGAGGGTGGTGTTAGGGTATGATCCTTATGTATGCTTACTTGAAGATAAACCCCACTGAATCAGCGAGATTTTCTTCTGACTAAAAGTGCATAGGGTTGGATCTGGCCACCTTTGTCACTCAAACTTGGCATGTTCCTGTCCTTAATCCAGCCTCTGCTGCACATGGGTTTTGTTCATGCAGGCCCCATGATGATCCTAAACGTAACCTCACTGATTCAGTGGGGCTTATCCCCAAGTAAGCATGCATAAGGATCATACTCTAACACCACCCTCTTAAGTCTTTCTTTACCCAGAAATAAATGATATTTGTAGTTTTGAAGGGTCTGTTTCAAATTGCAATGTGAATGGTTGTTGGGGGTTTTCCGGGCTGTATTGCCGTGGTCTTGGCATTGTAGTTCCTGACGTTTCGCCAACTACAATGCCAAGACCACGGCAATACAGCCCGGAAAACCCCCAACAACCATCGTTCTCCGGCCGTGAAAGCCT